>NC_138983.1:0-605500 GCF_964341445.2 Mesoplodon mirus | reverse complement strand
ACAGTTTTGTATATTGACCTTGTATCTTTTTTTTTTTGCGGTACGCAGGCCTCTCACTGTTGCGGCCTCTCCCGTTGCGGAGCACAGGCTCCGGACGCACAAGCCCAGCGGCCATGGCTCACGGGCCCAGCCGCTCCGCAGCATGTGGGATCTTCCCAGACCAGGGCACGAACCCATGTCCCCTGCATTGGCAGGCGGACTCTCAACCACTGCGCTACCAGGGAAGCCCGACCTTGTATCTTTTGATGTTGCTAAACTCACTATTAGTTCAAGGATTTCCCCCCCCACTTTGGTTTTCTTCAAGATTTCTACATAGATAATGATCTTGTTCATGAATAGAGACAATTTTATTTCTTCTTTTCTTATCTGGATGACTTTTATTTCTTTTTCTTTCTTCTTTCTTTCTTCCACTGTAGTTGATTTACAATACTGTGTCATTTTCAGGTTTACAGCAAAGTGATATATATATAATCATAGATTTAAATGTAAAACCTAAAACTATAAAAAATTTGGAAGAAAAGACGGGAGAAAATCTTTGTGACCAGGGATTAGGCAAAGAGTTTTAGACATGACACCAAAAGCATGGATCTACAAATGAAAAAATAGATAAACTGGACTTAACTAAAATTAAAAACTTTCAGTCATAGAATGGAAGAAAATATCACCAAATTGCATTTCTAGCAAATGACTTGTATATAAAATACATAAAGAACTCTCAAAACTCAACAGTAATGATACTACAGGAAAGAAAACTGCAAATGAGTATCCCTTATAAATATACATATAAAACTCTTCGACAAAATATGATCAAGCCAAATCCAGCAGCACTTTTTAAAGGATTATACACTATGACCAAATGGGGATTTATCCCAGGAATGCAAGGGTGATTCAACAGACAAAACTCAATCAATGTAATACATCACATTAATAGAATGGAAGAATAAATTTAATCATCTCAGTTGATGCAGAAAAATGCATTTGATGAAATCCAACACACTTTCATGATAAAAAGACTCAATAAACTAGGAATAGAAAGAAATTTCCTCAACACAATCAAGGCCATATATGAAAAACACAAAATATCATACTCAGTGATGAGAGACTGAAACCTTTCCCTTGAGATCAGGAAAAAGACAAGGATACCCAACTTTGTTGCTTCTATACAACATGTCCTGGAAGTTCTAGCCAGAGCAAATGGGCAAGAAAAAGAAATAAAAGGCACCCAAAATCGGAGAAAAAAAGTAAAACTATTTCTATTTGCAGATAGCATGATCTTATGTATAGAAAATACTGAAGAAAAAAAAACTTGTTAGAGCTAACAAACAAATTCAACAAAGTTTCAGGATATAAGATTGACATATAAGAATCAGTTGTATTTCTATATATTAGCAATGAACAATCCAAAAATGAAATTAAGAAAGTAATTCATTTGAAATAGCATCAAAAAGAATAAAATACTTAGTAAAAAATTTAACCAAGAAGGTGAAAGACTTGTACACTGAAAACTAGAAAACATTGCTGGAAGAGATTAAAGAAGGCATAAATAAGTCAATCTAATGTTCATGGATTGGAAGATTTAATATTGTTAAGATACCTTTTCTCACCAAATGATCCCCAGATTCAGTACGCTCCCAAGTGAAACTCCAGTGACTTTTTTTTAAGAAATGGAAAATCCAACCCTAAAATTCATATGGAATTGCAAGGAAACCCCAATAACCAAAACATTCTCGAAAAGGAAAAAACAAACTTGGCACAGTTGCTGATTCCAAAAATTGCTACAAAACTACAGCAATCAAAACAATATGGTACTGGTGTTAAGGACAGACATAAAGATCAATGGAATAGAATTGAGGGTTCAGATATAAACCCATACATCTGTGATCAATTGATTTTCTTTTTAAAAAATATTTATTTATTTTTGGCTGCGTCAGGTCTTAATTGTGGCACACAGGATGTTTTGTTGTGGTGCCCAGGCTTCTCTCTAGTTGTGGTGTGTTGGTGTGATCAATTGACTTTTAACAGGGGTGTCAAGACTATTTAATAGGGAAAGAAGAGTTTCTTCAATACATGGCATTGGAACAACTGGACATCCACATGCAAAACAATGAAGTTCAATCCTTACCTCACACCATATACAAAACTTAACTCAAAAAATGAATCATAGTCTAAAATATTTGATCTAAAACTATAAAACTGGGAATTCCCTGGTGGTCCAGTGGTTAGGACTCTGTGCTCTCACTGCCGGGGGCCTGGGTTCGATCCTGGTTGGGAACATAAGATCCCACAAGCTGTGTGGTATGGTGGAAAAACAAGAGTCTTACAAGAAAAATAATAAAAATTAAAATAGGGCCTCCCTGGTGGCGCAGTGGTTGAGAGTCCGCCTGCCGATGCAGGGGATATGGGTTCGTGCCCCGGTCTGGGAGGATCCCATATGCCGCGGAGCGGCTGGGCCCGTGAGCCATGGCCGCTGAGCCTGTGCGTCCGGAGCCTGTGCTCCGCAACGGGAGAGGCCACAACAGTGAGAGGCCGGCGTACAGAAAAAAAAAAAAAAAAAAAAAAAATTAAAATAAACCTATAAAACTCTTAGAAGAAAATATAGGGGCAAATCTTCCTGACCTTGGATTTGCAATGGTTTCCAAAGAAGGTACACAAATGACCAAGAAGCATGTGAAAGATGCCCTACATCACTCATCATTGGGGAATCGCGATTCAGAAGCACAATCTCATAGAATTCTAAACTTGATCTAACAATTGGATGAAGTTTTCATTAGTCTCCTAACAGTATCTTTCTGTAAACCTTGACAGGTAGATCCTAGAATTTATATGGAAATGCAGAGGGTCAAAAATAGCTAAAACACTCTTGAAGAAAAGCAAGGTGAACGGATTTGATCTGTCAGCTATGAAGACTTATAAAAGTACCGTAACTAAGATAGTGAAGTAATTGAGGCATTGTAGCTAAGACAGTATGAAGGATGACAATCAGGCTGATGGCATATAACAGGGAGCGTGGAGACCTAAGTGCACATAGATGGTTGGCCCACAGTTACAATGACATTGAAGGGCAGGGGAGAAATATGGTCTTTCAGTAACTAATGCTGGACGACTGGACGGCCGCATAGAAAAAATGAAACTCAGTCACTGCCTAACACCATGTGCGACATAAATTCCAGATCTACATCTGGAACATAAAATAATGACGCTTTGGGAGGTAATATATGGGGTTATGGCCCATATATTATGTTATCTTAATTAAGCAGGAGACAAGAAACAGGAAAACACTGTAAGTTCCACCATATTAAGAATGCTGTCTCCCTGTGTTCACCAGCCCTAAACTATTGACAACCTTTTCTCAATCCTGGCCAGTTTCCTGCTTTGAAAGACCCTTCTTAGAGCAATTGCGCCCTTATCCCAAAGCCTGGTAACGACACCCCTTGAGCCATTCTGAGCCCATGCTCTTTCTGGCTTGGGTTTGTTAACTCAGGTTCGTTTGATCAACAGGCTCCCTTGGCGATGATCTCTGTGGGGTCCCCGACAATTGACAGTCCTTAACTTTTTGAGATATATGCTGAAATCCTTACAGGTAAAATGATACAAGTTCTGAAACCTGCTCCAAAATTAATTTGAAAAAAATAGAGAAAATCAACAGGGATAGATAAGATTTATCATAAATTGTTGAAGCTGAGTAATGGTACATGGGCGTTTGTCTACTTTTGTATGTTTTTAATTCTCTATAATAAGAAAAGTTATTTTTCTTTTTCTGGTCCTTAAGAGGGGATGTTCGTTAAGGCCACAGAAAGGCTGCACCGTGGGTCCCAGGCTCACACTGTGAAAGCATCCAGCCAAACATAACCTAAGTCACACTGGAGTTTGCAGTTCTGTGGAAGGCGGGGAAGAGCAGAGTGGTCGTAGATTTGAGAGAAATAATTCTTTTCAATACCTTCCTAGGACATTCCTAATGTAGAACTAAGAGTAGATACAATTAACTTAAACTTGACATTTAAATCTTGGTTAAAACAAACAAACAAAAAAAGAGTAGAGAATATTTTCTGTGCTTCAGTATTCAGAGAATAAAACTGTGTCACAGTGAGAGAAATTCTTCTGCTTTGAAAATGCTCCCTCCTATGTTCTACCGTGAAACAATAAAGCTGCGGGGCTTCCCTGGTGGCGCAGTGGTTGGGAATCCGCCTGCCAATGCAGGGGACGCGGGTTCGTGCCCCGGTCCGGGAAGATCCCACATGCCGCGGAGCGGCTGGGCCTGTGAGCCATGGCTGCTGAGCCTGCGCGTCCGGAGCCTGTGCTCCGCAACGGGAGAGGCCACAACAGTGAGAGGCCTGCGTGCCGCAAAAAAAAAAAATAATAATAATTATAAAGCTGCATATTCTTCCTCAGAATCCTGAATACTGAAATTGGCCATTATTAGGATCCCACACACAGAGTGATATCCGATCAGAGGCTTCAAATAGCTATTCACATACGTTGACTGTTTTCTGTGTGTTTGTAACGAGGACCCAGCCAGGGTTGACGTCCTGGAAATCCCTGGGGCTCTCCCTGAAATCTGTGGGTTGAACGTGGTGTTTTGTCACGTGGCTTGTGTTGTGTGTTTCAGAGTAGGGTCCAAACCAGGCAAGGTGTGAGTGGACCGGTCCATTCCTGCTCCAGTTCCCATCAGGGTCCGGTCCTCGTTACCTGTCGCATTTCAGCATGAAACGCTGAGGTAGCCACACGTGGGTGTGGAGGACACAGGCCAGGACCGTCTCTGGAGAGATTCTGAGCAGCAAAGACAACTGGCAACAGCCATTCAGATGTGATGGAGGCAGCTAGTTACAAAATTCTCTGCGCCATGCACATGCAGGACACAGCCCGCCTCTCCTTGCCTCGGCTCCATCTGGGTCCGTCCTTCTATGCTAGTGACTGCTGGGGACCTCGAGCAGGTGTGACTGAAATCGCTCAGGGCAGTGGATGTGACCACAAAGGGCAGAAGGAGAGGGTTCTTTGGGGTGATGGACTTGCTCTGTACCCTGATTATGGTGGTGGCTACACGGATCCATACATGTGTTGAAATTCATTTTTTACAGTATGTTAATTTTTTAGAAGTCAATTTTACTGCATGCGAAATTTTTTTTTTTTTTTTTTTTTTTTTTTTTTTTTTTTTTGCTGTATGCGAGCCTCTCACTGTTGTGGCCTCTCCCGTTGAGGAGCACAGGCTCCGGACGCGCAGGCTCAGTGGCCATGGCTCACGGGCCCAGCCGCTCCACGGTATGTGGGATCTTCCCGGACCGGGGCACAAACCCGTGTCCCCTGCATTGGCAGGCGGACTCTCAACCACTGCGCCACCAGGGAATCCCCCCCAAATTTTTTTAATAGGAAAATCTTTCCTATGAAGATCTGCCTGGTCACTTAAGTGTTTGAGGTGCTAAGACATCTGACTGGTTAAACGACTACTCAGAATTTTGAGTGTTCTCATGAATGTCATTAATCAGTCAATGTTGTTAAAGTTTAGGGGTTTTAATTTGCCAAATTTGTGCAAGAAGAGGCCACAGCAGCTGTTGCAAATACACGTACAGAAAACAATGAGATACCACTACACATGCCCTGGTGTGAATGCAAAACAGTGCAGCCACTTTGGAAGACAGTCTGCTGCTTTCCTATAAAGCAAACCATAATCTTCCCATGGGATCCAGCAATCATGGTCCTTGGTGTTTACCCAAAGGAGCTGAAAACTTATGTCCACACAGAAACCTGCACACAGATGTTTACAGCAGCTTTATTCATAATTGTCAAAACTTGGAAGCAACAAAGATGTCCTTTAATAGGTGAGTGGATAAATAAACTGTGGTCCATCGGACAATGAAGTATTATTCAGCACTAAAAAGGAATGCGCTATCAGGCCATGACAAGGCACGGAGGAACCTTAAATGCATATAACTAAGTGAAAGGAGCCGATAAGAAAAGGCCACAGACTGTATGCTTCCAACCCTATGACATTCTGGAAAAGGTAAAACAATGGAGACAGTGAAAAGATCAGGGGTTGATGCAGGAGGGATAAACAGGTGGCGAGCAGGGGATTTTTAGGGCAGGGCCCTGGGTGGTACTGTCCACAATAGCAGACTCGTGTCATTGTACATTTGTCAAAACCCACAGAGTGTACAACACCAAGGTGAACCGTACTGTAAATCATGGGTTTAGTTAATAATAATGTACGATACTGGTTCATCAATTGTAACGAATGTCCCAAACTAATGCCTGGTGCTGGGGAGGCTGGGCACGTGCGTGTGTGAGCTCCTGTACTTTCAGCTCCATTCTTCCGTAACCCTACAACTGCTCTAAAGAAAGTCTACTAATTATCTTTAAAATGCATATAAAGTTTAACACAAGAACTACTGGTTTATAAGAAGTCCTCTTACTCGATTTGTAATTTACGTGTAAGGATTTCATGGGTGCTGGTTGTAAAAGCCCCGAAGCAGGCCCAGGTCTCCCGCCTCCAAAAATGCACCCAAAGGCCAAGGCGCCCCAGGCCCGGGTCTTGCGCGGCATCAGCCCCCTACCCCCCCCCCCGCCCCCGGCCCACCTGCCCGCCGCTCCCCCGCCGCCCCGCGCCCGGCGACTGGGAAAGGTCACTGCACTGCACGGGCCGACCCCCCGCAGGTCCCGCCCGCCGCCCCTGCGGGGTCCCCTTGTCCCCGAGCGCCCAACCCCAGCGGGCCCGCCGAGGGGCGCCACCGCGGCGGTGGGGGCGGCCGGCCGGCCGGGGCGACAGCTTGGGGGGCGGCCCTGACCTTCCCGCGCGATCGATGGGGCGCGGCTCGGGCGGCGCGGAGCCGGGGCGGCGCTGACCCCCGCCCGCCCCGCTCCCGCTCCCGGGCGCCGATATAAAGGGGCCGCGGCCCGACGGCCGCTCAGCCCCGGCCCGGCGCCCACCATGGCCACTCGGGCCCTGCTGCTGCTGCTGCTGCTGCCGCCGCCGCCGCCGCTGCTCCGGGGCTGCGCCGCGCGCCCCGCGCCCCCCAGGTGAGCCCGCGGCCCCGGGGCCCGCGCCCGCCCGCCCCCACCCCGCCCCGGCCCTGACCCCCCGCGGCCCCCTCCGCGTCCCCTCCGCAGGGCCCCGCGACACTCGGACGGGACTTTCACCAGCGAGCTCAGCCGCCTGCGGGAGAGCGCGCGGCTGCAGCGGCTGCTGCAGGGCCTGGTGGGGAAGCGCAGGTGAGGGGCGGCGGGATGGGGGGGGACCTGCCAGGGGGGCTCCCCAACTCCAAACTAATTCTGACTTGGGGTGGGGAGCAGCGAGCAGGACACAGAGAACAGCACAGCCTGGACCAACTCCGCGGAGGGCCACCTCTGCCTGCTGTGGTCGGACGCTCCCACCCTGCAGGCCTGGTGAGCACCAGCCCCATCCCCCATCCCCTGCCCCGTAGCCTCCCTCCCTGGGGCACTCCAGGTCCCGGGCACAACTGGACACAGCAATGGCCCAGGGGTCTGGGAGGGTGAAACTGTCAGCGCTGGTGACCAGAGAAGGCCCAGTTTCGCCAGATGGGCAGCAGTCTCCAGCACCAAGCCCCCAACCCCTAACCTGGCTGTCTCTGCAGGATGCCCCTGAGGCCCCCCGAGGATCAGGCCTGGTCTCCCCAGATGCCTCTTGGACTGAGGGCTGGGGTCATGGTGTCAGAGCCGGCCATCCCTGCTGCTGAGGGGACCCAGATGAGGCCCTGAGGAAGAAGGAACCTCCCAAGGGGAGCTTGGACAGGGGAGGGGGGGGGTTGCAGTTGGCACCAATAAAGGAGCAATTCAGACCCTGGCCTTGTGAGCCCGCTCTGTGCGCCGTCTGGGTACCATCGAGGAAGCTGCTGCAGGGCAGGGCTGCCAGAGGGAAGGAGAGACCCATCCTTGGGATTCTAGGACCGTGGCCATGCCCAGCTGCCCTTTAAACCTGGGAAGCCAGTGGGGAGCCTCATCTTTCCGCTTCCTTATCTCCTGCCCCATCCACTGAGCTCCCTGGAAGCCGCCCGGCACCTCTGGCATCCACACAGCAAACATTCAGGGGCTCTGGGGGGGTTCAGATGTCCCCCAGCTCCTGCCCCAGGGGGCAGCGGTGAGGGGGCAAGGAGGCTCGGCCAAGCAGGAAGAGGCGACAGGCAGGACCCAGGAGGCCACTCCGCAGTGAAAGGGCCTGAGCATGAGTCTTGGCTCTGGGTCCAGGCATGCAGTCTGGATGGGTGGCCTGACCTCCCGGGGCCTGTGGAGCAGGGCCGGTGATGACACCCCAAGTGCCAGGCTGCAGGAGGCCTTGTAGGACCACGGGCTCAGGGTTGCTCCGCAAAGGTGTCTCAGGCGCGCACGGCCTGGGGCCTGGAGGTGCGAAGGGCTCCGCCAGACCCGGCAAAGCAGCCCCTCCCCCACCCAGTGTCCTCTCCCAGCTGCCGGGCTTAGGGGGCTGAGGAAAGATGGAGGTGGGGCAGCTGGGGGCCTGTGCCATGGGCCCCTCACCAGGATGCCCCTCTCTAGGGACCCAGGGTCCCCCCCCCAGCTGCCAGCTGCCCCGAAGCACTGCCATCCTTGTCACTGTGACCCTGCCCAGCCCCCTTGGAAGAAGCCGGCTTGTTTCTGAGACAGGCAGGAGAGTCCCTAGGACACATATAGCCTTTCCCTTCCAGACCTAGAGGGTTAAACTCCTCGGGGAGAGGAGGTGGGCCCGGAGGGGAACACCTGTGGCCTGAGCCTGAACCTCCCGAACCGCCTAAGGAGCTGTGCCCACGAGGGTTCTGGCAGAGGGGCCCAGCAGAGGGGCATCCCAGGTTGGGGGGCAAGTACAGCAAACACAGAGGCCCACCCCAGCCCCAGCCCCAGCCCGCCCAGGCCCCCGGTGCCCGCCCACCAGCTCTGGGTTCCTCTGTCTTGGGGTCTGTGGGTTGAGCCCGTCAGCCCCTGCATGTGGCCCGGTTCCGGCCGGGTAACCACCTGGTCTGCCCCTCCTGGCAGCCGGCGAGGCCTGGCCGGCGGCCGGCGGGAGCCCCCTTGGTGGAGGCCAGTCCTGTGGTTGGTCCAAGGCAGTCCTTGTAAAGGATCATAAAGTGGGGCGGCGCCTGGCAGGGGCGAAGTTCGCCCAGGCAGAGACTGCGCCAGCAACACAGCCGCTCAGAGGGTCCCAGACGCCAGACGGGCCCACACCCTCCCCCGGGGCCGCCCGCCTGCCGAGATGGTTACTTGGGCCCTACTGCTTACTCTGCTCGTGGCCGTGGCCCAGGCCCAGGGTACTGGGGGCAGTGGCAGAGGGGCGGGGCGGCAGGCAGGGGGCTGGCAGGCACCGACCCTTCCTCTCCAACTTCCAGTCTGCTCTGTGAAAAAGACCTTCTTCGAAGTCAATGAGAACACGAGTCCCGGGCAGCCCCTCCTCAACATCACCATCCCTGAGGGCCAGCAGGTGACCCTCGGACCGTCGTCCACCCGTTTCGCATTTCGGATCCAGGGGACTCAGCTGTTTCTCAATGTGACCCCGGACTACGAGGTGTGGATGGCGGGCCCAGGGCTGGCTGGGCCCATGGGGTCAGCGGGGGTGGCCAACCCTCCATGGGACCCAGGCGGCCACCCACACTCCTCCCCAGAGAAGGGCTCTCTGGGGATCTTTGGGTCTCAGTTTGCCCAGGGGGCCTCTCGGGCCCCCAGGCTTGGCTGAGGGCTGGCCCTGAGGGGCTGGGGCCCTCGGGGGACGAAGCTGCCTGGGCCCCGCCGCCCTCTGGACTCAGCACGATGACAGGGACGCTGGGCGAGCACCTGCTGCTCTCGCCCTCTGTCTCGTCACCTGTGGAATGGGGCGGGGGCTGGGCCAGCTGCCCAGGGGATTCCCACACCTGCCCGCCTCCGCAGGAGAACTCAATGCTGGAAGCGGTCCTGGAGTGCAAGAGGGATGACACTGTGGTGAGTCTGCCCCCCAGACCCCCTCCCGGCATCCCCACATCCCCACCCTCCCCGCGATGCCAGAGGGCTCCGGCTTGGACCTCTGTGCCCTGCTCTGCCTGGCCCACGGTCACTCCCTGGCGACCTCACCCAGTGGTGTGTTTCAAGTGTCACCTCTGTGCCGGCAACGCCCACACTTCCTCCAGGCCAGACTGTGCCTCGAGCCGCAGACTCACAAACCCGGCCCCGGACGGACATCACACCCCACGGACACCCCCACCCCGAGATCCAAGGCCTCCCCAGAGGCGCCTTGCCCTGCCAGCTCAGTCCTCACCTCCCCCTCTCCACACTGGTCCTCCAGCAAATCTGCCTGGCTGACTGGGCCTGACACCAGCACCTTCCGGCTGGTCCATCTGTTCCCCTCTTGGCCCCGCCCACCCCAGTCCACTCTCCGAATGGCAGGAGAAAGATCCTATCCAGTAAAGCAAGCAGCGGTCCCTGCCCTCCCAAATAAAGCGAATAAAGGCCCAGCGGCAAGCCGTGCCCCCCACCCCCACCCCAGCTGCTCCCTGTCACCTCCTTGGAGAGGCACCCGCCTTCCCGGCCCCTCGCACCAGCCAGCTCTGTGGTCTCCCTGAGCCCCGTGGGTGCCCCCCGCCCGACGTCACAGCGCACACCACCCACAAGTAACTCAGGATGAGCCTCTAGCGGACGAGGCCGCTTCTTCTTAACGCGGTAGTGTTGTCACAGCCGGAAAAGGCAGGGGCTCCTCAGCAGCGCAGCATCCAAGGTCCACACCCCCCAGCTCCAGAGCAGTCTTTCACAGTTTCCTGCCAGCAAGGCCCACCCAGTGCAGCTGGTTGATGTTTTTCTCACGTCTCTTTCAACATGTGGTGTCCTGATTTTCCGTGAGACTTATGCTTGAAGAAATTCGATTGTTTTGCCGTTTTCCTCATTTGGGGTTTTGCTGGTTGCGCCCCCAGTGCCAGCGTTATTTTTCTCCAGAGCATTCCCACCTTCTGGGCTTTTAAAAAATGACTTTCTGTTCCTTGTCTGTAACGCCCGCTGGAGCGGGAGCCCCAGGCAGAGAGCTGTCTTGGGAACTGCACCCCAGCGCCTAGTATGAGCTCACAGCCGCTGGGCCGGGGACCCTCCTCCCTCCCGCAGGTGACCCAGCTGAAGGTGCTTGTGTCACTGCTGGATGTCAACGACAACCCGCCCACGTTCCCCTTTGTAGTCAAGGTCCAAAGGGTGCCAGAGGTGAGTGGAAGGCAGCAGTGGTTCACGCCATCTGGGGCATCTGGCGCCCGGGATGGGGGCCAGAGGGCACAGGGCTAGTGGCTGGGGGTCTCACCCTGGGGGTCACGGGCGTGGCCAGACCAACCCCCCTCCGTCCCCCAGGACACTAAAGTGAATGCCCTCGTCATCCCCGAGACCGAGCTGAAGGCCCAGGACCTCGACAAAAGTGACATCCTGTTCTACACCCTCCAGGAAGTGACCCCGGTCAGTGCCCCCAGTCCTTCCCTTTGGGTATCCCCACCTCTGCGCGTCCTCCCGGGGCCCCAGGCTGAGTCCCCCACCTCCCCAGGGTGCCAGCGGCTTCTTCTCTTTGGTGGGTGCGAACCGCCCAGAGCTACGGCTGGACCGGTCACTGGACTTCGACAGGTGGCAGAACATGACCTTCCAGCTGCTGGTCCGGGTGAGCAGGCCACTCCCGCCCTCGTCCCGGATGCCCACGGCCCCACCCGAGCCGCTCCAGCCCCAGGCCCCCGGGCCTGATGGCAGGGCTGCGGTGTTGCAGGACACGCGAGAGGAGAACGTGGAACCCAGCCACACGGCCACGGCCACCTTGGTCCTGGAGGTGCAGCCCGCCGACCTGCGGCCCCCCTGGTTCCTGCCCTGCATGTACTCTGACGGTTTTGTCTGCATCGAAGCCCAGTACCACGGGGCTGTGCCCACAGGCCATGCACTGGTACAGGGGGCGTGGAGGAACAGGCCAGCATGAGCACGGGCCTGGCTGCCACGGGGCCAGAGCTGGTTGTGATTTTCAAGCAAATGTGAATGACTTTTCGTAAACCAATCTTGCCCCACCCCATAGTGGCAAGTGGGACACAGGGCCTCTGAAATTCCAATGAGGAAACAGGGTCCAGCTGTCCTTAGGGCAGAGCCAGCCAGGCCCCTGGGACTCAGTGAGGGACCCCAGGGACCGAGCTGGGTCCCTGACTGCCCCCTGGGGCTACCCCAGATCTCCTTGAGGGGAGCGGGAGGGGCTGAGCGGAGGCCACGGCACCAGCTCCACGGCATCCCCTCCCCTCCCTGTTGCTGCAGTCAGGACCCCTCATCCTGCATCCTGGGCCCATCTACGCCGTGGACGGGGACTGGGGCATCAATCAACCCATTGTGTACAGCATCTTCAGGGGTGAGTGGGCACCAACCAGCCCCCAACTTCTCTCTCCATGCAACACCCTGACCCCGTCCCCACATGGGCAGAACCAGCTGGGACACTGGGACCTCAGGCCTCCAGAGGAGACTGCGGCCAAACCCTCCCGCCGTCCTCCCAGGAAACGAGGACAGCTCGTTCTCCATTGATGCCGGCACAGGCAACCTCACCATGACCAAGAGCATCCCTAGCCCCAAGACCTTCCTTCTGCTGGTCAAGGTGGGTGCCCGCACAGGGCCAGGTCTCCACGGGCCCTTCCTGGGCCCCTGGCTACAGGGCTCACCCTTCAAGGACCTGCTGGTCACTGCTGCCTCTCCAACCCCCAGGGCGAGCAGGCGGATCGTGCCAGGTACTCGGTGACCCAGGTCACGGTGGAGGCCCGGGCCGCCAGTAGGAGCCCGCCCCGCTTTCCCCAGAGCCTGTACCGTGGCACCGTGGCACTCGGCTCTGGGGTAGGCGTGGCCATCAAGGATGCAGCTGCCCCCTCCCAGCCTCTGAGGATCCGGGCCCAGGATCCTGAGTTCCCAGTAGGCACCGCCTGGTCCCTGGGTCTGCCCGGCCTCCTGCCATGGGGGGGTTGGAACGGTCTGGGGAGCAGCCTGGGTTCAGGACTCACTGGGGCCACGTCCAGGACCTCAACTTGGTCATCACGTATCGGATCACCAACAACTCTAACTTCAGAATGGACGGGGAGGCTGTGCTGACTAGCGCTTCACTGGTGCATGCCGGGGTCTTCTATGCAGAGGTGAGAGGCGGGCAGTATCTCCGAGGGCCAGGGGTCAAGCTGGAGCCCAGGAGGGACAAGCCCCCTTCCTGCCCAGGTTGAGGCCAGGAACACGGTGACCTCAGGCACGGCGACCGCGGTCGTGGAGGTTCGAGTCTCAGAACAGGAACCCACCCCTGCAGGTGAGCCTCCCGGGGACCCTGGGTTGGCTTGGGGAGGGCTTCTTGCTAGGGGGAATGGTGACCCTGAGCCCTGGCCCTGGCCCCAGGCCCCCCCACTTCCCCAGAGACAGCAGGAACAACCAGAGCTTCCAGCGGCACCACGTTGGAAGCCCCCCGGCCCCCTGAGCCCTCTCGGGGGTCCTCCACGACCAGCTCTGGGGGGGACAGCGGCCCGCACCCCTCCTCCACGACCAGCTCTGGGGGGGACAGCGGCCCGCACCCCTCCTCCACGACCAGCTCTGGGGGGGACAGCGGCCCGCACCCCTCCTCCACGACCAGCTCTGGGGGGGACAGCGGCCCGCACCCCTCCTCCACGACCAGCTCTGGGGGGGACAGCGGCCCGCACCCCTCCTCCACGACCAGCTCTTGGGGGGACAGCGGCCCGCACCCCTCCTCCACGACCAGCTCTGGGGGGGACAGCGGCCCGCACCCCTCCTCAGGCACAACTCTGAGGCCTCCGGCCTCCTCCACGCCTGGGGGGCCCCCCAGTGCGGGAACCAGCCCCTCCCCCCCGTCAGCCTCTCCCAGCGGGGGCTCAGCACAGACCTCGAAGCCGGGAATCTCTCTGCCAACGTACCCTGGGCCCGCAGGTAGCACCACCATTTACCCTAGTTATCCTCGTGCTCTCTGACTCAGGACTCTGGGTGGTCGCTGTGGGGTAGGGCCCACCCAGGTCGGCCCAGCACGACCATGGGGACCACGAAACCCCAAGGGGGGTCCGGCGATGAGACAGGTCCTGGGGGGCCCCAGGAGGGAAGCTAGGGAAGATGTATGGAGGGTGGGGCAGAGGCCAGACTTAGGATCCAGCGACCCCCCCAATTCCCAGGGCCGTTCAGCCCACGGGCCCCGTGCTACCCTCAGCTCCCTGCCTGGCATGTTGGCCCCCTACCTCCCACCTGGAACTGGTGGGCACTGACCCCCTGCCCGCTCCCAGCAGCCCGGCCTATCGGGGCTCCCAGGGAACACACGGCTCCCTGGCGGGGGTCGGTGGCGCCCACTCCTCCAAACCTCATCTCCGGTGGCCAGGCGTAGCTTGCTCTTCGGGTGTCCCGAGCTTGCCCCAGGCTGGCCCGGGAGTGCTTGCGGTGGGACAGCGAGCGGGCAGTGGTGTTGCCAGCAGGGACGCCTGGGACCGGAGGAAGCAGTCCAGGCATAGACCACGTTGAGGGCCGGCGCTTCTCGGTGGTGGAGATGGCGGCGCTGGGAGGGGTGCTGAGTGCACTGCTTCTTCTGGCTCTGATCGCCCTCACAGTCCTCGTCCGCAAGCACTATGGCCACCGACTCAAGTGCTGCTGTGGCAAAGCGCTGGTGAGGCCCTCGGGGTGGGGGAAAGGACAGGAGAGAGGACAGGGAGCAGCGGAAAGATGGAGGGGGCGGTGGAGAAGCGGCAGGATGGAGAGAGAGGCAGCGTGGAGGCCAGGAGTCCATCCGGGAGATGGAGGGCAGAGGTGAGGCGGGACGGGGCGTACATACCATAGCCCACAGATGGGGAGGAGGGCAGAGAGAGGCGGAGCATCCAGCCACCTGTCTCTGGGGGAACAGGGGTGGTCTGAGCCCAGGCCTGGTCTGGTTGACTGCTGGTTCCCGCCTGCCCCCCAGGAGCCCCAGCCCCAAGGCTTTGACAACCAGGCCTTCCTCAACAACCCCGACGAGGCCAGCTGGGCGCCGGCTCCTAGCCCCTCATCCAGTCCCGTCCCGCCGGCTCCCCCAGAGCCTGCACCCCCAGAACCCAAGCCCCCCAGCCCGGAGACCTTCCGCCGAGTCCCTGAGTCCCCCGCGGTGGCCCTGGATGGGGACGGCCCGGCAGCTGTGAGGTCCATCCTGACCAAGGAGCGGCGGCCTGAGGGTGGCTACAAGGCGGTGTGGTTTGGCGAGGACATCGGGGCCGAGGCCGACGTGGTGGTCCTCAACACGCCTGCCTCGGAAGTGGACGGTGCTGGCGACAAGGGCAGCGAAAGCAGCGGGGACGAGGGCGCAGAGGCGGGCCCGCGCGGGGGTGCCCAGGACGCGCCTGGCTCCAACTCCGTCTACCTCTAGTGTGGCCGCCCCTCCTCTCCCGGCGAGGCTGGATCACCGGAGTCGGCTTGGTCGCTCTCCCCCCACTCCATTGCACAGAATAAAGTGACATTTTCGGATCTGCGGGGACGTGTGGAGTCTGCCCCAAGGGGTTGCCAGTGGGGGTGGTCAGGACGTGGTCCATTCGCTCCCGCCCTGCACTGAGCCCTCCTCAGAGGGACCGCCAGGGGCGCCCTGGGGTCGGAGAGGGGTGGGCGGGGTCGTTCCCTGCCCAGAGCGCTGGGTGCTGTTTCCCGTAAACCACCTGCTGCGCCCGCGGGGCTTCCCAGGCTCGGTGCCAGCTGGTGGCCAGGAAGTTCCTTTCCTTGTCTAACCACGGCCGACCCAACACAGAGATTCTTCCCCTGGGGGAGGCAGAGGAGCCACGTGGCCAGGAGCCGCCCTCAAGGACACTCATTTGGGAGAGCATGGGCCCGGGGACCTTCCAGGGGGTCACACTCCTGCGTCTGTGGGCTACAGTGAGGGCAGTAAACACGCTGGGGCGCCCTCAGAGGCACGTGGTCCAGGTGGCTGGGCTGTGACGGGTGGTGCGGGGTGGAGGGGGGAGGTTTGGCCCAGTGCGACAGGGGCCTGCAGGCCCTGGGCCCCGGGCAGCAGGTGGGGCCAGTGGGTGCACAGGACAGAGGCAGAGGCTGTGGACGCGACCCAGAGCCACGGAGTTAGGGACGGAGCCCCCTCCACTGGCTTCCTCAGGGGCGACCCTCAGTCAGGACTTCAGCCCCGACCACCGCCACTGTCCCTTATGCATCACTGGCGTTTTTTCCTCACGAAAACGCATTTCCGATTCCTTTCCAAGCATTTTAATCTCGACAGTATTTGAGTATTCTTGCCTGGACAACTGTCACTGGTAAGAATCCAAAGAGCACAGCTGCATCTCCTCCCACGCACCCCCCTCACCCGCTCGTCCGCTCAGGGACCTGACTGGTTTTATTTCTGATCCCGGGGTCCCCAGCTTATCCCACTGCTTCTCCCACCACGTTGGTTGCTGGCGCCCCAGCCCCCCGCAGCGCTGGGTGAGGGAGGGGAGCGGCTGGACCCCGAAGGGGCTGTGCCCTGCAGCAGCCAGGGCCCCAGTGCCGCCCCCGCCCCCGCCCGCGGTTGCACGTGACTTCCCGGCCCCGGCCCCGCCTCCGGCCCCCGCCACCATAAAAGCGCTTGCTCCGGAGCCCCAGCGGAGTGGGTGCCAGTACCAGGTACTCGGGACTCCCAACCCACGCGAAGCGAGAAAGGCAGCGACGGCCGCGTCGGACCCCGGGTTCGCTCCGCGGAGCAGTGACCAGGAGGGGTGGGCAGAGCGGGTGACGGCGGGGGGCACGGGTCCGGAACTGGGGGACCTGGAGGCGGAGGTCGCGGTGCCGCGCGGGGCGGGGCGGGGCGGGGCGGGTTAGGTTTCGTTTTCCCGCAGCGCGCGGTTTCGTTTTCTTACGGTCGTTCCCGTCTCGCCCCAGCAGGGCCCAGCCCGGACGCCGGCTCGACACGTGTGACCCCTCGTGTGCCCGAGGCCCCGCCGCATCTGTAGGGACACCCATCGCCTCCTTGGCCAGGACTCACCTGGGCAACACCGTGGCCAGAAGCCCTCAACTGCTATCTGTGACCCCAACACTTGGGACCCCAACACCCGGGACTACCCGTGGAGACTCACGCGGAACCCTCCTCTCAACCTGCGCCATCCCCCGACTGCCCCCGCGACCCCAGCCCTCGCCGCGGGGGGCGCGCCGTTCTCTCTACTCCCAGCCTTTGCGGAGGGAGCAATGGCCGTGGCTCCCGACGGGTGAGCCCGCCGCCCTGCCCGCCGCCGACCCCACCCACGCCCCCGGTGGCCCGCGCGCGCCCTGACGCCTGGCTGCTCCGCCCGCAGGGCGACCCCGCGCGTGCTCTTCGGAGACTGGCTTCTGGGCGAGGTCAGCAGCGGCCGCTACGAGGGACTACGGTGGCTGGACGCGGCCCGAACGCGCTTCCGCGTGCCCTGGAAGCACTTCGCGCGGAAGGACCTTGGAGAGGCCGACTCGCGCATCTTCAAGGTGGGACCCCAGCCCCGCCCGGGGCGGGGGCGGGCCGGTCCAGGCCCAGGCCCGAATGTCCGGGCCGCGTAATCCACTCAGTCTCTCTCCCCAGGCCTGGGCTGTGGCCCGCGGCAGGTGGCCTCTCCGTAGCAGCGGAGGTGCCCGGCCGACCGCCGAGAGTGCGCTCCGAGCTTCCTGGAAAACTAACTTCCGCTGCGCGCTGCGCTGTACGCGGCGCTTCGTGATGTTGCAAGACAACTCGGGGGACCCTACCGACCCTCATAAGGTGTACATGGTCACCCCCGAGCCGGCGTGCGAAGGTGAGGAGGCCACGGCAGGGCTGCCGGCAGGGAGACTTGGCTCTGTCCCGGGAGCAGCCGCTGGGTCGTCTTTTCGGTTTTAGAAAACTGGCATGGGAGAGGCTGGTGCCAGATTGATGGGGGATGGCGGGGCCGGGGTGAGGGCGTGTGGCGCGGCTAGTGGGGACTAGAGATCGCTGGGAGGAAGCTCATGGGCCTGTTGGGATCAGTGAAGGGGAACTGCGGTTGAGCTTTGAGGAGCTGCCCAGGGATTCACACCTAGGTGTCCCACTCCAGAGTCGCAAGTCCAGTGTTCCCCCAACCCTAATTCTCCCTCAGAAAGCCCAGGCATTAGCCAGGGGGAGGACGAGGCCCTTGAAGATGCCCCACCTACAAGGGTAAGGTCACTCTGCCCTCTTGGATCCCACCTTGGGCTGCCCCCTCACTGGGGCTGGGGAGCTGTTGATTTATGCTGGGACTGTCTGTCCTCTCCTGCAGGATGGGCTTCTGGGGCCATACCTGGCAGCAGATGCTGGCGAGAGGCTGGGGCATGGGCTGGCCGGGCTGAGCCCTGAGCCCTGTGCCCCAAGCCCAGCTGGAGATGCTGGGGACCTATTGCTCCAGGCTCTGCAGCAGAGCTGCCTGGAGGACCATCTGCTGACAGCTGCGTGTGGGGTGGAGCCGATAGTCCCTGAGGCTCCTGGTGAGGGGCTGTTGGAGGGGGTGCTCTGCCCTGCAGGGCTCTGTGTGCCAAGGGGAGGGACAGGCAGGACAGCAGAGTCCCTGGGGAGAGAGGGCCCGGGGGAGGGGGGTCCCCAGCAGGGACGGTGCTGGCCAGAGGTGGGCCACCATCCCTGCTGGGCACAGCTGAGCCTCCTCAGGTCCAGAGCTCCCTGCTTGGGCGTTGTGCCCGCCACAGTGAACGTGGCGCCACAGCCCCAGGCCCAGGTTAACAGGAGCTAGGGGACACGTGGAAGGAAAAGGGAGGAGCCGGCGGCTCGGGTGCCAGCTCAGGCCTGCCTTCCTCTCCAGACACAGGTCCACCCCCAGCCCCCTGGCAGCCCCGAGAGGCGGAGCCCCGCACCACAGCCTCCCCCAGTGCCTGCACCCTGATGGCAGGGCATCTGCACGTGGCTGGCCCCACCTGCTCACAGCTTGGTCTGCACACACTGCCCAGCTTGGGGGCCCTGGACTTGACCATCACGTACAAGGGCCGACCAGTGCTGCAGGAGGTGGTGGGGCGCCCAAGCTGTGTGCTCCTGTACGGCCCCCCCGGTGTAGGTGGTGGGGCTTCAGAGCCCCAGCGAGTAGCCTTTCCTAGCCCCGCCGAGCTGCCTGACCAGAAGCAGCTCCACTACACAGAGAAGCTGCTGCAGCACGTGGCCCCCGGCCTGCAGCTGGAACTGCGGGGTCTCAGGCTGTGGGCCCGGCGCCTGGGCAAGTGTAAGGTCTATTGGGAGGTGGGAGGGCCCCTGGGCTCGGCCAGCCCCTCCACCCCCGCCTGCCTGCTGCCCCGGAACTGCGACACCGCCATCTTTGACTTCGGCACCTTCTTCCAAGGTCAGTGATGCACCTGCCCTGGGGCTGAGGGCCTCCCCGCCTCCCCCCCGCCCTCACCAAAGCCCTGTCCTGCAGAACTGGGGGAGTTTCAGGCCTGCCGGCGCCGGGGCTCCCCTCACTACACCATCTATCTGGGCTTTGGGCAGGACCTATCAGTGGGGAGGCCCAAGGAGAAGAGCCTGGTCCTGGTGAAGGTGAGGTGGAGGGTCCCTGGGGTGGGGTGGGGGGAGGGAGGCTGTACACAGCCCTCCCCCAGCCTGACGGCACCCTCCCCACAGCTGGAGCCATGGCTGTGCCGGGCATACCTGGAGGGCGTGCAGCGCGAAGGCGCGTCCTCTCTGGACAGCAGCAGCCTCAGCCTCTGCCTGTCCAGCTCCAACAGCCTCTATGATGACCTGGAGCACTTCCTGGAGCACTTCCTGATGGAGGTGGAGCAGCCTGGCTAGGCTGGGCCCCCAGCCCCTCCCGATCTAATAAAAAGATCCCAAGAACCAGTGCTGGTGTCCTGACCAGGGGCAGGCTTGAGACGGGGGGCTTGGAAGGGGCACTGTGGATGCAAGGTTCACCCCACTTCACGGGAAACCCGCGACCTGTGGGCCCAGGAAGGGAGCCCCCTGCCCGCCCCCACGTAGGCCTCCTGTGCACACCCGTTCTCCTGACTTCACAGTGAAGAAACTCAGGGCACGCTTTAGAACCAACAAACTGCTCCAAGAGCACAAGGGCCCCTCAGGACACATGTTCCCCCCTGCCCCCAGAGGGGGCAGCACCTGGGGCCCCTCCGCTGTGAACAGGGCTCCTCCATCTGTGCTGCACCCAAGGCCTGTCCCTGGCCTTCGAGACCCGCCAACACTGCTCTGCCTGGGAGGTGGCGGACCTAAGTGTAAACCCAAGCAATTACTTATAAAACACAACGAGCAGACAGGGAATCCTGGGACCAGATGGTTGTGTGTGGGAGAAGCACCACCCACCCGCCCCGCCGTTTCTCATCACCAAAGGCTTCGCCTTTCAAGTACTGAGCCAATCAAGACATTTCTAAAGATAATCTGTTTTTGATAAATTAGAACACAATGGGAACAATGTGTGTCTATAATATACATATAAAAGTCCAGTTTTAAACTGTGAGCAAGACAGGTGCACAGACCACGTGCGATCACAGGAACCCTGAAAACGGGAGGGCGAGTGTGCCCGGAGTTTTCTGCTTCAGCTGCTCCAGCCAGAAGGGCCCCGGGCAGGCCTCAGCCCTCGGCACCCTGGGCAGGCGGCTCCTCACCGGCCTCAGCCCGCCGGTGTCTGCGCATGTGCCTGTACTTGTCCACGTAGGCCTTCACCAGGTTGCCCACCTTCACGGGGTTGATCTCCCCACTCTTGCTGTGGCAGATCTGGGGGAGGGGGACACAGTTACCCTGACGTCCCTTCACACCTGCACAGTCAGGGATCACGGGGATGGGGCCCTGGGGACCACACTGAGGGACAGCAGGCAGCCTGACGTGCGCCTGCCTGCTCTGCCCTCCTCGAGAGCTGCTGAGGGTCCCACTGAGATCAGCTGGCATGTTCACCTCTCAAGAGTCTCACTTCCTACCCGCGAGCTGGGTTAAACATCTTGTGTCATTTAGCCTCTTTAACTAAAGTCACGAGGACACAGTCGTAAGCCCCTCACAAACACCAGCATTTTACACCCGCCAAGCATCAATGAGGCGTGGCTACAAGTGGCCTGAAGCTGCGGCCAGGATGTGGCCGAGTGACCCTGGGGCCGGAGCCCCTCTCTGGGCTCGCGGACCCCACACCCACCTTCTGCACGGCCTTGCGCAGAATGTCCTTGTACTCGTCCTTTGTCACCTCCCTCTTCTGGTAGAAGGGCTTGATGGCCAGCTTCACCTCCTCCACGGCCCGCTCCTGCACGTGCAGCTTCTTCATGTACTAGGAGGGAGGACACCTGTGAGACCACTGGCCCCTGGCTTCCCACCCACCCACCCGCGCCAGTCCCTGGAGGAAGGAGGGGCGGGACTCACCTCCTCGTTCTTGGTCTTCTCCAAGGCTGGCCTGGGAGCAGCTGTCCTCTCCTCGGAGCTGTTGGCAGCAGCGGTGGTCACGGTGGCAGCATGACCAGCCGGCTCTGAGGCTGCAGCCAGGATGGTGGGCACCGGGGCCGGGCTCTGGGCTACCCCGCAGCCCATCAGCGGCAGGCTCCCCTGCAAGAGGAACTGGACCGCGGGCTGGCTGACAGGTGCATATGGTGGGACACTCGAAGGCAGAGCCAGGGTGGGGGGCAGGTTCGGGCTCTGTACCTGGGTGAGAGTACAGTCCGCTCAGCCTCCGCAGAGCTCGGTGCCCCAGTGCCCCCGGCAACACGCTCCCAACCCCCACTCCCAAACCACTAAAAGCCCCGGCAGAAAGGGGCTAGTGCGTGAGGCCCTCAGCCGCAACCCGGCCCAGCTCGAGTGGCCTTAGCCCAAGGCCCCATCCCTCCAGCCCAGGTGCCCACCTGAGAAGGGTCAGCATCAGGAAAGCCAGGCTCTGGAAGCGTATAGCCAGGGAGAGGGGGCTCAGAGAAGGGAGCCTGCTGGAACGCAGCCATGGGGCCCGCGTCCTCGGTCTCCCGGGGCTTCTGCGGCCTGTGAAGCGGCGTCCCTGAGGGCCAACACAGGGGGGTGGGTGCTCTGTGGCCACGCCAGAAGGCTGTTTCCTGGCTGGAAAATTCCAGAAAAGCATCCCAGCAGCAAGAGCCACAGGTCAGGCCGTGGCCATCTCCCTGCATGACCAAGGAGGCCCGTGAGCCATCCAGGGAGAAGACTCCGTGGTGGTCGCTGAGCCATCCTTGTACCCCGCCCCGTTGCCCCGCCCCGCCCCGCCCCACCCCACCCCACCCCACCCAAGCGCCTACTCACGCAGGCCTCTGTCCTCAGCCAGGGCACCGCTCTCCACCTCCTGGAGGTCCCAGGTGACTCTCTTCACCAGCGCCTTAGCCCGCAGCAGGGGGTTCTGAGAGGGGCCTTCCTCCTTCCCCGCAGGCGCCCCACCTATGGCTTGGCCTCCCAGAGCGCAGGGAGCTGTGGCTGCCTCAGCCGTGTCCTGCTGGAGCAAGTGCTTCTCTAGAGGGCCCTCCATCCTGGGCAGGGGCTGTACCACATCTTCACCATGGATCCGAGACACCTCCCTGCGGATGATGGCCACGGCCAAGCCAGCATCGTGCTGCTGGCCAGCTGGGGGCCCAGTGGGCTTGGGCAGGAGGCCTCGCTCTGGGGAGGAGTCCGTGCTCTCCGGAGAGGGTGGGGAGCTCATGTCATCAAGCTGCATGAAGATGGCTTCGTTTGAAAAGTCCTCGAAGAGGTGCCCCGCCTCCACGGAGTCACCGTAATCCAGATCCTCGGGGGGGTACTCGGCTGGCACCTCCAGGACTGGGGGGATCTTTGTGGGGGGCTTGTCGGCCTCGGACCCCTCCAGCAAGGCGTCTGTTCCTGCCAAGGCCAGGGGCCTGGCCGGGGGCTCCCTCTCTGGCCTGGGCTCCCCCTGGGGAAGGGGTGCTGGAGAAGCCTCTTTTGGGGCCAACTTCCTCTCCGGGGAACGGGGGCGGGGCCGTGGGCGCTTCTCGCGGGACCGAGGCCTCCGGTGCTCCCGGGGCCTGTGCTCGAGGCTGGGTGACCTGGACCTATGCCGCCTCCTCTCCCGGGAGCCTCGCCTGTCTCGGAGCCGCGAGGCACTCTCCCTGTCTGGCCGCTCCCTCCTCTCCCTGGGGTGCCTGGGCCTCCGGGCTCTCTCCAGGCTGCTGGGGGGTGAGCACTCCCTCCCCCGAGACCGGGACCCCGACCTCCGCCTCTTCTTCCTCCTGCCCTCGCGATGCTCATGGGAGGAGCTGCCGGAGCCGGAGCGGGACCTCCGCCGGCCTCGGCCCCAGGAGCCCCTCCTCCTCTCCCTGCTCTTGTCCTTGGCCTTCCTCCGCTTGGTGCGCTCGCGGCTGCTGGAGCGGTCGCTGGAAGACCTCCGATCCCGGGCCTTGGGCCGGTGCCTCTTGGCCTGGTCCTCACCTGCCGGTGGCGACGCAGACCGCGAGCTCCTGTCCCCAGAATGGGATGAGCGGGAGCCTGAGCGGGCCCTCCGGTGCTCCCTGGTGGCGACCCTCGGCCTCTGGGCTTTCTTCCCGCCGCGGGAGCTGGACCTGGAGCGGGAACGGGTTGGGGACCGCAGCTCCACGACCCTGTGGGTGGTGGCGGGCAGGGCGTCCGGACTGGGTGGGGCGTCTGGCTCCACCGCAGTCACACAAGTCACCGTCCGCCCCTCTGAGCCAAAGAAGGAGCTGCGGGGTGGTGGGTCCTCGTCCCCCCAGGGCTCCGGTGGGGACGGCCTCTGTGCCTGTGCCGCGGGCTCCTCCTCGCCCTGGAGCTCGGGCAGGCTGCAGGGCCCCCGTGGGGGCTCAGGCTCCTTCCCCATGCCGGTCTGCACCGTGTAGGAGGTGACGCAGCGCACGGGTGGCAGTGCTGGGGCCTTGGGGCTGTCAATGGAGATGGTGCGCGTGATCTCAGAGGGCAGGAGGCCAGAGCCCGGGTGCTCAGGGCTGCTGCTAGCCGAGCTGGAGTCAGAGCCCGTGGGGTTGAAGGGGTCATAGATCTCGCTCTTGAGCTGCTTCGTCTTCCTGACGGAGAAGAGGGGCGCTGGGCTCTCTCTTCTCTGCACCTTGCTGTCCACGGGCCGGAACGTGTTACAGAAGCCGGGGCTGAGGACTCTGCCGGAATGGGCTGTGTTCCCAGGAATGTTGATCCTGAAGCTCTCGAAGGTGGAGCCGACACCCTTCCCCCGGGAGGGGCCCAGAGGGGCAGGGGGCTGGGGGCCGCCCCCAGAATGCGTGCTGGGCTCCCGAGCACCCCTGCTGCTGGGCTCACCCTCCGCCCTGGCGCCACAGCCAGGCTGCCCGGGGCCCTCCCTGCCCGTCAGCCGGCTGATGCAGGAGCTGGGAATCTCGACTCTCTGCCCGCCGGCGGGGACCTCGCCCGCCCGCCTGTCGTCTCTCCTGATCTTTGGTATCCTGGGGGCTGGTCTCGGGGCCTGTCCCAGCACTGTGCTCTCGGAAGGCGAGTTAGAGCTACCATCCGAGGTCTTCAGCGCCGCAGACCTCAGAGGCGGAGGGTGCTTGCTGTCGCCGTTAAATCGGGGGCCGTCACTTTGTTTTAAGCTGGGTCTGCTCACGCTGGACAAGGTCTGAGCCTGGCCTGACTGAGGGGTCACCAAGGAGTCCAGTCTCACAGCTGCCCCCAACGTGAGCGCAGGGACATGGGCGGGGGTGGGCAGGGCCGGGGGTGTGCCTGGGGTGGCCCTGCCTGGACAGCTGGACCCCAAGCTTTCTGGCCCGCTTCCTGACTGAGTCCCTCTGGGCTGCAGGCAGGCCCCAGACCCGGCGCCTTCTGCCCCTCTGGACGGGCCAACTGAGTTTCGCTGAAAAGAAACTGGCGCTAGAAGACAAAAGGCAAACAGCCATCAGTCCCCGCCCCGTCCTTACAAAGCTCCACCCTCTCAGAATGCCCTCCCAGCGGTGCACGGTTCCCACTCCCGCTCGCTCTGGCTGAGCGCAGGGACAGGCCGGAGGCTCGCTCTGCTGCTGCCCACCAGCCCCTTCTGCTTCATACACTATCTTCACGCTATTTGTGGATCAGAAAGGGGTCTGAGCCCGTGATGGACCCTTGAAAACAGGGTAGCACCCCAGTCTACCAATGACCGCGCCCATGCAGCCCACCCTGCCCTCCACGGCCAGAACCCCCCAGGCCCGAATCCCGCTGGGGCCCAGATCCGTGGCGAGGGCTCCACGCTGGTTCCTGGGGCTGTGAGAACAGACGGCAGCTGCTGACAGCAAGGAGGGCCTGTGGGCTGCCTGGAAACTCCCCCAGGCAGTGTTCTGTGTTATCAGAAAGCGACGCGACAGGCATCTCCAGTCCCTCAGCACCCTCACCTACACTCGGAAGCAAACCCTAAAGCCGCTGGGTCACCACACGACTGTCCCTGGAGGAACGTGTGTCGTAATCTCCAGGCACGCAGAGGTGGGGGTGGCGGGCCATGCGCAGAGGCTCCTCACCTGCCCTCTTGGCACTGAGGGAGCCGTCGCGGTGGATGACGATGTCGGCGCCGTTCATCATCAGGAAGCTCTGGCCCGACAGGATGCTCCCCAGCAGGTCAGGGCTGGGGTCCGCGTCCACTTCCGGCTGGGGCGCCATGGCAGGAGCGCTCCTCCTGCAGGGCAGACCCGGGGCGGGCCCAGCCGTCACGGCCCTCCTGCCCACGCGCCTCCACACCCAGGCAGCAGGCAGGGGCCCCGAGGGGAGGGGTGAGACCCACCCGGCAGCTCCGACTAAAGGAAGATGGGGTGGGGGGGGGTGGAGTCGTCTGAGGCTTTGGCCTCGGCTCCACTTACTGACAGGCAGGAGCTCATGAGCAACGCCGACTGGTAGAGTTGGTTAAGTCTTTCTTTTGGAGGGTCAAACAGAGAAAAAGCTTGGCTCCCTGCCCGGCCCCTCCCTGCTGTGGGCTCTGCAGAAGAGCTAGGCACACGGAGGCAGCCTCTGGGGTTGTCACCTCATCCCCGCGCCCTTGGCTTGGGACTGGCCGCAGCACTTCCTCACCCAAGAGCCAGAGGACAGGCCACAGGAGAGGCCGTGGGTGCCGGGTGGCAGAGCGCCAGCCCAACATGGGGCCTGCGGTCCTTGCACGCCTGGGGCCCCACCCCGCACCACCGCCCCGGCCATCCTGTCCCCCAGGACACACCTGGAGAGCCCCATGGAGACAGGCCTGGCCACGGGCTGGTGCGACCGCAGGGCTGACCGGGACAGGATCCTCCTCTTGGCACTCAGAGGGGAAGCAGGGCTTGCAGATGCCTCTTCACTGCTGGAGGAGGACACAGGTCAAAGGGCACGGGGTGACCCTGCACATTGAGGCCCAGGGAGCCACCCCCCTGCCTCTCAGCAGTGCCTGGCACAGGTGGGCTAAGCACTGCCCCCACGGCAGCCCTTGTGACTCAACACTGAACCCAGGCCCCGTGCAGCGGTCTTCTGTCAGCAGCTGCCGAAGTCTCTGAGCGGGGACGGGGTGGGGGACAGGCGTGCGAGTTAGATCTTTCTCCAAGTTAGGGGACGAGTAGGTACAGAATTCTGAGAACAACTCGGAAGCAGGAACTTCACAAATACGAATTCTGAGGGTGAGCCAGGCCTCCACCAGGGGCGACATGCCCATGGGCCTAGGAAAAAAAGTGAGCCCCCCCAGCTCCCCCTCTGCAGTCACCTGTCGAAGGGGTCCAGCTCATAGGGGTCTCCAAACAGGGAAAGAGAGGCTGCCCCGATGTCTGCACGCATCAGTCCCAGAGAGGGGTCTGCAGGCTTGTACACCGAGGGGATGCAGGCTCCATGGGCTGGCCTGCGGAGGCCCAGCGTCCGCGCGATGCGGGAACGAGCTGTGGCTTCATTCTGAACCCAGGGGACAGAGGGAGAAACACTGATCCACAGGGCTGAAATCCACAGCCTCCATTCCAACCATGAATCCGCAGCACCAAACACTGGGCCGAGTGGCCACAACCCTGCAGCCTGAGGGTCACGTGTACTCATCACACGTTGAAGACCCTGCCTGGGCCTCACCCCCACCCGGCTCACACCGGGTGCCGGCACCCCAGGGAGCAAGCGCCTTGACGGGTTGTAGCCCAGCCCCCTGCGCCCCCGTGGTCCCAGAAGCCGCTCTGAGGGGCCCAGAACACATCTTGTCTCAGCCCCATCTTCAATCCGTGCTGCAGAAACGTGCGTATTTATCGGTGAATCTCTAAGTAATTATAAGACAAGGGTCCTTCTACGACTCCCACTATCTACCTACACACAGGATTGAAGCTCGCCCAGTGTGACCCCCCCATCCGATGCCACCTTTATCTTCTTCCCTTTACTCTTCTTCACGCGGCCCTGCCGTTTCCTGGACCTTGTCCCCGAGCTCCTGCTCTTCACAGATGATCTGGACTGGGTTTTCCTTCTTCCTGACACTTTCTTCCGTCTTCCTACAAAGAGCACGTTGATAGCACGCACTTCACTGTGCGCCCCACCCCAGGTGTCCCCCCCAAGACCCAGCGGATGACAACTGTCCATCCCGGCCTGGGGCCTTCCTCTTTTTATTTTTTTTGTTATAGGGTTTTACATACTTCGCCACAGAGGAGGGGAGGGGGGAGGCAGCGCAAAGCAAAAACAGAGTAGGTCTGAGCCTACTTTGATTTGTAGACCTGATTATTAGAACCAGCAGATTATTTTACACAATTATGAAACAAAATTAAATTAGAAAACACAAACCCTAATAATCAAAAGTAAAAGGAAATACTGGCTCCCAGCTCTGTACCCACTTGGTGGTCTCACCCTGGAGAAGCACTCTCCCAGAGGCTTGGAAACAGACGACCTCACGGTACGTGTCCACTAAAACGTATCCTGAGGATTACATTGCAAACCCAGCAGCATTCCGTCCCCCTCAGCCGCCCTGGGGCGCTACGGGCTGACTGGGGACGAGCCATGGCAGGCACAGGGCGCCCTCGTTCTGTGATGCTCCAGCACCCCCGAGCTCTCAGGAACCCCAGCACAGAAACAGCAGGTTCCGAGAAGACGTGTGCCGTTGAAGCACTTCCACTACACTGGAATCTGTGACCTCGTGATGAAGCTAAAAGCCCTACCTGATCTCCACTGAAGGATGCTACAAGCAGCCCGGGGGTTCTGAGAACTGCTCAACAAAGGAAACAGACGGAGGCGCCAGCGAGCCCGTGCTGTCCACGGAAACTGCACTCCTGGAAGCAGCCCGTCAGGAGGAAGCCTCTCCTTCACCTCCTCCGTGACTTCATGGATCTGAGACCTGAGCCCCGGGGCTGCCTGACTGTGAACAGAGAGCCTGGCGGAGCTGCCCGCTGGGAGGACCCCCAACCCCAACCCAAGCAACCCTGCAAACACCCAACCAACCCAACAAAACGCCCACCTGCACCTGAGCCAGCCTTGGGGCTCCAGCCGCCCAGCTGGAGCAGGTGAGACCTGCCTACGAGGGATGCGCCGGGACAGGACACCCTGCATCACCCCCAGTCAAGAGGACACAGAGACACTTAACAGGCGGCCACTAGCGCAACACAGATCTCCTTTGGCTCGCGATTCACGTAAACTATTTTTTTTTTAATTCCATCACAATTTGTGACACAATTAGAACTTTCAACACCGACCAGCTATTTCACCGTGCTGTGGAATTATTGCTCATCTCCTTGGGTGTAACAACGGCCTCGTTGTTAAATCAAAAGAAAGACTCCCTCTTCCAGAAACATACTGTGAGACACTTAGAGGTAAAATGAGGATCTGCTTCAAAATAACAGAGGAGGAGGGGGTGGAGACAGACGAAGCAGCCCCGGCCAGGAGTCGCCAGGCCACGGAAAGACGGTCACAGGGTGCTGTTCCTGTCTCCCTGCACTTCCACAGTGTGACTACGTCTGTAAAAAGTGCGAAACATTGGGCTTCTCTGGTGGTGCAGTGGTTAAGAATCCGCCTGCTAATGCAGGGGACCCAGGTTCGAGCCCTGGTCTGGTAAGATCCCACATGCCGTGGAGCAACTAAGCCCGTGCGCCACCACTACTGAGGCTGCACTCTAGAGCCCGCGAGCCACAACTACTGAAGCCCGCGCGCCACAACTACTGAAGCCCGCGCGCCTAGAGCCCGTGCTCCGCAACAAGAAGCCACCACAATGAGAAGCCCACGCACCACAACAAAGAGTAGCCCCCACTCGCCACAACTTGAGAAAGCGCGCGTGTAGCAACAAAGACCCAACGTTGCCGATAAATTAATTAAATAAATTAATTTTTTTTTTAACTGTGAAATATTCACAGCAAAGATGTAACAGGCAAACATGGGGGCCACTCGGGACAAAGGGAGAAGTGAGCCCGTCTCTCCAGGAGCTGCAGCACTTCCGGCTCTTATCCTGGGACGGGTCTGTGAAATGCAAGGGAGCAACTGCTGGGACTGAGAAGTGAGACCCTGGACACGAGAGGAGATCCAGACAGAAAACACGAGAAGCAAAACCTCTCTCATCCTGAACTTCAAGGCAGTGATCAGCGTGACCTCGGGGTACAGCTCCTGGCTCCATCCACTACACAGGGATGCGAACCAGGACCGCCCACTGGCGGCCCTCAGGTGTCTTCTCTGTGCTCAGCTCTTCGGGGGCGAGGGCTCTCCGGGAGCACATATGCGCTCGGCACCCGGCGGGGCCACGCAGGGCAGCGGAACCTGACACACACACGCCCGCTGGGGGTGGGGAGACGAGTTTGGGCAAGAACGTGGCGCAGCTACAATGCGCACGTTGCTGACGGGAGCACAGGGGGTGAGTCACCTCTAACACACGTTCACTGGTTGCGCCAACTAGTCTACTGCTCTCTACCGACCCAGAGCATTGGAAACACCCGCCTGAAGGAAAGATACTCACAGCAGCTTTATTACAGAACCAACCCAAATGTCCGGCACAGGCAGGTGGACAAGCTGGGGTGGTTCGTGCCGTGGCAAGTTCCTTACCAATAAACAGCAATTAACCCCAGGCACCCACTACACAGGCCCCCCAATCACTTTGCTGAGCGACAAACCAGAGCACATGCTCAAGGCCTCACGAGTGAGAACTGAGGATGGCACGGCTATAGCGCCAACGACCCGACGGCAGGTGCCTGGAGGGGCTGCCTGGGGAGCAGGGGCACCGGCTGGAAGCCTCGTCGGTCTCACCCGGAACCATACGCCCAGAGTGGATGTGCTCATCACAGGAAACGTATGTCTCAATAATGCTGATTTTTAAAAGACCACAGATTGCAACCCACTGAATGAAACAGGAAACCACATCTACTGCTTTAAATGAATAGTCAAGGAGAAAAAGGAAAGCTCTTCTTTGGAGAATTCCAACCCATGAATATAAATGGAGCACAGACCCAGAAATCACCGAGGATGTGAAACTGGGGTGATAGCTTCTCCCCAGGCAGGGATGTCGACTACCAAAGAAAAATGGAACTTACTGGGACAAAATCACCGAGACTAACACAGAAAAGGACTAGAAAACGTGAATAGCGCCAAAACCAGCAAAGACACTGAATTAATCATTTTAGCTGTTCCCACCCAGAAAAGCCAGGCATGGGGCTTCACCTGTGTGTTGCCCAATCTAGAGAAAACGTCACGAATCTTCCACAAGGTCCTTGGGGACTCTTCCCGATCAACTTCGGGGAGGCTATGTCACCCTGATGCACATGCAGGGTGCTGCTGCATAAACAACACCCCGGGGGGTTCAGAGGAAAGGACCAGACCCAGACCCCTGGGCCTGCAGGGCCTTGTGTGCGATGGTCTGTGGAAACCAAGCTACAGGGATGGCAGCGACCACTGGAAGCCAGAGACCGAGCCAGGCCTACCTCCTTTCCTCCTCCGACGGGCAGGGGCTCGCGGCCCAGGGTGCTGGTACACGGCTGTGCTCAGCCCAGCGGCCACGGCTTCGATGGTCTCATCCAGCAGAGGAGACATGAGGTACCTCGGGACGTGCTGCACAGCACGGGACGGCGCTGGTCAGGGGGGCCGGAGCCGCCTCAGGCCCCTTGAGGGAGCCCCGAGGAGCCCCCTGAGCCCCCGGGAGGCTGGACGCCTCAGCCTGGCAGCAGCAGACATCAGGCAGGCTGCTGGGGGCTCCCCAAGGGCCCAGTGGGAAGTGGGGTCTGGGAAGGCCTCCCGAGGAGCAGGCCAGGCAAGGATGCAAAACAAGGAGGGCTTGCGGGCCTCAGAGTGGAGGGCAGAGGTGCCAGGAGGGACTGTGGGCATCTGTGGTGGGGTCCCGGGACCACGTTTCCCACGAAGTCCTCTCAGCTCCTCTCAGTTCAGTACTACGGCCTTGGCAGGTGTCAGCTGCAAGGCAGGGGACCCCCGGCAGCTTCCACGATGCACCCATGGGCCGGGCCACCGACCACTGGCCGGACCCGACCGTCCAGCACCCTCAGAGCCAGCTCTCCACTGCTGCAGCTGCCTCAGGCCCACTTGGCTTTGTTCCCTGCACGCGGCCAGGATGCGAGGCCACCAGCACCCACCTGGATCCTCCTGGCTGTGGAGATCCGGTTCCGGTTCACCGTCGCTCGGACCCTCTCGCTCTGCCGTGTCCTGGCGATGGCCCGGGTCCTCCCCGCGTGTGGCTGAAGCCGGCTGGTGGTGGGCACTACATCGGCCAAGAGCAGGGAGACCTCCTCCTCGCTGCTCGCGGGACCTGCGTCTTGGAAGAAAACACCCTGGGCTGACGTGCACTCCGCTGAGCCCTGGCCCTGGTAGGAGGGCTCCGGGAAACGGGGCACAGAGGGTGTCTCTCTGGAGCTTGGGCCCCTAGACCCCCATCAGCCAACCCCCTGTCTCCAGCCCGTGCCCCGCCCAAGGAGTACAATTGAAAGCCACCCCTGCTGGAGAGCCGGACGCGATCTCCCCAGGACGAGGTGCCGGTCCCACAGGAAGGGTCCGGGCCACCTGAGGGGGGGGCAGAGTGTTACCCGCAGCAGGGGTGGCCCCGGGGGCAGCACATTCCGGACAGAACCACTCGTCCACTGGCACCTCCTGGAGAGGGGGGTCCAAACACTCCATGTGGTACCTAGGAAACGAGATGGTGTCCCCAGCCTCACTGTCCCAGCCAAGCGAGCCCTATGACAGGCCTCCCAACAACACACCCTGCTGTGGATCTTGTGGCCCCCCAGGCCACGTGTGGAAGCCCTAACCCTGCATCGCGACGGCACCTGGAGACGGCCTGTGGGAGTGACGAAGGTTAAGTGAAGTCATGAGGGCGGGGCGCTGACCAGGGACACAGCGCCCCCTCCCCGACCGTGAGCTCTGCCGGGACTGACTTGGATGCCCCCACCCGAGGCCGCGGGGGAGGCCGCCTGCTCAGAGGCCTGTGCGCTTGGAGCTGCAGACACCTGTCTCCTCACTCTCCCACCGGCATTCTGGGTGGACGGACCCCCACCGCAGGCTTCTGGGCATCTCTGCCCTCCAAGGGGACCCTGATGGCCGCCAAACTCTCCCCGGGGGATGTACCATCTGGAGGGACAGAGCTAAGAGAGCAGCAGCTGGACCCTGACGGCGGCGGGGTGGCAGCCACCATCCTGGGAGGCCAGTCTCCGAGGAACTAACACCGTGCACGGCAGCGCCGCCCAACAGCGTCTGCTTTTCAGTTGCTTCTAACTAATCCTCAAGGGAAGCAGTTAGGGAGAAGCCACCGCTGGCATGGGCCGCCGGTGCCGGAACCCTCCAAACTCCATCTCAATGTCCCAGATGGCGCCGAGCCAGGTGGAAACCAGCGCTGAGCCCACACTCAACACCCGAGCCCAGGCTGCACTCAGCTTCGAAGCCGCGTGCTGCTCACAGCCCTGCCCTGCGTGAGGGTCCAAGACAGACCCACAGGGCGAAGCTTGCCCCGACCCCATGGTTGGACCTCACCCGAGCAGCCCGGGGACAGACGGCGGGAGGCCGCTCCTCCTGGGACGCGGCAGGCTAGCACCAAGGACCGGGGAGCACCCAGAACCCCAACTAGGTTTCAGCCTGAGAAGATCCTCCAGGATATGGTCTCAGAACAACATCCAAGAACTGAGTGGTAGCTTCTCACAGAGTGTCCCCAGGATCGAGCGTGGTTCAACCCCGTTCGCCACCAAGCCCCAGGGCCTGGGAGAGGAGGCTGGCGGCGGTGACAGGCACCCCACCCAGCTACTCTGCACCCACTAGTCCCTCCATGGAGGAGATGGCTGAGGGCTCAAACCCGGGAGAGCCCCATGATCGCCCAGCAGGACCAGCCTGCAGGGCTCACTTGAGCACAAGGATGACCTCCTCCCACGGGGAGAGCCACAGCCATGCGGCACAGAGAGGTCCTCCCTCGAGAATAAATACCGCTACATAAAACACAAATGGGGGAGCTCCCTGGTGATCCAGTGGTTAGGACTTGGCAATTTCACTGCCAGGGTCTGGGTTCAATCCCTGGTCGGGGAACTAAGATCCCAAAAGCCACGGAGCATGGCCAAAAAAAAAAACCAAGGCAAAACCTCCCACAAATAATCTGTACCTTGCTTCATATAACAGTGAAAGAATCTGACGTATTCATGTATCTATAGACAGGCTTGTGATTTACTCATTTAAAAATGAGTAACAGGGCTTCCCTGGTGGCACAGTAGTTAAGAATCCGCCTGCCAATGCAGGGGACACGGGTTCGAGCCCTGGTCCAGGAAGATCCCACATGCCACAGAGCAACTAAGCCCGTGCGCCACAACTGCTGAGCCTGTGCTCTAGAGCCTGTGAGCCACAACTACTGAAGCCTGTGTTCTAGAGCCTCTGCTCCGCCACAAGAGAAGCCACCTCGGTGAGAAGCCCGCACACTGCAACGAAGAGTAGCCCCCACTCGCCGCAACTAGAGAAAACTCACACACAGCAACGAAGAGTAGCCCCTACTCGCCGCAACTAGAGAAAACTCAGACACAGCAACGAAGACCCAACACAGCCAAAAATAAAAATAAATAAATTTATATTAAAAAAAATCAGTTGCATCTCCCATTATTAAAGAAAAATGAGTAACAGAGTGATCTTAGACTTGTAGACTTGTGACTTTAGTTGAAAGATTTAACTGTAAGAAAATTTAGCTAATGGCAAATATTACCAGTGAGGATATTCAGAAGCATACGAATCACTATATTTTTTTTATCAGCTTTAATGTTTTAGGTCTATCACAATTTTTATGTACTTGCTTTATCTGTTAAATTCAAGCACATAAAAAAAAAGTAAGTTTATAAATATACTTTACGACAAAAAATATTTTTGATGAAGTTGCAAAAATCCCCAAGAGTCACTGTTAAAACTACTAAAATTGGGGCTTCCCTGGTGGCGCAGTGGTTGAGAGTCTGCCTGCCGATGCAGGGGACACGGGTCCGTGCCCCGGTCCGGGAAGATCCCACATGCCGTGGAGCGGCTGGGCCCGTGAGCCATGGCCGCTGAGCCTGTGTGTCCGGAGCCTATGCTCCGCAACGGGAGAGGCCACAACAGTGACAGGCCCGTGTACCGCAAACAAACAAACAAACAAACAAAAAACCTACTAAAATTGAAACAATTTTTTTTTTGGCCACACCATGCGGCATGTGGGATCTTAGATCCCTGACTAGGGATTGAACCTGACCCCCTGCATTGGAAATGTGGAGTCTTAACCACTGGACCACCAGGGAACTCCCTGAAACAGAACCTGATATAAAGAATTAACATAATCAAGCATTGTAGGCTCAGACAAGGCAATCCCGAGGAAGAAGTGAGCTGGAGGTATCACCCTCTGTGACTTCAGACTATGCTACAAAGCTACCGTAATCGAAACAGTACAATACTGGCTCAAAAACAGACACACAGAACAATGAAACAGAAAAGAGAGCCCAAAAATAAACCTACACTTACATGGTCAATTAATCTACAACAAACAAAGGAGGCGAGAATATACAATTGAAGAAAGACAGTTTCTCCAATAAGTGGTGCTGGGAAAGCTGGACAGCTTCATGTAAAAGAACGAAATTAGGACAATTTCTCACACTATATACAACAATAAACTCAAAATGGATTAAAGACCTAAACGTAAGACTGGAAACTATAAAACTCCTAAAAGAAAACAGTAACAGAACACTCTTTGACATAAATCACAGCAATATTTTTGGGGATCTGTCTCGCAAAGCAAAGGAAATAAAAGCAAAAATAAACAAATGGGACTTAATTAAACTTTAAATCTTAACTTTTGCACAGCAAAGGAAACACTGACAAAACGAAAAGACTTCCTGAATGGAAGAAAATATTTGCAAATTACATGACCTACAAGGGATCAACATCCAAAATATATAAACAGCTCATACAACTCAATATCAAAAAAAGTGATTAACACATGGGCAGAAGACAGCAGACATTTTTCCAGAGAAGACATACAGATGGCCAAAAGGCACATGAAAAGATGTTCAACCTTGCTAATCATCAGAGAAATGCAAATCAAAACCACAATGAGACAACATGTCACACCTGTCTGAACGGCTTTCATCACAAAGACCACAAGTGACAGACGCTGGCGAGGATGTGCAGAAAAGGAAGCTCTCTTGCACTGTTGGTGGGACTGTAAATTGGTGCAGCTGCCATGGAGAGCAGCATGGAGGTTCCTCAAGAAACTAAAAATAGAACTGCCATAGGATCCAGCACTTCCACTCCTGGGTACTTAACTAAAGAAAATGAAAACACTAATGCAAAAAGATACACGCACTCCAATGTTCACAGCAGCGTTATTCACAAAAGCCAAGATACGGAAGTAACCCAAGTGCCCATGAACAGACAAATGCATAAAGAAGATGTGGTGTACACAAACACACACCCTCAGCCATAAAAAAGACTGCAATTCTGCCATTTGCAAAAACATGAATGGACCTGGAGAGTGTTACGCTTAGTGAAGTAAGTCAAAAGAGAAAAACAAATACTCTATGTCATCACTTATATGTGGAACGTAGAAATGAAACAAACCACCGTATATAATAAAACAGAAGCAGACTCAGATATAGAGAACAAAGTAGTGGTTAACAGTCAGTAGAGGGGAGTCGGGGAGCAAGACAGGGGTATGGGATTAAGAGATACAAGCTATTCTGTATATAATAAGGTACAAGGATACACTGCACAGCACAGAGAAGTAGAGCCAATATTTCATAGTAACTTTAAATAGAGCATAACCGATAAAAATTTTGAATCACTGTGTTGTACACTTGAAACTAATGTAAGTCTATAAACCAACTATACCTCAATTTAAAAAAATGCATGCTGTTCCACTCAATTTTGTTATGAACCTAAAATTGCTCTGAAAAATAAAGTCTCTTAAAAAAAAGAACTGTAGGCTCCATTTAAAAGTTTAAGGGGGGAACTCCCTGGCGGTCCAGTGGTTAGGACTCGGTGCTTTCACTGCTGAGGGCCCGGGTTCAATCCCTGTTCAGGGAACTAAGATCCCACAAGCCACACAGCAAGGAAAAAAGGAAAAAAAAAAAGGGATAAAAGCTTAAGGGAAAATCGAGGCTTTGTGAGTGAAAGCTCCGACAGCCTCATCCAGGGCTCCCCAGCATCAAGGCCACTGGAAGGCACACAGGCTCGTCTGGCACAGGGAACCCAGGCCAAGAAGGCAAGGCTGGTGACGAGGGCCAGGCCAGGCCAAGGGGTGTGGCGGCCAGTACCAGGCCTCTCCTTCCCACCATGCATGGGCTCTCAGGCAGCATCCAGCTATCCCAGGCCCTTCCTTCTCAGGCCCCAAGCAGCCACCATCACTGGGGAAAAGGGTGCAGTCTGCGTGTGAGCAGCATTCTGAATGCTGCCACCCCCGCGGCCCCATGTCCCCACTCAGTCATGGAGTGTGACAGCAAGAGCCGTGAGCTGGACACACGGGTCTGCAGGACACCCAAGGCTCCGCTTCTGCCCTCCAGCTCCAAGACTGACAACAGGCTAGAGGGGACCCGCTCAGACACGGCCAACTTCCGGGACTCCAAAGGGGCAAGGAGCACCAAGGTGAGGCAACCGTGTCACTGAACACGGATGCAGGCTGAGACTGGCGAGAAAGGAGGGAGGAACACATTCTCAGCTGCATGAGCCCCGAGGGTGGGGCTCGGAGGCAGGTGGGAGACGCTGTCAGGCCCGGGGAGGGTGACCTGCTGTCTCAGTGCAGGGAGATGGCAGGTAGTGGGCCCTGGTGGGCAGCCCAGGCAGTGTCTGCACTGGGGCAAGCGCAGGCCCCACAGGTACCCGTCCTCCAGGGCTTGTGCTGCTCCAGGACAAGGAAAGGGCCTGACGAGAAGCAAGGGACTCAATGGTTTGAGGAATGACAATGAAAGGGGATCCACGGACACGGGGGTGGCTGGCAGCATGGCTGGAAGCGCGTCCCACTGTCCTGCCGTGTGAGGCTGCCCCAGCCCCTGGCCTCGCACAAAGGGTGGGTCCCGCTCGTGTCCACCCTCGGCCCAGCCAGCCCACACCCCCATGTCTTGCCTCTCCCCCTCGTCCTGAGATACCAAGTACATCTCTGCAAGCGGCCTCAGGATATCGTCTGGAAACAGGTGGAGGATATACAAAGCGATGGCGGGAGGGTGGGAGACGAAGCACGCAGAGCCCAGGACGCAGGGGTGCAGACGACCCTCGGGGGGCAGGTGGCGCCGAGCACGAACACAGCGGGGCAGGCCCCTCTAGCAGGTCAACAAGACCAGCTCTGAGCCGAGCTCAGGGCGCCCGACGGGAGGGGCTCACCCAGCGTCGCAGCCATCACAGAGCAGCAGACGGTCCTCCCGGTCGCTCCTGCCGCACACCCCACAGAAGGTCGGGTCTTCATCCTCATCCTCCCCAAGCCTGGCGCTCTCCACTGGGATCTGGGGACAGGAGAGCGTGCTCAGCACATGGCAAGCGGGACCCAAATCCCGGAGCCGTTTATATCACGGTTTGCAGTGGACCCAGAGCAGATTCACACGGGCTCCATGGGCCCAGAGGTTCTGAATTAACACGAATCAGTGACCTTTATGTTTTCTAACTGTCTCAGGGTAGTTAGCCCTAAGAAAAAAAATGATTCAACAGGGCTTCCCTGGTGGTGCAGTGGTTGAGAGTCCACCTGCTGATGCAGGGGACACGGGTTCGTGCCCCGGTCCGGGAAGATCCCACATGCCGCGGAGCGGCTGGGCCCGTGATCCATGGCCACTGAGCCTGCGCGTCCGGAGCCTGTGCTCCCCACGGGAAGAGGCCACAACAGTGAGAGGCCCGCGTACCGCAAAAAAAAAAAAAGATTCAACAGAAAAAGTCTGACCCACGGAAGGGCCCCAGAGAGGAGTGACAGGCGAGACAGCCAAACATGAGGGCTATGCTGCACGAACCACACAGGTGGAGAACAGAGAAGCGCCGGGCTCTCGTCCCCCGAGAACTGTCCCAGGACCAAGCAAAGACACAGAAACGTGACTGCCAAAGAATGACACTCAAACATGTGCTGCCCCGTGACGATCACAGCTATTCCTCATCGCCGCCGCCAGCCCGAGCCACCTCCACAGGGTGCTTCGGTCTCCTGCGCGTGAGTCCCACCGAGAAACAGCCTCTGCAGCTCACTTCCCCACGGTTGACACGCTTGAGCCACACTCTCTGCCTTTGTTCCTGCACCAGCCAGGGACTCGGGACCCTCCCGCGGCCTCCTGGACCCTGTGCTGGCTCTGAGCCGCTCTCGGATCTCCTCCAACTGGACCTGCTGGCGTGTAAGTGGGCCCTCTGCCCACCTCCCCTTCCCACACAGGAGGCGCTCGGGGCCAAGGACTCAAGAGGCAGGCATTCAAGGAAACAGAGCTTGCCTGCAGGGAAACTGCCAGTGCTCCCCAGAGACCTCCAGGCAGAAGAGCAAAGCGCCCTGAGCAGGCCACAGGAGGCTCCACCAGCAGGACGGGACGGGAGCTGCTGGCCCCGGCAAAGACTCCAGGAGAAGTCTGCTCCCCCAGAGCCGGAGTCCTCGCACATCCCTGGCTCCACAAATAAAAAGGCACATCTGCGGCTATAAGACTCGCTGAGAAGATGTAAGGCAAGTCTCTACGAGTCTTTCTTTTTCTTCTTTTTGGCCGAGCCATGCGGCTTGCGGGAACTTCCCCGACCAGGGACTGAACCCAGGCCATGGCAGTGAAAGCGAGGAAGCCTAACCACTAGGCCACCGGGGAACTCCCTCAACGAGTCTTTCTAATGCTGCTCTTCAACAGAAGAAGACGTATGGAGGTCTCCCAGTCCCCAAACAGCAGGTGAGCAAAAGCACGCTTTTAAGAGCAAGGAAAACATCTTGTCCCCAGCCCTCATGCTCCTGCCATGCGCCTTCCGAAGTCTGGTCCCGAGAGAGCTGGCCCCCTCTCCCAGGTCTGGGGTCCACACCCTGACCTTCCCTGCCTGCTGTGGCTGCCGTGGCTCAAGAGGAGAGAAAGCTCGGAGATGCAGAAAAGGCGTGTGGGAGTGGAGAGGAGGACGTCTGGGAAACCGCTCCCACGCAGAGCCCAGGCTGGCCGGGCACACGGCACCACCTCCGGCTCCGGGCTCCACGTTCGTGGCCGCAAAGGGCCTGTTAGTCGATTTCGAAAACACACGTAACCAACGCTGCAGGAAGGCAACTTGCCTGTTGAGGGCATGCTGTCCCATGAGATGGGGACCAAGGTAATACACAAAAGGGGGCGCCTACACGTACCTTCTTCAAGATTTTACCGCCAAACTGAGCTCGAATACAAATACATTTAAATGTAGTTCGATCCACTGGACAGGAATTGGCATTCTGTGAGAAAGAAAAATCATACTGCAACCTTATAAAATCACCTTCGCTATTAATACCATCTGAAAATAATTTCATTTAGAAGTCAAGACTTCCTTTTACATTAAAAATCTAATTTACAGAATGCCTGCGCAGGCTAGGCCCTGTGCTAGGCGGCTGGGGATACAGCAGTGAAGAAAGACAGAAATCAAATCCCTGCCATGTGGAGCGGCTCTCTTGGAGGGCCAGTCAGTGCTAAGAAGACAAGAGGAGGGCAAGGGGTGGGCAGGACAGCTGGGTTACTGGCCAGCAAGCAGGGGGCGGAGGAGAAGAGGCTGGGTGCTTGAGGCGATGCCGTTACTGTCACCCTCGCTGGGTAAGGGCAGGCGCAGTGCGGCGAGACCTGCCGCCTTCCCGGGGTCCGAGTTGGTGAGGGTGGGAATAGAAAAGAAGCGGGCAGGGGCGCTGGTCCTCAAGGACGGTGAGAGGCACGGGGCTGCAGGCCACACGTCCTTGGACTCATTACTTCTTTGAGGTTTTTCACAAAGTTCAGAAAGTAGGGAGGGGGCAGTGCTTCTAAAGCTCACCCTGCAACACTGCACCATCTGGTGAATCCCATGCGCTTTTATTGCTAATCACACGACTCAGGCTTTCCTGGGTCTATGAGATGACCCCTCAGCACGTGAGCACCGGCCAACTCGGCCTGAGCAGGCTGCCCCTGAGCCACTCAGGATTTCTGGTTCCCGAGGGGCACTGGCCCATAAACAACCCTCCTGAGCCAGCGCTCCACGAGCATATCACCCCACAGTGAGCTTCACCGACCACCCCGAAGGCCTAGAGCTCGAACGAAGCAGAGATCAAGCTCAGACGCCACCCGGGGCTCCAACTCCTGCTGTAGAGCAGAGACCCAGACCCTTGAGAGGCCGGCCACGGGCTGGGTCACACACACAGAGAGGACAGCCAGAAGGGAGGAAGTGCCCGAAGAGAAGCCACGCACCTTGGACCACTCCACGATGCAATCGAGGCAGAAGTAGTGGGCACAGTTCTCAGGTGTCCCCACAGCCTGGTCCCTGAAAGCATTAAGACAGATCGGGCAGCTCTCCGAATCATCGTCAGAGTTAAATGCACCGCTGGCTTCCAGTGCCCCCCGAGTAGCCACTGCTGCTGCTAACGTGTCCACATCGTCGCCGCCTTCTTCGGAATCCTCGGAACCTTGACAAAGAGGCAATGTTACAAGTCCACAAACCGGAGTACAGGAGGCATGCAGGCCGCAGCCGCACTCGGGTGAGCAGGGTCCCGAATCCCACACACGAGGGACAGACCCACTCCTGCAGCCTCACCAGGACAGATGTCACCGGGCATTTTAACCCGAAGCTGCTTCCAAGCTCAGGGGACACCAGCCCCACCCCCCCAACTTGGAGCCGAATCAGAACCCTCATGAGGCAGGTAGCCTCCAGGGGCCAGCCCGCCTCTCGGCTCAGCGCAGCGGCCTCCAGAGGGCACCACGTGCCATCAACACCCTTCTCAAAACAGTGTCGGTGAGCCACGGCCCTCAGGGAAGGCCTCTCCTACAGGTCTTTCATTTTTCTTGCTTCGGGGATTAGAGAGCGTAAATTCCTAACCCAGCAAGCTGGCCACAACAGTCCTGATCAATTTCTGAAAGCTTCTGAGGCTGGGGTTAGGCCAGCACAAAAGGAAGAAGACACTTTCAGTTCACCAAGGCAGAGTCAACATGTGCATTAGTTTTCTCTCCCCACTCAACTCCACTGAAATAACGCTACTTCACATGGACAGGAGAAGCAGGCTAGGGGTGTGGCAGGCAGGGTTCTTACACGCCCCCGAGACCCTGCTGTCGCAAGGCAGAGGGAAACTAGAACATAACCAAATGAGCTCTTTAGAAGCAGTTTTCTCTGGCTGGTTGTAGAGCGTTGCGGCCTATCCACTGAGGGGTGGCTCCCAGGAGCTGAGTGACGACGGCCTCCCCTGGCAGCCGGCCAGAGACAGGACTGGAGCCCCATGCCCGCAGGGATCTGAAATCTGCTGACACACCGTGACCTTGGGGAGCACCCTGAGCCTCAGATGGGAACGGCAGCCCTGTGACCCCTTGATGTCAGTCGGGTGAGACCCAAGCAGAGGACCGGCCACCAGTGTCTGGACTACAGACCCACGGAACCACTGAGACACTGAGCACGCGGTTCTCAGCCACTGTGTTCGCGCCAATCTGTTACAAACCAAGAGAAAACTAATAAAACTGGTGTCCACAAAATCTTGGAGACTGACTTTGCTCAGCTTCCTGCCTGGCTAAGGGCAAGGAAGCAGCAGCAGGCGGAGGCTGGAGGATCTGGTTCTTCCTCTGGAACTCCAGAAGGCTCAGGAACTGAAGGGAAGGCAGAGAGCTGGCCATCTGAGGGCCACCTGACCCCTCTGCAGTGTCCCACCCACGGGGGACGCCTTTGAAGTGCCTGAGGGGCAGCGACCACCAACGGAGAGGCGGCTAAAGACACAGGCAGGTGCCAAGACCCTGGGCCACCCGCCTCCCCACCCCGTCTCAGGGGCTGCCGGACCAGGCCCCAACCAGATGAAGGACCAGGCCAAGGGAGGTGCAGACATGGGTGCCAGCCCGGCGTGGCAGCTGGCGGCACAGCACGCCTGGGAACCCAGCGCAGGTGAGGGCACGGCTCACACGAGGAGGGCAGGACCACACTGGAAAGAGCTGGGAGCGAACCGAGATGAGGCCGAGCAGGGAGGGGCTGCGAGCTGAGCAGACCAGGACACGTGCGCACCGCCTGGAGAGCAGGCTAAGGCAGCAGGTCAGAGTCCCAAGTCCTCATGTTTCATTCTAAGACTTGAACAGATAATACGTATCTAAAGTTGAAAACTGAGCAAACAGCGACACAAGCAAGTGACTTTCAGGAATCAACACTAGCGCAGGAAAAGCAAAAAGATGAGTAGAAAGAGCTGCTGAGGGAAGGGGGACGTGGCAGATACCAGGCCCGTAAGGATGCAGGTAACTCCCTTTGAAGACACTACCTCTGAGACCTCTTAAATTCTCACCAGCCACAGAGATGTGCTCCTTGCCTGTGAGTTTCACTGACTGGCGCGGAAAACTAGGGGTGTCCGGTGGAGTTTTACTGCCCATCAGCTATGGCCGTGGCCTCCAGGTGCCTGCCCGCCACTGGGCACCTCCTCACCACCCGCGGGCCTGCTGGGCACTGGGCTCTACGCCAGCTGTCCCTGCACGGCACTCCCCACCAGCCCATGTCCCCCATTACCCAGCTAACCCTCCTATCCTTCAGATCACAGCTTAGATGTGTCTTTCTGGAAGCTTCTCCTCACCAGCCCAGGCCCACAGGGGCTGAGGCCTCCCCATTCCCAGTACGTCCCCGTAAACACACTCTTGGCATCTATCACCTGACCTAACTGCTCCTTTACTCCGCTGTCTCTGCTGCTAGGCAGTTAGCTTGGGCAGAGAGCCCCGGCTGGGCTCCTGCCCACCCTCCAGCCTGCAGTCCCCGTCCTCTGGCCTCCAGTAGAGGCTCAAACCTCTGCTCGAGAGATGAAGTGACAAAGACCTGATGTCCTCTGCCTCCAGCCCGGTCAAGGCCACATGCCTGTGCCCAAGCCCCAAGCCCATCTGCAGAAACAAGCGAAGAGCCACAGCGTGACCTGCAAACTCAGCACAGAACTTCACGTGCCTGCACAGAAGTCAAAATCTAACTCTGGAAGAATATGTCACCAACACACACGCGGCAGCAAACTCACACTGATGTGCTGTGTCAGTGCTCTTCCTTCACAAGCACTGTCCCACACGAGGGGTTACCTTTCTGGAACATTCTGACATTCATAAACACAGGAGTCCAAGGACTGCAATAAAAAGACTAGGCAGATGCTTCAGGACCACACACGTCCTGAGTGGACGGCTGCTGTCAGAAGGAAAAGAGCCGTAAGCCAAGCTTCCAAAGCCCGGTGCCACGTGGGGAGGGGGCTGAGCGCACCTCCCTCTGAGGGGCTGGCACAAGGCAGTCCAGCCTGGGGACCCCACAGGACACGTACCAGCCAGGGTGCCCGGGAAGGCCAGGGAAGGAGGTACCGTGAGGTCCTCAGGCGGCACTATCTCCCCTTGAAGCAAAGCTCCCCGCGCAGGAGTTCAGAGGCACAAACATCAAGCAATGTAAGCACCCTGGGAATTTCTTAATATAGTCATTCCGTGCATCTACCAGTTCTCTCAGGGGCTCCATCAAGAGCGAGAGAAAGAGCCACAGGAGGCACCGCCATCCTGCCCAGGTGGTCCCTGGTCAGGTGGTCCTAGGTCCCGGCAAACCTCGGCTCATGCTACCCCTGCCCTGCAGCAGGGGCTGGGGGCCCGCTCTGCCCGCAGTCCAGTCCAGCTGCGTTCTCCCTGGCAACGCCCTTCGCACTGCTCCCTGTTCTCAGGCATTTTAACCTCCTGCCGCCACCAGGGAAGAGACCTATCCACCGTGCCATCAGCCCAACTACATCAAAGCAAGCCAGCTTCCCAGCTGAAGACGAGACCCACTGCAGGGGACTGCCAGACAAAGCTGCCATGCTAGGGAGTCTCACCCCCAGTGTTCACAGCCCCAGGTGGCCAGCGCGGTTAAGACAGCAACTTCAACAAGGCCATTTTATAACAGCAATCCCTGTCACGAGAGAGGGGACACGAGGGGCCGCTCGAACGTCAGCGTTCTCACCAGATCCGTCTTCCAGGTCCCCCTCCTCGTCCTCGCCGTCACTGTGCTCACTGCACGTGTCATCCTCGGAGCCCCCGCTGTGGGCATCGCTGCTTTCTTCTAGATGGACAGGTAAACACAGGCCCGGGGGGCAGCGTCACGGCTGAGGCAGGTTGGAAGATGCACAGAGGTGTTCAGAGGACATCTGCCCACAGGGTGCCCAGCGCTGCCCCCAGGGATGGGGGGGTGAGGCCGCATGGGGACGTGGGGAGGGAGAAGCAGCATCTTTTGCTCGATTTACATCTGTACTGATTGCATTAAAAATAAACACGAAACAACATGCCACTTGTGCACTTGAAGAGCAAAGCATGAACATTTGCTCCCCAGCTCCGTGTGGAAAGGCGGGAGGGCGGCTCACCAGCATCGCTGCTCAGGGCGGCAGGACGGAGTCTCAGGCGGCTATCGGGCCCCGGGCTTCGGTCCACAAGCTCGTCCAGGCTGTCGTCATCCATTGCTGGACATTGGAGTTCAGCTCTGAAAGAAACCAGGGGCAAGTAATTCCCCGCCGTCCCAAGCGTTACGTAAAGCTCCCTGCCGAGAGAGCGACAGTCACTCTCTACACGCCACATCCTGGTGACACGTGTCCACCCGTAGCACAGGAAATATAATATGCTCAAAACTGTGCATACAGGGCTTCCCTGGTGGCGCGGTGGTTGGGAGTCCGCCTGCCGATGCAGGGGACACGGGTTCGTGCCCCGGTCCAGGAAGATCCCACATGCCGCGGAGTGGCTGGGCCCGTGAGCCATGGCCGCTGAGCCTGCGCGTCCGGAGCCTGTGCTCCGCAACGGGGAGAGGCCACAACAGTGAGAGGCCCTCGTACCGCAAAAAAAAAAAACAAAAAAAAAACAACAAAAACTGTGCATACACACAAAAAAGACTGGCTCCTATCTACAGAGCCACGTTCAAAGTCAGATCCCAATTTATAACGAACCTAACTGAGCCTCAGACTGGCCACCTTCTTGTTCAGTCAGGCACCCACCACACCTCAACACTCCCCAGGTACCCCGAGGCCAGGCTCGAAGGAAATGGCTTATCACAAGCTGAGGCAAAGCAGCGCTTTCAATGGGGGATGGTCACCAGAAGGCCCCGGTGCCAAGCAGGGCCCTCTCCCTGCACTCCCCTGGCACCTCCCTCTCAGCCCTGGCTGGCCAGCCCAGGCTCCGCGCACCTGACTATGCCTGGGAGGCCACAGGTACCAGCTGAGGTTCCTCTGACCTCGCCCCAGTGCATCCACAGGGCACCACCAAGTCACCTGACTACCCGGGAGCAGCACACGGCCACGAGGAGCAGAGGTCAGGTTCTGCCTCTTGGCTGCCATGTCCACCTGCTCTTGGGCTCCTGATCTCCAAGTGGGGATGCCTGTCGTGCCTACTCTGCAAGGCCACTGCCAGGATAACACAGAAGATCTAGACCAATGACCTCACAGACATAGTGGGAGACAATTACCCTCCCACACCAGGGCCTCTGACTTTGGTCTCCACATAAGGGTTCCTTTCCCATCAGTGCTACTCACTTCCCAAGTGACCCCGAGAGGAAACACCGCCCCCACCCAGGTGGCACAGTGCGCTTCCGACCAAGTCCAGTCTGCATGGTCAAAGGAGAGGGGTCACAGGAAAGACCGGAAGGCAGAGGGGCAAAGCAAGAACCAGGGGCAGGGGGTTAGGCTGACAGCAGCGTGCCCAGAAGCCAGGAAAGGCTCTCATTCCTGGATCCCACATGCAGGCTTCTCTCCCGTGGGCTGTGAGCCACACACTGTGTATTACACACGCATCACAGAAACAAGGGGATGGGCTGTCACTACCACCATTGTACAGATGCTCCCGAAGAATGATCCCGATGGGGCTGAGGCCAGGCTCAGACCCCGGAACGTCTCACTTCCCGTACAAAGCCCGATTCTGGGACCATGTTTTCTAAAATAGTGAGGGCATGTTAATGTCATGAAACTGCCAACTGCCACATGATGCTTCTACCTGGAAGTAGTCAACTGAAATTTTTAACCCCTGAAAGCCACCACCTTTCTTCTACCTAACATCCTAAGGTTAAGAAAATCAGCAACAGTTCCACTCAACTTAAGGGTCTGCACCCCACTTCTTGGTAAGTCAGCAACACAGTAGGGACCTTCCCTGTCCTGTACCCACGTCCTGACCACGTCTTCTGCTGGAGACGCACAGACCATGGTGCCACTGTCCGTCCAAAGGGATGACACCTTTCCCCTGAGCATGACGGCTGCAGCCCATTGCAGGTGAGAAGCCCTATCATCCTCGGCTCTGGCTGTCATTCTGGGACACCTGCTCTCACACTTACCCTGCCCCTACTGTGTGCAGCACGCGTCCTGCCCTAGAGAAGCCCAGCCTATGAGGGAGGTAAATACTCACACCCAGGAACCTACCGGGGGAAAAAAATCAGAAAATGTAACCCCCCAAGGAGACGACAGAGCACAGCCAGGGACAGTTCACACGCAAAAGGTCAAAAGCACAAACAAATAATCCCTGGCCTCTCCCTTGGTGACTGAGACCTAGGCCTGCCTGCCAGGGGCAGTGGCAGGGCCTGGCTCAGAGAGCTGTAAGAGGTCAGTGCGGCCACGATGGGGTCTGGCTTGCCTGAGACACCAACTCCAGAATCAGGATGACTGACTCCCCGTGTCCCTGCACCTGTGGGGATCAGTCCCGAGAGCCCTGTGCTTCTCCATCACAGCTGCGAGGAGAACCTCCAGGCCTCCCGACAGCCCTCCCTTCCTGCGTCATCACACACAGTAACTTCTGGCAGCGGCCAGGGAAAAGAGCCGGGTAGCCTCTGAAGGTGCCTTCCAGAGCAAGCGCTGTGCGACCACGGAAGAAGAGACCACCGTTAGCAACCCCCGGCCCCCCCCTTCCTCTGTAAGGAACCCGGCACTCAGAACACTGTGCGAATGGGACCCTGGCTTAGCACCTACTGGCCCCACCAGCAGCCCCAGCTCAGACGCGCCTGCCCAGATCCACCATCCCCACCTCTGCCCATATGTCCCAGACCAACGGCCAGGAAGCCTTTTCTGCAGGAAAGCCCACAGCCTCCCGGCTGCTGGCCACCTTCGGCAGTGCCGGCAGCCCTCTGTGGTGCTCCTGCTCAGCCTTCAGATTTAAGGGAACTAGGGGAAAAATTTAAACCAGAAAGAGTATTTCCCTCTCCTTTCCAATTCAGGGACTCAAAGCACCTGCGACCCCAACCATCACTAAGGAACCAAAAGACCTTCCGGTATGGTCACGGGCAGCTACGCCAGGACCAGAACCTGACGGCCCAGCACCAGGCCCTGAGCAAGCCTGCCCGGTCCAACGTCTCACACGGGGCCAACTCTCAATTTTCTTTCATCGTCTGCCACAGAGGCTACAAGACCTCGAAACTGTAAACTGCAACGGAAGTCAAAAAGCTAGAGCCCAGCAAGGTCTTGGCAGGGTTGAGACAGACACCAAGAGTCCACGCTGGGAGGTTGCTAAGAGAAGCAAAGCCAGGCTGGCCCTGTCACGGCCTTGCCACCAGCCTAGTGCAAAAAAAGGAACGAGCTCTTGTCATTCTGACTCAACATTCTTCTCCTAAGAAAAAATACCGAGTGGTCCAGGGAGAGGGAAGGTGTGCTATGTCCCAAGTCAAACCTCACTTCAGCCTCAGGTTCTGTCCAAGTGACCACTAGCCAAAATGTGGCTCACAGGCTGACTACCATCTTGCTGCTGCAGAAGCAAGATAAATATATAAACGCCAAAGTTGACAAGAATGTAAAACAATCCTCGTTACTAAAAAGAAAAAAAAAAAGCATGGGCCAGGAATCAGGGCTAGGGTTAACACAGGGCCCTGGCTCCGCACTCAGGAGCTGTGTGACGTTGTCAAGTTACTTAACCTCTCCGGGATCCAATCTATATATGTAAAACAGGAAGGCCAATACCTAGTCCCAAGAGACTGCTGTGAAGACTACGTGAGTTAAAGAACGGGAAACCATCCCGTCAACCAAACGGGCCTGTCGAAACACTGGCGAAGCCAATGAAAGCAAAGACGACCAGGAGCCGAAAACGAGTTAGCAAAGGGTCACACTTCGCTCTAGGAAGGCACCCCCACGGAAACCCGCCTGCAAGCCCGGCGCCTCCCAGCCTCTGCGCGAGGCCTCCCGCGCCCGCAGGCGGTCACCGCCGCCCGCCAGCCCGGGGCCAGTGCGGCGCAGGCCTCGCACCGCTGGGCAGGCCGCAGACAAAGCGCGAGGCGCCCGGGGCGGCCCTCCGGCCGGGGCGCAACAGACACCCGGGAAGCTGCGGTCCAGCACGTACCCGGAACCTCGCGCCCCGCCGGCCGCTACCGGGCGCTCGCCGCCACCGCCGCAGCCGTCGCCCGAGCAAGAACCACGACTAGGCCCGATCGCCGCCGCCGCCGCCACAGCCACCGCCGCCGCGCGCTCCTCGACCCGGAAGTGCATGGAGCCGGCTTCCGGGGTCCTCCCACCCCGCCCGTTGGCGGGAACCACTGGGACCAGGGAGGGGAAGAAAGGCCTGAGGTGGAAGAGAGAGCCGCTCCCTGAGCTTGGGGATCTCGAGGTTTTGGAAACACTGTTTAACGCGTTATCACCGTCCAAAGAGACAAGGTGCTTGGAAGAACTTGAGGTGTCTAAGTTCCCGCCTTTGGGCTGTTCTGGGACTGCCCCCCCGTCGGGGAGCTGGTACAGTCCGAGCCCCCGCCTGTCTCCCAGGGCGAATGGGAGCGGAAGCCTGGCACACCTAAGGTCCCGCCCCCAGCCAGGGTCCCGCCCCGCGCGATGGCCCCGCCCCCACCCCGGGTCCCGCTCCACGCGGCGCCCCCGCCCCACGCGGCGCCCCCGCCCCGCCCTCCCGCCACCCCCCTCCCATTCCTCAGACGCCAAGCGCGAGCTGCGGAGAGCCGGGATGGGACGGCCTGGTGGCGCTTCAGGGACGAGCAGTTTTGTGCCGTCCGTTCACTCCGACCAAACACTGATGGGTCCTCTGCGCGGGCTCCGCCAGGCGCTGGGCACAGCGAGGACGATTCCCCAGTCCCGTGTTCCATCTTGTCCAGACACAGTAAACAATGAACGCTGCGAATCACTGCGCCGCGTGGTGTGTGAGAAGCTGATTCGTGCTCTGATAAAAAGAGCAGAGTCCGGGGCTCCGGAGGCAGGAGGACTGGCCAGTGGTAGTTAGCGGGTGAGGATGGACCCGGCCGAGACGTGATGGCGGAGGGAGCAGCCGTGGGGAGAGCTCGGAGAAGCTTCCGGGACCACAGAAGGGAAGCCCGCGAAGTGGGTCCGGGCGGGGAGCGGCACGGGAGGGTCCTGAGCAGGGTGACAGGCGCTGGCTGATAGGATCCCCCGGGCGGCAGCGGGTGAACAGAATGGAGCAGCGGGGGCGGGCCCGGGGGACCACTGGGGAGGCCTCTTTGGCCAACCCCCCTGCAGGGACCACCGTGGTGCCGGCTGGGGTGGGGCGGCGCAGGTGAGGGAAGGTAGATTCTGAAGACAGAACCGAGGGGGCGTTGTTGAGGAGTTGGATGTGAGATGCCAGGTAAAAGGGGAAACCAGGAAGGGTTCCTGGAAGCCAGGGGAAGAAGGCGCATCCAGGAGGACGCCTGTGTGGAGCGAGGTGGGAGTCACCGGTGACCCGGAGGATAGCAGCGCTGGGGGGCGGGGCAGCTGGAGGCGGTTTAACGAGAAGGCGAGCAGAGTGATGGCCGGCGAGCACCAAGCGGGAAACAAAAGTGGAGGCAGCTGGGAAGGAGCCCACCGAGAGAAGGTTGTTTTGTTTTTTCTGTTTATGAGAGGAGAAATAACCCGCGTGCTTACAGGATCCGGAAAGGACTTTGCAGAAAGGAAGAATGGATGGTGCCAGAGAGGTGAGGGACTCTGGAGGGAATCTTCTCTGTGGGCGTGTGTGTGTGTGTGTGTGTGTGTGTGGCGCTGGCACAGCATAGTACCTCTTGGGTGTCACCCAGGCCAGGTACCCAAACCGGGACACTTTGGCTCTCAGCGTAAGTATGGATCTTGGGACCTCGGAAGAGTTTCTCAATCCCTCTGTGCCTCGTTGGCTATAAAATAGTGATGTGGAGGGCTGGATGGGTGGGGTCCAGCATGGTAAACACCCTGCACCAGACACCTCCCCCTGCCTCTCAGCTTGGTCTCAGCAAGTGTCGGCCCTTCTGCACACGCATGCCTACCTGCCAAAGACCACTAGATGTGAGGACACCGCCCAGCAGAGGATCCCAAATCTGGGTGGGTGGGAGCACGCCACTAAAGCTCCTGGGAAGGAGTTGAACAAGCAGCTTGGAGCCCCCTTGGAGCGGGATCAGCCCCTCCCACCCTCATCTGCAGCAGCTCTTGGATCCTGCTGGAAGACTGTCATGATAAACACATGCAGGGCTTCCCTGGTGGCGCAGTGGTTAAGAATCTGCCCGCCAATGCAGGGGACACGGGTTCAAGCCCTGGTCTGGGAAGATCCCACATGCCGCGGAGCAACTAAGCCCATGCACCACAACTACTGAGCCCACGTGCCACAACTACTGAAGCCTGCACGCCTAGAGGCCATGCTCCGCGACAAGAGAAGCCACCGCAATGAGAAGCCCGCACACCTCAACGAAGAGTAACCCCCACTCGCCACAACTAGAGAAAGCCCGCGCCCAGCAACCAAGACCCAACGCAGCCAAAAACAAATAAATAAAAAAAAGAGAGAGAAAAAAAAAACCTGTACCTTGCAGCCCTCACTGGGCCCTGCCTGGTGCATGCTGGCACACCCTGCTCCTGCCCCTCGCAGGCCCAGGCAGGCCCAGACACAGGATGCATGCTCCTCTCTTCGTGTGCACAGGAGGGTGGAGCTGGACAGGGAGCTCCCTTGGTTCTGTCCAGCCCAGGTCAGCCCTGTCCCCTGCCATCAGTCCTGCACAAACACACAGGGCCAGAGCCGGGGAAAGGAGACAGGCAGGGCTGTGATCCCTGACAGAAAGGCAGGTGTATCAGTGTCCTAGGGCAGCCACAACAAATGACCACAGACTGGGGGGGCTTAAAACCACAAATTTCTTCTCTCACAGTCCAGGAGGCCAGAAGTCCAAAATCTAGGTTGACAGCTGCACTTTCTCTGAAATCTGTAGAGGGAATCCTTTGTTTCCGCTTCTGGTGTTTGGTCCTTCAGTCTTCCGTGGCTTATAGCAGCATCACCCCAACCTCTGCCTCGGTCTTCATATGGCCTTCCTCCCTGTGTGTCTACCTTTCTTAAAAGCACACTTGTCTTTGGATTTAGGACCCACTCAGATAATACAGGATGACCTCATCAAGCTGCAAAGACCCTTTTTCCAAGTAGGGTAGCATTCACAGGGTCTAGGCATTTGGATATAACATATCTTTTTGAGGGACCACCATTCATTCCACTTCAGAGGGTGATAAAGGGTGCATTTGGAACCAGCAGGACTGAGGGGGCACTGCTGGAGGTCGTTCCAGCACGGCAAGGCAGGAACTGGGAGTCACCCTGACTTCTGGCCTGTCCCTGTCCCCGAATTCCAGACTTCTCCCCTCCAAACCTCTGCCTGTCTGCCCGCTCCCAATCACACCCAGCGCTGAAGGTGCAGGCCCTGCCCGCAGGGGGCCACACCCAACACCCTGCACTTGAACTTCTATACTCAGGCTTCATGCTCCTGAGGTCCCAGACAGGGTCAGATGCCTCCCTGGAGGCCCACACTTAGCCACCTGGGCAACAGTTTTGAAGGAAGAAATGAAATGACCAAGATGGTGGGAAGGGTGCAGGAGGGGCCCACCTGGTTTTGTGGCAACTGGTGGGCTCCGGGGAGGACAAGGAGTGGGGTAGTGAGCTGGGGGGCAGGAGGGCTGCAGGAGAGCAGCCGGGGTGGCTGATGCTGAGGAGGTACTGTCCCTGGGCCAAGTCGGGAGCAGAGGGGCCCTTTGTACCTGCCTGGAGCCGGGAGAACGGGGTCCTCCAGGGAGGGCCAGGCTCTGACGCAGGTGCCAGAGACCCTGGTTGACTTGAGGGAGGTGGGCAAACGGGGGAGTTCTTGCTTACTTTGGAGGGGACACAAAGGTCTTAAGAGGACCTTAACCCTAACCCTAACTCTCCAGACTGGATGGTGGAGAACAGAAGGGGCTCGGGCACGTCTCTGCCTGATTAGGGGTCCGGATGACCCATGATTCTCCCTCAGGGAGGCTGCGAGGGGAGTGTGAAGAGAAGGGGCCAGGGCCACGACTCCCCTTGCTGCCACCGTGGGGCTACACCAGGAATGGATGACTCCAGGTCTGAAACGCTCCGTTCCCTTGGTTTCTACATTTTCAATGCCCGGACAGGACAGGGAAGAGGACGGGGGCAAGCTGCCGAGGGCCCTGCGCCCTGTGCCGTGGCCCCTCCGGACAGGAGTGACCAGGAGTCCCCCAGGGCCAGCCCGCGGGCGTCGCGGGTCAAACCAGGCAGAAGCGGAGCCCCCTTAACGCCAGCCAGACCGCCCCGGAGTGGGTGCAGGAGGCGCGGCCAGTAGGTGGTCGCGAGGGCACGGGCCGGCTTGCGTGTGCGGGAGCCCGCCCTACCCGGGGAGGGGCCCGGCTCGCGCGGGCTGGGGGTGCTGAAGCGCCCGGGCTGTTCCACCGCCGTGGCCGGCGTGGGTAGCGCCTCGGGTCGTACCACCCGCCCCGGCCGGCGGGGGTGCTGCCCCGGGCGCCAGGCGGCGACGCGGCGCCCGCAGGCCCCGCCCGGCAGGTGGCGGCCCCGCCCAGAGGCCGACGTGCGGAGAGGAACGCGCCGGCCGCGCCCGCGAGGCGCCGCGCGACGGTGGGCGTGGCGTCCCGTCCCCGGCTCGCACACAGTGGCTGCGGCGCGGCAGGGCGGGCCCGGCTCGGCCGACCATTGGCTGCGGGACCTGTACATTTGCATACGGGCCGGGCGCGGAGCGCGGAGCCGGCGGGGGCGCGAAGGGGCCGCGGCCGCCGCCGAAGTTGGGCAGAAAGCCGGCGACGGCCCCGTGCCGGGGTCGCAGGTGACGCGCGAGGGGTCCCAGGCCGGTGGGCGGGAGCTCGGACCGGGCAAGGGCAGCGGGATCGGACAGCCAAGTTGGAGGGGAGGGAAGGGTCGGGGGCGCGGGACGACCCCTCCGCCCGCACGGCGGTCCCTCCAGGCGCAGGGCAGCCACTGCCCACCGCACACTGCGCTGCTCCGGACCCACTGTGCGTGTGACAGCGGCTGATCTGTCTCTGGGCTGCGCGACCGCCCCGTCCCCTCTGTGACCCTGCGGGGCAGGGGACGGCCACATCGGGTCAGAGGGCGCGCGCCAAGGCGGGTGGTGGGCAAAGGCGCCCCATGGACTGGGTGTGCTTTTCTGCGCCCAGCAGTGGGCTGAGGGAAAACGGGGGACATTAAGGGAACTTCGCTGTCCTCCGCACGAGGGGGTTCAGGTTGGACCAGATGCCCTCTTGGAGGGAACTCTTTCCCTTGTGTGTCTCAGGGTGTCAGGATGTGCAGGGTTCCTGGGACCGCCTTCCCGATGTCGCCAAGCTTAAGGCAGTCCTGGGCAGGCATGGGTGCCGGGGTTCGACCCTTGGACGTTAGGACAAGGACCTCCAGAACCAGCCTCTTGAGGGCTACCTCTGAGGACTTCCTTGAGGACAGTGGTGACAGATTTGACTTTTCTGTGCACTCTGCCACTTCAGCAAGGCCGCTAAGGGAGTCGGGGCTCTGAAGACCGTTTTGTGGTACCCCTGACACACCCTCCCAGGGGCGGGGGCTCCTGGAGGCCCGCTTTCACTGTTAGGGATTCTTGAGTTCACCGTGAAAATCCTGTGGTTGTGGAGCCGGCCCAGAGCAGCCTCTGGGCCTGCAGACGCCAGGAGGCCAGCAGCAGGCTCTGTCCCCTCTCCCAGGTGGTGGGGGCTGATGGCTGGAGCAGCCTGGTGGGGAGGCAGGCTTAGACGGGGCCTTGTGTGGACTCGGACTCCCCTTTGGAGGGACCCTGTCCTAACTGATGGTCGATGTGGTGTGATGAGTGTCACACCCAGGAGGTTTGGCAGGGCCAGCTTCTGCAGGTGGCAGGGAGGCTGTTGGTGGCTTTGGGGTTGAGAACCAGCAGAGCTGATTTGCTGCCACTGGGCAATGACTTACTGTGGGCAGCCGTCTGTGAACCCTGGTGTTCTCAGCCAGCCCTGGAGGGCCCTGCTGTGCGGGGCGGGGGGCAAGCAGGAACTCTGAGGCCAGTCGGGGCACCAGTGCCTTCCCCCCAACAGTCTGGCCCTGCAGAGCGACGGTGAAGATGGCTGCCCGGTACTCACAGCAGGCAGGGTCCTGCCCTACCATTCACTGGTTTGATGGGAGCTGGGCCTTTCCTCACCTCAGCACATTTCACATCACTGTTTTCAAAGTACAGTTTAAAACTCAAAAGTAAACTTTTCAGCAACTCAAGGATTTGCTTAGTGATCTGAAGCACTTCTGGCAACTTTCGGGGGTGTGGAATTTTGTTCACCTGCAACAGCCTCAGAGGAAGGTTCTGCCTGAGGACCCTCTGTGAGCTGGAGAAGAGGGCTGTCAGCGTCCTCAGAGCCAGCCTCAGGCCAGGGGCGGGTCCCTGCCAGTGACTTCAGAAGGAACGGGTGTTCCCTGAAAACAGACACGGAGACCAGGGGGCATAAGTCTGCCCAGTTCTGTGTCTGCTGCCCTTTGGGGAGTGGGGAAGCCCACAACACTGGGAAGGGCATGGGCTGGTCCTCCCCTTTCTCGTGTGTGTGTAGGGTGGTCCCTGGATGGCACCTGGCCTTGCCCCCTGCTGGCCTACGTGCTCAGCTTGGGAGATGACGCTGTGCTAAGGCTCAGGGCTGGTGCCCAGCGGTCCATCCAACCCTCTGGAGCACAGGTGGGGGCTACAAGTGAAGGGAGCAGGCCCCTCGGACAGTCCCCAGTCCTCCCACCCAGGGCAAGGCCTGACTGGCCCGTGCACTCCGGGCTGCACCCTGTGTGGCCTGTGCTTGGCCCTATCTGGAGTCACAGGTCAGGCAGGATTGTGGACAGGTGAGGGGATGGGCTGGGGGCTCCACAGAGGAAGCCAGGGCCACATCCCTTCCGCCACCAGGCCTGTGCAGCCACTCCCATCCCTGCTGCAGCTCAGGCAGGAAGTACCGGCTCCTAGTTACTCCCATAAGCCGTGAGTTTGGTGGTTTCCTTGCTCCTTGCACTCAGGACGTCGCGTCCCCTACTGTCGGCCCCAAAGGAAGTGGGGAATCCCAGGCCTGGCTCAGGGGCCACCCCAGAAGAAGGCTGAGTCCATCCCAAAGTTGCCCGCCCCCAAACTAAGCATGAAGACCCCTGTGATCTAGGCTGTCCCGTCCCCTGTTCCTCAATACACATGGCTGCACCCAAGCCTCAGAGCCCCCCAGGTTCTGACCGGCAGAGCTCTCCCATCCCAGCCACAGCTCTCTGAGCTTGGAGCCTGTGGCCCACCCCAGGACCAGGGATGTGATTTGGACCTCGCCCTGCCCCAATTTCAAGGCTGCAGGCATGCAGCTGAGGCTTCATGCCCACCTGGGGAGCGGAAGTGGGTGGCACACCCTCCAGGGGCCAGCAAAGCTCCCTGGGCCTCACAGACGCAGACCCAGGAGTCCCCGCAAGCTCTCAGACTCAGGAAACCTGATGGACGGGTCTGCTGTGTCCTTGAGTCCTCATATCCAGGAGCCACCCCAGAGGGGGCAGCGCTTTCTGCTGCTGGTGGGGAGCAGGCCAGAGAGGGAAGCCAGGTGGGGGAGGGGTCCAGACAGAAACCCAGGTCAGTGCTGAGGCTGCTTCAGGCGCCCAGCACCACTCCAACCCCAGGCTCAGGTTGCCAAGGAGAGAACCCCCCTGCCCCCCGCCCCCGCACACCAACAGGGAAGGGCCACCCCCCCAGGGGGTGGGTGGACAACAGCCGCCTGAAATGTGAGCCCCTGGGAGCTCCAGCTTTAGACCAACTGATGACTGGTCCCTGGGAAACCCCCATCTCAGGATCTTTGGCTGCTGCCAGCCCCAGGCAGCTCAGGGGACTACCCAGGGACCCCACAGACCCTGCCCAGTGCAGCCTCGGGACACGCGTAAGCCACGTGGGGCAGTTTATTGAGGTTTTAGTGTCGGGGTAGGAAGGCAGCACACACACGTGTGTGCGTGCACCTGCACACACATGGACGTGGGGAAGGATACCTCCCACACGCAAGCGCATACCTACAGGCTGAACACAGGGTGGTCCGTGCACCTCCCTTCCCCAGCAAGGAGCTGTGGCCTTTGGGGCCTAGTGATTTCTGGGCTGGCCATGACCCGTGCTTCTCCAGGGGTCTGGGCAGATTTGACAAGGACTAGAGCGAGAGTCCTCAGCCTTCCCCTGCCCCCTGCAGCAGAAACCCTAGGGCTCTGAGGAGTCCCATCTCAGACCCAGGGTACCAGGGCTTCCCACTGCATGGTGGAAGGAGTCCTCTGTGACCCCGAGCTCGCCTTCTGTCATCCAGGCTGGGCTGGCCTTGGCTGCCCTTGCTCGTGTCATCAGAGCCCAGGGCTGGGCTGGCACTGGACGTCCACTCTGGGGCGAGAGCTGCTACCTCCAGGAGTTCTGCCTCATGGGGGTGACTGTGGGGAAGACATGGGCTGAGAGGGCTGCGGGGGCCACAGAAGGACCTCATCCCACCCAGAGTGGGGGAGACAGACATACTCTCTGGGCTCAGGCTGGACACTAGGGCTGGACTCTGGGGGACTCCCAGGAGGGGCTCTTCTCTGGACGGAGGCAGAAGATCCTGTGGGAAGAGCGGGTCAGCTTGGAGCTGGGCTGGGCCCCCCGCCGACCTGGCCACCCTCCAGAACCGCTCTGACCTGCGTGCCAGGGGGGGCCCCGTCCGGCTGTGGGGGCGGGGACAGTGCGGCCCCCGTCTGCCGGATGAACTGCTGCAGGTTACACTGACGCAGCTCCCGGTTCAGCTCCTCCAGCTCCTGGGCCTGGGCCTAGGGCACATGGGACCCTCAGAGGCGCACAGCCGTGGAGCCGCATGGCCTCATGCTCTCCCTCGTCTGATCCTGAGACTGACACCCAAATCCACCCTGCAATGGAGGAACTGGCAGGGGTGCGGGGTCCAGCGGGCTCACCTGCAGGGCGTGCTCGGCAGCCTCCAGAGCCCTGCCCACCAGGGCAAGGCTGCCCTGCACCTCCACACTCTGCCGCTCCTGGGCGGCCAGGTCCTGGCGCAGGCGTTCTGCGACAGACGCTGTGGGCGAGGGGGGCCCAGGGGCCTCTGCGGCCAGAAGTAACTTGGCCTCCAGGGCGCGGGTCTGGGCGTCCAGGGCCTGCAGCCGAGCAGCATGCTCAGCCGTGGCCGCACTCAGCGCCTGCAGGCGGGCCTGCGCCTCGTGCTCCCGGGCCTGTTCCCGCCGCAGCTCCTGCTCCCAGAAGGCCTCCTGGCCCAGCTCTGCTGCGTTCCTGCGCACCCTTCGCTCCAAGCCCTGCAGGTCTGTGCAGCAGCCCGGCACTGGTGCTACGGGACCCACAGGCTCGGGTGGCACAGGGCCGGGAGCCAGCCCAGGGAACCCCAGGCTGAAGGTCAGTGCTTTGCAGGGCTCACGGTCCAGTGCTGGTCGAGGCTTTGGGGGAAGGCTAGCTCGGATTGGGCAGCGCTCAGGGGGAGGGCAGCTGTCCGAGGAGGGCCTCCCAGCGAGGCTGGGTCCTGTCCGCCTCAGGACAAACTGGACATCGCTGGCAAACTGTCCACAGGTTGCCTGGGCACCCACTGGGCACTCCTGGGGTAGCAGCTGCCGTTCCTTCTCTCTGAGACGCTGCACGAGCACAAAGCGGCCTGTCTGGCCTGGAGTAGGGGAGAGGGGTCAGTCAGCCCACATCCCTTACCGTCTGTCCACCTGGCTTGCGCAGTTGGGGGAAAGCAAGGGGAATCAGCAACAGCCCCACCCTCCTTGGGGCACCCCAGGTGCACCTGCTGGGCCCATCCGTGCTTCAGGGGACTCACCTATCGCTTGGGCCAGTGCGATGACCACTTCCTGACAGGTGGTCTGCTCTGAAACCCCACAGACCACACGCTGGATGCCATCCACCCACACCTTCAGCTCCATGGCCGCCAGCTCTGAGAGCATCCCTGTCCTGCAGGGAGGGTGAAGGCCACAGGGTCAGGCCCTGCCTGGCCCCAACACAGCCTGGCCCCGCTCTTCCTCCTTGAGGCCTGCCCCTCACCCCCTGAACTGGCTCAGGACTGCTGCCCCTCAGCGTCTGCTGCCCAGCCCCATCTGCAGGCCGCGCATTCCTGGGGGTGGGGTAGCAAAGACCAGTTCCCCCCAAAGGGGGAACCAGTGTGCCCTCCCGCAGCGCTCGGAGGCTTCCCCACTTCCCAGCCTGCTCTCGCCCCGCCCCACTCCCGGAACAAGGTAAATCATTAACCAGACCCAGCCACCTGGCTCGGAGGGTACAGCCCCTCCCGCGGAGCGTCCGCGCGCAGACCTCGGCCCTCCGGACCCACCGCACCCGGCACGGGCGGCCCCTCCCCACTCCCGCCCGTCCCCGCGATCGCCGCGAGGCCGCTGTCCCCGCCCGGGGCGGGTGCAGGTGCGGCGCGGCCCCCACGCCGGCCCGGCTTGTGCCCCTCCGTCGGAGTCGCCGTCCGGGGCCGCGCCCTGCGCTCTGGAAGCTCCGGGGCCCGGCGCGGCTCACCTGGACGCTCGCCTGCCTCCGGAATCCGGACGCGAACTGGCTGCTGCCAGGCGCCGGGCGCCGCCGCAACCTGCCGCCTACAGCGCCGCGGGAGCGCCCCGGCCCGCCACCCCATTGGCCCACGGCCGGCGCGCCCCGCCCCGCACACTTCCATTGGCTCCGCGGCGCGCACTGCCCGCCCCGTGCCGACGCCCATTAGCCACCTACTCTGAGCCTCGCCCCTGGCCCTCCCCATTGGCTCCCCTCCCGCCCCGCCCCCGGCGGCGTCCAGGTGTGGGCGGGGCTCCGGGGAGCAGAGAGGCTGACAGAACCCGGGTCCACGCACGCCCCAAGCCCGAAAACAACACGGAAGCGCGTCCCAGACCGCGGTCGCAGGCGGCGCGTGGGGCAGGTGCCTGGCCGCGCTCCACGACTGACTTCCGCAGAAGCCGCCCAGTCTGATGAGCTTCCCGCCTAGGGAGGGGCCGCCGGCCTGGGACCCCGCGAGCCCGGCCTGCGCCCAGCGGAGCCGCGGGGCCAGAACCGCCCCTCCCCCGGCCTGATGGGCCCGCGTCGGAACGCACAGGGGTCGGGGGCTCTTAGTGGGAGGCAGTGGAGCTGGTTGACCGCTGCTCCTCTCTGGCTGCTGCCAGGCTGACAATCCTGGTGGGTGAGGGGGCCTCCCAGAGGTTACCTGGGACAAAGGCCCTGGACTCTTTGCCTGAGGTTCCTTCCTCCCACCCTTTCCTGCCCTCAGTGGGGCCCAATGCCTGCCCAAGCTGTGGACACGCTCCTGCACCAGGCCAGTCCTGCTCTCCTGCCAGGAGACCCCAGGCCAGCGCGGCAGCCAGGGCCCCTCGTAGCCTCAATGCTATCTGTGTGGCCCAGCAGCAAGGGCATCCAGAGCCTGTACTCGCCCAATCAGACTGGGCCATGGGGGGGGGGTCCTCCCTCCTGCCACAAGCCCTACCAAGAGCAAAAGCTGAAAGTCTGAATGAATGAATGGTGAAGGAATGAAGGTGGGGTGGGGGTGGGGCAAATACTGGAGGGCGTGAGTCTTATGGGTCAGGTCTGGGGCCTCACTTTTGTCCAGGGGCGCGGGTGAGGGGACCATTGTCATCGTTATATAAGTGTCCCTAGGCCTCCCTGCAGTGGCTCGAGTGGTGGAGGTGGATGGGAGGAGGGGAAGGGGAGGCTTCTCTCTTGGTCAGGTAAATGGGCACCAGCCGCTATGCTCACAGAGGCTGTAGGAGGAACTCAGGAGGGGTTCCACTGCTGGTTAGAGCGCAGCAAGCCCCTCCGCCAGGTTCTCAGAGCTCTCACCTGCCTCCTCTCCCTCCTTCCCAGTCAGCTCAGGCCCCAGTGAGGGCCACATTCTCACGAAGGCTGTCCTGCTGGCCTGTGGACACACTCACAGGGCAGCAGTGCCACCAGTACCCACTGATCACCATGGTCAGGCTGGGGAGGGACGGTGGGAACCTGCCCCAGGGTCATTTGGAGGTGTTGGGCTGAGCTGGGGACCATGGCAGACCCTACTGGTCACTCTGTGCCCTCTGGGCCTAAGGAGGTTAGCTGGGCAGTAGCTCAGCCTCTCACAGATTCTCCTTCAGGCTGGACAAGGAGGGGGCCCAAGGTCCACTCAGGGCCCTGGTCTGGGGTCTCCCTGGAGGCTCCTGGTAACAAACGGCCCCTCCCCTTCTGGGTGCTTGTATCCATGGCAACACTGTAGAGCCTTTCTCTCCCCAGGCCTGCTTGGATTTCAGGCCTCAGGTGAGTGTTGGCGGGAGGGCCCTGGGTCTGAGGGGGACAGGGACATCACCGGCAAAGGACTGGCACCTTTGGGGACACTTGTACTAGGCTGGGGGGCAGGACTACAGCTCCTGGAGGGCAAGGGTGACAGGGGGGAGATGACAGGGAGTGTGTGAACACCCAAGTGACATGGTGCCAGGGGTGGAGGTGACCTGCTGCCCTGGCCTGGTCAGAAACACACAGGTGTGGACACCCACATGACTGGCAGTGTGCTGTCCTGTGGGGCAGACACACACACACACACACACACACACCCCTTCTTGGAGAGTGACGCCCTGTGAACCAGTGGTGCCATCTTGGGGCTGCCATACACACGCACGTGTGCTAGCCATGTAAGGAGAGCCCTGCGAGGGTGCCCACACATGGGACCCAGGGCAGCCTTACCATCCCTCCTCTCAGCTCCCTCAACAACATCAAGAATGGCCCCTGAGTCTTGTCAGGAGGCTGAAGATGCCGAGGAAGAGGCTTTCCCATCCCTGGTGGACCGAGAACTGGTCAGCGGCCACGTGGGGCCTCCAGCCAGCGCCTCTCCCGACCCTGGGGCTCCCGCGTGCCCTCAGAACACCAAGCCCAGCTCCACCAGGATGGTCTCCTCTGTCAACCCGCAGTAAGGAGGGGAGGGGGGAGGTCAGCTGCTTGGGCCAGGCCAGCCAGAGAGCAGGGCCTGATCAAGTGGCAGGAGCGCTGGCCTTTCAGGTCTGCCCCGGAGTCCCTGGACCCCCGCACCCTGCGGCTGCTGTGGAGGCAGCGAGAACTGGAGATCCAGGCCCTGCGGTGGGCAATCGAGAACCACCGGGAGGCCCGACACTGCCGTGTCCTGCAGGAAGTGGCTGGGCTTCCAGCCGAGAGGTCGGCAGCATGCTGCTGGTCCCCCGCCCGCCCAGTCCCCGTCCCGACCATAACTCCGAGTTTATGTCTGACTCCAAAGTCCACTGCCAAGACCGCAGCTCTGACCCTGGCCCTGACCTTCGCCTCTAGCCCCCGTCCTTACCTGGCCCTGATCCCCCACCCCAGCCCTGAAGAAGTTAATATACTGTAAAGCCACCCAGACCCTAATCCCGAACATGTCCGTGGGTGCTGAGCCCAACCTAGATGCCACCTCCAGCCCAGACCTCTTCAGGGCCTGACCTGGCCTGGCCCAGTTGCACTCTGTGCCCTCAGGCCCCTAATGACAGTGAAGAAGAGCCCCTCCTTCTCTCCTTGGCTGCCGACCCAGAGGTGGGGGCTGCTGAGATTGCCATTTCCCCCAGGAGCTCGCGCAGCCGGAAGCTCTTGCAAAACCAGGTCCAAAAGCTGACTCTGGAGTTAGAAGAGCAGAAGGAACAGGCCCAGCTGGTGAGGGGCAGGTGGGATCAGGGAGTGGGGTATGGGACCCAAGCCGGGGTGAGGATGGGGGTGGGGGGCAGGTAGGGGTTCGCCTTGGCCGGCAGGGTCTGTAGAAGGCCCCTCCCACCTCTGGGCCCTCCCCGAGCAGGAGAAGGCACACCTGGAGGAGCGGCTGCTGCAGACCGGAAACACGCTGCGGCAGCTGGAGGCCGAGTTGCAGGCCTTGCAGAAGTCCTGCCTCTTGCAGCTGGCCCGCTTCTCCTGGGTGGGCTGCATGCTGCGGTCTTCCACGGGCAGTGTAGAGGTGAGCCTGGCCCCTGGGTGGCCCCCCCAAGCCCGCCCTCCTTGGTCTTCCCTCCGACAGCTAGCATGTCCCCTTGAGACTGGCGCTTCCGCTGGGGATCCCTGGGCTGCCTGGGAGGCCTGCCCCCCTCAGGCTGCCTCTGGAACCGGACCGAGCCTGGGGCAGGGAGGAGCTACAAGCCCTGTAGTCCCGACACTTACTTAGCAAGTGTATGCCTCCAGCACTGGGGAGGTCAGAGGGGAGAGTGACCTTGGGCAGAGGGGAGTGCTTCCCCCCAGCCTGCTGCCCCTTTTGCAGGTGGTGACGGCAGAGACCCTGATGGACCCCAGTGACCTCTCTGAGAACGATCGGTCCCCCACTGCTGGGGAGGTACGCAAGGCCCTCCAGGTGTGTTCTTGGCTCTGCAGCCCTGCGGGAGGGTCAGGTCATGTGCTTGTCGCTCCCTGGCCAGGGTTTCCGGCTGGAGGATGTGGACTGGAACAGCATCGGCCACTGCTACCCTAACCTCTTCACCAACCTCAAGTCCAGCTCAGATCAAAAGTAACTGCACTGGGTGGGGACTCCCTAGGGGGGAGGGGAGGGGAGGGCTTGCCTTGGTTGGTATGGACCAAACTCCAAGTTCCACCCCTGAGTGTCCCTGGACAGGTCACTTAGAAGGGAAAGGGCTCTGGGGCCATCTCTGTCCAGCCATGAGCCCTTTGCCCAGGCTGGATCCTAGGGACTGGGGCCACAACTTGGTGTGCCCTGCCCTCCTTATGGAGGTTGGATGGGGGCAGGGCTGGGGTCCAGGAGCTGAAGCCACGGGCAGCGAGCTGATCTTGGCCTGCAGGCACCCCCGGGCCCCGCCGCTCCCAGAGCTCCCACCAGCTACACAGCCTGACCAGTGGAACTCAGAGCTGTACTGCCAGCAGAGGCAGCATTGTCTCAAGAGCGTCGAGTGGAGCTCCCTGCCCCTGGTGGGCACCAGCAGCTCCAGGGTTGCCGACTCCGAGTCCAGCAGCTGCCTGCTGGCTGCACGTTACCACGTGCAGAAAGTGACAGGGGACCCTCTCCAGGCGCCAGGCCACACTGCTGAGCAGATGGAGGCACAGGCACAGGGCCTCTGCGGGGACAGTCAAGCAACATCGGAAGGTGGAGTGGGGCGGGTCTCCCCTGGTTTCTCCCCCCTCCCATCCCCGCAGGACTGTGATCTCTGCCCAAAGTCCTAAAGGGCGTCCCCCACCCTCTGGGCTTTCACAGTAGCCCAGTTTGAGGCAGCTGGGGGCCTTTCCAGCCACATCCCTAGGGGTTAAGGTGGTCTTGGAGGTCTACTGCCACTGCCTTTGTGCTCTGGCTTGAATCCACGTCCCCCCACCACGCCCCAACAAGTACTGCCAGGCACTCCTCTGCTTCCCTCAGCCTCCTGGGTCCAGCCATCTCTCCTGTCTGGGATCCGACCCTTGCCTGGTGCTGCTCCTCTCCCACGTGGAACCTCAGGGCGCTGTGGGCCAGCTCAGGCCTCACAGGAGATGTCCCCAGTGGACCCTCCATATTGGGGCTCCCCTCCTGGACAGGCCGCCTCTCCCTGGATCTCCGGAAAACCCACTCGGACAGGCAGGGCAAGAAGGGCCAGGAGCCTGAGTCCAGTGCGGATCCCCACCCCCGGCATTCCGGGCGCTGTCCAAGGTGAGGAGGGGAGCCAGCCCCGAGCGCAAGGGCAGGAGCAGGTCTCCTAGCGGGACCACGGTGGGAGGGGCCCGAACGTCTCGGCACAGCTCCCCTGCCCGCGCTCCCGCCCCAGCCCCACGGGCTCCTGCCTGAAGATCATGGCGGTGAGCCACCGCCGGAGGTTCGTGCGCATCCTCACCCAGTCGCTAGAGGACACGGCCGACCTGGGTGGCTTCGTGCTGCAGCAGCTGGTGCGCGACTTCCCCGTGTGCATGTACCGCTTCCCGCCCAGCACGCTGCTGGAGCCAAGGCACCACATCACGGTGCGTCTCGCTCCCCGCGCGGCCCCTCCCCGGCCCCCCGCCGCCGCCGGCCCCTCACCCCACACCCGCCGCCGAAGCCGTCCCCAGGTGCGGGGCGAGGCGCCGGGCAGCACCAAGCAGCAGCCACCCTCCTCCTTGGGCCAGGAGCCCGTCCACTTCCGCTCCAGCCGAGGCTGCGTGACCCTCCTCCTGAACCCCCAAGGCGAGGTCAGTGCGGGTCCCAGCGGGGGTGGTGGGAAGGGCGGGCTTTGCGGGGTGGAGGTGACCACCGTGTCCCCTACGACCCCGCAGGTCCTCAGCGAGCACCAGGCCGCGCACTGCGTGACCCCCGTGTGCAGGATCTCCGCCGACAACACCGACTTGTCCATCGACCGTTTCCCGCTCTCAGAGGCCCGGCCCGGTGCTGACCTCGCGGAGCAGCAGCCCCTGCCTCGACCCCCGCGCAAGGGTCTGGTGCAGGAGGCCCGGGGCGGGCGCCGGAGGCCGGGGTGGGGACCTCGGGTCCCCCAGTCCATACCTCCTCCCCAGGCCTAGACTCGACAAAGACCCCAGACCCCCTGCTAGGACTGTCCCCCACCTCCCCAAGGCCCGCCCTTGCCAGGACCACCCTCCAGCTATTCAGGACTCCCCTCCACCTCCCCTGGCCCTATCCCCTCCAGAACCACCCCTTCCCGCGGACAGGCTCTGTCTCTCACGACCCCCCTCACCGCCCTTCCCCCCAGGACGCGGGTCCAGTTGCCCCGCCTGAGCACCAGAAAGCTCCTCCGCCAGCGAGAGGTGCTAGCGCGGCCCGAGGGCGCCAACGAGACCCACCCAAAGCTCCTGCCCGCCAGCCCCATCCCCATCCCCGGTGAGCGCGCAGCAGGGAGGGACGTGGAGGGAGGGGCGGACGGCGAGAAGGGGGCGGCCGGCCGACCCCACACCCTCATTGTCCCGCGCAGAGGCCGGGCTGGGCCTCGAGGACTGCCAGGCTAGGAAAGAACACAAGGTCCGGGTGAGTGCTGGCGCGGGTGTCTGGGCAGCCCCCGGCCCGGCCCGGCCCCGCCCCCGCCCCGCCCTGCGGCCACTCAGGCTCCGCCCCCCCAGGTGCGCCGGAAGAGCGTGGACCGCGGCTGTCCGATGGTGGCGCTGTCGGTGCAGAGCACGGCCGAGAGCAGGTTCGGCTTCCGCTTCCTCAGCTGCCCGCCCATCACCGCGGACTCGCGCTGGCCGGTGTAGGGCCGGGCAGGGCGGCGGCCCCGGCTCTGTGCTCCCGCGTCTCCACGACTGTGGCTGCGGGGCGGGGCGGGGCGGGGCGGGGCGGGGCGGGGAGAAAGCGCCGGAGGCAGGCGGTGCCAGCTGCATAGTTTATTGAACCAACGCCGCCTACCAAGTAAACCGCATTTCTGTACACCTGAGAGTCGAAAATGATTCGCTTGGTTTCCGGGTATCCGGCCCCAAGAGGAGGGAGCTGGCCACCCCGTCCCCGCGCGGAGAACCCCACAAGTCCACCAGGGATGGGAGGCGTGGTCGCACCCTGGTTGGCCTAGGGCAAGCGCCTCTGCTCGGGACCACGGCAACCCAAGGGTGGCTCAGAGCCCTGGGGCGGCTGGAGGGCTGGCCAGGGGATGGACAGGGCCCAGCTCCAGCCACCTCGGCCTGGGCCCAGTCTGCTCTCTTCCAGGCCTGCTCCTCCTGGGAAGGCCAGGGCATACGGAAGAGGTGGGCACCTGGGCCAGCGGTGGCGAGTTGGACCATCCTCTCCTGGGCTCTCCCTCTTCCCACCCTTGGTGGTCCCAACTTCCTTCTACCAAGAGGGTCCTCTACTGGACCAGGCTCACTTCCCACCCCGCAACACACCCGCCCAGGTCCTCTGGGTTCTGTGAGGCCAGAGTTCACACGGGGGCTCCCATGATCGCCCTGGGGGCCTTGCCTACTGCCCAGGCCAGCCTGGCAGTGGGTAGTGGTGTACGCTAGGGCTGGGGTTGGGCTGGGATGAGATGAGGTTCAGGTGCGGCATGCACCGGAGGCTGGGGGTCTGGCTGCTGGATCTGGTGCTGGCTTTGGGCCTGGACAGCCTTCGGCTTGAGGGCTGGGGCCTGAGGCCACCTCTAGGGCTCTCAGAGCAGTCATTGCAGCCAGCCCCTGACCCAGGCTAGGCCCCAGACTACCCAGGGCTCTGAGGCGACGCCCCCGGAACTGCAGATCTGCGGACCCCCAGGAGCTGCTGCCCCTGTCAGATGGCATGAGGGACTTGGGAGGAGAGGGGGTCAGGTTGTAGCCCAGTGTCCTGGAAGGCTCTGGGAAAGAAGGAAAGAGACAGCATGTCAGACAAGGGCCCCCAAGGAGTCACTTGGGGCGGTCACCATGGGCAGGGCTGCAGTGTCCACTGTGGCTCCTCCCCTTAGCCCTTCACCCCCCCCAAGGCAGCACCCCACTGCCCCACTTCCTGTGCTCCCCAGGGAAGTTGTGGCCCCTCGGCCCTGTGACCTCTGACCTTTGCTTGAGCTGGACCCACCTCTGGGGAAGTCTGGGCTCTGGCTTTGTGTCACTGGGTCCTGTCCCCCAGGGCATGCTCACAGGCTGGTGGCCCTGGGGCAGTTCCCAAACCTCCCCTATCTCGAGGCCCTGGCACCCACCTGAGGGCAGGCTGGGTGGGTGTGTCTGTGGCCGCCCAGAGCCCACCCGGACCCGGACTGGAGTAGGAGGTCCTGGCACCCCTTTGTCCCTCGCTGGCTGTCACCCCTCCAGCCACTCCTCCTGGCTGCCTGCCTGCTCCCCCTCCGCCTCTCCAGCCCTCCTGGCTGTCTCAGGGCCCACCTTCCCCAGCCCCTCCCTGCAGGCCGCAGCCAGCACAGGAAGTGCAGAGCTTTGACCTGCCCTATTCCTGCTCCATCCTGGCTTCCTTGATGCGAACCCGCCCCCAATGCCACGCCACCCTGGAGGGTCATTGGGCCAATCTTGCAGCCTACACTCCTGTGGCCCCTGCTTACAATGCCCCCCCCCCGGGTTTGCCCACCCAGCTGTTCTGCCAGTCGGTTCAGACCCTTCCTCCAGGAAGCCTCCCTGAGGCCTGCTGGGTGAGGGGTCTCTCTGCCTCAAGGCCCTGCATTTGCTCCTCTCAGCCATGGTACTCTGAAGCCAGTGTCCCTGAGGGAGGGCCTCGCCCTGGCTTAATTCTGTGTCCCAAGCCCAGCACAGGCCCTGTCTGCAGAGGAAGGGCGGTACCCCTCCCCACCTTGGTCTCCTGCCCGTCTGGTGGCCTTGCTCCCTTTGCTGGCCTTGTGCCATGCTCCCCTCAGGACTTCTGGCGGGTCTGTCCTGCTTGTTGGTCCTGGCCCCTCACTGCCCCCACCCCGGGGCCACTTGCTCTTTCATTCAGGACCCCTCTGGCCTCTGCTCACACTGCCCTTCTCTGGAGGGCCTTCTCTCTCTCTCTCATCCAGCCCCGGTGGCCACATGGTCCCATGGGCTCAGGGGAGGGGGACTTGGGGTTGGAACCCCTCGGTCGTGAGACCCCACCCCCAAGAGAGGACCTCCCCGTCCCACCCATCTCAGAGCCTGGCTGAGGAGCGGGCAGAGCTGGTCTGAGCCTGTGTGCGCGGTCACGCCGGTACCTGGGGCCAGGCTCAGGGGGCTGGGGCGAGTCTTGGGCCCAGCCTTGTGCTGCTCTTCTTCAGGGCCCTTCTGTGGGCCCCTGGGGGCGGCGGCCCCCTCCTCCCGGGACTCCAGGCACCTACTGGGGAGGGGACTGGGGTGCGGGGAAGGGGAGAGGCTGCAGCCCTGCCCCTCCTTTGGAGCCAATCCCAGATGAGTGTGGCTCCGGGCTGGTGCCCCAGCCTTGGGCTCCCATGACCGGCCCATCCAGCCACCGGGAGGACCAGCAAGCACTCAGCCAAGGCAGGTCCCAGCCAGAAGCCCCCACCGGTCGGGACACACAGGGTGGTGGGGCCAGGCTGGGGGGCAGTGAGCACCCACCGCAGGTGTAGCTCCCTCAAGGCTGGAAGCCCGGCCGAGGCCAGGAGGTGGCAGCTGCCTGCAGGGTCAGGCCCTGGGGTGGAGGCCCGGGCAGCCAGGTCTTCGGGCCCGGGAGGCGGCAGCCTCTCTGGGTGTGCCCCAGCCTGGGGAGGGATGGGCTGGTTCAGGGGCACGGCCTTCGGGGGGTGCTGGGGCAGGCGCCGTCAGGCCGGGGCACGGCCCCCTGTGGGGAGCAGGCTGTACCTGGCACTGGTGCCGGCGCTCCTGCAGGCCTTTGGCGGGGTTTCCACAGAGGACCCTGCTGGCACCTGAAGAAGAGGGTGCGGCTGGGCCTAGTTCGGGGCTGAGGGGCTACAGGGCAGCTTCACGCCGAGGTGGGTCGCCTACCGTGGGTGAGGCTGCTGGCGTCGTCCTCTGGGGCTGGGCCCTGGGGAAGAAGGCCTGCAGGCAGGGGGCCCCCGGGGACCAGCAGGGAGTGGGGCCAGGGCCTGGGGGCCCTGCGCTGGGTCTCAGGTGAGCATAGCTCGGGGCTGCGTCTCCAAACGGGGGATCTGTGGGGAGAACCTGCACAACAGTCAAAATCAGAGGTCATCAAGGCCCACGCCAGCCGGCCACCCAGGATCCCCCAAGGTGAACCCTGTCCACGGAGCAGGGCCCCCCACCACCCAGCATCCATGTGCCCAAGGCCCAGCGCCACCAGGGGGCAGGTTTGGCCCTCCTTTCCCCCTGAGGATGGTTGGGGAAGCCCCCACCAGGGTGGCTCACAGGGAGGGTGTCCTGGCCTGGGGGTGGGTGTGCAGGGCTCTGGGGATGGAGCAGGCTGGGGGGGGCGGGGGGTTCGAGGCTGAGAAGGGACACGAGGCGGCTCTCCGTCTCTGAGAGACCTGTGGGCGGGGCCCGTGGGGGGGGGTGGAGCCCTCTCCTGGGGCAGCCCCAGCCCGAGGCCCCTGTACTGCTACCGTCTGTACCCAGCCCGGGGAGCAGGCTGTCCAGGACGCTGCCCTCCTTGATGGCCTCCTTCACCATGAGCCAGTCGTGGTCCAGCTTCCGGGAGGTCGGCAGGCGTGTGTGTGTGGCCGGCAACTCATCCAAGACCTGCAGCTGGGGGATGAGCTTCCTGACCTCTGCCCGGTAGTTGTAGCCCTGGGGCGCCTGCGGTGGGGGTGGCAGGCCTGCGTCCGGTGGGCCCGTCAGGCCAGCATCGCCCTGTAGCCGCTGCCCCCAGACCTGCTGGGGGGCAGTGCAGGGGAGCTGGGGGTTGGGGATGCCATCTCTCTCTGCCCAGGCTGCCAGGCCAGCCAGGGTCACTCTGGGACAGCAGGGACTGCAGGGACCCTGGGCTCTTACCCATGCATGACCTCACTCTCTGGGCTCACTGCCAGGGTCCAGGGGTGCCCTCTGGCCTGCGGAGCTGCCCTGAACTCAGAGCTCCGGCCCAGTGGGCAGCCGCTGTGCACGGGCACCACGAGTAGCTGGGCAGGCGTGTGAGCTCTGGGTGTGCATGGGCAGTGCAGGGGGGTGTGCAGCCGCGGGCAATGTGCACAGGCCCCCGGTTTATGAGCAGTGCTGCAGGGGGTGGGGCTGCCTCTGCACGGGGCCTGCACGGGTGTGTGTATGTGAGCGTGCGTGCTCACGTACATGACTCTACGTGCAGACTGTACAGAACACGCGTGGTTCCCCATGGCGTGTGCACAGACCTCTTGGGGTGTACGCGTGGCCCTTCGGAGTCTGGTCCTGGCCCAGGAGGACAAGCTGGCAGCCGCTGGGCCTCCAGCAACATGGGAATGAGCTCCCAGTGAAGAAGCCCCCGGCAACAGGCGGGTGTGCCCTAGGCGTGTGCCCTGGGATCCCCTGCGACCCGGCCGGCGTTCAGGTGGGCAAAGCAGTGCCCGGGCCGAGAGGCTGGAGCTACAGAGCGCCTCCCCGCCCGGTGCCCACCTGGTGGATGGGGCCGGGGCCGGGCCGAAGGCATAGCGGGTTGCCGTCCAGGGTGAGCGTGGCCAGCCGCGGGCACAGCTGCAGGTAGCGCAGCTGCCCCGGGTCCTCCACACAGTTGCCCTCCAGGTCCAGCACCTCCAGCTGCTCAAGCAGGCACAGCGGGCTCAGGTCCGAGACGTCGTTGTAGGAAAGGTAGAGTTCCTGGGGGGCATGAGGGGGCTCAGTCAGGGCCCCCACGCCTCCTGCACCCCCCAGAGCGCCGCAGACCCACCTTCAGGGCCGGGAAGGAGCCGATGCCATCCAGGTCAGCCAGGCCGCAGCGAGCCAGCCACAGCACCTGCAGGTGGCCCAGGGAGGTGCCCAGGTCCCTGCAGAGGGTAGGGTTGGCTGGTCAGTGCGGTCCTGGGGCGGAGGGTCGTGTCTCGGTGGCCGTGAAGGCCCTGTGCCATGCCTCCTGCCCAGCCGCCACCCACATCTGTCTGTCTCCAGGTTCAGGGACAGTTGTGACTGGCTTGGGTGGCCTCCAGGCCGAGGAAGGGGCTCCAGAGCCCCCAGCCCCCTGTCTTCCCTCCTGGCTGCAGCCGCCTGTCTTGGGCACCTTATCCAACCCCTGCAGGGTCCGGGCCTGGCTGCAGGAGCTGCCCTCGTGCTAGACGGCCGCTGCCCGCTGCAGTAGGTGTGGGCGAGATGTCCCCTCCCCAGCGGGGTCAGCCGGGGTGTCCTCCCTCCCTCTTTCCCCCCGGCCTTTTTTGTGGATGATTTCCCTGTGTCACAGCCCCTCCCCCTGCCCCCACCTGGGACTTGTTTGTGCCACCCTCCCTTGGCGGCCGCTCCCCTGCCAGTGGGCAGGCTGGGGCTCTCCCATCTGCCCCCCACCTCAGTGGGCCCCACCTCTGCCCGCAGGGTCGTCTCAGCCTGGGTGGCCCTTGTCTCCTGTCTGGGCACCAGCCCACTGTTGCACATCCTTTCCACCAGCTTCTGGGATGTTCCCTTTTGTATTTTTTCTCCTCGCGGTCTCTGCTCTCATATCTGGAGCTCAGCCTCTCACGTGTGGTCTCTGAGAAGGAGCTTGTTCTCATCCCTTCTCTCTCCCATTTCCATCTCTTTGCCTTTCCTCTGCTTTCTGGGAGATTCCCTCCTCTTCCAACAATGCTGGTAACATTTTTTGTCAGCCCTCATACATTTAATTCCCAAGCGCCCTTCGTTGTTCTCTGATCTTATTTCATGGCATTCTGTTCTTGTTTTGAGGGTGCAAAGAAGCCACGTCTTCTTCCGTGTCTCTCAGAGCATTCACTGAAGGTGCCTGGATGTTTTACTCCCCTCCTGGCATTGTCTGCTTCCTCTGGGGTCCTGTGGGTTTGTCCTGACTTCTCCCTTTCATGCTGGGGGTATTGCTATATTCCTAATTATACTATTAATAGCTTCTTGGGCATTCAGACTGGGAATGAGGGTCTGAAATGCTGCCTGGAAATGCTGACTCACTGGAGATGCTGAGGTGAGGGGCTTCCCTGCGGTGATGAGGTGGCACACGTTGGTCCTTGCTGGCGCCCTGCCCTCCCTGCCCCGGCTCCAGCAGCTCTGGTCTCCCCATGGTCCTGAATCATACCTGCACTGTGGCGCGCCGGGTCTTGGCATCTGCTCTTCCTCCTGCTTTAGGGGCTCTGCCTGCTCCCCTGGTCCACGTGAAGGAACCTCACTTCTGAGGTGTTCCTGGCCCGCCTCACCTTTCTGCATCGCTGGGGCCCATCTTCCGGTTCACAAATTCTCCTTCGGTTACGTCTCATCCACCGATTAACCTGTATGTTGCGTTTTTAAAGTTCTGTTCTGTTACCATAATCTCCACCTTTAGTTACAGAGATTCCATGTTCCTCCCCAGTCTATTGCCTTCAATGCATTTTCCAATCATCTTTTTTTTTTTTTGCAGTAAGCGGGCCTCTCAGTGCTGTGGCCTCTCCTGCTGAGGAGTACAGGCTCCAGACGCGCAGGCCCAGCGGCCATGGCTCACGGGCCCAGCCGCTCCGCGGCATGTGGGATCCTCCCGGACCGGGGCACGAACCCATGTCCACTGCATTGGCAGGTGGACTCAACCACTGCGCCACCAGGGAAGCCCCCAATCATCTTTTAATTGGCTGAAATTTGCGTCTCATGATTCTTTCAAGAGGGGCTAATCAAACTATTTTCCTTAATCTCTTACTCATTCCAAAATGTTGGCTGGGTATGAAATTCTTGATTCATACCGTCTTTCTGCTGGGCCATGTAGACATCATTCTACTGTCTTCTGGCTTTGAGTGTTGCTATGGAGAAGTCTGAGGAAAACTTCCTTTTATTTCTCTTCTTTTTTTTTTTTTTTTTTTTTTTTTCTTTTTGCGGTATGCGGGCCTCTCACTGTTGTGGCCTCTCCTGTTGCGGAGCACAGGCTCCGGACGCGCAGGCCCAGCGGCTGTGGCTCACGGGCCCAGCCGCTCCGCGGCATATGGGATCCTCCCAGACCGGGGCACAAACCCGTATCCCCTGCATCGGCAGGCGGACTCTCAACCACTGCGCCACCAGGGAGGCCCCTATTTCTCTTCTTAAAGGAAGACTTGATCTCTTTCCTTGGCTGCCCCCAATATGATCTGTGTCTTGAAGTCCAAGAACTTTATTAGGATATGTTTCAGGGTTGGCAATTCAGTTTCAGTTTTTTATTTCAATCTGTAGATTGAAAGTTTTCTTTTATGTCTGACAAGTTTTCTTTATTGTTTAAACATCTGTTAGGTTCTATTGTTTCTCTTCACTTCTGTAAAGATTACAATTCTGCACATGCCAACCTCTGCTAGCTGCCCTCCAGGATTCTTTTATTTATTTTTATTTTTTAAAATCAATTAATTTTTGGCTGCATTGGGTTTTCGTTACTGCATGCGGGCTTTTCTCTAGTTGTGGTGAGCGGGGGCTTCTCTGTTGTGGTGCGTGGGCTTCTCATTGCGGTGGTTTCTCTTGTTGTGGAGCACGGGTTTTAGGCGCACGAGCTTCAGTAGTTGCAGCATGTGGGCTGAGTAGTTGTGGCTCGCGGGCTCTAGAGAGCAGGCTTAGTAGTTGTGGCGCACAGGCTTAGTTGCTCCACGGCATGTGGGATCTTCCCGGACCAGGGCTGGAACCTGTGTCCCCTGCATTGGCAGGCGGATTCTTAACCACTGCGCCACCAGAGAAGCCCTAGAAAGTTAGATCTTTAAATATATTTATCAAAAAACTGAAAGGAGTAGAACAATTAAGCTAAGCATTCAGCTCAAGGAGCCAGAAAAAGAACAACAGCAAATAACAAAAGAACACGAAGGAAAGATGTAATCAAGATTAGAATAGAACCAGTAATAACTAGAAAAACCATAGAGAAGATTAACAGAGCCCAGTGCTGATTCTTTAAAAACTTAATAGACAATCCTCTGGCAGGACTGATCAAGGATGAACAGAGGGACGATGCAAATAAATGTATGGAACTTAAAAAGAGGAATAATTATGGCTATAGCAGCAATTTAAAATAACAAAAACCATTATGAACAAACTCTATACCAACATTCTTGGAAACTAGACAAAGCTGGTGCCAAAAGAAAGAAAACTAGACTAATAACCACTAAAGAAATTAAAGTGATTAACACCCCTCGCCCCACCCCCACCAAGTCCCCGGATCTGGATCAGTTTTAAAAATAAGATCTATCATGGAATAGACAATCTCTATCTTCCACAATAATTTCCTGTACAGGAAGTTTCAAAAAATTAAGCAGTTGAAGAGAACAATAAAAGGGAGGGCCCCGTCTGAGTCAGTCCTTGATTCCAGGACCAGAGAAGTACAAACTGGGGCATTAATGCACTATCACTCATGAAGACTGATGTGAAAATTTCAAAGCAAATATTATTTTAACTTTACAGTGATTTAAAAATAACTCATCAGGGCCTCCCTGGTGGCGCAGTGGTTGAGAGTCCGCCTGCCGATGCAGGGGATACGGGTTCGTGCCCCGGTCTGGGAGGATCCCATATGCCGCGGAGCGGCTGGGCCCGTGAGCCATGGCCGCTGAGCCTGTGCGTCCGGAGCCTGTGCTCCGCAACGGGAGAGGCCACAACAGTGAGAGGCCCGCGTACAGCAAAAAAAATAAAAATAAAAAATAAAAAATAAAAATAACTCATCAAGTAGTGTTACTGCAGGAATGTAAGGATGAATTACCATCACAAAATCTGTCAGTGGAATCCAGTGCATAAATAGACTAAAGGAGAAATATCATTTTATGACCATGTCAATAGATGCAGAGGAACCCAGACACATACCCATTAAGATCGGGAACAAACCAAGGATGCCTGCTACTGTCATTGCCACTGTCTAACATTGTACTGGCTAGTAGATCCTGGCCAAAGCAATAAGACACGAAAAAGGAGCAGGAGGATTTGAGTGAAAGATAGCACTTGTAACTTGCTGATAACATCACCATCAATACAGAAACCCATCTGAATTAACAAATTATTTGAATTAATAGGACAGTTTGGCAATAATGTTAAATACAAAACAAAGGTACACTACTGCCAAAGGTAATAGACCCATTTATAAAAATCAATTGTTTTATTGATTTAAAAAATCTATTCTAGGGCTTCCCTGGTGGCGCAGTGGTTGAGAGTCCGCCTGCCGATGCAGGGGACACAGGTTCGTGCCCTGGTCTGGGAAGATCCCACATGCCACAGAGTGGCTAGGCCCGTGAGCCATGGCCGATGGGCCTGCGTGTCCAGAGCCTGTGCTCTGCAATGGGAGAGACCACAACAGTGAGAGGCCCGCGAACCAAAAAAAAAAAAAATCTATTCTAGGAAATCCAAAAAAGAGAGCACATATGTATACATATAGCTGATTCACTTTGCTGTACAGTAGAAACTAACAGAATATTGTAAAGCAACTATACTCCAATAAAAGTTAATAAAATAATAATTTAAAAAATCTATTCTAAATCAGCATAGTGTTTCTCTAAATTTGCAACAATCAAACAGAATACAGCAGAATCAGGCCCTCATCCATGATTATAAAAATACTATAAGTATGTGGGAATTAATTCAGTTCTGGTTTCAGGGAGCCCTGCCTTCAGAGGAGGCTGGTGTCCTGCCCTGTCCCAAGTGGCAGCAGGGTGCACAGGTAGGGGTCCTGGTTAGCTCACTGCAATCATAATTCCATTCCCTTACTAGTGGTTGGTGTAAGAGAGTATATACATGATACAGTTCTGGCCAAAGAAACACAGAAGAGTGCTGGGAACCTTCTTGTTCTTACTGATGGACACAGGAAGGCACATTTCCTGTTATGGGATGAATTGCATCCTCCCGCCCCACCCCCCCACCCCGCCAAATTCATATGTTGGAGTCCTAACCTTCAGGACCTCAGAATGTGATCTGATGTGGAAACAGGGTCTCTGAAGATGTAATTGGTGGAGGTGAGGTGGGCCCTAATCCAATATGACTGGTGTCCTTACAAAATGGGGAAATTTGGATCTGGACACAGGGAGAAGAAGGCCACGTGAGCTGAAGGCAGAGATTGGGGTGATGAGTCTACAAGCCAAGGAACGTCAAAGGTGGCCAGGAAACCCCCAGGAGCGAGGAGTGAGCTGGGTTCTCCCTCTGCCTCAGAAGGAGATACACCTTGATCTTGACTCGTGGCCTCCAGACCTGAGGGATTCAGTTTCTGCTGTTCAAGACACCTGGTTCGTGGTGCTTTGTTCAGCAACCCTAGAAGACTAGCTACCACACTCCCTCAGCCCACCAACATGGCTGCAGCAGCCCCAGGCATGGGGATGGGGGCCACATCCTGAGGGGCCACCGGCTGCGTGAGCCACCACCGGGCTCCTTGTGTGCCCTCAGAGACAGGGATTCTCACCTATTCTGTTCCCTGACATATCCTCTGTGCTTAGAACAGGGTTTGCCCCATGGTCCTTAGGCACTTAAGGGATAAAGAATTTCTCACTCCTCAGGCCGGTTGGATGCAGGTTTCTGTAACTTGCAGCTGAAAGCGTTCTAACCTATAAACTTTACAGAAGAAGTTTAAAGACTCTATTAAAAACATTAAAGCACACATGAATGGAGAGCTATACCATATTCATGGATGTATATAACGTAAAAATTTACCCAAATGAGCATGTGACTTTAAAATTCCAAAACAAAACAAAACAAAATCCTGAAAGATAAGGGTGTGTGAAACCCAGCAAACTGATTGCAAAACTCAAATGCAAGAATAAGTGCTCAGGAATAGCTAGGTCAGTTTGGAAAAAGGGAAACTACGATGATTAACACATATCAGGAGTGGAAGCAACCTCACAGATAAGTAGGATTAAAGACCCAAAAATGAAAAGTGAGACCATAAATGAATAGAAGAAAAAGTAGAATATCTCCAAGACCCTGGGGTGCGGACAAACCTAAAAAACACCCACAATACCAGCCAGAACTGATGGACTGGAACAAATCAAAATGAGGGGTTTCTGTTTAAGTGAAAGCCACCATGGTCTGAGTTCACGGGAGGAGGAAGGGTGGAGAGTCTTCAGGGGACACACACACGATTAAGTTGTAGTGAGAACTGTCCCTTCAATCATTTTAATTATCTCCAAGTTAGTTGTTGAGTTTCAAAGATTGTTACTGTGGTTTCCCCACACAGTGGTCCTGGTGAAGGATGCTCTTGTCGGATGCTGGCCGGCCTGGAAACCAGCCCCATCTGTCCTCACGTCAGTGACACTTTCAGGGGCTGAATTCTCTCTCAGCTTCAGATGAAGCGACAGCCGTCACATGAGAATTACTTTCCCGTCCTCATAACACTGCCTGAGGTTTTAATGTCTTGACTCTCTCTGTCATCAGCTAAGCTGTAATACTACTTCATTGCACTGTCATATTGAATTAGCTTCCTTTTACAAATATTTGTTTACTATCACTCCGTGGAGATTTGCAAACAACGTTTGGCCAAGTTTCAGGATTCGCTAACAGACAACTTAAAGATTCCTTACATTTTTCACTGTCGTTATCAAGGAACAGAACACGTTTTATATAAATCATGATTTAATTTTTTCTTGGAATTGATTTTTTTTTAAATCAAATATTTTGTTTTGTTACAAATGGTAATGAATACTTAATTTTATACCTTCCACTTCTCTTTGTAGTTTCCATCCTTTATTTTATATGTTTTCTATATATTTTATTGTTCTTTGAGCTAATTTTGTAAGCCTTAATAATGAAGGAGTAAATATGATTTTGTTTTGTCTTTGTTAACTTAAAGTATTGACGTCTCTGTCAGAATATTGCTGAACCATGTATCGGTACTAAAGGCAATTCTGAGAACCTGCTTTCCAGACCCTTCCTTGCAGGCCCAGGAGCCGTGCAGGAGCCGTGGAAGCTGGCATCCACCTGCTTGTCCCTGCCTACGGGGGCCATGCGGCCTCTGATCTTCTTTGCTTCCACTTCTAGGCTTTCAGGTGTTTTTCAAATTCTTTTTGATGTTTATTCAACAAACAGCAGTACAAATAGGAAAAATCGTGCAAGGCTGCTTAATGAATACATTTATCATCTCCTCTGGAAATGACTGGATACTTACAGTCCATTTAAAACATCAGGAGAACTTTCTAGAATGGGGACTGGCCTCCCACTGCCCCAGGACGGCTGTCTGGCTGCATAAAACCAGCAGGGTTGGGCTTCCCTTGTGGGGCAGTGGTTAGGAATCCGCCTGCCAATGCAGGGGACCATGGTCTGGGAGAATCCCACATGCTGTGGAGCAACTAAGCCCGTGCGCCACAACTGCTGAGCCTGAGCTCTAGAGACTGTGAGCCACAACTATTGAAGCCCGTGTGCCACAACTACTGAGGCCCACGCGTCTACAACACGAGAAGCCACCGCAATGAGAAGCCCGCGCATCGCAATGAAGAGCGGCCCCCACTCGCCACAACTAGAGAAAGCCCGCGCACAGCAACGAAGACCCAACGCTGCCCAAAATAAATAAATAAAATAAATTTATAAAAAAATAAAACAAAAAAAAATCCCAGCAGGGTTTTCCTGACACCCATTTTGTTCAAACACCCAATAAACTCTGATATTACTTCAGCTTTGTTCTTTCCAGCCCGACGAAGTAAGCAAAAACCTTAATCTGTCCTGATTTTTGCATTTTGTCTTTTAAGCTATTAAGATGCTATTGTGTTTCACGTGGGGCCTGAAGTCCGGCTGGGCAGCAGTGGCCATGCTCCTCTGTTCGTCTTGCTGGGCTGATGGGGGCCGGCTCAACCCCCAGCTACGGCCCCACCAGCACGGGGACACAGCCCTGGACTGTGGTGAGGGGTGTGGGGATGCCCCAAATCCAGAAGCTGGTCGGTGATGAGCCACCCAGGCTCGTGGGTTGGGGGTCCTCTGCCAAAGGTCAGTGGGAGCCTTCCGGGCACCACAGGGAGGTCCCTGGAGACCTCGTCAGCCACAAAACCTGGTGTGACCAGCCCGACCCTGACTGCAGGCTCCGGGTGGCTGGTGTCACCCTCAGCGGGGCCTCCAGCTGACCAGGGGTGGGCGACGTGACCAGGGGTGGGCGTTAGGGCCGGGAGCCGGAGATAGTGGGATGCACAGGACGCCCCCCCAGGCCAGCGGCACGCCCTCCCCCGTGACCCCCGCGGGGGGTGGACACTCACCTCAGGGAGCCCAGGCAGCTACCGTTCAGCTTCAGCTGGCTGAGGTTGGGCAGGTGCAGCCCTGTGGGGCCGCAGGAAGAGAGGTCAGCGCAGGCCCTGCTGCCCTTTGCACCTTCAGAGGCGTCAGTGCCCCTCGGCCCCTGCTGCCCGACGGCTGCTCTGAGGCCCAGGGGCAGCCTTGGGGCCACATGCTGATGTCTGAGGCCCGGCTTGAATGACGCAGGCCAGCAGGGGAGGGTGCAGGAGGCACCCCGTGGGGGCAGAGGCACACAGAAGGCCACGGGGCCATGGGACTCTGCGGGGAGGGGAGCCTGGCTGGCGCGGGTCTTGCCCCCAGGCCGCCTCCCACGGGGAACTGCGGGCACGCCCAGACCACACACTGGGCTCCAGAGCACGGCCCCCCCAGCCAGTGTCCCGTGCTCTCAGGGCCCCGGGAGAGGGTTCTCAGTTTCTGGAGAGAGGGGTGCAGGGCAGGTCTGTGGGTGCAGTGGTCCAAAGACCAGATCCTGGTGGGCAGGGCCCGAGCAGACCGAGCCTTCAAGCACGGCCTGGCTGTGATGGGGGTGGGTGTGCACGGGGGTGGCTCTCACCAAAGTTCCCCAGGCTGTTTTTGTGGGTGTTGACACACAACTCCAGCACGCTCACCAGTCGGAGGTCATCCACCTGGGCCAGGGCCTGCTGCAGGAGTCGGTGGGGAGTCAGCCCTGAGAGCTGGACAGTAGTCACACACACCCCGCCCCCCGCCCCCGGGAAACTCCTGCTTTTGGCTGCAAGGCTGGAGCAGGTGGCAGGCGTTTCCCTGCCTCACCCATGTTGACTGCGGCCATGATTGGCTCCAGCTGGACGATAAGTGTGATGTGACAGGAGTGGAGATTGTGATCCTGTGTGGCTGGTGGGGCCGTTGCCAGAGAAGGGTGTGCCCTGAGGTGTGCTGGTGTCCTCACAAGACCCGTGGAACAGACCCAGTGCAGCTCGGGGCCTGGAGCCCAGCTCTGCTCGGCACGGCCGAGCCCCAGCCTCCTTCAAACCCATGGACGGTACACTTGCACTGTAAGCTGATGAGTTTGGGGGTTGTCTGTTACGTAGCATCACTATAGCCATAGCTGACTCATACGAAACTTGGGACCTAGGTGCAGCTCCAATAACTACCATAACAAAATGATGAAGTGACGTGACACTGGATGGGGACTGGTGGGGGTGGTGTGTGACGTGAGTGTTACTGAAGCTGGAGGAATGGAGACCCAGGTCATGTGACAATGGAATTTTTGGTAAAAGGGTCTCCTGTAGTAACCTGGATGGCAGAAGATGCACACAATGAACCTGTGATGGGGGTGGAGAGGTGCCAGGCAATTGTGGGCAGAGTGAGCTGGCCACAGTTCACTGCATTTGATGAGGTTTTACAGAAGGCAGAGTTCAGAGCTGGTGGAGAGAGCCCAGGGGTCCTGGAACTCGTGGCTTGGAAAATAAAATGGCTTCTCAGCTCAAACCAGTAAAAGAAAAAACGAAGAAGTGCTTGGAGTTAGGATGACTCAGTAAGACTCAGCCTCAGGGAGAAACCAGTTGCCACATGCTGGCTACATGCGGGAGGGTCTGGGAGGACAGAGGCCTGAGACCCCCAGTTCCAGCGACTGAGGGAAATGCTTCAGCAGCCACGCTTTGGCATGGTGGGCACTGGACTCAAATACGTTAGGAAGCAAGGGTGGACCTGGGGTGCTTGGGCCGCGCTCACACAGGCAGGCTCTCTCCCCAGCCAGGAGCTGGGTGGGGGAGGGGGAGGTCCCAGGGTGGACGGAGTAGCTCTGATCAAGGCGTGTCCCCAGCACCCAGCCCGTGCAGCAGCGGGGGCCGGCGGCCTGACGTGACGGGTCCACGCTGGACCAGGACCCTCGGTGCTGCGGGCGCTGCAGGCCTGGCTGGAGGGCGGACACACAGTGGCTGCTGGGGGGTGTGGGGAGGGGGCCGGCGGGAGTGTCCTGTCCACCTGCAGTGACCAGACCTCGTGGACCCTTCTCCGAGTTGGTCAGGAAAGTGCGTGGGGACCTCAGGCAGCCAGGCTTCCTTCTGCCGAGTGTTGGTGGGTGCGTCACCCCAGGGTCTCTAGGGGTCCCTCACCTGGGTGCAAGTGTTTGTGCGGGCTGGAGGGGTGCTGGGGAGCGCCTGGCCCTTAGCGTGGCCAATGACGGGCGAGGGGCATGGCCAGAAAGGGAAGGGGTCCGGTCACCAGGAGGTGCAGGGCTGCTTTCTAGGGTCACTGGGCAGGAACCTGCAGTCACAAGGGCTCTGCAGAACCTGCTGGGCCCCAGGGTTGGGGTGGGAAGCGGCTGCCACCGCATCCCAGGTTTGGGAGAAAGCCTTCAACAACTGCGCCAGATGCGGTCAGTGGGACCCCAGGATGCCCCGCCCTGCAGATGCCTCTCCCTCCTCTGCTCGTGGTTCCCTAAGTCTGCGCGCCACGCGCTTGGATGGGCTGTCACCCTTTTCCCCACAGGAATGAGGGGCCTTCTCTCTGGTTCACGGAGGGGTCCCTGGAGCCCAGCGCACGGTAGGGGCTCAGCAAATCTGTGGCTGGGCCTGGCTCAGGCCCTTCTGTGGCCTGAATTCCTGGGGGACATCTGTGTCACCAAGCACCTGGGGTTGGCCCAAGGGTGGAGCAGGCGCAGGGGCCCCAGCGGGCCGAGGGCATCTGTCAGCCACGCGGGCCCCTGCGGCCGAGCCCAGCCCCCCGGCACTCACCAGTCGGGCAGGTGACAGGTGCTCCTCTGGCAGCCACCCGCTGTGGCTGCCCCCTCGGCTGCCTGGGGCCTTGCTCTGGGGGCGGGGCTTGTGCCGGCTCTGCCAGCTCAGCGCCCGCACTCGGACACTGGCTATGCTTGGCCAAGGCCCATGGGCTCTGTCCCAGGCCTGGTCCATTCACATCCAACCTGCTGGGTGTAGGCAGAGGGTAAAGCTGATCAGCCTCTGCTCTTCCTCTGATCCACAGCCCAGCCGAGACCCTGTGCAGCCCTTGATGTATGCACGCACACAACAAGCCCCTGGAGCCCACCTCTGGCCCAGAGAAGGCTGTAATGGTGAAGCCCCAGCCTGCCGGGGGCCTTGCCATCTCCTCTCTCAGCCTGGGCTCACACCCCTGGCCTGGGCAGGCCGCCCTCCCTGTGTTTCTGCCCATCCTTTAGGGTCCATGCAGGGTGCCAGCTCTGGCCTACCCTCTGAGGCCCCATGTAGGCCAGGGAGGGGGGCTGCCTCGAGGTCCCATTTGCCCATGTGCTGCTGTAACCAGCAGCAAGCCTCTGCCTCAGGCCTTGTGCTGTGTGTCCTTCTCCACTTGATGGTCTCCGACCCTGGGGGGCTCAGGACCAGGGTCTTAGGCACTCCCCCCCTACCCCTGTGCCCATTGAGACCCCCTCACCTGGAGGCAGCTGCTTTTTCCCACCGTGGGTCAAACATCTGGGCAAGAGGGCAGCATGTGGCCCCAGGCAGCACCTGCGAGAGAGACAGTCAGGTTGGCCTCCTGGCCGGGTCACCATGCTCGAGGGACGTGGGACAGGCTGGGCCAAGGTCACAGGGCCCAGAAGTGAGCAGGTGCAGAGGTGTGGGGCTGTCAGCCTGGGGCCTGGCCCTTAGGTCCTTTCAACCATCCTGATGGGGCACCTGGCCCGGCTGACTGGGAAGACAGCCATATGGGTGACCGACACTAGGGTCCCTCTGGGTCCATCCAATGCAAATGCTTGGTCTTCATTCAAATCTCCACTTCCCTCCATCCCCAACTCTACCCTCTCCAAAAGGGGTCCCCAGCCTCTTGCTCTGGACCATCCCCTGTGGGCTGGCCTCCCAGGCACCCTGTCCCTCTTGGGCGTTACCACCAGGCCCACAGGAGGTGGTCCACCTGCACCAGGCTCACCTGGCATTGCTCCTTAAAGACACAGATGCCTGTGCCTGGCCCCAGACCCTGGAATCATCTCTGAAGTCTGTATGGAAATCCTGGCTTCATCCCTCCACCTTGGATCAGGGCCTCGCCGACCCCTACCCCTGTGCTCCCTCCTGACCTTCCTGGACTTACTACCTTATAAGACCGACCCCCTTCTACAGCCCTCGGTTCAGTCGAGTGAGTGCCTTGCCTGAGACAGCAAGTGAGCTCTGTGTGGGCAGGACACTCACCTGCCATGTCCAGTGTGCAGAACAGGGGCTCAAGAATATCCCCCCCCCAAATCAGTGAATGTGGCAGATGCAGCTTCTGGCCACTGTTCTTGTCTATCACCCCCTGTGGATGGTCAAGATTCATCCTTCCCGGGGTGTGGGTGGTCAGCTAGCCTTTGACAGAGAGGGTGGGAGGGAGTGCTGGGCCTTGGGACAAGCTGCCCGGGCTCCACGTGCCCTTGTCTGGAAAGTGACCACACACCGAGGACCCAAGGAGGTGAAGGCCATGCAGGGGAGCCTCACGAAGAGCCTCACGGAATTTCTGGCCAGGATTTCTTTCCAAAAGTTCCTCTGCTGCCTGCCTTTCTCCAGCTGGTGAAAGGCCCTAAGCCTCAAAGGAGGACCCCAGCACCAGGCCCTCTAGGAAGATGCTGCCCCCACCTACCCCAGGGCTGCCAGCCTTGGGCTCTGGGAAAGGGACGGGCTGGCCAGGCTGTGGCCTGGGACGCCAGTGGGCCACCCTCTTCCCTTTGTGCCTGAGAACAGCTGACCTGAGGTCCTGCCCATGACTAGGCCCAGAGTATGGGTCCAGATTAGCTAAAGGTCTTGGGGTCCAAGGAGCAGGGCCTGGGGTGGAGGCTGAGGTTCCCATTGAGACACTATCCCTTCACATCTACTCACTGGCCTGGACCCGTCCACACTGTTCATGGCCCTGATCCCATCCTGCCCTGCCACTCCGTGAGACCCCGAAGTTGGAAATGTGGTGGCCTTTCTCTCTCCACGGCCCAGACTAACACCAGCTCCTGGCTGGGCTCATCACCTCTCTGGGTCCCCTCCACCTGCTATCCCTTCTGAGGGTAGGGCCTCTCCCCTCCTAGGTCCTCATCATGGAAACTCCCAGAGTGGGTCCCTAGGCAGGGCTTGGGGTCCCTCCTGTCCCGGTGACCGCGAGACCCTCAGCAGGGCCAGGGGTTGTGGGATGGGTCCCCAGGGGACCAGATATGACAACTGGGGCATCACTGGGACCTCACTGTCTTTCTGCTCCATCCCCAGCCTCAGTCCCCCCCCCCACACACACACGGGAGGAGACAGCGAAGCCTGCGGCCCCGGACCCAAAGGCGCGCTCGGCTCTCACCTGAGGGGTTGGCCCCGGTGCCCCAGCCTCGGGGGCTTGGTCCCGGGCGCCCTCCTTCGCCGGGCGCTCTCTTCGACTTGGGGTTGTTATTCCGGCCGCGAGGTTGAGGGGCCTGGGCGCCAAGGCAACGGGGGCGGGGCCTCCTCTGAATCTGCAAATATTCATGAGCCGCGGGAATCTTCCAGCTCCGCGAGGCCGAGCCGCGCCCCTTAGCAATGGTTGCTAGGGCCGGCGGGAGGGCGGGCGGGGCGGCGGCCAACCAGGTTGGGAGGTTCGCGCGTGTCCCGCCCCGCACGCGCGGGAGCGCCCCTCGGGCCGGGAGGGCAGCTAGGGAGGTGAGACGCGGTCGAGACGGCGGGGCACAGGCAGGCCAGGTGTCGGCTTCCGCAAAGGTGGTCTGGGGTGGAGACTCGCGCCCACCTTTCTCAGGTGGTAGGCGCCCGTGTCGGGTCGTCCCTGAGGCCAAGGCCCTGCGGGATTTAAAGGAAGCGCCTTGGGAAAGGACCCTCTGAAGACGAGGGAAATGCAAACCTGGACTCCTGGAGGGGAGTCCGGAGTGTCCGCGCCGGCGAGAGGCGCCGTCACCCGTTTTCACTTATCCGCCTTTACTTCGCGTCTACGCGCGTCAGGCGCGAGCCGGGCTCCGTCGTGGCCGCGGCGCAGTGCGCGGGACGGCCAACCGGACACAGCCACGGCACGTGGGGTCGGCGCCGTGCCTGGGGCGGGGGCGGCCCCCAGGGGCCCGCCGAGGTCAAGGCTTGCAGTAGGGTGAGCTTCTGGGGAACAGCACGGAGCCAGCACGGGAGGTGGGCCGAACGGCGCGGAAGGGGTAGGAATGGAAGGGGGTGCCGGCTGAGCAGAGGGGGAGGTTTGGCCTTACGTGTAATGCACCATTCTTTCTTATAAACAAGGAGAATGTGTTTATGCGTTACTTTGAAATTTTTAAAAATATTAAATCATGTACTTCTGAGAGTCTCTAAAGGAGATACAATGTGCATACTTATGCTTGGGGTGGGGGAGTCTTCAATTCAACCCCCTATGGCAGCTTTTGGGTTGCATTTCCTGGGTACCGTTTGGGCCTCAGGGTGAGCTTCTGCAGGGCTGGGCTCCGGGCTTTGGGGAAGCTGGGTGGGCGGGTAGTCTGCAGGGCCTGCCGAAGTTGGGGGAAGCTGGAGATCAGGGAGCGCGGGACAAGGGCCCTCTGCGGAGCCCGGGGCGGGGCTGCGCACTACGTAAGTGAAAAACAAGACCCCCCGCACTGGGTAAAAAGATTGAGCCGGACTCGCTGCTCCGCGGGCTCAGACGTCCCCGCCCAGCCGAGGCGCCCTGCGCCGCCTGGCCCTGGGCGCATGGCTGAGCCGCGCCCAAGGACCCCGCCGAACCTGCCAGGCGTTCTGGGAGCCGGGAGGAGCCCCTTCCGAAGCCACCTGCACCTGACCCTCGTCCCGGCAGCCCCTCCGCTTTTCCCCGGCCTCGGGTCCGGGGGAGTCTGCGGTGCTGACCCCGTGGGCTCCACCCTCCCTGAGGCTCAGCCCTCGGGCTGTCCCCTCCGCTCCGGAACCCCTACGGTGTGCTGCACGGAACGGCGCAGGGACGGCCTAGGGGGGCGTGGGCGCAGCTGTGCGCGCCGTGAAGGTGCCCAGGGGCCCGGCGCTGGGCTCCAAGAGCGGCGCAGGGGCTCGAGTCGGACATCGGCGACCCCGCCCCAGTCCACACCCGGCCGCAGACCCGCTTCGCCGCGGAGTCTCTATCTCCCCGCGAGTCCCGCCTGTTCCCGGGAGAGTCCGGGCAGTCTCCGGATAAGTTATCTTCCCCGGACCCCATCCCCAGCGGAGCCAACCCCTCAGGCCACGGCCCACGAGGCCCAGCCGGGCGGGAACCGCCCTCCGCGCAGCTCCCGGAAGCCCCGCCCGGCCGAGGCCTCTGACGGGCGGGCCTCTCGGCCAACCGGGGTGGGGCAGAGCGGGGCCCGGCGCGCGCGGCCAATGGCAGGCTGTGCCGGGCTGACGGACGGGCGCGGGGCGGGGCGTGCGCGGCCCGGTCGGTTGTCCGCCGCCCGCAGCCCGAGCCGCACCCGCCGCGGACGGAACCCATGCGCCGGGCGAGCCCAGTGCCACGACCCCGGCCCCCGCCGCCGCCCCCGCCCCGGCCCCGGCCCCGGGGGCAGTCGTGCCAGTGAGCGGTGAGTGCGGCGGGGGCGGCGAGGGCCGGGCCGGGCGGGGGGCCTGCTGTCCTCGCAGGGCGCGCGGGGGCGCAGGTGAGCCGCGGGCGGCGGCGGCGGGCGGGGCGCTGCCGCGGGGGTTGCGGGCGGCGGCTGGTCCGCTCTGCCTCACCCAGGCCAACCCCTTCGGCTCCGTGTCCCGGGCCCTGCCTTCCGGGGCCCCACAAGTGCGCTGGGTGTCCCCGAGCGGAGGCCCGCCCGTGACCATGGCGCTAGGCGGGGTCTCCCACCCGCCAGAGACCCAAGGACCCCTGCGAAGAGCTCGGGCACCGGGCGGCCATCACATACACCAGACGAGTCTGAGGTTTAGGAAGTCACTGCCCACTGTCCCCACAAGGGCATCCCTTCTTTAACGCTTTAAGCGTCACAAATTGAGGGCACCCCAGCTAGGGGCCTTTTCCTTTCTCACCTGTCTCCTTATTTCCACACCTCCTTTGGGTCTTTTCCTGTGATCAGCTTCTGCTTCCTGGAGCCCTGGCCCCCTGCCCGCCTCCTCACCTTCCTTATGCTCTCCAAAGTTCTTCTGGCAGTGGGGCCCCGTGGGTTTCCCTTTATTTTTCCTTTATGTGGATTTTTTCTTTGGAGCGTAGCCCGAACCTGCCAAGGCAGGGGGACTTTCTGTCTGCTCGTCATCCTGTGCCTGGAGCAGTACCTGGCATGCAGTAGGTGCTCAGTGAATACTTGTCAAATGCACCAGTATGCCCGGGGGTGGGGGGCCCTGGAGCCGGTTGTTGGCTGCCACCAGCCTGTCCGGGCATGCTGCTGTGCCCGCCACTGTGGCAAGGCCTGTTCTCATGGGGGCGCTGGTAACCTCAGCCCACAGCGCTTCCAGTTCAGGCTTCTTGCCTACCCAGCAGCTTCTAATTCGGGTGCATGCTTGGGAGGCGCTCTCAGCTGTCAGCCCTGCCTCTGGGGGGCCGGCTCCCTGCTTCTCTCACACAGTCATTAAATGCAGCTGGAGGCAGGACCCCCCCTCCCACCTCTGGGCTGGAGGTGCCACAGGTGAGCGGCTGGGCCACCATTCTGGCTGCTGCCCCTGTTACCTGGATGTCCGGGCCCAGAGGGCAGGCCGGGCCTGGGCAGGCTGGCCCAGGGAGCTCAGTGGGCCTGCCCTGTGTGGTCTGGCCGTGCTGAGTGCCGCTTCCTCGGCAGGTGGGACAGGCGACCACTGCAGTGCCTTGTGCTGTGGTCTTTTGAGGAGCAATGACGGAGTATAAGCTCGTGGTGGTGGGCGCTGGAGGCGTGGGGAAGAGCGCCCTGACCATCCAGCTCATCCAGAACCACTTTGTGGATGAGTACGATCCCACCATAGAGGTGAGCTGGCCTGCCCCCTGTCCACAGCCTGGCTCCTGACATGGGCTTGTCTTCTACCCGTTGTGCAGGAGGGGGTCTCTTCGTCATAGGTCTTGGGGGGCACGAGAGGAACGAGGGAGGGTCCCGTCCCCGGAGGGCCTGCTGTTTCTAAGCAGTGTCCTCCCCAGGACTCCTACCGGAAGCAAGTGGTCATCGATGGGGAGACGTGCCTGCTGGACATCCTGGACACAGCGGGCCAGGAGGAGTACAGCGCCATGCGGGACCAGTACATGCGCACCGGGGAGGGCTTCCTTTGTGTGTTTGCCATCAACAACGCCAAGTCCTTCGAGGACATCCACCAGTACAGGTGAGCTGCCCGCCAGCCCTCAGGGGCCTCCAGTCCTCCCTCAGGGGCCACGGGCAGCCTGCCCGCCGGCTCACGCCTTCCCCCTTGCAGGGAGCAGATCAAACGGGTGAAGGACTCGGACGATGTGCCCATGGTGCTGGTGGGGAACAAGTGTGATCTGGCCGCACGCACCGTGGAGTCTCGGCAGGCCCAGGACCTCGCCCGCAGCTACGGCATCCCCTACATCGAGACGTCGGCCAAGACGCGCCAGGTGAGCAGGTCCCCTGCCCCCGCAGCTAGCCAGGGCCCCGCCCCGCCCCGCCCGGGAGCCGCACTCACTGCCCCCTCTCCCTTGACGCAGGGCAGCCGCTCTGGCTCTGGCTCCAGCTCCGGGACCCTCCGGGACCCTCCGGGACCCCCGTGACCCAGCAGCCCCTCTCGCTGTAAGTCTTCCCGGATGGCAGGGCAGCGAGGGAGGCCAGGGCCCGGGTCTGGGCCGACACAGCTCCCGGGGGAGGTGGAGGTCCCTGGAGAGAGCTGCCCTGAGCCAGACCGGAGCGGTGACCCTGGGGCCCCCACCCCTGTGCCCCCAGATTGCCCCATGGGTCCTGGTCAGCGGGCCATGGGGGAGCTGCTGAGGACAGGCCTCTCAACGGGGTGGCCCCTGGGGCCAGAGAGGAGCAGGGTCCAACTCCCCATTTGCGGGGTGGGGTGGAGAAGGGGCTGGGGTTCTGCTCGAGGCCGAGGCAGTGGTCCCCGCCCTGAGCTGGCCTCCTCTTCCCAGGGCGTGGAGGACGCCTTCTACACGCTGGTGCGCGAGATCCGGCAGCACAAGGCGCGCAAGCTAAGCCCGCCTGACGAGGGTGGCCCGGGCTGCCTGAGCTGCAGGTGCCTGCTCTCCTGACAGCGGCGTGGGCGCGGGCCGTGGAGGTGCTGGCTGAGACGCGGGCTGAGGACGCAGGGAAGGAAGGAAGTGCTGCCAGAGCCTGGCCAGCCCAGGTCGGTGGACAGAGTGACCGCGGGCCTCCCGGGACGCTTTGCACAGACTGTCATGAACTGACGCCGGCGGCCCCCCGTTGTCACTCTCCTCCAGCCCCGTCCTGGCCCACTGGGCACAGGCTGAGTCGCAGTAAATTATTTCATGTCTTGACCCTGGCATTTGGCTGAGGCCGGGAGGCTGCGGTGCGAGTGACGCCCCAGGAGGCATGCGGGAACCTCAGCTTCGTGCATCCGGCAGCTTCTCTGCCTCTGGGGGCCCCGGGTGCGTCCTCCGGAGACCTCTGGGTGCTGCGAGAATCAACCCATCTACCACTTAGCACACGAAACTTTATTCACCTTTAACCGGCAAGGGGGGAAACTGAGACCAAAGACTGTCCCTTCCCTGGGAGGGAGGCCTTCATAGGGAATGGCTGGGGGGCGGGGAGCTTCTTCGGACTCCAGGAGGGGTCGTATCTCCTGAGTTTTGGGGACCCTGGAAGGCAGTAACTGACTTTGGCAGAGGGAGGGACACAGCCTGTCGGGTCCAGCGGCGCCCTCTGCTCTGCCCCGTGGGGACCAGGTGGCTGGCTGCCTGGGGTCTGGCGTCTGGCTGGCCCTGCCTCCTTATGTGTGTGGGTGGCCCGCTGGCCCCTGCCATCCCCTCGTTGGAGGTGGCCTGTTGCTCCCAGGGCCACCTCAGGTCACCAAAGCGGCCTGTGGGGCCCATCCAGGCCCCAGGTGGCCACATGCAGCTCCGAGAGGGCTCACCTTGCCTTGGGCAGAACTCTGGACGGGCCAGGGAGGCCCCTTTAGTCATCATCCCAACTGTCGGGGTGCTCACAGTGCCCTTGCCTTCCTGGGGCCCAAATCAGGCCAGGCCAGGCGCTTCTGGGTCAGGGCCCTCTGCTGTGTGAGGGGGTCCTGTCCTCGAGAAAGGCCAGCGTGAAGAAGTACGGCGTGTCACTGGCTTCCCAGGGCCTCGGGGTCACTGTGGTCACAGTCACCTTGTCCTCTGGAGGCCCCTGAATGTCCAGCTTTCTGGTGGACGCAGAGGTTGGGGGGGTTGTGGGGACGTGCGGGGCTTGCTTTCGGGGCACTGCCCCGGCTCCATCGTGGCCGTGCTGGTCACTGCCCCAGGAGGGGTGCTGGCTGCAGTTGCCACCGGGCAGGAGGGGTGTCGTGGGCCTAGCAGTGCCATCTTCAGTGGGCTGGGCAGAGCCAGTGGCTGGGACCTCAGTGGGCTTGCAGGGCCATGCCTGTCATGTGGCCCTGGGGGTGGCCCAGGCAGGTGTTGAAGGGGAGAGGACCCAGCATTCCAGCTTAAAGCCGATGTCTGGGGGCCACTTGCCTGTGGCCTCATGGTTCACTGAGAGGCTTGGGAGGGAATTCCATCCCTGTGGCCGCAGCCGATCCTGAGGACTGTCCTGGGCTGGGGACAGGCAGGCCAGACCCGGGGCCCCCGGGGCCCCCAGCGGGAGGCCTGCGGCCGTGGCCCCCTCGTGCCGCTGCTCTTTGACCTTCAGGATGGCCAGGCCAGGCGATGGGCCAGGCTGCTTGTGCTGGGTAGGTGGGCCAGGGAGGGCCAGCCCATCTTCTCCGGGGAGCGTCTTGATGCTGGGAGCGGTAAGGAGAGGCCTGGGGGCTGGGGCAGGTCGCTCCAGGCCCAGGGGCCTCGTGGGGAACTCATCAGGTTTGCTGGAAATAAACAGATCAGGTCAGCTTCTCGACCAGGCCGTTCGGGCTGCGCAGGATGGGCCCGTGGGACCCTGCATGGCCGCCCCAGCCCAACATGGAGAACAGCTCTCCAGGCTGCTGACCCCTGGCTGTCCTGATGCCCAGCCCTGGCCTGGTCGGCCGAGTCTTAGAGCAGAAGAGCAGATGGACGGGGGTGAGGAGGAAGGCCTGGGGCTCGCCCCACCGCTCACTGCCCAGAGGGTGGCTCAGGAGGAGACTGTTGCTGAGTGCACCTGGGGGAAGCACGTCCCACTTCATCCTGCGTAGCTCGGCCGTCGAGGCCTGCAGCTGCCCGAGCACCGCGTCGTCCTCCGGGGCCCAGGCCCAGGAAAGCGTGTCCTGCAGGAACTCCTGCAGGCCTTCCAGGGGCAGCCTCAGGAGGTGTTCTGGGGGTGCGGATGCCATCAGGCCAGCGGGGGCCCCACTGGGAAGACTCAGCCCCCCACCCTGGGGCACCTCCCGTGGGCGGTGGCTATGTTCCACTGGGCACCACACCTGGGGGTCTGCTGTGCCCAGGAGAGCCACGGGCAGGGCCACTGCCAAGGGCGTGCTCCGGAGGGTGGCCTCTGGCCTCCTGTGCTGGCCGGCCTGCCTCCTCTGTGGCCTGCACTCCATGCTCGGGGACCTTGAGGGCTGTGTACACCATGGCCGTCAGCATGTGCTTGCTTTCCAGGATGTAGGCGTCCCAGAGCTTCAGGGTGAGCGAAAAGGGGGTCTGTGGGGACAGCAGGCCCAGGAGGGGCAGCTTGAGCTGGGCACGGTGGTGGTCCCAGCACAGGGTAAGAACCTGCCTCCGGCCTCCGGCCCCTGCAGTCGCCCAGGCTGCATCAGACAAGCTCCTGCAGCTCCTCGTCTGGCTGGGCTTGTCCCGGTGGGGCTGTGGCTCCTGGACTCAAGGTCCTGAGGGCCTGGCCAGCACGAACCCTAGTCTGGGGGCAACAGCCTGTCCCACGCTCGGTGGGAACACCTCAGTGGAGCAGAACGCTGGCTTGCCCACCCCCGGGCTGACCCAGCCTTCTGATGGGAGCCAGAGCAGAAACGGCTGGGACTTCGAGATGCCCTGCGCCCACCAGGAGGGCTCTGGGCTGCCCCCGGACGCCCCTCGGGAGGGGCATGGCATGTCTGGGGGGTGGGGCTGGGTCCTCCCCAGGCGTCAGGAGGGGGTCAGGGAGCACCTCTGGGACTCAGCCTCCTGGGCAGCGTTGCCCAGTCGATGAAGCACCGCAGGAACCACTGGATGGTGTCAATGCCCGTGGACGTCTGTTCCTCGTCTTGATGGAGGGCACAGGGGCTCGGGACCTGTATGCTCGGCTGGAAACCTCCCTATTTCGGGGCGCCGGCCAGCCGCCCTCAGGGCCCAGGTGGCCGTGCTGCCGTGAGCCTGCTCGGCCCGAGCTCGCTGCTGATCCCCCGCCCCCAACTGCCCGGGAGAAGGAGAATGAAGCCTGCAGGAGGCCAGGCCCCCACGGTGGCTGTGGGACAGCGCCTCTGTGGGGGGCGGGGGGCGATGCATCTACTCACCAGGTGTCGCTGCAGTTGGGGGAGGGCTCTGCCTAGAATGTGCTCTTCATGGACCTGGAGTCTCAGCAGATTTGGGAACCCAGGGATGAAGAATCCCGAGGAGCCCCCGGACCCCCACAAGTCAGAGCTGTGTCCAGTGAGGGTGGAGTACCACAGGCGCCCCCGGTGATGACCCCAGCGTGCAGGGCCCTCCCTATCCCTGGCTGGACACGCCCTTCCCAGGCAGGACAGCCTGTGAGGCCGGGGTGGCCAGGGCAGAGGCCCTGCTCCCGGAGGCCCAGCTCGGCTGGCGCCCTGGGCTGAGGGGTGGGCAGGCGTCCGCCCTGGCACTTGCCCTGGCCGCAGCGGGGGATGGGGGACCCGGTACAGAGGGACAGGGAGTGCGGCCCACAGGGTGGGTGACGGGGGTGTGCCTGGCCCTCTCCTAGGCTTGGCAGCCAGGCTGGGGGCACGGGAGGGGGTGTTGCTGTCCGGGCTTCATCTGGCCGTGGGCTCAGAGGACGCTGGGTGGTGGCAGGTGTGAGGCAGAAGGACCAGCAGGGAAGGGAGAGTTGCCTGGACGGGGCCAGGACTGAGGGCCGTGGCTCTAGGACCCGGAGGGCAGCACGGGGAGCCAGTGCCCTTCGCTGATGGGGACGTGGACTGGGCCCAGGTCCCTGCGAGCCCACTGCTGGGGGAGCTCTGCAGGGAGACCCCTGGCCCTGAGGCACTCCCAGCTGTCCTCGGTGGTCACCTCCATGCATGGCGTGTTTCTCGTCAGTCATCAGCTGGACCAGCGCCATCAGCAGGATGGCCATAACCTGGTTCATGCCCTGGCAGTAGCCTACCTCTTGCAAGAGCCAGATGTGCATGGAGGACCCACCCAGAGGCCCCCTCTCCCCCCACACACACTACCACCTCAGCTCCTGGATGGGCTCCCGCCTGGCCGAGCCCACACTGCCCTGGAGGGGCCACCTGAGATGCCCTCTGGGCCGGAGAGCCCCTGAGCAAGCTCAGGCGCCAGCACCACAGCAGCCCCATGCCTGAGGCTCTGGGCGCCGTCCTGGGTCCCCTCTGATTATTGGGAACCGTCATCCCTGCCAAGTTTCTGATGAATAATACAGCATTTTTAGGATCAAAACTCAAGTTTCAAGGGTAAAGTCTACATGCAATGAAATATAAATACCCCAGGTATACAGTTCGACAGGTTTTTATTTTCTTTTTCAGTTTGTACACGTTACAGTTCAGTCTCTGGGATGTACAGCCCCTTGGGTTTTCGCACACGGGCAGGGCCGCCGCATCCGTGCTCCAGCCTAAGGTTCCACCCCGTTAGCCCTGGCAGCCACTGATCCTCACCCTCCCGGGGCTGTGCTTTTTCCAGAATGCCCTGTGAATGGAATCATATGTGGGTCTGGATTCCTTCACTTAGCAAAATATGTCTAAGACTCATCCATGCTGTTGAGTGAATCAATAGCTTGTTCCTTTGTGTCCCTGAATCAAAGTCCATTTCATGGAATCCCCCAGTTTACCCATTCCCCCGATGAAGATGATCTTGGTTGCTTCCAGTTTTTAACGATCACGAACGGAGCACTGAATATTGCGTGCGCGTTTTATGTGGGTTTAAGTTTTCAGCTCATTTGGGTAGATACCAAGGAGCATCATTGCTGATCACATGGTGAGAGTATATGTAGTGGGTTTTTTTTGGCTGCATTGGGTCTTCATTGCTGCAGCATGTGAGCCCTAGAGCACATGGGCTTCAGTAGTTGTGGCTCATGGGCTCTAGAGTGCAGGCTCAGTAGTTGTGGCGCACGGGCTTAGTTGCTCCGCGGCATGTGGGATCTTCCCGGGCCAGGGATGGAACCCGTGTCCCTTGCATTGGCAGGTGGGTTCTTAACCACTGCGCCAGCAGGGAAGTCCCAGTATGTGTAGTTTTGTAAGAAACCGCCCAACTGTCCCCCACGGTGGCTGCGCCATTTGCATCCCCACCGGTGCCGGATGAGAGTTCCTGTTGCTTCACATCCTTGCCGGCACTTTGGTTCTTACTCTGCATGAGTCCTTAATTAGATATATGATTGGCAAATATTTTCTCCCACTCTGTAGCTTTTTCATTCTTTTAACAGTGTCTTTTGCAGAATGAAAGTTTTACATTTAGATACAGTTCTTTCTCTCATAGGTGTCCTCTCTCTCACCTGACCGGCCTCTTTCCCAGTGTCCATGGCCTCACCCCATCCTGGCGTTCTGGTTTTCTAATGCAACAAGTGAGTTTCCCTGCAAACAAGCCAGAGGTTTAAGATGGAACCAGAAGTTGGGACACAGCCATGTTTACTCGTTTGTGTATCCAGCAGGCTGTGTTCTCAGACAACAGTGGCTGGGCCTGAAGTCTAAGATATTTACAATCTGGTGCATTATAGGAAACCTCCCTGATTTTGTGCCCAGGCCTGCAGATGGGCAGGGGTGGTGGGACGGCGGGGCCCACCAAGCTTATCCTCACACCCTGGGCTCCTATCTGCGTGAGGCCTGCAGCCCGGTGGCTGTGGGGTGATGGAGGTTCTGAGGGCCAGCGGCGGCTGACTCGCCCTGGGCCCGGCCTTGGAGGTCAGCAGAGACACAGCCACACTCTGGGCCAAGGCAGGCATGGGGCCTCCCAGCTTCGGACCCGTGGAGTCCCCCCGGTAGAGGAATCTCATCGTGAGAGGAGCATGGGAGGTCCAGGGCGACCACTCGGGCAGCACAGCCCACGCCTGCCTTGATGCTCCCAGCGCCGTCTTGGCCAGACCCCTCTTCTCTCTGGGGTTAGGGCTCTGAAGAGCATCTCTTGGTCCAGAGTGAGCTTGATCTGTTGGCTATTCATGTGCGCCCCGAACCTGTCACGGCAGAACCTGCTCTCCTGCCCACCCACAAGGTCTCCCCGGCCGGCAGGGTCTTTGCCCCATATACCCAGTTACCCAGATTGGAACAGGTTGTTCAGAAAGGAGTGAGGCGTTGGGAGACCCGATGTCAGGGCTCCCATTAGGGTTGGATGTCAGGGGATTACAGTAAATGCTTCAGGTGTAGCAACAGGGTCAAGGTCACGCATAAGAATCCCTGTGTCGTCATGTCCCGCCCCGCCCCGCAAAATCCCGCTCAGCTTTGGGATCTTAGTTCCCCAACCAGGGATCAAACCCTGGCGCTTGGCAGTGAAAGTGCCAAGTCCTAACCACTGGACCACCAGGGAGTTCCCAAGAATCCCTGTTTTTTTTTTTGCGGTACGTGGGCCTCTCACTGTTGTGGCCTCTCCCGTTGCGGAGCACAGGCTCCGGTCGCGCAGGCTCAGCGGCCATGGCTCACGGGCACAGCTGCTCCATGGCATGTGGGATCTTCCCGGACCGGGGCACGAACCCGTGTCCCCTGCATCGGCAGGCGGACTCTCAACCACTGCGCCACTAGGGAAGCCCAAGAATCCCTGGTTTTTTTTTTTGTTTTTTTTTTGCGGTACGCGGGCCTCTCACTGTTGTGGCCTCTCCCGTTGCGGAGCACAGGCTCTGGACGCGCAGGCTCAGCGGCCATGGCTCACGGGCCCAGCCGCTCCGCGGCATGTGGGATCCTCCCGGACCAGAGCACGAACCCGTGTCCCCTGCATTGGCAGGCGGACTCAACCACTGCGCCACCAGGGAAGCCCAAGAATCCCTGTTTTTAAAATGCATACTGAGAACCTAGGGACGGGGTGAGGCCAGACATCTTGGGTTCTCCGTAAAACACCTGTGCTGGTCAAGTGTGTGGTGAATGCAGGACACAGGACAGGGCAGTGTCGCTAGTGTTGGACCTGGGTGATGGAATTTGGGGGTTCGTCACACTTTAAAAAAATAAATGGTGGAAATTGTCTAAAAGAGCAGAAATATAAAGACATCCAGATGAGGCGTCATGTTGACCCCGGCGACCCGCATTCGTTCCATTCGTTCCATCTGGGCTCGGGTCCAGCCTGGTCTCTGCTGCCTGGAGCCCCTCCCCTCCCGCGGGGCCCTCTGGGGCCTGTTGAGCCAGTCCAGACTCTCCCCTCGTGCCCCCCACCCCCACCCCCACCCCGTGCCCCACACCGCCGTCCTCGCTCCTTACGTGCCCCCTCGCGCCCCCTCGAGGCTCAGCCGGCACCGACAGGCCGGGGGTCGGGCACCCGACATCCCAGCTTCAGACCCAGGTCCACGGCCTCCCCTCGCGGGGCCCCGGGGACCCACTTGATGCCGTAGCGCTCCCGGGACATGATGTGGTTTCGGAAGGTGCGGTTCCCATCCAGGTCGATCTGCTTTATGTCCTGGGAGTACAGCCGGGCCTGCTGCTTCGGGCTCTGTGGGCGGGGCCCAGGGGCGGGGCGGGCGTCAGGCGGAGCCCAGACCCACGGCCACCACCGCCGGACAGAGCGGGCGCTGCGAGGTCAGCGGAAACTGAGCTGTTTCTGCAGAAGCCTTGTTGTGCGCGTTTCTGAAGCCAGGGCGGGTCACGAGTGACGCCCACGTCCAAGGCCCAGACCCCCGCCCTTCAGGGAGGCACCGTCCACGCCAGCTGGACCCCTCCTCCGCCCGCGGCATGGGGCCTCCCAGGATGACAGCACCCGCGGGAGGCGGCTCCCAGGTACGTGGGGAGGCGGAGAGGGCGGTTGGGCCTCTGTTCCTTGACCCCCGCCGGAGTCCCACCGCCAACAGGCGGGGACACGAGGGGTGAGGCGGGGCGAGGCGGGGCAAGGCGAGGACAGTAAGGGCGGCTCACTGCCTTCCCCCCGATCGTCACCCACTCCTTGTTTCCCAAGAGTGAATCTGGCACCAGCCCGACTCAGGGCCCCTGGGGACGGGGGCGGGAGGGCTGCTGGGGGCTCGGGCTCCCAACACCCAGACGCTAAAACAGCCCAGGAGGAATGCAGAGCCCCGCGGCCCTGACACCCCCCTTCTCAGACCCCTGGTTAAGAAGGCGAAAAACATATCCTCGGGGCTCCCCTTAGGCCTAACAGACACGCATGTTTCCTGTTTCAGAGCTTTTTACGTTCACACGGAGGGACATTCTTGACCTTCGCATATTATCTTCATCTCTGTATGTATCTGCCTGGTTTCCGGGGGCCCTTTGAGAGCTTCCGGGCTGAGCGTGACGCTGGCTGTGGTCCCACAGTTAGCGGGTGTCCACCACGTTCTTAGCCTCTTCGGTTACCCGTCCTGGGGTTGCCTGTGGAAGCATGACCACTGTCATATTTCTCCTGCTGGTCTTACTTGGTCTGGGCACACAGAGCGCCCTCCCCGGGCAATGTGACCTGGGGGTACCCTTGGTGGAGAGGGGTTGCTGAGCGGTGGGAACAGGCCAGGTGTAGGGACCTCTCCGGGGTGAAAAGACCTGTTTCTTGTCCGGATTCAGTCCTTCTGTTCAACTGAATGCAGGCCTGTCGTTCATCTGGTTTGGCTTTGCTTTCTCCTTTCATGGCTCTGTGGGTGTCTCCTTGCTCTTCTCCCCCTGGTTTCTATCCCTTGCTGTCTGACTCTGTCCCCCCAGCTGTCTGGGAGGGCTTAGTTTGATTCCAGGTGGCATGTGTCCATATCTGGACCCAGTGTCTGCACTGGGCCAAGTGGGATGGGCAGCAGGGGGGTGGGTGGGGCCTTCCCAGCAGGCGGGCCCCGGGGCCTGCAAGCCTGGGAGGTGCTAGGAAAGCGCTGGGGATGGGCGAGGGGTCCCTGAGGCCCAGCCCCCCAAGCTCCTGATGTCCTGGCCTGTTGGTGCTGCCCCCGCACAGGTGGAGGGGCCGTACCTGGTCGTCCCTTTTAAAAATATATATATATTTATTTATTTTTGGCTGCTTTGGGTCTTCGTTGCTGCGTGCAGGCTTTCTCTAGCTGTGGCGAGCGGGGTCTGCTCTTCGTTGTGGTGCGCGGGCTCCTCGTTGCAGTGGCTTCTCTTGTGGAGCACGGGCTGTAGGCGCGCGGGCTTTAGTAGTTGTGGCATGCAGGCTCAGTAGTTGTGGCTCGCGGCTCTAGAGCGCAGGCTCAGTAGCTGTGGCGCACGGGCTTAGTTGCTCCGTGGCATGTGGGATCTTCCTGGACCAGGGCTTGAACCCATGTCCCCTGCATTGGCAGGGGCATTCTTAACCACTGCGCCACCAGGGTAGCCCTGGTATTTCCCTTTGTTCTCCGCCTTCACCTTCTCCATGTCCAACAGCAGAGACCATACCTGACTTCACACCTGTGGGGGGATTCCTTTGTAGACCCGCCGGCACATCTCCGGGAGAGAAGCCAGCTGTGAGACAGGCGCAGGGGATGCCAAGGAGGAGAGAGTGAGAGGCGTCTGGAGGATGCTCCGGAGGGGCTGGGTCTCCCACAACTAAGAGCAGGCCGTGGCCCCACTGCTCCCTTCCTGCGGGGTCCCCGGCTGGGCTGGCTGCGGCCCTGGCATTGGATTCTCCCCGGGCCTTGTGGGGCACCCAGCCCAGCGCCCTTCAGAGTCAGGATGCTCAGCTTGCTACCTTCTCGCCACCCCGGTACTTACTCCAGTTCCTCAGCATCTTCACCCACTTGTCAGCTCGCCCGATCTCCTGGGCTTTTTGCTGGAAAATGGTGGTGTTGGCCCAGCTGCCAGCTTCCTAGGTTGGCGCTGATGGGCGTTAACTCAAAGGGGCCAGGAAAGGCACAGACCCCTCAGCCTGAGGACCCCTCGATGGCTCTGGGGTCAGGGCAGCAGGGAACCGAAGCTGCACCCACAACGTCCTCCCCCCTCCCGCTGGTGCAGCATGGACGGCTCTTACCCTCACCGAGTGGGTGCTGCGGCTGACAATGCTGAGGCCCTGGGTGCTGAGGCTACGCAGATCCCCTGACTGGAAGGCAAGAGAAGCAGAGCGTGAGGACCTGCACCTGGCCGGGTGCCCAGAAGGCCCCACCTGCCCCCATCGACCCCCAGGTCTCAGCCCAGGAGGCTGCGGAGGGGAGGGCTGATCCCAGGAGGGAGCTGGCTCAGGGATGGGCTGCGTCCCCACAGCAGCCCCAGGATGTGCCCCTCCTCCTGCCGATGCTGGTCACCCGCTCTGTCCTGTGCCCTCCCGGCCCCTGCCCTGCCGGAGAGCAGAGGCCCCCGCTCAGGGGTCTCAAGTGAGTCGCTCCCCAGGGCCTCACCCTGCTCCAGAGTGGACGCCTCTGTCCGGGAGCCCAGCACCCTTAGCCCTGCTGCAGGCCAGCTCCGTCCAGGTACGTGCACGTCTTCTCCTCTCTCCCCCACCGTGGCCTGGCCTGGCCTTCTACCCTGTGTCTCCTCCCAGCCCCAGACCGAGGGGTCAGGTCGTCTTCAGCTGCAAACTCCGCCTGCGTCTGTCACTTTCCCGTGAGCTTCTGAGGCCGGTCCTGCCTACTCCCCCTGCCCGTCCCTCCAGCGCCTGAGGCCACACCTCTCACTGTCCTCTGGGCCCGGAGCCTCCGAGACCTATGGGCCAGGCGCCCCTCACCCTGTGGCCACGCTCTGCAGAGTCTGCTAACCAGGCTGAGCCTCCCTCTGACCTCGGAGGCAGAGGCCAGGGCCAGGCATGGAGGCCACGCGGCTGAGGCCCAGGCCTGGACCAGCGCCCAGCTCTGCCCCCGCCGCCTCCCCGAGTCCTCTCAGCTCCAGCCCAGTGCAGACCCTGACCCGCCGTGGCCACCAGGGGTCGAGGCCCTGAGCTGGGGCGATGGGTCCCGCCTCCAGAGAGGTCTCTCTGCAAAAGGAAACCTGCCCCGAGACGGGAAGGAGGGGCACCCTGATGCCTCATGGCAGAAAACCTAGCCTGTCGCCGACTTTGTACAGCGAGCAGTCAGCATCCTCCCCAGGTTCCACTGGAGCCCCTGCCTGGACCTGAAACCCAGAGAGGCTAGAGGTGTAGCCAAAGGAGGGGCAGGACACCTCCCCTGCCCTGTGTCCCAGGAGCACAGCACGAGACCCACCTGCCCGAGTGGGAGCTGCTTGGGCCTCACCTGCTCGTAGCTGGCTAGGATCCTGCCTGGGCCACCTGGTCCCACTGGCTGTGACCCCCACCCAGGCCATACCCGCCCCTCCGGGTGAGGACACCCACCTGGGTTCCGCCTTCTCAGCCTGGGCCGGGATCCCCGCCTGGAACATAACTGCCCCTGCTGCTGTGGTTCCCACTGGGCCGCACCTGCGCATACCTGGCGATGAGCCTCACCTAGGCCTCACCCGCCCCTCCTTGGCTCTTTTCCCACCAGGGACATATCCACTCCTGCTGGCTGTGCTGCCCCACCTGGGCCTCACCTACTGCTGACTATGATCCCTACCGGGGCTGTACTTGCTCCGACTGGTGACGATACCCACTTGGGCCTCACCTGATCTACCTGCTCTGATGCCCGCCGGGCCTCACCTGCCTGTCCTTGGCTCTGACACCTGCCTGGGCTGCACCTGCTCTTCGTGTTTACCATCTCTGCCGGGGTCTCACCTGCTTGTATTTGGCTGTTATTTCTGCTCGTTCCAGGGCCAGCAGGGTCTCCAGCTTCTCCATGTCCGACGCTGCAAGACAAAAAAAAATCCAAATACTCCAGTGTGCTAAAGAGCTTCAGAGAGCCAGCAAGTTGAAGTTGGCTCCTCGTTGGCAGCTCCCCTGTCTGTGTGATCAGAGGGGAGAAAACCACGCCGCGTGGGTGGGTGGCATCCCGGTTGGCGGGTCATGGCTCATACCCACACCTCCTAACACTTACTTTCACTTCCAGACTCCCCTCCAAGCCGCCTGGGAAATCCTGTCACAGTGAGCTGAGGAGGAACAAGAAGGGGGCCAGGAGGCCCAGGCGAAGTGCTGAGCTGTGCGCGGTGAGCTGTGATCCTGGCCTTGGGCGCTGAGGAAAGGAGAGGGGGGCTGCCGGCTGCAGAGGGGCTCCTGCGGCTTCTGGGAATCACATTTTGCTTAAGCATCAGAAGCATGAGCAACAGGGGACTTCCCTGGCGGTCCAGTGGTTAGGACTCTGTGCTTCTACTGCAGGGGGCACGGGTTCCATCCCTGGTCGGGGAACTAAGATCCCACACGCTGCATAGCATGGCCACAAAAAATAAAAATAAAAAAGCACGAGCAACAGAAAAAAATTGATAAACTGGACTTTATCAACACGAAAAACTTCTGTGCTTCAAATGACACCATCAAAAAAGTGAAATGACAACCTACACAATGAATAAAAATATTTGTGAATCACCTATCTGATAAGGGGCCTAGTATACAGAATATATAAAAACTCCTAACTCAATAAAAAGAAGTAGACCAATTACAAAATGGACAGAGGACACGGATAGACCTTTCTCCAAAGTCTACCCAGCTTCAGAGACAAGGCCACAGGACACACCACTCCTCACCCACGGAATGGCTATTACCAGTAACACGAGGATGCGGAGAAATTAGAACCCTCCTGTACTGTGGACAGGAAATACTGATTCGGGCTACAACATGGATGGAGATGATGCTCAGTGAAAGAAATTGGATACAAGAGACCACAGTGATCCCATTGATCTGAAATGTCCAGCATCGCCAGATCCATAGAGACAGACACTCGATCAGTGGTCCCCAGGGCTGGGGGAGGGGCGAGGGGAGGGGTGAGGGGGTTCTCTGCTGATGGATACGAGACTGTTACGAGGTGGTGAAATGTGGACACAGTGGTGAAGGTTGCACAACTTTGTAAATACTCTAAAAACCACTGATTGGTGTACTTTTTTTTTTTAATTGTATTAGTGCCAAGACTTTATTAATTTATTTTTTCTGTGTTGGGTCTTCGTTTTCTGTGCGAGGGCTTTCTCTAGTTGTGGCAAACGGGGGCCACTCTTCATAGCGGTGCGCGGGCCTCTCACTATCGCGGCCTCTCTCGTTGCGGAGCACAGGCTCCAGACGCGCAGGCTCAGTAGTTGTGGCCCACGGGCCTAGTTGCTCCCCGGCATGTGGGATCCTCCCAGACCAGGGCTCGAACCCGTGTCCCCTGCATTAGCAGGCAGATTCTCAACCACTGCGCCACCAGGGAAGCCCTGATTGGTGTACTTTAACAGCTAAATTTGGTGATGTGTGAATTGAAGAAAAAGAGCTCTCTGAGCCCGATTCCCCAGTCTCAGCCCCAGGAGACCCTGAAGGTGGCAAGGGCGCTCCTGGTCAAGGGCGGCCCTGGGCTCCTGCCCACTAGGCTCCTCCCAGGACCGGGCGCCCACCCAGGATGGCCCCACTCGGGAAGCAGAGCAGGGATTGGGGACCGGGGGTCTCTAGGACGAGATGCTCACACCTACTCCAGTTCACTGAACTCGCAGCTGGTTCTGGCTGGTGAATCAGCTCAGAGACACCGCAGCTGATCAGGAGGGTGTGGCTTGGGGAGAGGAGGACACGTTTGACCTCGGGCAGCCTCTGTGCTGCTGAGACCGTCTCTCAGTCCACAATTTTGAACAAGGCAATGGGGGAAGGGCCTCACTGTCCCCATTCACGCAGAGGGACCCACTCGTTCCTGGACACTTGCAGAAGGCCCAGCCCATTGGGAACATGGCTGGGATGTGTTGGGCCAGTGACACGTCAAGAGGACTTGGGACAGGGCACTGCCCAGGATGAGGCCCTATATCCCAGCCTGGCCCACGGGCCGAACACAAACATCCTCACCTGGCAGTGCCCCTGATCTGGGGCACGATGGACAGGGCACTTCGAGGACGCAGGGCACAAGCACAGGACTTGGAGAGGGTGCCGGGCTGTGGGGCTTCCGAAGCTCTGAGCACCTCCCCGCACCCTGCCCTGCTCCGCTCGCCTCCCCTCCATCCACACGCCTCCCCTCCCCTCCCTCGCACCCCTAGCCTTCACCCTTCACCTCCTCCTGCACCGTCCCCTCCTGCCCGCTTCTTGCATCCCTTCTCCATCCTTCCCCCTCCTCCATCAGCTGCTACACTGTCCCCACCGGCCACTTGCCTCCACCCGTCCTTCTCCTGCATTCTCCCCATTTCCCGACACCCAGACCGACCCCTCAGCCGCTCGGCCACCCTCCCCTACTGCTCCTGCGTCCCGCCGCCCTCCGCTGCTGCCGCCGGTTACCTGTCCTGTCCTTCCCCCTCTTCCTGTCTTACCTCCTCCTCCCTCTGTCACCCTGCATGCATCTCCCCGCTGGCTCCGTCTTCTATCCGTCTCCCCCTGCTCACCCTCCCGCATCCTCTCTACCCCCTCCTGCTCTCCCTGCTTCTCCTCCGGGCCAGGTGTCTAAGCCCTGACCTCGGGCTCCTCACATGGACTCGGCACCTCTGGTAGCAGCCCTCCCCCTACAGACCGGTTACGGGGCTGGATGTGCCCAGCCCATGGTCAATGCTGGGGGTCAGCGTCATCTTGGCCGCATCCCAGGAAGGATGGAACCGCCCATCTGGTGACCTCTGCCCCCAACGTGGCCACAAGGGATGAGTATGCAGGTGATGCTCACCTTTCTGGCCTCTCAACTGCTGGAGTGACGCCTGGTCTCTACAAATGGACTGGGGTCGGGTCGGGTGGGCTGGAGCAGGGCGGTCGGGCGAGGGTCACACGAGGGCTCCCAACTGCCTACGGACACGAAGCAGAGTGGGTGCCGGGCAGCAGGCAGAACTGCGGTGTCACTGCCCGGGTCAGAGGTCAGGATCAGAACCAAGCCCTTTGCCTCAAAGGTCTCTTGCCTTCGGGGGAGGGTCCTGTCACCATGCAGGTCTCACCCGGGAGGCCTGGCCCTCTCCCGCCATCCCTTGGCCCATCCTCACGGAGTCCAGCCAACCCGCCTCCAGATGGGTCCTGTATCACAATTGTCCACTCCCCCTCCCACAGCATCACTGAGTGTCTTTTTCACCAGTCTTTGAAATCTTCATGATTACCTTCAAGGTGTGTCTGTTGTTAACGGCTGTGAATGTGCATTTCATGGGTCCATCAGGATATTATTATTATTATTATTATTATTATTGCGGTACGCGGGCCTCTCACTGTTGTGGCCTCTCCCGTTGCGGAGCACAGGCTCCGGACGCGCAGGCTCAGCAGCCATGGCTCACGGGCCCAGCTGCTCCGCGGCATGTGGGATCTTCCCAGACCGGGGCACGAACCCGTGTCCCCTGCATCGGCAGGCGGACTCTCAACCACTGCGCCACCAGGGAAGCCCCATCAAGATATTATTAAAGTCCCTTCCTGACGGGCACTCATGCTTTTCTGATCTGGCAAATGCAGCCGGAGGGCTCCAAGCTCATGCTCTTCCCACCTGGAAACGATGGTCTGTGCCCTCCGTGCTCTTAGCTTTAACAGTGTGTTCATGGTGCCCACTCACCCCCATCCAGAGCCCTCTGAGATTCCTTGACCTGCAGACCTTCCCTCATAGCTGTGACCTGGATCACTGCTGAACTGAGAGGTGCACGGTGACATTGCTTTGGATTCAACCTCCATATCTCTTAGGAGTGAGATGAACAAGCATATTTGATCATTCTCTCCTTTTTATTGTGAACTATCGGTTCATATCATTTCCCATCTTTTTGCCTTGTAAGAAATTGGTTTGTAGAAACTCCTCACCCGCTAAGGACATTAGAACTGGAAATATTTTCCCACAGTTTCATATTTTCTTTGAGTTTGATTAGGGTCCCCCCCCTGCCAGGCAGATACTTGATTTTCATGTGGTTGAATTTGTCCCTGTTTATAAGTGGCATCTAGGATTTTGTCTGACTTAGGCTTTTGGTAATTATGGCAGCACGAGAGTACACTTCACCTATGACTTGTAGCTGGTGTGGCTAGGCCCTCTCTCACACTTCTACAGGGTTTTCCCAGCTGTTCTTGTTCAGTTATTTTGCACGTGAGCTTTTGAATCAGCTTGTCTGAGTCCTGAGGCGGCTGACCGACGTTTTCCCTGGGCCCCTGCGTGTCGTCGACTCGGGGCGAGCGTGTCCTCACGGCTGGCCCCCGGCCCGGGGGTGGACAGGCCTGGCGTGGACGCGGATGGTGGCGGCCTCAGTGATTCCCCCCTGTAGCAGTGGGGAGGGGTCGGCAGGCTGGGCACATGGTCTTGTTCCTGCAGGGAGGCGGGCTTTGGGGGTCTGTAACTTCTCGGACACTAAGAACCTACTAAAGGAGAGCAGCATGAATAAGGCCCTGCGTGGGCGCCACGCCAGCCCCCGCGTGCTGTCGGCCTGGCTCCACCACGCCACCTGGTCCAGCTCTGGCTCCCGAGGAGGCCTGCGCGTGTGTGTGCGTCGTGGACGTCCTGGTCCTCCCCTGTGTCCGTGGCATCTCACACTGTTGCCCCACAGCATGAGGCCAGTGCTGGAGCCGGTGGGTGCTCCCTGGCATCTGCCCTCTCCCTCCGCCTGGCTGGGGCTACAGACAGAGGCGCGGGGGCCCGGGCTCTTGGACTGCCCAGAAGGGCAGGAATCAGCAGACCGTCCTGTCCCTCGCTCCTGCCTTCCATCCCAGCGGGCGGGGCTCTGAGGCGGAACCCTCGTGATGGGAAGGGCTGGAGCCCAAGCTGGGGCACCGGGTGGACCAGGCCCAGGAGTGGAGCTGGTGGGGGGCTGGGCCATGAACTCCCCGCTCACCGTCAGCTTCTGCCCCGCAGTCAGGGGGTCAGGTGGGGCCCCACTGGAAAGGAAACGAGAGAACTGGGACTGACTGCGGCCTCGGCCGGTTCTGTGACCACGGCCCTCCCCCTGCGCAGCCCCGACCCACGGGGACTGGCCAGGCAGCCACGGCCCAGGTCCTTACCCCCAGGGACAGGGATCAGGGGTGGTACCCCCAGGGCCCAGATCCTGCTCAGCCGGCCCCCTCCTGCCTCCTGTTCCCGCCCTTGAACGCTTAGCCTGGCCCCAGCACAGCAGCCGCCTTGGCCTGGAGACCAAAATACGTTCTGATTCCCCTGAGACTTCCTCTTTCACCTATGAACTATTTAGAAGTGAACAGGTTAATTTCTAAGTATTTGGAGAGTTTCATGGTATCTTTCTGTTAGCAATTTCTAGCTTAATACAATTATGTCATACTACATGTATGATTTCAATTCTTTTTTTTTTTTTTTTTTTTTTTTTTTTTGCGGTATGCAGGCCTCTCACTGTTGTGGCCTCTCCCGTTGCGGAGCACAGGCTCTGGACGCACAGGCTCAGCGGCCATAGCTCACGGGCCCAGCCGCTCCGCGGCATGTGGGATCCTCCCGGACCAGAGCACGAACCCGTGTCCCCTGCGTCGGCAGGCGGACTCTCAACCACTGAGCCACCAGGGAAGCCCGATTTCAATTCTTTTAAATCTACTTAAATTTGATTTATGACATAAGACAAGGTATAGCTCAGTGAATGTTTCATGTGCACTTGAAAAGAGTGTATGTTGGGTATGTGTATCTGTATTTATTTACACACACGTACATGCATATGTGTATGTGCATAGATACATATACATGTTTATGTGTATAGGTACATGTACTCGTGTCTGTACACACACAGTTGGTTGACGTTGTTGTTCTGTTTATATCCTTCCTTATTTTCTCTCTACCCGTTTACCAGTCACGAAGACAGGAGCATTGAAATCTCCAACCATAATTGCGGGTTTGTCGAATTCTTCTTTAAATTCTATCAGATTTTGCTTCCAGGATTTTGAACCTCCAATGTCAGGTGCATACACACTTAGTACTGTCCTGTCTTCTTGATAAATTGGCCCTTTTATCATTACATAATGTCCCTATTTATCTCTGGCAAAGTTCTTTGCTCTGAAGTTGACTTTGATATTAATACAGGCACTTCGGCTTTCTTCATTAGTGCTCACATAGTATATCCTCTTCCACCCTTTTACTTTTAAACTCACACCTGAAGTGAGTTTCTTGTAGACAGTACATAGTTGTCTTTTTCTTTTAAGTATTCTGGCAATCTCTGTATGTAGAGATTTTCCGTGTATAGAGATAAACAGTTAGTGTTACTGCTGTAAGGCAACAGTATGCAGTTTTCAAAAGCAGGTGACAGTCTGTCAATCATTGTGTTCAGACCATCTGCACTCAATGTAATTATTGACATGTTTGCATTTAAGTCTATCATTTTATTATTTGTTTTCATTTGTGCCTCTGTTTCTTGTTTCTCTGCTTACTCCTTTCTGTCTTCTTTTGGGTTATGTGAACTGTTTTAGGTATCCCATTTTAATTGCATTTTTTATAATATCTCTTTGTATAAACATTTTAGTGGTGGCCCTAGGGATTACGATCTTGTATCTCTACTCTAGGCCATTCATACAACAATCAAATATAGGTGGGTTAAAATCCTAACTATATAAAGCACACTTTAAAAATGTTTAGAAGCTGAATCCAACAACACATAAAAAGGATCATACACTGTGATCAAGTTGGATTAATCCCAGGGTCACAAGAATGGTTCAACATCACAAATCAATCAATGTGATACACCACATCAGCAAAAGAAAAAACAAAAACCACATGATCATCTCAATAGATGCACATAAAGCATTTGATAAAATTCAACATCCACTCATGACAAAAACTCTCACTAAAGTGGGTATAGGGGAAACATATCTCAACATAATATAAGCTATTTATGAAAACCCACAGCCAACCTAATACTCAATAGTGAAAAGCTGAAAGCCTTCCGCTAAAATCTGGAAAAAGACAAGGATGCCCACTCTCACCACTTCCATTCAACATAGAATTGGAAGTCCTAGCCACAGCAATCAGACAAGAAAAATAAATAAAAGGCTTCCAGATTGAAAGGAAAGAGATAAAACTGTCACTATATGCAGATGACATGACACATTATATAGAAAACCCTGAAGACTCCACACAAGGGCTTCCCTGGTGGTGCAGTGGTTGAGAGTCTGCCTGCCAACGCAGGGGACACGGGTTCATGCCCTGGTCCGGGAAGATCCCACATGCCACCGAGCGGCTGGGCCCGTGAGCCATGGCCCCTGAGCCTGCGCATCCAGAGCCTGTGCTCCGCAGCGGGAGAGGCCACAACAGTGAGAGGCCCACGTACCGAAAAAAAAAAAAAAAAAAAAAGACTCCACACAAAAACTATTGGAACTGATAAATGAATTCTGCAAGGTAGCAGAATACAAGATTAATATACAGAAATCTGTTGCATTTCCTTACACTAACAATGAAATACCAGAAAGAGAAAGCAAAAAAATTCCATTCAAAATCATGTAAAAGAAAAACAAAACCCCAAAACAAAAAACAAGGGACTTCCTTGGTGGTCCAGTGGTCAAGAATCCGCCTTCCAATGCAGGGGATGTGGGTTCAATCCCTGGTTGGGGAACTAAGATCCCACATGCCGCGGGGCAATTAAGCCCATGAGCCACAACAAAAGATCCCTTGTGCCGCAATTAAGACCTGACACAGCCAAAAAACAGACAAGAAAACAAAACCTAGGAATAAATCTGACCAAGGAGGTGAAAGACTTATATGCTGGGAACTATAAAACATTGTTAAAGGAAACTGAAGATGATGCAAAGAAATGGAGAGATATCCCATATATCCCATGCTCCTGCATTGGAAGAATTAATATTGTTAAAATGGCCATACTACCCAAAGCAATCTACAGAGTTAATGTGATCCCTATCAAGTTATCGATGACATTTTTCACACAACTAAAACAAATAATCCTAAAATTTATATGGAACCACAAAAGACCCAGAATTGCCAAAGCAATCCTGAGGAAAAAGAACAAAGCTGGAGGCATAATGCTCCCAGACTTTAGACAACACTACAAAGCTACAGTAATCAAAACAACGCAGTAGGGCCTCCCTGGTGGCGCAGTGGTTGAGAATCCGCCTGCCGATGCAGGGGATACGGGTTCGTGCCCCGGTCTGGGAGGATCCCATATGCCGCGGAGCGGCTGGGCCCGTGAGCCATGGCCGCTGGGCCTGCGCATCCGGAGCCTGTGCTCCGCAACGGGAGAGGCCACAACAGTGAGAGGCCCGCGTACCGCAAAAAAAAAAAAACAAAAAAAAACAAAACAAAACAAAAAAAAAACAACGCAGTATTGGCACAAAAACAGACATATGGACCAATGGAACAGACAGAAGAGAGAGCCTAGAAATAAACCCCCACACCTATGGCCAATTAATCTTTGACAAAGGAGGCAAGAATATACAATGGGAAAAAAGACAGTCTCTTCAGCAAATGGTGTTGGGAAAGCTGGACAGCTACATGTAAATCCATGAAGTTAGACACTTCCTCACACCATACACAAAAATAAACTCAAAATGGCTTAAAGACTTAAACATAAGACATGACACCATAGAACTCCTATAAGAGAACAGAGGCAAAACATTATCTGACATAAATCATAGTAATGTTTTCTTAGATCAGTCTCCCAAGGCAGTAGAAATAAAAGAAAAAAAATAAACAAATGGGACCTAATCAAACTTATAAGCTTTTGCACAGCACAGGAAACCATAAACAAAATGAAAAGACAACCTACAGACTGGGAGAAAATATTTGCAAATGATGTGACCGACAAGTGCTTAATTTCCAAAATATACAAACAGCTCCTACAACTCAATATCAAAATAACAAAGAACACAATCACAAAATGGGCAAAAGACCTAAGCAGACATTTCTCCAAAGAAGACATATAGATGGCCAACAGGCACGTGAAAAGATGGTCAACATCACTAATTATTAGACAAATGCAAATCAAAACTACGAGTTACCAACTCACTGTGGTCAGAATGGCCATCATCAAAAAGTCTACAAATAATAAATGTTGGAGAGGGTGTGGAGAAAAGGGAACCCTCTTGCACTGTTGGTGGGAATGCAAATTGGTGCAGCCACTATGGAAAAGAGTATGGAGGTACCTTAAAAAACTAAAAAAAAAGAATTACCATATGATCTAGCAATCCCCCTCCTGGGCACATATCTGGAAAAGATGAAAACTATAATTTGAAAAGATACATGCACCTCAATGTTCACAGCAGCACTATTTACAACAGCCAAGACATGGAAGCGACCTAAGTGTCCATCAACAGATGAATGGATAAAGGAGATGTGGTGCATATATATACAATGGAATATTACTCAGCCATAAAAAGAGAATTAAATAATGCCATTTGCAAGAACACGGATGGACCTAGAGATTATCATACTAAGTGAAGTAAGTCAGACAGAGAAAGACAAATAGTATATGATATCACTTATTTGTGGAATCTTAAAAATGATACAAGGGCTTCCCTGGTGGCGCAGTGGTTGAGAGTCCGCCTGCTGATGCAGGGGACACGGGTTTGTGCCTCAGTCTGGGAGGATCCCACATGCCGCGGAGCGTCTGGGCCCGTGAGCCATGGCCACTGGGCCTGTGCATCCGGAGCCTGTGCTCTGCAATGGGAGAGGCCACAACAGTGAGAGGCCCACGTACCTCAAAAAAAATATATATATATATACAAATGAACTTACTTACAAAACAGAAACAGACTCACATAGAAAACAAACTTATGGCTACCAAAGGGGAAAGAGGGAATGGAGGAGTAAATTAGGAGTATGGGATTAACATATACACACTACTATATATAAAATAGTTAACCAACAAGGACCTACTGTATGGCACAGGGACCTATATTCAATATCTTATAACGATCTATAATGGAAAAGAATCTGAAAAAGAATATATATGAAAATACCCTTAACCTCACCAACTGAATGCCGAAAAGATACCATTTCATATTCTTAAGACTTGGGTTGGTTGTACACTTGAAACTAACACAACATTGTAAATTAACTATACTTCAATTTAAAAAACCCAAAAAAACAAAACTTGGGTTGTGGGAGACAGACTGTCAAACCAGTTACTGGTGAAACTCTGGAGCAGTGAGTCATCTTCCGCCCTAAGGTACAGGAGGTGGTTCTTACAACCACTCTAGAGGGTGACTGCACAAGACTGCTCACATTACGAGCCAGCAAAGCACCTCCCCCAGTGAGCAGGAGCACAAACGGTAGAATGCGTCAGAGTGTGTTTGCAGAAGCACTATTTGCAACAGCAAGAAATCAGAAAGGACAGGTCAATGAGTAGGTAAATGTTGGTATATTCATGGAATGGAATACTCTGCAGCAGTTAAATGAATAAACTACATTGTATCAACATGGACAAATCACACCTCAGACTTGTGTTTTGTTTTGTTTTTTGCGGTACGCGGGCCTCTCACTGTTGTGGCCTCTCCCGTTGCGGAGCAAAGGCTCCTGACGCGCAGGCTCAGCGGCCATGACTCACGGGCTCAGCCGCTCCGCGGCATGTGGGATCTTCCCGGACCGGGACACGAACCCGTGTCCCCTGCATCGGCAGGCGGACTCTCAACCACTGGGCCACCAGGGAAGCCCACGCCTCAAATTTTATTGAATGGAAAAAGCAACTTGCAGAAGGATACCCACCATATAAACTTTATACATTGTTTGAAATATGCAAAATAAGTCTCTGTATCTTTTAGGAATGTAAACTTCTGTCATTAAAATAATACATGGGAATAATGAACATTAAATTCAGGTTAGTGGTTACCATTGGGGCAAGATTGCAGGATGGGACTGGAGAGGTGGTACAAGGGACTGCAAGCATATTTTTATTTATTTATTTATTTTTGTGTGTGTGTGTGTGTGTGTGTGTGTGTGTGTTTATTTATTTATTTATTTATTTTGGCTGCTCTGGGTCTTAGTCGCGGCACGTGAGGTCTTCCTTGTGGCATGCAGGATCTTTAGTTGTGTTGTGGCATACAGGCTTCTTAGCTGCAGCATGCAGACTCAGTTGCTGCATGCATGTGGGATCTAATTCCCCAAACAGGGATCGAACCCAGGCGTCCTGCACTGGGAGCCTGGAGTCCATGCAATCATATTTTTAAAGGTAGGGGGTCAGTCATGAGTGTTCATTATTTTAAAACAATTGTATGTATGGAATATTCAATATTAAAACACATGTGTATGTTCATACAATACATATATATGGAAACACCAAAATCTCAGGAATTTTTACTGCTGAGTAACAGGATTGCTGTGGGTGATTTTTACTTTTCTTGTTTACACTTGTATGCATTTTCTAAAAATATCTTCTAGAATGTTCATTATTCTGATTATCTGAAAACAATGTTTTTTGATTAAAGGAATGTTCTGTCACAAACAGACATTATGTTTCCTTTTCTCCAGCACTATAACCCTGGCTTCGGTTCACCACCCAGGGCCGAGCAATAGCTCAGCCAGTTTACAAAGTCTCTGCTCCTTCCATACAGCCTCCGCCTGTTTGCTGTGGTTTCTGCGCTTTCCACAACCAGATGGACCTGGGAAATGTTCCCAAGCGTTCCCAAATTCCCTGAGCAGTGGGCTGGGCCACACGCAGAACTTCCTGCTCACAAGGACCTGCCAGCCTGTGGCCAGAAGGGAGAGTGTGCAGGAGCCCTCAGCCCAGAAGAAAGAGGAGACAGTGCGACAGAGAACAGCTTCACTTCGTTATTGGTTACACCGGCTGCAGCTGCTCGTGGTGTCTGTTTCCCCCAGTACGTAAGACTATAATAGATCCTCTACACTTAAAACTAAACCAGCGTTTCACATGTGTGCTTGTACGCGTGTGCACACACACCAGGAGGAAGTCTAGACTGCTGACTGACAGGGTGGCCACGAGCCCTGCGGCCTTGAGCTCGCCTGTGCTTCCCTGAGCCGGGGCGTGCCATGAGCACAAATGCGAAGTGGATTTCAGAGACTTGGTGTGACTCAGGATGTAAACGATATCACTCATAACTTTCAAAATATTGATTACATGTTAAATGATGATAGTTTGGATATATTGGCTTAAATAAAATAATTGTCAAAATTAATTCCACCTGTTTCTTTTTATTTACATCTTTTAAATGTTTCTTGTTATCAGATGTAATGTCACGTGTGTGGCTCATGTTCTAGTTCCACTGGACGGAGCTAGTCTGGAGTGTTAATAATAGTGCAAAGTGCCAGCAGGATCCCCTGTGGGTTGTAAGATCACAGGCTTTTGTTGATATTACCGTTTTGCTTCTCTGTATTTTCAACTATTTTACAATGAACTTTATTACTTAGAAAACAAAAGTAATGAAAACAAAAGAAAACCACTTTTGACAATTTCAGGAGAGGATTATTTCAACATAGCGCCAGAAGGCTTGTGTCATGGAGTAGGTTCTGCTACGACGGGACAGGTTGGTTGAGGAGGCCACCTGGTCACTTGCGTCTCAAGACAGCCATTCCTGCTTTTCTGGCAGTGTGGCTGACTGAATATTTTATTGCTGAGAGTGTAGTAAAGTTTCTTTTGGCTTCTCAAATTATTACTGTAATGGTATGTAAACTTTTAGGATTATAGTCAATCTGGGAAAATCTTAGTCAAGCTTCTTTCATCTCTGAGCTATAGTGTCTTAGGTTTCCCTGTGGCCTGGCCACCTTGGGTCACCTGGGAATGGGTGGGTCTCTGTGTGCATAGCCTCTGTCTGGCACATCACAAGATTCATGTCCTAGTGTCAGATCTGTGAAGAGCCTAACCCTGTCCCCAGCTCGCCCACGTGACTTGCTGGTCACCAAGCATCGTAAGTCCATTCACAGCTTCTCTTTGAAGTTTGCCTCTTCCTTTTAGTGAATTCTCCTGTGACGAGATGAGAAGAATTCTGTGACAAGTCACTTACTGATGCTGGGATAATTTCTCTTGATTCCACTGCTTAACTTTATTGCTTTTGTTTCATATTTGATTGATTTTTTTAATCTGAATTTTCTCACAATTCTTTAATAAATAAATTTAGATATAGTCAAAGAAGGTGCCCTTCATATTTGTCCAAATCAGCATGTGCAATATTTATCTTGCTTCAGTGGAACATTCCAAAAACGTCTTTCCAATTGCAATTAAAAATGGATATTCCTGGGGCTTCCCTGGTGGCACAGTGGTTAAGAATCCGCCTGACAATTCAGGGGACATGGGTTCGAGCCCTGGTCCGGGAAGATCCCACATGCCGCAGAACAATTAAATCCGTGCACCACAACTACTGAGCCTGCGCTTAGAGCCCGCGAGCCAAAACTACTGAAGCCTGAGCGCCCAGAGCCCATGCTCCCCAACAAGAGAAGCCCACGCAACGAGAAGCCTGCGCACCGCAACTAAGAGCAGCCCCCGCTCGCCACAACTACAGAAAGCCTGAGTGCAGCAATGAAGACCCAATGCAGCCAAAAATAAATAAATTAATTTTTGAAAATTAAAAAAAAACTAAATTGCTCCACATTCTGTATGTAGAGGGCAAAGCTGAAGAATTAAAAGGAAAAAAAAAAAAAAAACCAGCTCTGGAACAATTAAACATCTGTATGTAAAAAAGTGAAACTAGACATAGACCTTACACCTTACACAAAATTTTTTCAAAATGGATCTTAGACCTAAGTGTAAAATACAAAACTGTAAAACTTCTATAGGAAAACAAGGTGGCCTTGGGTTTAGCAACGCATTTTAGATGCAACACCAAAAGCACAATTCCTGAGAGAAAAAAACAATAAAAATTATGGACTTTATTAAATTATGGACTTTATTAAAATTAAATGCTTTTGCTCTGTGAAAGACATTGATAAAAGAAAGAAAAAAGTCACAATTAGGAGAAAATATATGCAAATCACATATGAGATAAATCACTTGTATCTGAAATATACAAATAACCCTTAAAACTCAACCAGGAGAAAATAAAACTCCCCAATTAAAAGATGGACAAAAGATCTGAACACACATATCACCATAGAAGATGTACAGATGCAAAGATGAAAAGATGCCCAGCACCATATGATTAGGGAACTGCAAACTAAAACAACACCTGAGATGCCCCTACGCAGCTGTTAGAATGGCTGAAATTTTAAAAACGGGCAGCAACAAATTCTGAAAAGGATGTGGAGCAACAGGAACTCTCATCTGTCACTGGTGGGGATGCAAATGGTGCAGCCACTTCAGAATTCAGTTTGGTGGCTTCTTACAAAACTAAACATACTTTTACCATTCGATCCAGCAATCGCACTCCTTGTTTACCCAAAGGAGTTGAAAACTTATGTCCACACAAAAACCTGCACGTGGATGTTTAGAGCAGCTTTGTTTACAATCATCAAGAACTGGAAGTCCTCAAGATATTTTCGCCAGGTCAATGGATAAACAACCTCTAGTACATCCCTAGGGTGGAATACTCTTCAGCGATAAAAAGGGATTTGTATGGAGGAATCTGAAATGCATCTCACTAAGTGAAAAGGCAAAACTACAGAGATGCCAAAGAGAGGAGCAGAGAGGGGCAGGACTGAGTAGTGAAGTACAGGGGATTTAAATTTATTTATTTATTCTTGGCTGCATTGGGCCTTCGTTGCTGCGCATGGGCTTTCTCTAGTTGCAGTGATCGGGTGCTACTCTTCGTTGTGGTGCTCGGGCTTCTCATTGTGGTAGCTTCGCTTGTTGCGGAGCATGGGCTCTAGGCACATGGGCTCAGTAGTTGTGGCTCAGGGGCCCTAGAGCGCAGGCTCAGTAGTTGTGGCTCACAGGCTTAGTTGTTTCATGGCATGTGGGATCTTCCTGGACAAGAGGTCGAACCCATGTCCCCTGCATTGGCAGGAAGATTCTTAACCACTGTGCCACCAGGGAAGTAACCAGGGGATTTTTAGGGCAGCGAAACTGTTCTGTATAACACTAGAATTGTGGTTATATGACACTATACATTTGTCAAAACCCATAGAACTTTAATGTATGCAAATTAAAGAAAAATCATTTAGGAGGTGGAGGACCCCAGGAAGGAAGGCAGACTGTGACAGGAGAATGTACCTGCCTTACAGTGTGTGAAGCCCCCTCACGGAGGGGCCAGATGAAAGGTGCTGACCTCAGTCACTTTGGAAATGAGTGGGGTCTGTAGGCCTGAAGCCAAAGGATGTGCACACAGCTCTGGGCTCTAGTGGTGAAGTTGTTTCCCATGGGGCATGGGTCAACAACCGTGTCCCTGCTGTGCACGTGCGCTGGGATTGAACAGGAAAGTACACGGATGGTGGGGGCCGGGAGTCTCACCCCGGAGGAGTGGGAGGTTACAGGCGACCAAGGGGAGAGTGATCCGTGGATCACAGATGCTGGTTGGAGACATCAGTGAGAACTCACGTTCGTTTAATGTAGAGACAGGTGGTTACACACAGGAATATTTGTACCGTGTGTGTGTATGCAAGGTTGGCACGCACGTATCTTGTTGCTCTGTCGGCCGAGAGGGCCCAGAGGCTCCAACACCCCAGCAGCAATGAACACACCCAGCTAGCTGGTCATCACGCAAACGCTGGCGAATAACAGACTCTCCTATCACTCAGGAGATGTGAGGACTTAGAGCCTCCATCGCAGGGATCCAGGACAAAGGCCAGTCAGAGTCCTTAGTATTCAGCAAACACAGGTGATAGAATAGAGACATTCACATCGTCATTTATAACTTCCAAATGGTCAGAAGAGAAGTAAACAGACACAGAATGTGAGAGACCGAAGAGAAGCTTCTAGTGACAAACTAGAGTCTGAGGCGAATAACGCACTGAGCAGGAGCCGGGGAGATTAGACATTCCGGAAGAAAAGGTAAGTGGAGCATCGGGAATGGCAAGAAGCTGAGTACTTTAAAAAAAAAAAAAAAGTTTACTTATTCCTCTTAATTTCTTTGAAATACACAGTACTGTTTAAGATAAAAATTATTACATTTTCTCATGGAGTTTCTTATGTGTGTATATGTATTACCTATGACAACTAAAAGTCACAAAATGGGGGTACACATAATCCTATACAGTTGTTAGTTTTCCACATTTTAAGTGACATGTTGAAATATGAACTCTGCAAACCTGAAAAAACTTAAAGATGCATATTTGAAACCACAGAGCAAACACTAAAAAAAGGAAAGACATATAATTAAAAGGCCATTACATAAATAAAAATGTAAAAAATATTTAAATAATCAAAGACAAGGCCAGAATAACAAATGAAAAATAAGAGCTTTATTAAGTAAGCTATATCAATAATTACATTAAAACACAATTATTTTAGGCACGGTTTGGCTGAATTAATTTTTTAAAAAACCCACAATACTTGGGACTTCCCTGGCGGTCCAGGGGTTAAGACTTAGGCTTCCAGTGCAGGGGGTGTGGGTTTGATCCCTGGTCAGGGAGCTAAGACCCCACATGCCTCACGGCCAAAAAACCAAAACATAAAACAGAAGCGATATTGTAACAAATTCAATAAAGACTTAAAAAAAATGGTCCACATCAAAAAAAATCTTAAAATAAATAAGTAAATTAATTAATTAAAAAAAAAAAGAAAAGGTAAGTGGACTTGAAGACATAGCAATAGAAACAACCAAGGATACGACATGGAGAGAAAAAATGGAGAGCGCACCAGTGAGGTGGAAAACAATTGCCAGTTACATGTACAATTGGAATCCCTGAAAAAATGCGGGGGGGGGGGTGGATTGCTTGAAGAAATAGCAGCCAAATTTTTCAAATTGATGAAAACTATAAACCCACAGATCCAAAGGTGCTCTTTCAACACCAAACACAAGAAAAGGAAAAAAAAAATGGCACTGAGGGCTTCCCTGGTGGCGCAGTGGTTGAGAGTCCGCCTGCCGATGCAGGGGACGCGGGTTCATGCCCCGGTCCGGGAGGATCCCACATGCCGTGGAGCGGCTGGGCCCGTGAGCCATGGCCGCTGAGCCTGCGTGTCTGGAGCCTGTGCTCTGCAACGGGAGAGGCCACAACAGTGAGAGGCCTGCGTACCACAAAAAAAAAAGACACTGAGGCAATCATAATCAAATTGCTTAAAACCAGTGATAAACAGAAAATCTTAAAAGTGACCAAAGAAGACACATTGCACACAGAGGCTCAGTGACAAGGAGGAAGGCAGATTTCCTGTTGGAGGGACAGTGGGCAACTTCTGTAAAGTATTGAATGAAGAAAACTGTGTCACCCTAGAATTCTTTACTCAGCCAAAATGTCTTTCAAAAAGAAGGCAAAATAAAGATATTTTCAGATGAAAGCATTCATCACTAATAGATCTGCACCATGAGAAATGGTAAAGGGAGCCCTGCAAGTGGAAGAATCAGGTCCCAGGTGGACTCTGGGCCACAGCTCGGGGGGCATGACCTTGGCGGGGTGTGATCTCACGGGGGCAGGATCTCAGGGGGCATGAGCTGGGGGGGGAGGGGGGAGGGTGTCCACAGGCAGGGACAGGGGTGGCAGGAGCAGACGTGCTCCCTGGTTCCCCATGGAGGTGGGCGGGAAAGCACTCAGTCATCCCATGAGAACAACAGCACCTCCTGGCACAGCTCACTTCATTGTGCTTCTCAGTTATGGCGTTCCTCACAAATTGAAGGTCTGGGGTGACCCTGCATCCAGCAAGTCTATCAGTTTCATTTTCCGAGCAGCCTTTAATCACTTCATGTCTGTCGTCACATTTGGTAATTCTCACAATGTTTCAGCCTTTCTCATTATTATTATGTTTGCTATGGTATCTGTCATCAGTGATCTTTGATGTCCCTACTACAACTTGTTGAAGGCTCAGAGGATGGTGAGCATTTGGGGGCAATAAAGTATTTGTTAAGTAAGTATGTATGTTGTTTTTTAGACATGATGCTATTGCACACTTAATAGACTACAGTATAGTGTAAACACAACTTTTCTATGCACTGGGAAACCAAGAAATCTGTGTGACTCGCTTTATTGTGACCTTCGCTTTAATGCGGGGTCTGGAACCAAAGCCGTAGTATCTCCGAGGTCTGCCTGTATAGGTTCTTTTTGTAAATGCCTTTTATTAGTTTGAGGAACTTCTATTCCTAGTTTGCTGGAGGTTTTAATAAGGTTGTTGGGTTTTGTTGAATGCCTTTTCTGAATCTATTGAAATGATTACATGTTTTTGTCTTTTAACTTGTGAATATGTATTACATTTCGTCATTTTAGATGTTGGACCAGCCTTGCATTCCTGGGTTGAATTTCAGTTGGCCATGATTTATTTATATTTACATTTGTGTCATGTGTCGTGTGTGTGTGTGTAAATGCAACACACCTAGAACAGCCTCGACGACTCTGAAAAAGAAGACTCAAGTTAGAGGATTGCAATATCCGACTTCAAGACTTGTTATGAAGCTACAGGAATACAGACAGCATGGAGCTGGTGGAAGACGGAGACACAGGTCAGTGGAGCAGAACAGAGTCAGAAACAGATCCTCACACACACGTGCAGTTGATTTTCGACAAAGGTATAAAGCAAATTCAGTGAAGAAGGATAATTTTAGCAATAAATAGCACTGGAATGAGAGAATATCCACACAAAAAAAATCTCCAAATCTGGCATCACCTACAAAAATTAATTCAAAATTTATCATAAACCAAAACGTACACCTAAAAGTATAAAAATTCTATAAGAAAAGAAAGGAGACTATCATCACGACTCTGGGTGAGACAAAGAATTCTTAGATAAACACCAAAAGTGTGGTACACAAAGGAAACAAGCCAATGAACGGGGCTTTATCCAGACGCGGAGCTTCCGCAGGTTGAGAGGAAGGGGCCGAGCCGCGGCTGGAGGGAGGCTGCAGCCGCACCTCAGGCACGGGCTGGCGCCCCTGCACCCACCTTGGTCCCGAGGGCACAGATGGGAGATACCCCCGCCCTACACGTCGGCCTTGTCTCAGAGTCACCCTCGAATGTCTTCCTCAGCCCACGGACCCCCACCTGCTCTGCCCACCCCCCAGGTCTGGGCCCCCAGGCCCTCTGGTCTCCTCAGGGGACACAGGGACGACAGCCCGGCCTCCCGTGACTGCAGCCTGCGCTCCCATCCTGGTGCCTCCCCATCATCTCCCAGGGGACAGTGTGGGTGGCCCAGCACGGCCAGAGACCAAGCCTCGGAGCCAAGGAGGTGAAAGGGACAGCTGTCAGACCCAGGCACCTGCTCTCTGCCCTTCTGCTCCCAGAGCCAAGGCCCCCAGAAAGGCAGGCTGAGGCTTCGGAGTGGTGCTCAGGGGCTGCAGGCCCGGCCCGAGGACCCCCTGATGGCCTGAGGAGCCTGCCAGCCTCTCAGGGTCCTGTTCCCTAAAAGCTAGCTTCCTCCATCGAGGCCTCTTCATGCAAAATCAGTAAGGAGAAAATGGATAAAAGAAAAATGAATCAACAGAAAGACAAGAAAATGGAACGAACACTAAAGTATCTTTTGGGCCCACCTGAAAAAAAACCCCAAGGGACCTATTTGTTTCCGTCCCTCTGTCCCCGTGGATGGCGACACACAGTCACACGTGGGCCGAGTGCCCTGCGCGATCTCTGTGGGCGGCAAGGCCCTGGCAGGCGTCTGCGATCAGGGACCCAGACTTAGAGCAGAAACAGGGCTAAGTGTGCACACACCCGCAGGTACCTGCACTTGCACACACACACGCATGTACAGACACCTGCAGGTACCTGACAATTTGTAACAAGCACCACAGACAGAGGCTTAACAGCAGACGTTCAGCTCCCATTTGGGAGGCTGGCATCCCAGACCCAGCACAGCTGGGAGGTTTCACTTGGGGGTCACTCCTCCCGGCTTTCAGGAGCTGCCAACCCACCCCACCCCAGCCTCTCTTCCCGTGAGGGCCTTCCTGACCTCATCTTACCCTCATCGCCTCCAAGGGGCCCTGCCTACAAACACCATAACACTGGGGGGCAGGGCTTCCACATATGAATTCTGGGGAGACACGCACAGACACACATGTGCTCACACACGCACGTGCATGCCCACACGTATGCACCCTCCTACGCTGACTGCTGTGTCCTCCTCCTAACAAATGACTGAGAACAAGCCCTTTCCTAAGAAATTCTATCTGGGTGCTATCACCACAGCTGAGCCTGGCCTTAGCCTCCAAAACGCTCCTGAACTTGCAAGAGACTGGGGTCGTGTCAGGGTCTCATAAAAGGGGCAGAACGAACCAGCCTCCTTAACCTCCATGCGGACTCCTTGAAGGACAGGCTGCCTCCGCTGCGAGGGCGCGGACGCGACCCCCAACCCTCAGGCACCGTGTGATCCTCGGTGACACGACACCCTCAGCCTAATTCGCCAGGAGCCCTTGCGTCCGATGACTGATTTCAGGACAACCGGAGCTGTGACCACAGCGGCAGGTGGCACTGTGACCTACCCCAGTCACAGGACAACTGTGGTCCTGAGCACACAAGCCACGCCGGCCACTCAGAAAACCACGAAGCAAGGACCAGAGTCACAGCACACTCTTGAGTCAGAAACCAGTGTTTCTCAGATGAGATGGATTTCTGCAACAAAAGGCGAAAACTGACGCTGTGTTAACGTAAACGCAGCAGTCATGGCCCTGCCACTCAGCCTGCACGGGCTGGACCTCTGCCTGCTTTCCTCCCCTGAGGAAAGGCCTGAGGGCTCAGGAGGGCTCTCTGTGAGTGGAACGGGGGTGCAGCTTCAGGTGTAAAGAGCTCAACCAGCCAGAGGGAAGCGGGGGCGGTGGAGGGGCTGTGGGTGTGGACGGTGTGGGAGAAAGGTGTGTAGGGCAAGCAGGGCAGCTGGCAACCAGAAAGGACCTCTGGGGGCACCATACGCACAGGGTGCCTGCGTTGAGTTCCGCGCACGCCCTGACCCTCTCCTCCATCTTTCGATAAGATCTGCATTCCTGGCCGAGAATAGAGTGCCCGACTCCAGCACAAAGGGGACCTTCCTGCCTGGGCCCAGTGTCGCCGTGGGTCCTCCTAGACCTGCTCCGTAAGATGGGACAGAACGCCCTGTGGACTCTCCCAGATCTGAGGCCACCCACTCCCTTTGGCTGCCGAGCGGCGGTGCCTTTTTGGAGTGAGCAGACCAAGGATCCCTCCTCAGCAGAAGCCACAACAATAGAAAGCTTCTCAGTCTCAGAAGAAGAAAGGAAGATAGATGAGAGTTCTCGGAGGGAAGTTGACTGCAAACTGATGCAAAAATGGAAACCGATTTTTTTTCTGATTATAAAAATCATACTATTACTTTACAAGAAAATCAAACAACTGATGAATAGGCTTGATTGCAGACAGAAATCAAGAGGACAGTCCAGGGCTGCCCCTGGCGTGTTCATCAGTTGGAACGAGACTATATCACAGGTGAGCTGAACATGCGTGGAGGTGGGCATTGTCAGCCTGCTAAGGAGTCAGATATTCTAGGAAAATAAATGAATAAATAAAATGAAAGAAGCTCCATGAAGGGAAAGTTCACCCTTAAGGAAAAGGAACCCAACATACTTGGGATCTGAAAAAAATAAGACAATCCAAAAGGTAATGCCCCACTAAAGACAAACAACCAGGTTAGTGGTCTGAGGCCGAGGCCGGGGTGCGTCTTCTCTGCGCACACATGCAGCCCTCAGCCACGTGTGCCAGACTCGCAGTAACTGCTCAGAGATACTCTATACAGACCCACAGGAAGGTGTATGCCTTCTGCCGAGGCAACTGGATTTAATGCTCTTTTATATCATTGGCATTTATAACGTGTTCTTGGTTATGCCCGTGCATTTTTGAATCACTGTAAATTTGGGAAGTGCTCTGTCAAGTTTCTTCCGTGTACGAGCTCCCCCTTTCCTGTGAAGTGACGAGTCTTTGAAGATCTTCAAGGATCTGTGGACAAGGCGCTCTGAGCCATCAAGGCCGTCAAGACCCTCGTGGTGCCACGGCCTCACTCCTCCCCACGATCGGATCTGGGAGGAAACCACCTCTCTTCTCTTATTCTCCCGTCTCCATTAATTGAATCACCTGACCATTCAAGAGCCTGTCCGTAACTCTGTTTGACATGCTCTCTTCCTCTTAATGAACGGGGTGATCTCAACATTCTTCTGCTGTATTTCGTGCCTCAATGTCTGAATAATTTCTGTTGATTTCAACGCTCATCTCCAGCACTGTTGTTTCATATTTCATTATCTAAAATTTCCCCCAGTTCTTTAACAAGTAAATTCAAGGTGGGGGACTTCCCTGGCTGGTCCAGTGGTTAAGACTCCGTGCTTCCAATGCAGGGGGTGTGGGCTCGATCTCCGGTCGGGGAACTAATATCCCACATGCCACACAGCACAGCCAAACGATAAATAAATAAATAAATAAATAAATAAACAAATTTAAGGAGGCAAAAGTCGATGTCCTTCATATTTGTGCAAATCAGGAAGATATAATTTTTTACTTATATTGAAATATTGCAAACCATCTGTCCAAATGCAGTTAAGATGGCATATTCCTAACTCAGGTCTTCCACAGCCAGATGCCAGGTGATGCCCGCAGCTGCCTGTGCTCCTGGCCACAGGGGCGCATAATAGGGAGATACTGGAGTGGGAAGAGGCTGATTGAGTTAAAATGCTTTGTTGTGACAAATCTTACAACACATGTTGAAGAAACCCATTGCTAGGGTCCCTCCTGACGCCTGGAGGGGCTCAGGTGAGTGAGGGGTGCCGGGCTCCACACTAAATTGGCGCCCTCCCCCAGCCCCCGGCCCCTCGGCAGCTGACCCTGACCCCCCAAGGAGCTTTCCATGGTTGACCATGAAGGTAGGGATCTGTCCAGAGTCGGCTCTGGGCCTCCTCCCCACGGCTTTAAACACCCACCAGGTTGCCATGGCCTCCCTCCACCCAGGCATCTCAAAGCTGTCAATAAATCCCCGGGTGTCTCATGGGCACCCCCAAATCCACATGACTAAAATAACTCCTCCCATTGCAAGGTGGTCTTTCCTCAGCCCACCCCCGCATAAGCTGCCCTACTGTGTGCTCAGCTACTGAGGCTGACGCTGGAGTGACCCTCCTCTCACACCAACAGCCAGCCTGTCACCACGCTCGTCAACTGTGCCTTCAGAGCACTGTGACTCCTGTCCTCCTCTTCCCACTGGACACCCTGGCCTGACCACCTCCATAATTACCCCTGATGGGTCTCCTGCTCTCGGGACAGAAACTAAGCCCTGCTCCAGGGGCCATGAGGCCATCCACACAACTTGCCGGAACTAAGGGGGCTCCCAGGTATTGGGGGCTCTGAGGGGATGGAGGACTGCAGGGGATGGGGGGGCTCCAAGGGGAGGAGGGAGCTCCAGGGGAACATGTGTGCGCCTCGAAGTCCGCGTCGTGGGGGATGCAAGAGAGGGAGTCTTGCTCCACTTGGCTACTCCTCCTTTCTGCCTTGGACCGTGGGCCTGTGGTGGAGCTTCCATGGCCATCCTACAGCTGCCCCAGCCCTGAGTCACTACGGCAGCATGGATGGTGTCCACCTCTGACCTAGAAGAGGATGCTAAACGCCCCTTTGGGTAAGCCTCTGTGCAGTGGGCATTCTGTGACGTTAGCCGCAGTTCAGGATCTGGCCAGTGTGAAGGCAAAACATGAGCCTCAGAGAGCACCGCCCCCCATTCTGCCAACGCTGCTGCACCACTAATTCCCTTGTGCTCAGACAGCCAGTCAATTTAGCCAATTCCTCCTCTTCCCCCAGCTGTGCTCCCTTGCCCCACGCTCCCCCCACCCCATCATGCGAGGGCTACGGGTCATCCTGGACACTTCCTGCTCCTCCACTTCCGTCCCCTCCCACAGCGCCCCTTCCAGGGAGCCCCAGCCACCCCACGCCTGGCTCCGCCTCCCTCCCCTCCTCCTTCCCACCCAATGCCAATTTGGGGGGCTGCCCTGATCCCCCACGTGGCCCCCTAAGTGACCTTCATCACGGCCATGCTGCACCTGGAGCCCAGGGTGGTCTCTGTGCCACTGAATAAGTGGGCAAGTGGTATCTCAGAGCATATCTCATTTCAGTTAAAAAAGTAAATCAATGTAATATTTCTCACACATTGTGTGAGTTAAAATGCTTTGTTTTGACAAATCTTACAACACATGTTGAAGAAACCCACTGCTAGGGTCCCTCCTGACGCCTGGAGGGGCTTAGGTGAGTGAGGGGTGCCAGGCTCCACACTAAATTGGCACCCTCTCCCAGCCCCCGGCCCCTCGGCAGCTGACCCTGACCCCCCAAGGAGCTGTCATTAACAGCTAACTCCTGTTAATAAGGTGTCATTAACAGCTCCAGGAAATCCTTGTGTCTCTTTTCTAGTCTTCTCCCCAAGAGGGTGGGGTATTTCAGCCTGCATACCTGGTGTCTATTCTGAGTTGCTAACTCTAAATCAGTAACTCCTACATGCAAAGATAATGTGGTCATATCTATTCTCAGGAATATTTCTGTGCTTCCCAAGGGCTTGGAGTATAAGCCCAAGTACAGGTTGCATTTCATACTCTTGAAGAGGGAGGTGGCCCCATTTCCTGGGATGGTGGAATAGAGGGTTCAGGTCAACCCTCTGCTGAGAAATAAAGAGCTGGGAACAGTATCAAGACAAAACCCATACACCTCTTAGAACTCCTACCAAGACAGTGAGGAATTGTGGGGCTAAGGCCCAGAAGAGGGCTCAGTCTGAGAGACGAGTCACCAGGAGTGTCTGTTGATTTGGAGACAGCAGCTGTGAGGCTGAGGAGCTGATCAAAACTTGCTACAGAGCCCAGGGGCTGTGGTAAGAAGGGTGGCCAGTGAACCCTTTAGGTTCGGGTTGGACCCTGGAAGAGCTACATACTAGAGCTAGAGTGAGCAGGAAAGAGATATGCCCCCATAAGAAGCAAAGATCAGCTTCAAGCGATCCCAACCCGTCAGGATGAATGTGACCTGACGATTGCCTGTGCTCCTAGCCTGGCAGTCTGCTCCAACAGAAGATAATATCATCAGTGTGTCATCCAATCATCAAGTTCTTTATGATTTCTTAAATATAAAATGTGCAACAGTCAATCAAAAGTAACCAGGCATTATCAGGAAATAAGATGTGATGAAGAAGAACAGGCAATAGAAACAGACCCAACAGAGGTGCAGATAATGGAGCTATTAGACAAGGACTTTAAAAGAAATACACTTGGACTTCCCTGGTGGTGCAGTGGTTAAGAATCCTCCTGACAATGCAGGGGACAAGGGTTTGAGCCCTGGTCCGGGAAGATTCCACATGCTGCGGAGCAACTAAGCCCATGTGCTAAAACTACTGAGCCTGCGAGCCACAACTACTGAGGCTGCATGCCACAATTACTGAAGCTTGCGTGCCTAGAGCCTGTGCTCTGCAACAAGAGAAGCCACCTCGATGAAGAGTAGCTCTCGTTCGCCACAACTAGAGAAAAGCCCGCACACAGCAACAAAGACCCAACACAGCCAAAAATAAATAAATAAATAAATTTATTATTAAAAAAAAAAAGAAATACACTTAATGTACTCAAGGAGTGAAAGGCAAGATTAACAGATGTGGGGAGGGGGAGACCTGGAAACAAAAACAAACAAATGAAAATTCTAAAAGAAATAAATAGAATAACTAAATTCAAGGACTCAATGGATAGTTTTGACAGCAGATCTAAAGATAAAGAGAGAATCGGTGAACCAGAAGGCAGGTCAAAAGAAATTATGTAGATCGAAACAGAGTCAAAGGATATAAAATCTAATAAAAAGCATAAGAGACATGTGGGTACAGTGGAAAGATCAAGCATATTTATTTATTTATTTATTTATTTAAATAAATTGGGTTGGGTCTTCGTTGCTGCATGTGGGCTTTCTGTAGTTGCGGCGAGCGGGGGGCTACTTTTCCTTGCGGTGCATGGGCTTCTCATCGTGGTGGCTTCTCTTGTTGTGGAGCATGGACTCTAGGCACGTGGGCTTCAGTAGTTGTGACATATGGGCTCAGTAGTTGTGGCACATGGGCTTAGTTGCTCTGTGGCATGTGGGATCTTCCTGGACCAGGGCTTGAACCCGTGTCCCCTGCATTGGCAAGCGGATTCTTAACCACTGCGCCACCAGGGAAGCCCTCAAGCATATTTTTAATTGATTCTAGATGAAGATCAGAGAGTGAGGCATCCAAAATATCTGAAGAAATAAGAGCTGAGACTTTCCTGAAACTGATGAAAGATATCAAGCTACAGATTCTAGAAGCACAGTGAGCAACAAAAAGGATAAATACAGGGAAGAACACATCCAGGCACAATATAGTAAACCTGCTGACTGAGAATAAAGAGGAAAGCTTTAAAGTACCCAGGAAGACATGTCATCTTCAAAGGAGTGACAATAAGAGTGACAGAAAGTATGGAAACCAGAAGACAATGGAATAACATCCTCAGAATGCTAACAGAAATAAATGCCAACCTACACATCTATACCCAGTGAAAATGTCCCTGAAAAATAAAGAATGCACAGAAAAATTTCCAGAGAAACAAAACCTGGCAGAATCCAGTTTCCTGGATAGAAGTTTGAAAATGCTAGGATTGAAGAGGGACCAAGTTTGATCCCTGGTTGGAGAACTAAGATCCTGCAGCCATGCAGGAAAGAGAGAAAGAAAGGAAGGAAGGAAGGAAGCAAAGGACTCAACCAGGTGAATCAGGTAAGTTCAAAAATAACAAGAATGACATAACTTCCAGTGAATCCCAAAGGGCCCTCCACTGTGGCCAGCAGATGTATGGTGGTAACCTGCACCCTCAACTTTGTGGGGTGTCTTAAAATTGACAAATACGGGTGAGAAAATGAGGGGAAAGGCACTTCCAGACCTTCCTTCCCCTCCTCAGGTGTTTTATTCAGCTTTCAATTTTATGTCATTTGGCCGGGCACCACTTGTTTCATTCGGTCTGTGGACACCTGGCCACACCCCTCACCAGCTCCAGTCCCCGCAGGTAACCCTCTCTGGCCTGGCCTTCCCCTCCCGAGTTTCCCTCCATCAGGGATTTCTGTCTGTTCTACTCATTGTTGAATCCTCAGCACCTACAACACAGCCAGGCACACAGGAGTTAATAAATATTTACGAAGAAATGCATTTAGGTGAGGCACGAATTGTTAACATTCAATGACAATATTAGATGAAACATCACCTATAGATTACAAACGTTGCCTTAATTAACAAAGTTGCCACTTCCGAAACCAACTGTCTGTCTGTGTCTGTGTCTGGCTCTCCAGCTCTAGTTGTCGGTGCTCGCAGAATCCCGACACTCAGACTTTGCTCCAAGTCAGAGAACCGACCCGCTGCCCGCCACGTTAATGTCACGGCCCGGGCCCTGCGAGACCTCATCCTCACCGGGTCCGACTTCCGAGGCCCACCTACGGCACGCGCGGGTCCGCCCATCAGTTCCAGCCGGGCTGGAGGCGGTGAGGGCACCTTGCGGGCCACCGCAGGCCCCGCCCCACCCGCAGGCCCCGCCCCACCCGCAGGCCCCGCCAGCAGGCCCGCCCCTGTCCGCCCGCCCACAGGCCCCGCCCCTAGAGGCCCCGCCCACCGCCTGTTGCCCCGCCGCAACGAGGCCCCGCCCCACCGCTGGTCCTGACACCGCCCCCCGGTCGGAAGTAGGCCGTCTCCCTCCCCGTCAACAGGCCAGGGACGGTTCGTTGTCGTGTCTAGGTCAGTCACTCCCTAGGTGCGTCATCGCGTGGGCCAAACAGACGGCCGACCGGTCCGGGGTCAGTCCTTACCTGCGCCGGTCTTGGTCGGGCCGCGCGTGGACGCACGCCGGGTGCCACTGGGGCCACGCAGCCCGGGGAGACGCTCGCTTGCCAACGTGGGGCGAGGGGTCCGCTGGGCCGGGGGCACCCCCACTCCGCGGGCCTGTGGGGCGGGGCCTGTCGGGGGCGGGTCCGGTGAGGCGGGTCCGCGCGGGCAGAGGCCGCGGCACCGCCCAGGGAACGTCGGCGCGCTCCGATGACGTCAGGGCGTCCGAGTTCGCCTCTGCGCGTGCGCGCCGCCGCCGGCCGTCCTCCCGGGGCACGCTGGGACCTCCGGCGCGGGGCCCTGGTTCTGCGCCAGGGTGGTCTGCGTTTTGGTGGTCCGCCCTTTGGGGCCGAGCAATCTACACCAGCAAGGGCTGGCTCAGCCAGACTTTCCTTCTCAAATTGAGTAACCCCCGACCTTATTCCCCAAAAGAACTGATCCCCAAGAAGGACAGACAGCCCTGGCAGAGAGCACTGGCCCGGGTGGCGCCCACAGGGTGCTGGGCCTTGGGATGGATGTCCCGCCCTGCAGTCTGTCCCGTTAGGTCACCCGAGTGACCCGGGGGAGCTGGGTGGGCAGCTCCTGTGGGAAAGAGAAGGACATAAGTGGGACAGCACCTCGAGGGCCGCGAAGTCGGGTTGTCACAAGGTCTGGCTGAGACAGTCTAAATGTCAGCTTGTGGAGATTGGTTGAGTAGATTGAATACACTCGAAACAGTGACACACAGTGTGCCCACTAAAAGTTAGCTTCCATACATATGTATTCACGTACGTGTATATTCGTGTATACATTGTATACATATGTATTCTTAGGTGAGAAATATAGCAGCTCCCTAATTCATTAGTTTCTTACTGCTACTGTAGTAAGTTGCTACAGACTAGATATTTTACAATTCTGGAGGTCAGAAGTCAGAGATGGGCCTTAGGGGGTTAAAAATCAACGTATCCACAGAATGGTTCCTTCCAGAGGCTCCAGGGGAGAATCTAGTTCTTGACCTTTTCTAGCTTCTAGAGGCTGCCTGTCTCCATCTTCAAAGCGCAGCCACTCCAACCTCTGCTTCCATTGTCACTTCCTCTCTGATTTTGACCCTTCTGCCTCTCTTTTAAGGACCCTCAGGATTACATTGGGCCTATCCAAGTAATCAAGGACAGTACCCCCATCTCAAGATTCTTAACTTTGTCATATCTGCAGAGACCCCTTTGCCATCTATGGTAACTATTGACAGGTTTGGAGATTAGGATGTGATCATCTTTGGGGGCCATTATTCTGCCTACTATTGCTTATATTTCATTTTTATTTTTAAAACTGCGTATTGTGTATACAGGAGGAGTAGGGGCAGATACACAGGTGTCAGATCATTTGTCTCTGGAAGATGGGCATTCTTGGGCCTTTCATTTTTTTTCTCTCTCTTCTGGTTTTTCTACAAAAAGCACATACCGCTCCTGTGATAAAAATCATGTTAAAGTTGGTTGGCATGCCAGTGCACCCAGAGGCCTCTTTCTGACCCCTCCCCTCTCCCTGCTGCATCCTCACCCACCCCAGCCTGCAGGAGTTTCTGCCAGAAACCCAGCACCACGCTCATTCTCCTGCATCAGGGTTGGGGAGAGCTGCTGTCTTCACTCGACAACTTGTCAACTTGCACCTGCTCTGCGGGAGCTCATGGTGTCGGGCGGGTGTGGGTGTCTGTGCCTTGGGGGCCCAAACCTGCGAAGCCACTGGTCTCTCCAGGACCCCTGGCCCCACGTTGGTGGCCCTGACCCCCTTACAAACTACACAAGCAAGGACTGGCCCCGCTGGATATTCTCCCCAAGTTGAGTAACCCTTCCTTTATTCCCACAACGAACCAGCCCCCAGGCAACTGGTCAGCTCCCTGAGGTTTCTTTGTTAAATTTAGAGATCTTGGTTGGTTTCAATAACTGACCATCTGGGCCACATGTGCTTTTCTCTTCTGCTGTAAATTCCCGCTCTGATGTTTTAAATTTACCAGTAGTGAGCCTGCGAAACCCTAGGCCGCCAACCTTGACCCCAGTTAAAGCAGAACCCTAGCCGCCTGCCCTCAACCCCCTGCCTCCTCCCCACCTTGCTCTGTGGCCCCAGGTATGCCATGTGCATTCCAACACATGTGAGTAATAAACCTTTTTTTTTCCCCCAGAGTTTCCTAAGGGTCTTTGTTGAAGGCTGCCTTGCAGTCACAAAGGCAAGTCCAGCCACAACACTGGTTATGGCTAGGCCAAGAGGGGCGCAAAACAGGTGTGTTATGAAGCTTTTAACCATCTTCCTACTGGTAGACATTTAGATTGTTTCCAGATCTGGACAGTTGCAAAATGCTGCAAAAAGACATTTTGAACATGTCTCCTAAGCTCATGCATGAATATTCCTCTTGATCGATACACAGAAATGCAGGGGTGTATAGTGTTTTACATAAGCCAAATGCCATGCTTGTTACCCGAAAAACGTTTTGCCTTGTGGTGAGTGTTGAGCCAAAAGACACAGCCAAGCCAAAGATCCGGAGAAGGAAGGATTATTTCTTGCTGCAAGTAAGGGGAACACGGGATCTTCTCCAAAGCAGTGTCTCCCCGCAGAGTCCAGGGTTTATTTGACTGAAGTCAGGAGGGTCAGAAAAGGTCATCTTCACCCCTTAGATTCCGGTTGGTCTGGTGGTTGCGGCTTCAGGCTAATCGTCACCATTGAAACAGAACCGGGGAGTCTTTACAACTGGTACATTATTTTTGCTGTTGTTACTTCTCTTGTCTGATCACAGTCGTTTGTTTCTGCGTTCTTTTGTTCCCTTAAGATCATCAATTACTGAGACGTGTTCAAGGGCAAGCATTGTGGCCCAGCTTAGATCACAAAACGGCTTAGGCCAAAAAATGGCTTCTGTTAAGAAAGCCATGCCTGGTTCTCTCTCCCAGGAAACCTACCGTATCTGCTTACACACTGACGCATTTCATCACAGCCAAGACAGATAGTTTCCATCTTTTCCTGTGCGGCAGCAGAACGAAGTGTCTCAGATATTCGATTTCTGTGCTTTAGGAAACTCCCACGTCCAGCCTGCTGGTGGGAAGGCGTAGAGAAAGCCCCGACGGCCTCTGTCTCCTTGGGGGTGGTCGGGGCTCCCCGCGCCTGCGCCCGCATCTCCGCCTGGCGCCCCCTCCCCGCAAGGTGGCCTGCCCCCGTTCTGGGCGACAAAGTGGAAAATCAAACAGGGACGTCAACTTTTACCCCGGAGTTCAGCGGAAAGCGGCGAAGGCTTAACTGTGGGCGTAGGCTTGGCGCGCGTCTCAGAAAAGGGCCCGGGGCCAAGCCGGGGAGGGATGGAGGGTTGGCGGGCGGGCCCCTCCCGGGGTCTAGTGTCTTCCAGCCGGGGTTCGATGGGCGAGGACGACCTGGCGCGGGGCTCTGGGCCCGCCCGGCCCCCACTCTTCAAGGCCCCGCCCCAGGACGTGACCCCACCCCCTGCCCGGGCGGAAGACGCAGCTCGGCTCTCTGGTCTGCGGTGGATGCGCCGGAGGTAGGTCCGCGGTCGGGGCAGAGCGGGAGCGGGCCGGGGAGCGGGGCGCGGCGGCCCCGCGGCGTTTTGGGGGCCCCCCAGCCGCTGACCGCGTGGCGGACGGTCCCCGGGCCCGAGAAAGCGCGGGGGCCGGGGGCGCGGGGAGCCCTCTCCGCGCGGCATCTGAGCGGCCCGCCTCTCCCTGGAGAGGCCCCGGCCCGACCCCGCGCTGACCTCCGACCCCCGACCCCCGGACACATGCGGAGCCTTGGGCGGGCGTGGGGGGCTGCGGCGGCCCTGGGCGGCCCCGCGCGGACCCCGGCGCGCCCCTGCTCCCCGCCACCCCCCGCGCCTCGCAGAGGTAACCAAGCTGCGCTGGTAGCGGGGGGCGGGGCCGCGGGCGCCGCTCCAGGGAAGGAGAGACGAAGACCCACCTCCTGTCTTCCGGCACGGTCTTGCGCAGCGGCCTGTCCGGGCACTTGGAAGCATTAATTAGGGGCCGTTGTTGAGATCCTGGACCCGCGACTTGGGTCCTGGGGAGCAGCCCAGCTGGTGGGGGTCCTGATTGCCAGGGAGGCCGTGGGCCGGACATGTGCTTGTTCCTGTCCAGATCAGGCACCCTAACTGGGGGCTTGTGAGGAAGGCTATACACGCGGCATCTTTGCGGGATGTTAACACTTTTTCACGGGTTCTCAAAGGGATCCGTGTCCTCTGGAGGCTAAGACGCCCACAGGCCAACCAAAGGGATACTCTGTGTCTAGTCAAGTCTGGGGGCTTGGGGGGCGCAGCTGCCGGGTATCAGTTTCCTACTCTGGAGAGGCGAGTCCCCTAATGTCACACTGGATTCGGGGAGGGAACAGCCCGGGGAGCGGTGTCAGGGCCGGAGATCCTCACGGGCCCCTCCCCCTGATCGCTCTCCCGCGATGACTGAGGGTTCTGAGTCAGGGTTTGGGTGGCCACACCCTGGGCTGGGGGTGGGTGGCAGGTCTGGTTTTGCTCACGTGCTCTGGCCAGTGGGCTGAGCGGCCTCTCCCTGGGATGGTCCCTCCCTGTGATGGTACGGGAAGTGGCCAGTTACCCGTGCCCTCGTCTCAGTTTCTTAGCAGGCCCCTCTGCTGGGACGTGCACACGTGAATCTGAATCTTACCTGATCCTTGGCCCCAGGGCCCTCCCAGAAGGAATGTAACTAGAGCCTTTGCCTGGGCTGGCCCTCCTCCCCGCTGTGGGCTCGAACCAGCGGGGGCCGGCAGGGGGCATGCCCTCTTCTGCAAGGCCGGGGCTGTGCCAGGCACGGACACAACAAACACGAGTGAAGCATTGTTCTCAGGAATCTGGGGGTTTCGGGGAACCGGGAACCTCACATGGGTCTGAGTCATCCTGTCTCCAGAGACCTGGAAAGGCATGGCTTCCAGGCGCGGGTGTTTACTGAACTTTCTGTTCCTCTTGACTGAAAGCCCGCTCCCTGCCGCACTCCCGGGCACCCCCCAGCTCATGGCTGCCGCTGAGTTCCTCTCCTGCTGGCCCCCCCTTCAGGGCCACAGTCGGCATCCCCCCGGGGCTCTGGTTACTCATTTGTTCAGGCTCTGTGTGTGGCCCTGGTGAGGTTTCAGGGCCTGTGACCTCCCACCCCGTCCTTGCTGGCAAGGCAGAGGCAGGGCTTCGGGCGGTGAGCGCCGGTCTCCCCTTCCTCGGGTGGGAGGGGCCCGGGGGGCTGGGGGATGAGGGCAGCCTCTGTCCCCGTGGCCACATCCCCGAGCTCTGCGGTCCGTGGCAGTCTTTGCCCGGGAGCCCTCTCCCATTTCTGCTCCTGGAGGCTGACATGGATAAAGGTGTTGAAGAAGGGAAACGAAGCAGGCGGTGAGGCTGTGGCTTCTGCTGGAATGTCCCCTGGGGTCCTGTCTGGACGTCTTCCGTCCACTGGGTCTCTGGCCTGTCAGACCTGGAGAGTTTGGCTGAAATCCTCTCCTTCTCCCCTGCCTGTGTCTAGGCAACACCTCGCCTCCCACCATGAAGCTCGACATCCAGTGTGAGCAGCTGAGTGACGCCCGGTGGACAGAGCTCCTGCCTCTGATCCAGCAGTACGAGGTGGTCAGGTAGGAGGAGCCATGCCTGCGTCCCCGGGGTCATCACCCCGCAGGGGGTGAGGGCTGTCCCAGGTCACTTCACTTACAGAAGCATGATGTAAATTTTGTATGATTTTCACGTGCCATAAAGTGTGACTCCTTTTGTATTTTTTTCCAACCGTTCAAATGTAAACCCATTCTGGCCCAGGCCTGGTGGGCAGAGCAACCTGGCCCAGGGTCTCCTCCGCTCGTCCCCTTCCCCTGGGCACGCAGTTGCCGCAGCCGGCTCGTGTGGGCACTGCCTGTCCTCTGCCCCTGCCGGGCTGTGGGCTGGGAATCCAAGTCCAGGCTGACTTCTGCTGTCGAGGCCCTCAAACCCGCAGGTTCCTCAGGGCTCACAAGCAAGAGATGAGTGCCTGCCGGCTTATCTTTTTTTTTTTTTTTTGGGATTTAAAAGTATTTTATTTTTGAATAGGTAAGACATATGGTACAAAATTCAAAAAGACACCAAAGGGAATACAGTGAAAAGTCTCTCAGTCCTGTGCCCAGTCCACTCTGTTGCCCTCTGCATCAACTACCCTTGTTTCTAAGAATTTAGCCCACAGGTATAATTCCATAGATATAATGTGAAATAACATATGCACAAGAATGTTCATTACAGCATTATTTTTAATAGCAAAAGATAGGAAACAATGGAAATACCCATTCATAGGGGACTGATTAAATAAGTTATGATTTATCTGTTCAATGGAGAAGTATAAAGTTATAAAATAGAATGAGACAGCCCTTTATGTGCAAGTATGTATTAAGTAAAAAAAGTGCAGAACAGCATGCACAATATGCCATTTGTGTTTCTAATACAAGGAAGGATGTGTATATGCATGAATATCTTGGGAAGGGCGAGCAGGAAGGCGAGGGCTGGGAGGAAGAGCAGTGGGAACAGCGTTTAAGAAGGTGCAGTGCCCGAAGGGTACACTGAGGAATGGTGAGCTCTCCGAAGTATGGCGTGTGCGGCGGAGCGGCAAGGGCGGGGTTAGCAAATATCCAATTCTTTTCCCCTCTGTGTCAGACAAATAGCAATAGCAGCGTAGGCTTCACTTTGTTGTATAACCTTCCTTTTTCCCTTAATCTATTTTGGAAATCTTACCCAGGCATTTAGAGCCACTTTTTTTTCTTATTAAGGCTCCATAGCAATTAATTGCTTCTAACCTTTTGCTATTACAAACAATGCTATAATAAATAACTTCTTACATGTGTCATTTTACTTTTTTTTTTTAACATCTTCACTGAAGTATAATTGCTTTACAGTGGTGTGTCAGTTTCTGCTTTATAACAAAGGGAATCAGTTATACATATGTCCCCATCTCTCTTCCCTCTTGCGTCTCCCTCCCTCCCACCCTCCCTATCCCACCCCTCCAGGCGGTCACAAAGCACCGAGCTGATCTCCCTGTGCTACGCGGCTGCTTCCCACTAGCTATCTACCTTACGTTTGGTCGTGTATATGTGTCCAAGCCACTCTCTCACTTCGTCCCAGCTTACCCTTCCCCCTCCCCGTATCCTCAAGTCCCTGCTTATCTTTCTTCTTTTGAACTTATTTGAAATAGTTTTATGGAAGGTTTATGGAAGAGTCACAAAGACAGTGCAGGGTCCCCCGTGCCCCGTCGCCTGGGGCGCTGGTCAAAGCGAAGAGCCCAACACAGCTGCCTTGACTCATGTCACTGGCTTTTCTGTGCATGTCCTCTCCTGTTCCCAGCTCGTGCGGGACCCCCCACGGCATCATGGCCACGTCTCCACGGCCCCTCCTGTCTGTGATGGTCCCTCCGTCCCTCCTTGTCCTTGGCCGCCTGACTCTGGGGTCCGCTCACTGGGGCTCAGGTGAAAGTGCCTCTGACGTCTTCTCAGGGTTGAGTCACACGTTTTGGCCAGACAACACAGAAATGACGTTGTGTCCTGCCTGGCGTATCGTATTGTGGGAGGTGTTGTCACAGCAGTGCCACGTGGTCACCCCTAATGGTCGCCGTGACCACCTGATGCGGGGTGCCTGCCACTTCTCAGGGTGACGCCCCTTCAGACTCTGCTCATGTCCTGTTTCTCCTGGGACTTTTTGCCTGTTGATCTTCGCAGCTGTTGGGGGGTTTTTTGCCAGAAGTGTTCCTGGGACTCTGCCTCACTGGGGTGTTTACTTTTTTCATTCCTTCCACATTAATCACGTGTCATTCTCTGAGGAAGAGCTGGCTTTCCTTCCACCTGTATTGACTCAGTGGTTCACTTAATCGGTGGACGTGATCCTGGGTCAGGGTCTGGCACGTTCCACGCTGGCCTCTCCGAGCCTCTTCAGCTGGGCTCTGCCCTCGAGCTGCCGCCTCCAGGTTTGGTTTCTCTCCTGGGGGTGGAGGGGCACTTGTGCCCGCTGACCGTGTCCCGGGGAAGATGCGGAGATACACGTCCGTATAGGTGCCAGTATCTTAACAGTTTTCATGAGACGATCCACGCGCTTTTGCTCTTTCATTTTAAGATGTGTTGGTTGTGACCCACCTCGTCGAGTTCTTGGCCCAAGAACGGGTCACAACCTGCTGTGTGAAGTGACTGAGTGTCCGTCTGCAGGCTGGACGACTGTGGCCTCACGGAGGTGCGGTGCAAGGACATCGGTTCTGCGCTCCAGGCCAACCCCTCCCTGACGGAGCTCAGCCTCCGCACCAATGAGCTGGGCGACGGCGGCGTGCACCTGGTGCTCCAGGGCCTGCAGAGCCCCACCTGCAAGATCCAGAAGCTCAGGTGAGCCGTGCTGGCCACTCCTGGGCTCTGGGCCCTGAGGCACACCTGAGCCCTCTCGGGGCCCCCGCCCCACGGGCCCCGCCCCACCCCGCGTCCCCTCCTGCAAGGCCAGCTGCCTGGCCTCCCCGTGGGGGTGTGTGTGGTGGCAGCGGTTCTGTGTCCGCCTTGCTCGGGCTCTGGCAGACGGAGGGGTGGCTCGTCTTGCGTGGGAGCCGCAGCCGGCTCCTGGGGCCCGCTGACGGCCACGTGTCCAGCCTCCAGAACTGCTGCCTGACCGAGGCCGGCTGCGGGGTCCTGCCCGGCGTGCTGCACTCCCTGCCCACCCTGCGGGAGCTGCACCTCAGCGACAACCCGCTGGGCGACGCCGGCCTGCAGCTGCTCTGCGAGGGGCTCCTGGACCCGCAGTGCCACCTGGAGAAGCTGCAGTGAGTGTGCACCCCACCCGGGGCCCCGAGGTGCCCGTGCCCACCCGTCCCCTGGGTTTCGGCTGTCTGCCCTGGGCAAGCCCCCTCCCCAGCTCATCGGCTGCAGGGAGCTTCGAGGAGGGGCTCTTCCCTGAGGCTGGGGCTGTGGCCTCTGAAAGCAGCTGGCAGCTGGCCTGTGACCCCAAGTGAGCACACAGACGGGGTCAGCCACAGAGGGAGGAAACCGAGCCAGAAAGGCCCAGCTCGGGCTGGGTGTCTTTCTCCTGGGTCTCTGGGCACCCGCCACCTGGGGAGATGGCCCCTCGGCCACTGCCATGCTGTCACCGCCTGGCAGCCGTCCAGTCTCTGCAGGCCTCACGGCCGGGGTGGGAAAGGAGACCCAGACAGGTGCCCCCTGGGCCAGGCCGCGTTCCTGCAGCCGAGGGGCTGACTGCCCGCCCTCCCCCAGGCTGGAGTACTGCAACCTGACAGCCGCGGCCTGTGAGCCCCTGGCCGCGGTGCTCAGGGCCACACGGGACCTGAAGGAGCTCGTGGTGAGCAACAATGACATGGGCGAGGCTGGCATCCGGGCGCTGTGCCGGGGCCTGGCGGACTCTGCCTGCCAGCTGCAGACACTCAAGTAAGTTCCGGGCTGGGGCTGGGGGGCAGGGCGGGGGCTGGGGGGCGCCCCAGTTCCCAGCGCCTCTCGTGCCCCCAGGCTGGAGAACTGCGGCCTCACGCTGGCCAGCTGTAAGGACCTGTGTGGGATCGTGGCCTCCCAGGCCTCGCTGAACGAGCTGGACCTGGGCAGCAACCCGCTGGGCGATGCAGGCATCGTGGAGCTGTGCCCTGGGCTGCTGAGCCCCAGCTGCCAGCTCAAGACCCTCTGGTGAGCCGGCCTCCGGCCGGGCAGACAAAAACCTGGGGGCGGCAGGACACGTTGGGAGCCTCTCTGTGCTGACGGGGGACTCACCTCCGTAGGCTCTGGGAGTGTGATATCACCGTCAGTGGCTGCAGAGACCTCTGCCGCATCCTCCAGGCCAAGGAGACCCTGAAGGAGCTGAGTCTGGCGGGCAACAGTCTGGGTGACGAGAGCGCCCGGCTGCTGTGCGAGAGCCTGCTGCAGCCGGGCTGCCAGCTGGAGTCCCTGTGGTGAGGGGGCCTCGCGGCGCCAGGGGATGGGAAAGCCCGTGCAGAGGACCCTGGGTGGCCCGGGGGGAACAGCGCCGGGGGCTGGCGAGGTGCAGGTGCCCTCGGGGGGTGGGGGAGGGGGGTGCCAAGGTGGAGCCACCCAAGACGGGCAGAGACTCGGGGGAGGGGGGCTGGCGCTCAGATCCCCCGGGGCCTCCCGGGGCACCCCAGAGGCGTGGGCCGTGGTGGCCCCAGTCCCCGGCTGCCGCCCGCAGGGTGAAGTCCTGCAGCCTCACGGCCGCCTGCTGCCACCACTTCGGCTCGATGCTGACCCAGAACAAGCATCTCCTGGAGCTGCAGCTGAGCAGCAACCAGCTGGGCGACTCGGGCGTCCAGGCACTGTGCCAGGCCTTGGGCCAGCCCGACACCACGCTGAGGGTGCTCTGGTGAGCCTGCTGGGGGGCACCCCGTCCACCCGGGCTGAGGGCGGGGACAGCTAAGACTCAAGCCCGCCCCCCCCCCCCACCTGCGCTCCATGATCTGGCGGCGGCCTGGGCCCTGGTCGCACAGCCAGCTGGGGGCGCACCCTCCGCCTGACCTCGGCCTTGCCCTCCGCCCAGGCTGGGGGACTGTGACGTGACGGACGACGCCTGTGGAGGCCTGGCCTCGCTCCTGCTGACCAATCGCAGCCTGCGCGAGCTGGACCTGAGCAACAATGGCCTGGGTGACCCCGGCGTCCTGCAGCTGCTGGGCAGCCTGGAGCAGTCCAGCTGCGGCCTGGAACAGCTGGTGTGAGTGGCCCTGGGGTGCGGGGGACAGGTGAGGCACACAGGGCGGGGTGGGGGGCGTGGCCGCTACCTCACCCCCTCCTTCCCTGCAGTCTGTACGACATCTACTGGACGGAGGCAGTGGAGGAGCGCCTGCGGGCCCTGGAGGGGAGCAAGCCCGGCCTGCGGATCATCTCCTGACGCCCATCCCCGGACGGCCCTCCTCCCCAGAGGAGTCCTGCCTTTAACCGAGAGAAGAGCTTAAATCAGCTCATTTTTGGGAGAGCATTTTAGGCACTTTATTAAAACGCTTTTCTGGCAGGAGGGGTCTTTGTCCGTTCTCGTGGTCTCCACGAGGCTCTGGTGTCAAGGGGGTGATGTTTTCACAAGCACCCTGCTGCCCAGCGAGCACCACAGATGTAGCAGCCTTAGGCAAGTCAAGTCAGGGGTCCGGGCCTGGTGGCGGGTGTGCCCAGCGGGGTCCTCCGTAGGGGTCCGGTCTGAGCTCCCCAGGTGCTGGCGGGGTCCTGTTCCTTGCGGCCTTGGAGGCCACCCCATCCTACAGGCCTTCACTGCCTCAGGCGTCCCGCCTGCACTAAGGGGCACCAGAACGCGGCCCCTGCCCTCGGGGCCTGGTTCACCTTGGCCAGCAGCGCGCTTGGACCGCCTGTGTGTGGGCCGCAAACCCCGGCTGGGAGCTGCTCCCAGGGCCTGGCCGAGCCTGCCAATGGCTGGCTCCCAAGTGCTCTCCTGGTGGAGGCCGGAGCCCTGTGGACGTAAGGGCAGGGTCCACCCCGTCTCGCTGGCCTCGTCTGGCCGTGGGCAGGCAGCGTAGGGGTGACCTGCCCTGAGCAGCACGATCAAGGTGTACACACTGGGCAGCTTTCAGAGGGTCGGCGCCTGGGCAGTAACTTCCTGCCATCACGACAAAGCCCTCCAAGGTACCCAGGGCCCTGGCTTTGTAACACCTTCCTCCAGAAGAGAGCAGGCTGTGGAAGATTGGGTGGACCCACCCAGGTCTGGGCGGGAGACGCTCCAGGGGAACCTGCACCCGCTGTGGGCCAGAAACCACTCCCGGGGACCACGCCTGGGACCAGTGAGCAACGCAGGCCTCCAGCCCTGCAGGGAGAGCGCAGGCCACAGGATGGAGGTAGTCTGGGACCAGAGCGACTGTGAACTCCGTGACGCCGAGAACCCCTGGTGGAGGTGGGCGGACAGGACGCTTGGTGTCTTCGCAGTGGTGGGACAGGCGTCGGCCCTAAACCCAGATCAAAGGTGACACTGGGACGGCAGCAGGTGGGGTGGGGCACACTGAGGCCCCGGGTCACACCCCTGATGCGAGGAAGCCCATGGAAGCCAGAGGCTGAGAAACTCAGCTCAAGGGCACAGCACAAGAGCAGCAGGTGGGGCGGGGTAACAACCGCCCTAGGTTTGAAATTCTCCCCAGAAGTAGTTACGGGAAAATAAACTAAGGAAACAAGTCTGCCGAGGCCCTGGCGCTCTGAGAGGCCCTGCCCTTGGGAAGGTCGGGAGTGTCACCCTTGCCCGGAAGTCAGGGCGCTTCCCTTTGCCGGTGCGTGTGAAGCCTGAAGACAGTGCGCCATCACCCACACCCCGCCCACAACCAGCTCCCTCTAGCCGGCCCGAGGGGCGGATGCAGTAGGAGGCGCCAGGGGGACCGGTGACCCTCGTGCCTGCTGGTTGTCTGCCAGGACAGGCGTCCAGCCCAAGTGGCTCCCAGCTGCCCTCCGGGCGGCACAGGGTAGGGCAGGGGCGAGGGGCCGTGAGGAGCTGCAGAGCTGCAGGCTGTCACCTTGGCTTTTATTTGTTCTGTTTGCTCGTGGGGGCGACCTCAACCCTGGGCCACAGAGACCCTCCCTCATGACCCGCCCTCCTGACGGCGGGCACCAGGCCTTGGAGTCTCTGACTCGATGTGCGGGCAGCCCTGTCCACGCACCCTCCAGGTTGGAGGGTCAGATGGAGGCTCCCGAGGAAGTGGATCTGCCCTTTCCCAGCCACGCCAGGGCGTCCCTGGACGACTGTCCTTCACACGTGCCGCCAGAAGGTCGTGGGGGACCGGCGGGGCCCAGGGAGCAGAGAGGGGCACCAAGACGCTGCTGCCTGGGCCGGGCCGTCTGGGCACCAAGGCTGGGGGTGGCCGAGGTGGTGGGCTGACTGCACAGAAGGGGGACCAGCCGGCCCAGGGCGAGCCCCAGAGCCTCAGGAGCACACATACACACACACACGCACCCACACGTGTGCACACACCACACACACGCGCCCCACCCCACCGTGTACGCGGGAGAAAAGGGAGATAGAACCTCGAGGGCTGAGGCCTGCTGGAAGGCTCCTGGCGGGAATCCCAGAGGGTGGAGGGCGCCGGGCCTGGGCTCTGCAGGCCCAGCCGCAGCGTCAGTGGGGTGCTGGCACCCCCTCCCTCTCGGCCTCCTCGGACCCCGAGGGGTCGTCGGGCCCTGGTTGGCGCCCGTCCACGCCGCCGTCCGCCCTGCCCTGGTCGTCCCTGCCCTGCTGCTTCTGCCGCCGCGTCTCCTTGTACCTCAGGGTGATGTCCCTGGGGACAGCGGGGTCTGCGTCACCACCAGCCAGCCCACGGAGGTCCCTGGACGCTGCCCCGCAGGGGAGCTCAGAGCCTGGGGTGGGCAGGCAGGACCACCGGGGCCACAGCGCTCACCGCAGGAAGAAGCGCCAGACGGTCCAGGTGAGGGCGAGCACGGAGCCGAGTGTCCAGCACTGGGCGATGTAGAAGGGCAGGGACAGCGTGAGCGTGTGCGGGTCGTACTTCACCACGATGAGCAGCTCCGTGACGGTGATGGCTGCCACCAGCCAGGCCTGCTGGCCCAGCTTCTTGTGGAGCTTCCTGCAGAGGGGGGCGGGCGCAGGGGTGAGGCCCGAGAGCGCCCCGCCGTCGCCCCCGCCCCCTCCACGGCCCAGGCCCCGCCCTGGCCCTCACGGGTCGTCCATGAAGTCGTAGATCTCCCGCATGGCCACGCCGCCCACGTTGACGAAGAAGACTAGCCGCAGGAGGACCAGGTAGTGCTCGGGGGGCATCCACAGCACGAACTTCAGGTAGAAGGTGTTCAGCTCTGCCAAGAGAAACTGGGGGCAGAGGAGAGTGGAGGGCGCCCGGGGCAGGGAGGGGCGGGGGCATGCAGGAGGCAATAGGCCTTACCACCAGGATGATGCCACACACGGCCAGCCAGCGGCGCAGGCTGGAGGCCGGCTTCCACTCGAAGCGGACCCAGCTGTAGGGCGTGAACTGGAAGACGATCCTCTTCATCTTGCCCCTGGAACCGCGGCCCGTCAGCCCAGGGCAACGCCCGCTGGGCACACTCGCCCCCAGCCCCTGGCCCCCCAGGTCTTTTCCTGGACTCTCTACTTCTTCACAGAGGGAGGTGGCTGGGAAGGGACGATCCCGAGAAGGGCCAGCAGGGAGTAAGAGGAGCGGGCTGGATGGGGACGGGCTGACGTCCCGGCCGCCACGAGGGCAGCACCCAGGGTCACATCCTGGGTGGAGTTTACAGAGGCAAGATCCTCGCCTGTAGCACCTCGCGAAAGGACCTCGGGGCGGGGGCGGCCCTGCAGGCCCCACACTGGGGTCAAGGCCTGCGCGGAGCAGGGCGGCTCTCCAGACGTACTTGTAGGTTGGGATGTTCCAGAGGCCCTGCCACTTGTACGTCTTTAGGGACAGCCACTCGAGGGTCTTCATGCCGCAGTAGATGCCCAGCCCGTTGCAGACGAGCACGTCCATGATCCACTGGGGGCGGGAGGGAGGTGGGTGCCACGGGTCCCCAGGTCGAACGGCCCTGGCTGAGGGGACCCCATGCCGCCTGCTGCCCCCACGTTGTGGCCGGCCGGGACGCAGAGGGCGGCACTTACGTGGTCCCACCAGCACTCGCTGAAGTTGGGCAGTTGATGCTCCAGGCTGTATTCCAGGAACTCAAACATCACGCTCACGATTGTGCACATCCACCAGTCGCGGATCATCAGGGTCTGCGGGCCGCCAGGGCGTCAGCCCCCTGCGCGGGATCCCCCAAGGACATCCCGCCCCCTACCCCCGCCCCACTGCCCTCAGGTGGGGCGCGGCGGCAGGGCAGCTGTGGCTCTGGCCGCCCCAAGTTAAGACTTTGAGGGCTTCCCTGGTGGCGCAGTGGTTAAGAATCTGCCTGCCAACGCAGGGGACATGGGTTCGAGCCCTGGTCCGGGAAGATCCCACATGCCGCGGAGCAACTAAGCCCGTGTGCCACAGCTACTGAGCCTGTGCTCTAGAGCCCGCGAGCCACAACTACTGAAGCCCGCGTGCCTAGAGCCCGTGCTCCGCAACAAGAGAAGCTACCGCAACAAGAAGCCCGCGCACCGCAACGAAGAGCAGCCCCCACTCGCCACAAATAGAGAAAGCCCGTGTGCAGCAACGAAGACCCAATGCAGCCAAAAATAAATAAATAAAATAAATAAATTTATTAAAAAAAAAAAGACTTTGAGGCAACTTGCAGGTATGTCGACGACTCGTGTGTCCAGACCTGAGGGTGCCCAGGGCTGGGTGGGATGGGGGCCAGGGGCCCCCCGTGGGTCTCTCCCCTTTGCTCTCCGGCGGCCACCGCAACGCCCAGGACACGCAAGGTTGGGTCAGGCCCCCCAGCTCGGCAGCCCGCCTGTCCTGCACCGCGGCCGCAACCCACCGCACGGCTGGAAAACGGCCCAGAGTTCAGGGCGGCTCCAAAACCAGGTACCCCGCCCAACGAGGAGGTGCCTACCTTCAGGTACCAGCCGATGAAGTGTGCGGGCACAAAGCCATCCAGCTTGTCCTGTGGGGCACAGAGGCAGGCCTCGCGCTCGGTCCACTGTCGTGAGCTGGGAAGGGGCCCCGCCGCAGCCAGAGGCATCCCTGCGTGTGGGTGGCATGGCCCCTGGTACCCTCACCCCATCCAGTCCAGAGTGACTCGGGTCCCAGAAACATCCATGCCTGGGGCAGCGCCGAGCTTCACGCGTGGGAGGTGGTGGGGCCCCCACGTCATGAGGCCGGCCAGCCCCCTCCGGGCACCTACCCAGACGTTGTGGAAGGGGTCGGTCTTGTTGTCTGCATCATAGATGAGGCAGTTTCCCCCGTAGTCCCTCTCCGGCAGCGGGACCCCCAACCTGGGGTCAACGTACTTCAGAAACTGGCGGCCGTCCTGGACGGTCTGCAAGGGTGGCGGCATGTCAGTGGGGCGGGGTTTGGGGTGCGCAGACAGCACCTGCCAACCACGAGGGGAAGCACTGTCTCAGCATCACCCCCACTTCGGGCCGGGCAGAGCGGGGATGTCCCAAGTCTGAGGACGTCCTCACGCCCCCATGGGACCCCAGGACCATGCCACGTGGCGTCGCAGGGGCACCTCCCGTGGGAGGGCGCTCAGATCACCAGTCTCCCCACCTCTCCTCCCTACGTCCGGTTCGGGGTCCAGACCCCACACCGAGGAACAGCACTGTGGGACACGCTTCTTCACGCAGTGCCCAGAAAGCCTCTCCCAGACACCAACGTTAGCCAAACAGTCCTCCAGCCTTGGCACAAAGTGGGCTTTTGGGGGCATACCCTGGCAGAAGAGGACCCCCCCCATTCCTCCCTCCAGGCCCCCGCTGGCCGCCAGCTGGGGCCTCTGGTCCACAGGAGGCACCCTGGGACACCCGTCATCAGGACCCTGTCCCCTCGCTCCTGCCCTGAGTACCAGCGAAAGGGCACAGCGGGGAAGAGGCTATAGGCTGGGGTGCCGAGACGCGGTCCGTGGTGTGTGTGGACAGATGACACTCAGACCTGCATCTTGTCACATGACTGAGGTGACACCACGAACAACTGAAACCCTCCCCCACAACGTGTGCCCTGGTAACACGGGATCTGAGGGCCAGACAGCAGGGCAGAACCCGACACCGCTGTGTTCCTGAGTCAGGATGGCCCCACGGGCTCTGCTCCAGAGCCAGGTCAGTAGGGGCTCAGATCCCTGGACACTCAACCCTCAGAGAAGTGAAAAACAGCACTGTAACAAGTCTCCGTCTCAGGGCATCTGAGGGCTGACGTGACCCAAGGAAGTCAGCTCCGGTCCCCGCTGAGAGCTTGTCACCCAAGCCCAGAGGGCCAGACCATGAACCTCCACTCCAGCAAAGGCCAGGGAGGCCGACTGACCCCTCGTGACATGGCTCTGGGAGAGGACAGCAGCCTGGGCAGGGGGGCCTCCCAGAACCGGCCATTTATAAATCTGCAGACTCAGTGGTCAGGACCCACAGGGCTCCGCGCTGCTGGCTGAGAGAGCCCAGATCTTGGTTCCTAAGAGCATTCGTTCTCCAGTAAAGGAACCAGGCTCCCTGGAGAAATGGCAGATTTCAGGGCTGGGGCAGGGAACCCCCAAGATGGGCCTGGAATGTCTTCTAGCACCAGAAAGGAGGGAGGTGCTCAGAAACACAAAACAAAACACCAAGAACCCACGTACGTGGGGTATGGGAAAGCTCCCAGCAGCCAAGGCTGGAACAACTTGAGCAATGAATTAAGTACTGAACTGTAACCCGAAGTGTAACGCAGATACCTACCCACGAGTCTGCGCTGATGTAAGAAATGACTGATCACATTATTGAGTCAGGGAGAAGAGACAAACCTCCCACACAGAAGGTTTCCCATCGGATTATGGAGCTGCTCTCCGCCCCGCTGCGCAGGGGGGCCTCCCTCCCGAGGGCGAGGCATGGAGGGGACCCGACAGACACACCTCTGCCAGGGGGTCGGGGTCAGCACCGATGGTCAGAATCATGTGTCAAATCACGACAGAAACACCAGACAAACCCCCAGCAACCCTGATACCAAAATCAGAAAAAGACATTCCAGGCAAACTACAGAGAGTGTCTCTTATGAATATGGATGCAACAATCCTCAACAGAATACTAGCAAAGTGAATCCAGCAGTATATACAAAAGGTCATACACCACGACCAAGTGGGCTTTATCCCAGGAATGCTAAGCTGGTTCAAAATGAGAAAATGAATCAACACAAAACATCATGTTAATAAAGGGAAAAAACCACATGATCATCTCACTTGATGCAGAAAAAGCATCCAACCAACAAAATCTAATACCCTCTCATGAAAAAAACACTCAACAAATTAGGAAGAGTGGAGCTTCCTCCACTGACAAGGGGCATCTGGTGAGGGCTGAGGGCTCCCTGCTAAGAAGTGGGGGACGGTGTGAGGCCAGAGACGGACGGACAGACACTCAGGTTGGAAAGGAAGAAGTGAACTCCCCCTATTCCTGCACAGAGACCCCCTCAGGAACCCCCTGAACAGCAGCAGAGCTGTGGGAACGAATGAGCAGGCACAGAGGACCCAGACCGACAGAGCAACAGGCTGCGTTTCCAGATGCCAGGGACCAGCAGACCAACACGAAATCAAGACAGTCCCACTCAGGACAGCATCAGAAAGAGTGAGGTACTTAGGAATACATTTAACAAAGGAAGTGCAAAACATATACTCCGAAAACCACAAAATGTCGCTGAGAGAAATGAAAGACCCACGTAAGGGGAGGGTCCTGTGCTGCAGAGGAGGGGAAAACCTGAGAGAAAGTGTGGGCTTTAGTTAATAATGATTAATTGTAACAAATGTGTCATATTAGTGTAAGATGTTCATAACAGGAGACCCCGGGTGAAGAAACTCTCCGCACTGGCTTCACAATCCTGTAAATGTGTCTTAAAATAAAAAGTTTATTTTAAATAAATAAAACAAAACATGAACCATTTAAAAAAATCAATCAGAACAAAAGCTGGTCTCCCAAAAAGACACACAAACATCCAACAAGCACATGAGCAGATGTTCAGCATCACCAGCAATCAGGGAAACACAATCAAAACCACAGGAGAGGAACTTCCTGGTGGCGCAGCGAGTAAGAGTCCACCTGCCAACGCAGGAGACACGGGTTTGAGCCCCGGTCCGGGAAGATCCCACATGCCGCAGAGTGGCTGGGCCCGTGCGCCACAACTACTGAGCCTGCACTCTAGAGCCCGCGAGTAACAACTACTGAGCCCACATGCCACAAATACTGAGCCTGCGTGCCTAGAGCCTGTGCTCCGCAGCAAGAGAAGCCAGGGCAATGAGAAGCCCGCGGACCACAGCGAAGAGTAGCCCCTGCTCGCCACAGCCAGAGAAAGCCTGCTCACAGCAACAAAGACCCAATGCAGCCAAAAATAAATAAATAAATTTATTTTTAAAAAAAAAAGGAAAACCACGAGATATTTTACCACTTCACCACCCTGCCCCCCCCCCAAAAAGGAAAATAACAAGTGTTGGTGAGAATATGGAGAAATTGGAAGTCTGTGCACTGTTGGAGGGACTGTAAAATGCGTACAGCCGCTGTGGAGAATAGTCTGGCAGCTCCTCTAAAGGTTAAACAGAATTACTCAGCAATCCCACTTGTAGGCGTGTCCTCAAAGGAATGGAAAGCAGGGACTGGAACAGGTACTCACACGCCCACGTTCACAGGCACCAAAAGGTGGAGGCAACCCCAGTGTCCATCCATTTGAGTGGATACACAAAATGTGGTTTAAACACACAGTGGAACATTACTCAGCCTTAAAAAGGAAGGAACTTGACACAGGCTACACAGGGTGAACCCTGAGGACATTACGCTCAGTGAAATAATCCAGTCACAGAAGGACAAAACCTGTCTGATTCCACCCACGTGAGGTCCCTGGAGGAGTCACATCCACAGAGACAGAAAAGTAGATGGTGGGGCCCAGGGCTGGGGGAGGGGAGAGGGTGAATGTTTCATGGGGACAGAGTGTCCATTTGGGAAGACGGAACGTTCTGGGGATGATGGTGGGGAAGGTAACACGACCATGTGAATGTGCTTCGTGCCCCGCCCTGTGCACCTAGAGATGACTGAGATGGTAAATTTTATGTTATGTGTATTTTACTGTAGTTAAAAAACACTTTTAATTAAATACACTGCAATAAAACCAAAAAAATTGCACAGTATTCTACATACACACGTGTGTGTGCACACATGCTGTAAAACTGAACTGTGACAAACTCTGTGGAGTACACTGGTATCAATTTCCTGGTTTGATACTGTCTTATATATATATATTTTTTTTTTTAATTAAAGTATAGTTGACTTACAATATTCTGTTAGTTTCAGGTACACATGCTGTCCTACATTTGTGCAAAATATTGAGGACCTGGGTGAAGGAACACAGGACCTACCTGTACAATTTGTTCACAACTTCCTGTGAATCTACAATCATTCCAAAACAAAATGTAAAAAGAAATCAACATGAATAAGCAATCTCAGTGTAAAATATAAAACCAGGTAGGTTTTAAAAGAAAGTATAGGAGAAAATCCTAATAAATTGGTGTTGGACAAAGAAGTATTAGATATGACATCAAAAACACAAAAAGAAAAGACATAAGGACCGCCACTGTTAAACAACGAAGGCCCAGCATATCCAGCAAAGGACCTTGTAACCAGGACAATATAAAAAGCTGTCATAACTCAACACTACAAAAACAAACCACCCGATTTTTAAAAAGGGCAAAAAATAAACACTTCACCGAGGAGGATGTTTGTTTCATGGCTCGTAAATGCAGGAGAAGTTGGTCAGCATCATCAGCCACTCTAGAAATGCAATGAAATCCATAAGACACTGGCTAAAATGAAAGATCCTGGTGATGGCAAGTACCGCCAAGGATGAGAGAGGGTGCGGGCGGGACACAGCTGCCCCGGGAGTGAGACACCTCACCTACGACGCAGGAGTCCCTCCTGAGTGTTCATCCGCAAGAAATGAAAGCTCAGGTCCACACAAGAGCCTGTACCTGAGGCTCAGAGCAGCTCCACGCACATCTGCCCCAAACCAGACACAACCCCAGTGTATGGACAGATGGCGTCCCTCCACCAGGAACCCCATCCACGGTGAAGAGGACCGGCTGTAGGTGCGCACAGCTTGGCTGAGTTTCAGAGGCAGTGAAGGCCACGCTCTGCACAACTCCACTCACACGAGACTTTCCAAGAGACAAGTGGTGGTGATGCAGGGACAGATGGCAGCTGCGAGGCCACTGCGAGGCCAGGGCCACGGACGTGGCACCCGAGGGGGCCTGGGGCTCTGTGCCTAACTGTGGTGTCCACACAAACACAAACAGGTGTTACAGCTCCCAGCCCTGCACGCCTACCCGAAATGCAAACCTTCCCACGTGATGATAAATCACTCAGCTGTCGCTGACTGTTTTGAGATTGTGAATCCTGAAGACCACCCTCAAAGGCGAGCCGATAAGTCCAGCAGAACAGGAGTATTAATCAGGCAGACGTTAGCGGCAACAAATCCTGATCCAAGATTTACTGAGGAGCTAAGTTTCCAACCTCCACCCCAACCCCCTTGCAGAACGTGTGCCAGAAGGGAGAAAAACACACAAAGCCACAGCTGGTCACCTGCAAAACCAGAAACAAGGCCCATGGGGACTGGTCCCGGGCCCACTGCCCACACTCAGAGCGCCTGTGCTGGGGGGTCAGGTGTGCCCCCTGCGAGGGCTCAGCCCTGCTCAGATCTGGAGCACCCGCCAGGCGTCCACGTCTGAACCCATCGTCCCCCGGCCACGTGGCAGCTGCGCCCAGAGGTCCAGGCCCGCTGAGAACAGAGACTGCCACAGGCGATGGCTGGCGCCTTCCCACCCCTACAGCCCCTGCCCCCTTCGGGTGGGGTCCAGCCTCCTACCAGAGCCCTGGGGGCCAATGCGCAGAGCATTCTGTGCCACCTCCACTTTCACAGTTCACCCAACCAACAGACCCGCTTACCTGGAAGAGTATAAAGATGAGCACCAGCTCGTAGACCACACTGACGCAGAGCCAAAACCTCCAGTAGGCTGTACAGACACAGAGAACACAGAGGCGTCAGGGGGCGCCGCCCTGCGGCCCGCGGCCCCGCCCCACACAGCTCCCTCACGCACGGCCTCTGCTCGGGGCCCTCAGGTCCCTGGTAGAGACTTCAGAAGCAAGATCTAACTCAGGGCTGAGCACAGTTTCTCTCTGACTGTTCTTCCTCCCTTCTCTTCCATTCCCGTCCCTAATCTCTCCCGCAGCACAGAAGGCCCGCAAACCACCAGACACGAGCAGTGACAGCAAACATCCTTGTCTTGTGTCTCTTAGGGACGCTTCTAACCTTCATCATTAAGTAAGTTTGCAGGGCTTTGGTGGACACCTTTCGTCACGTTGAGAACCTTTTAATTCGAGTATGCTGTGTTTCTATCATGAATGAGTACAAAACTTTATTCTTCTGCATTTACGAGGATCAATTCTTTTCTTTAGTGTTAATGTGATGAATGAAATTAACACATTTCCCAACATTAAACCATCTCTGAATTCCTGGGATGATGATTTGTTTTAGGAAAGTGTCTTAAGTTCCAGTCAGCACTTCTGTCCCTCCGGGGACTACACTTGGCGGTTCTATATTATATACTTTAAAGTTGCTGAGAGAGTTGATCTTAAATGTTCGCACCATAAAAAAAAAAAAGTTGAGATTACATGAGATGACAGAGGGGTTAACTAACCATACTGGAGTTTGCAATACACATGTATCAAACCATCACACAGTACACCTTAAACTTATGTTACGTGTCAATCTTATCTCAATAAAGCTGGAAAAAAGAACGAACGTGTCCCTCAGAACCCCTTTCACTGGCCGGGACTCCTCTCTCTCACCATCTGCTTTCCATACTCTCAAGTCCCTGGGGGATGAGATAACAGGAAGGGGGAGGTCTAGAACTGTCCTAAAAGCCAACGGTAACTTCTATCTTCCAAGAATCTTCAGAATCCTGTTTAATAAATGCCTAAGGGGAATTCCCTGGTGGCGCAGTGGTAAAGAATCTGCCTGCCAATGCAGGGGACATGGGTTTGATCCCTGGTCCAGGAAGATCCCACATGCCGCAGAGCAACGGAGCCCGTGTGCCACAACTACTGAGGCTGTGCTCTAGAGCCCAGGAGCCACAACTACTGAAGCCCGCCCGCCCCAGAGCCCACGCGCCACAACTACTGAGACCACATGCTGCAACTACTGAAGCGCGCAGACCACAACTACTGAAGCCCGCGCGCCTAGAGCCCGTGCTCCGCAACGAGAAGCCCGCGCGCCGCAACGAAGAGTAGCCCCTGCTCGCCGCAACTAGAGAAAGCCCGTGCACAGCAACGAAGACCCAATGCAGCTAAAAAATAAACAAACAAATAAATAATAAATTAAATAAATAAATAAATAATAAGATATCTGCTTCCCCTATGCTTAAGTCTGTAAAGAAAAAAAAACCCCACCAGCCTACTTTTAAAAGCTAATTTACCTTGAATTAAAAAAATAAGCCGTGCTCACAAACTAGAGACACAAGGTTTGGCCACGGCTATTCCACAGCTATTCCAGGTCATCTGGGACAGCGCCACACGCTCTCCCGCCCCCGCTTCGGTGGGGACCTAGGGTACAGGCAGCCGGGCAGGTGAGTGGGAGGGGTGTGGGGCCTGTTGTGCCAGAAGAGGGTGAGAACTGTGCACACGCCAGGCTCTGGGGCCAGCCTGGCACCCTTAGGGCTTGGGCCTAACCCATTTGCCAGGGGAAAAACCGCCCCGGAGACTGACGAGAATCCAACCTCGCACGGGCAGGAAATACAAACGTGGTTGAGTTCTTGGGAAGGTGGGCTAACATGTTCCGAGACAACGGACGTAAACAGCCGAGGTGACAGACTTATTCTTCGTGCCCTTGAAGATAGGAAAAATCTGGAAAATTCTCCCTGGTTCGAGGCTGCAGCAGCAGGTCGAGGGCTGTGGAGCAGGGATTTGGGGCGGCCGAGTGTGGCTGCCCAGCTGCGGGGACGGGCACCTCCTCCCATGAAGGCTGTGCTGTCCCTCCCCCGGCCACCCCCACTCGGCTCAGACTCCCCACTACTAGCACCCTGTAGAGCCCACCAGGACCCAGGCCTGCCCCCCACAAGTGGCCAGTGGGCCCTCGTCCCTCCCCACGGCCAGGGTCCCCACACCCCGCCGCAGCTACGGCTCTCTGCGAGCCACCCCGGAGGCTCCTGGTCACGGGCTGCCCCGCTCCCAGACCCGCACCCGTATCTTCTTCCCGAGCACCAACTCCGGCCACCTCGGCAGCACCTGCAACGGCCTTGTCTACTCCAGCTTCTGCAGGGAGCCGCTCACGAGGCAAAGGGGCCCCTTCAGTGGCAGCCCCAGCTGGAGCTGCAGCCAACTCATTTCCAAATAAAGCAACGCCCCACACAGGTCGGCTGTCTGCTCCCCCAGTGGCTATCTGAGCTGGGCCCAGAGGAGGGCGGGAGGCACGCAGAGACCCCAGGGCACCTCCTTTGTGGAGTCCGTTCCTGCCAGTGTGCACACGTAACCTGATTTGAGAGGCTGAGGACTTCCTGCCACTACCACGTGAACAAGCCATCTGGATGGTGCTCTGGGGCAGGTCCCCACGTGAACTAAGCCGAGACTGGCAGAGAAACAGGGTGTGCGCACAGCAACCAAACTAAGGAAAGGCAGAGCCACGCTCAGAACATCAGCTCAGAAACTGCGGCACTGCTCGCTCCAGAGGGGCTCCGGCCTGACACTCACACCGCTCAGAGCCGCAGACGGAGCTTTCCTGAAGCTGAAGCCCCGGGATGACGCGGGCAGGCCCCGTCTGTCCTGCTCGCGGCTTCGTCCAGTGCCGGGTGCCCACGAGAACTTCGCTGCGCCCTCACCCACCGACAGCCTCTGGGGAGTTTCTGGCAGCTCCTGTTCTCCCTTCCAAGTCTGTCGGACGAGCACTGAACACACCTGGTTTCTCACTGTGACTCTGGTGGTTCTGACACTTCAGCTCACTTTTCCGTTGCTCTGGTTAAGAGTCCACGCCCTTCTGAGGCAAGACTGGACGGGCCCACACCAGTGGAGACGGTGGAGAAGGTCCTGCAGCCCCTCCCCAACCCCCAGTGGGGGCCGTGCCCTTCGGCTCAGGAAGCTCACGCTGCCCCGGGGGCAGGGACCACACAGGCTTCACCCAGCACCAACGTCCCCACCAGGCATTAAGGGGGCAGAGCCCCCGGGGGTCTCGCTCACAACCCCCGGCTCGCTGGCCCCTGGGCAGATACGCCCCTTCTAGGGGGCAACTGGGTAGCACCCATCAGGAGCCCCAAATGCTCATGCCCTTCATCTGCTACTTCCCCTGGACCTTTGGTCCCATGGATAATCAGACAGGTACACAAAGGTGTACATGTGGAAATTCACTACAGCCTGGTTTATTGCCACGAAATTGGAAGCCCCCAAGTATACAATCATACAGGACTGGTTAAGTAAACTGTAGTACATTCAAATGATGATAACAAATGATGATAAACAAGGAACCATCAAAAATCCAGTTCTCAAATGAAAAATTAACAAGGATGTGCATGTGTTAAGCCTGAGGTGAATACTGCCTGATACAAAACCACACATACAGTATGATGCCAACTTCTTGTTTTTACACCTGTGTACGTATACACACATACACACGCATTAAATCTTAACGGTGGTTATTTTCGTGAGTGGTTTTTATTTTTATTTAAAAATACTTTTTGTATTTTCCAAATTTTCTACGATAAATACACACCCTTACTGAGACAGAAACTCGTTACTAAATTGAGACCCTTCAGGAAAACTGACCACCCCTGCCCCGGAGCCGGCCCCTCGGGGAGGCTGGAGCCCGGACAGGCTCGGGCCCCTCCAGCTGTGAGGGGACGTCCCAGGGGTTGCCAGAAGGCCCCACGACTCCGGCGGGGGGCTGCGAATGGCGCCCTGTGAGCCCCCCAACAGCAGGGGGCACAACCACCAGCTCGAGGCCACGCCAAGCGCACTGGACGGCCCTGGGCGCCTCCGCCTGCAGGGAGACCCCCGTGACTAGCACAGAGAGGGCAGGGATGGGGGAGGAGCGGGGGCGGGGGAGGGTCCCCGGGGGCTAGCGCCCAAAGAGGAGGGGCTTCGAGGTGGCAGTGAAGCCGGCCAGCCAGGAGGGGCCCCAGAGGGGACGGGACACTCACACGCAGCAGCACAGACACAGAGAGACCCTCAGAACAGCAGGGCCACACGGGCACACACGGAGAAAGAAATGGCAAGTTACCTGGATGAGGTCTGGAAAATGGCCCGTCTTTAGCTTGTGTGACTCCAAAACATAAGAAAACCAAAATACTGGCCACAATACCTCTGCAAATAAAGAACAAACAGCCCTCAGTGTGCGGAAGCGCCAAGCTCCGGTCGGCTCCTCCCTGGCGGGAGGTGGGAGGGACCCCCGGGCGCCCACCACGGGGACGGCCCCTGACCCCGTTAGGGCAGAGCCAAGGCTCGGCCGCAGAGAGGCTGGCGGCCCAGCACTGCCGCCCTGGCCCCAGGGGCAGCACCACCCCGGGGAGAAGGCCCTGCCACTGGGCTGGGTCATGTGTACCGTCAAGAGCCACATCACTAAGACGTGTGGCACGTTAAAAACACACAAACAAACAACCCCTACACTTCCATACAGGATGATCCAGAGCTCACTAAAACCCCGAGACGGAAAGGTATCATTAGGGTCAAACGGCTTCCCGCTCCTACAAGGCTGGGGCCCCACTAGAAGCTCTTTCGTCCTGTGGGGCCACCGTATCCAGTCCCAGCAGGAACCCAGCAGGAGACAGAGTGAAAGCCATGCAGACACAAACGGCACCCCTGCCCACGACGGAGGAGCAAGGCCGGCCCAGCTCACCCCGCCCATGGGGGACTGTCATGCCACAAGGGTTCACAGTCTCGCGTTCGCAGGCCTGGGTGACTGCACATGAAGCTGCTGTGCACGGACGCACTTCTCACGGGACGCCCGAGGCCGCTGTCCCCAGGAGCAGGTCTGAGGACGTGAAGCCCTGTCTCTGGCACTCAGCGGTGGGGTGGGGTGCAGGCGAGGCTGCCCTGGGGGCAACGGTCACCCTTCCAGGGTCTGGTGAAAGGGCCGCTAGATACCCTCCCGCCCCAAAGGGATGATGTGGGAAAATCTGTCACCCAGAAGGACTTTTAGAGGAAAGCAAATAAATTACACTTTAAAATAATCTTTTAATTTTAGAAAAGTTACAAAGATAGTACAGAATTTCCCACACTCTGAGCGTGGGACAGCTGTCACCGTCAGTGAACCAACACTGATACAGTAACTGAAGTCCACAGTTTTTTCCTTCAGATTTCTTTACTTTCTATCTAAAGTCCTTTTCCTATTCCAGGACCCCATCCAGGGCCCCACATGACAGTCCTCAAGTCTCCTTAGGCTCCTCTGGCCTGGGACAGGTTCTCAGACTGGCCCTGTTTTGATGGCCTGGACAGTTTTGAGGAACACTGGCCAGGTATTTTGTGGAAAGCCCCTTAATGAAGGCTGTCTTTTTTATTAGACCAGGGCTGTAGGATTTTTGGAAGTGAGATCACAGATGTTAAGGACCATCTTCACATCAAATCAAGGGTATACGCCATCAACACGATTCTGATTGTTGGTGCTGACCCTGACCCCCTGGCAGAGGTGTGTCTGTCGGGTCCCCTCCACGCCTCGCCTTAGGGAGGGAGCCTCCCCGCCACCGCACAGCTGGCAGGGAGCGGCTCTGCAACCTGATGGGAAACCTTCTGTGCAGGAGGTTTGTCTCTGCTCCCCGATTCACTAATGTGTTCGGTCATGTCTTACTCAGCCCAGATGTGTGGGTACCTACATTACACGCTGGGTTATAATTCAATACTTGATGGATTTCGCTGCTCAAATTATTCCAGCTTTGGCCGCAAGGAGCTTTCGTTTGGCTCCTGTACTGCTCTGACACGCCCCATCTTTGTGGAGGTTTGTATTGTTGTTTCTGAGCACCTCCCTCCTTTCTGGTGCTAGAAGACGCTCCAGGCCCATCTTGGGGGTTCCCTGTCCCAGCCCTGCAACTGGCCATTTGTCCAGGGAGCCTGGTTCCTTTACTGGAGAACAAATGCTCTTAGGAACCAAGATCTGGGGGCCCGTGTGCTCCTTGCCTCTGGGCCCTCTCGGCCGACAGAGCAACAAGATACGTGTGTGCCAACCTTGCATACACACACGGTACAAATATTTCTGTGTGTAACCACCTGTCTCTACATTAAACGAACGTGAGTTCTCACTGATGTCTCCAACCAGCATCTGTTATCCACGGATCATTCTCCCCTTGGTCGCCTGTAACCTCCCACTCCTCCGGGGTGAGACTCCCGGCCCCCACCATCCGTGTACTTTCCTGTTCAATCCCAGCGCACGTGCACAGCAGGGACACGGTTGTTGACCCATGCCCCATGGGAAACAACTTCACCACTAGAGCCCAGTGCTGTGTGCATGTCCCTTGCCTTCAGGCCTACAGACCCCACTTGTTTCCAAAGTGACTAAGGTCAGCACCCTTTGTATGTTCTCCTGTCACAGTCTGCATTCCTTCCTGGGGTCCTCCACCTCTTAAACGACTTTTTTTTTTTTTTTTTTTTTAATTTTTGGCTGCATTGGGTCTTCGTTGCTGCACGAACGCTTTCTCTAGTTGCGGCGAGCGGGGGCTACTCTTCGTTGTGGTACGTGGGCTTCTCATTGCAGTGGCTTCTCTTGCTGCAGGGCACGGGTTCTAGGCGTGCAGGCTTCAGTAGTTGTGGCTCGCGGGCTCTAGAGCGCAGGCTCAGAAGTTGTGGCGCACAGGCTTAGTTGCTCCGCGGCATGTGTGATCTTCCCGGACCAGGGCTCGAACCCCTGTCCCCTGCATTGGTAGGAGGATTCTTAACCACTGCACCACCAGGGAAGCCCCTAAATGATTTTTAAGATTTGCATACTTAGGTTTACTCTTTGTGTTGTTCAGTCCTATGGGTTTTGACAAACACACAGGGTCCTGCATTCACCATTACAATATCAACAGAACAGTTTCAAGAGCCTAAACAAATCTCACACTCCGTCTATTCATCCACCCCCTGCCCTGGGAAACCACTGATCTTTCTACCATCACATAGTTTTGTCTTTTCCAGAATGTCACAGCGTTGGACTCATACAGTATGTAGCCTTTTCAGGCTGGCTTCTTTCCCTCAACAATATGCATTTAAGCTTCGTCTCTGTCTCCATGGCTTGATAGCTCATTTCTGTTTATTACTTAATGATATTCCATTGCATGAAGGTACCAGTTTGTTTACCCACTCACCCACTAAGGGCATTTTGGTGGCTTCCAAGTTTTGGTGATTGTGAACAAAGCTGCTACAAATGTCCATGTTTTGGTGTGGACTTAAGTTTTCAGCTCCTCTGGGTAACTACCAAGGCGCACAGCTGCTGGATTATGTTTAGTTCTCTGAGAGAGTCTCCAACCATCTTCCAAAGCGGCTGCCCCGTTCATGTTCCTGCCGGTGATGGATGAGAGCTCCTGTTGCTCAGATCCTCGCCAGCGCCCGGTGTTGCCGTGTTTTCAATCCTGGTCACTCGAGCAGGTGTGTAGTAGCGTCTCCTCTCCAAGCTGATGCATGGTGCTGAGCGCGTCCTTTCACGCACCTGTGTCCTCTTTGGTGTCCATCCAGACCTTCTGCCCGGTTTGTAACTGTGCTGCTGGTTTTCCTACCGCTGAGCTTCAAGAGTTCTTTGCACAGTGCATACAGATACTTCATCAGACGTGTATTTGGCAAATATTTCCCACCAGCCTGTGGCTTGTCTTTTCCTTGTCTCAGCAGTATGTTTTGCAGAGCAGAAGTTTTTAATTTTAATCAAGTCCGACTTATCAGTTTTTTTTTCTATGGATCATGCTTTTGGTGTTCTATCTAAAAAGTCATTGGGACTTCCCTGGCAGTCCAGTGGTTAAGACTCCACACTTCCACTGCAGGGAGCGCGGGTTCGATCCCTGGTCGGGGAACTAAGATCCCACGCGCCTCATGGCGAGGCCAAAAAAACCCGGCATCATCAAACTCAAGGTCACCAGATTTTCTCCCACGTTTTCTTTAAGAAGTTTTATAGTTTTCTATTTTATATTTAGGTCTATAATCCATTTCGAATTCATTATTGTGAAAAGTGTAAGGTCTGTATCTAGATTATTTTGTTGAAAATTCTCCTTTCTCCACTGACTTGCCTTTGCTCCTCTTTGTGTGGGGCTACTTCTGGGCTCTCTACTTGTCCAGCCTGCTGCCAGCACCACTGTCCTGACCACCACTGCACAGCTTTATGGTCAGGCTTGAAGCCAGGCAGCGTCAGTCCTCTGCCTCTGTTTTTCAGTATTGTGAATACATTATATTTCTACACATTACAAATATGCAAAATATGTTTATATTGTACATGTATTGATTTATTTACACATTTACACATGCATATGTGTATATATACGTAAACATCCCAATGTCACCAACAGATAATGGATCAAGGAACTGTGGCGTGTCCACACGGTGGACCACCCCGTGGCAATGGACCAGGATGACCGCTGACAGACACGGCAACGTGGGTGTCACAAAACCATCATGCCGAGTGGGAGGGGCCAGACAGAAGGGCGCACGCTGGGTGAGACTGTACGACAGGCAAGAAGGGCCTGTGGGGACGGATCGGTGGTGGCCTGTGGCCAGCAGTGCAGACTGACCGCGGCCCTCAGAGGAAACTCAGCGTGTACCTCCACCTAGTTGTGGCACATAGATGAGCCATACGTTTTAATTACGTGCATGCTATATTAAATGACACAACAATAAAGTTGGCCTAGGAAGAAAAATCTACTCCCTTAAAGTGACAGAACTTGTTAGATCCACAATGACACACAAGATGAAACTGAAAGCTTAGGGGAAACGAACCAATTTCCTAGATTTTTAACAATGTAAATATTAATTTAAAAAAAATAAGCGTAACCTTTGAGAAGTATTTTACATATACAAAACCTTTCCCTGAGAGCATCAAAAGCTCTGACATAATAAAAATCAGCAGCCCCAGCGGCCTCCCGAGACCGGGGGTGGGGGACCTCATCACAGCCCAGGCAGATGTGCTGACGTGGGGGGCAGGCTGTGGGCCCCTCTGGGGTCCACGGGGGTGAGAGTGGACTCAGCAGAAATGAACCCACACGCGTATGTGACTGTCCCTGGAAGAGGCCGCAGAGCCTCAGACGGGTGAGTGTGGGGCTCCAGGCTCCACCAGCAGCCGTACGGGGGAGGAGAGCAGCTCCTCTGTGCCCCTGCAGTGGGCCGAGAGGGCCAGAGACGGTGGCTACGATGTCCTGTGTCCCCAGAGCACAGAACTTCAGGGCAGAGCAGTGCCGAGGGCCCTCGAATTCCCACCCACCTGCCTTCCCCCGGCCCCGCCTTCAATGAAATCACACAGGGGACCCCAGGGAGAGGACCCAGGTGTCCCTCTTGGTGGCACCTTCTGGCTCACTGTGCCAACCTCTCTTGGGCAGAAACAGCTCAGGAGAAAGGCCAGTGCAGGAAGAAGAGGTGGGGAAGCACCCACCCGGGTCCACAGCTGCTGTCCCGGACGAGGCCAACAAGCCCCCTCGACGTTGGGGGTCTGAACCCCTGGGCACAGGGCAGGGCCCGGGGCAGCAAGTCTTTGTGACTCGCCTGGCAGGCGTCTGGTGAGTGAGACCCAACCCCTGCCTCGGGCGGCGTCCGGGACGCGGCGCGTGGGCCCACTCTTGCTGGGGGGGGGGCGCCGCTCTGCCTCGTGACTAGTCTTGCCCTGTGACGTCATAACTGCTCATCTCTAGCCCAACTTCACAGCCACATGGGGACACCTCTTCAGTGTGACCAAGCTCTACTTTTTGGTTCTCCCTGCCTGGCTGTGCCCAGCAGATGCTGCAAACCCTCCATAACCACGTGCTGGCAAACAAATGCACAGGAAAGGCCAAGTTCCAGCTGGAAACCCCCTTGAGGCAGACGTGGGGCTCCGTCTCCAGGTCCACAGGCCCAGCGTCCCCCTCAGAGACCCACCCAGAGGGGCCCAAAGAGCAGCCCAGCTCCCTCCTCTGCTCTGGGCTCCGTGACCCCCTGCTGCCAGGCCTGCGGTGTGATCACACGGGGCTGGGCAGGGTTGGGCAGCCCGGGCGGGAGGCCTGCGCCTTACAGGGGAGGGTGACACACACCTCCTGGTGTCCTGGACCCAGGCGTCTACACCACAGTCCAGGCGGAGGGTGAGACCCCTGGGTGAAGGTGTACGAGCCCAGCCCACCACCCAAAGCTGACCAACGGTCTCCTGCCACCTCTGTCCCTTCCTGGCCTCCTCTAGCGGTCCCACCAGAGCAGGTGGAGCCTGGGCCCCAGATCAGAACAGCAACGGGGGCTTCATGGCACCAGAGAGGGAGAGGTGAGTCCGTCCAGCGTAGAAAATGCACAGAAACGAGTTCTGAAACCAGCTAGTTTTCCCCACGCACCTCTGAGACTGGCCCCAGAATCCATGGGATTCAGGCAAAGGACACAAACCTACCAGCTAGTCTATTTCTGGAGATAATGCTGGAAAGACAGTCTACCCACTTCCTGCCCTGCAGGATGAGATGGACCACCGGACTCCTAAAGCCAGTTTAAAACTTTCAAAAAGTCTTCTAATCAACAGAGTGTAGAAGAATGGTGCTAGCTGATGGGAACCACCCCTGGCCTCACAAAGAGCCCAGACACTCAAATTCACGGTCACTATGATATTGTGATTTATAGCAAGAAATACGTATTTGGTCTTCATCTGTTTCTGGCCAGAGCTCCTAAAACCCCTGGTATTGCCCAAGCGCTGATGGCTACAAAGGTATCTTTTGTTATGTTAACGAGGTGACTTTTGGACCCCACCACGGATGGGAGCTGGTTGCAAGGGGGCCTAGCAGACAACTGGAGGGCTGGAACTCTCCGTCCTACCCCCAGACCCCTGGGGAGGGGTAAAGATTAAGTCAATCGTCAGTGGCCAGTGATTTAATCAATCACGCCATGTGAGGAGGGCCTCCCTACACACCAGCAGCACGGGGGTTCAGAGCCTCCAGGCTGGTGACCGCGTGGACGCTCTGCATCCCATCCCCACACCTTGCCCTATGCGTCTCTCCCATCTAGCTGTTCCTCCATCTTTCTATGATAAACCTTTGATAATAAATAAGTAAAATGCTTCTCTGAGTTCTGTGAGCCGCCCTAGCAAATTAACTGCACCCAAGGAGGAGGCGGTGGGAACCTATGGTTTACAGCCCGGCAGGTGATGACCGCTCTTGCGACTGGAGTCTAAGTGGGGAGGGGATGCAGTCTGGCCGGACCGGGACCGTGGGGCCTGGCGCTGCCTGGGACGGTGTCAGAACTGAGTTGACCTGCGGCACACTCAGGTGGGGCCTGGGGTGCTGAGGGTGGGATGTGTGGGGAAGCCGCCCCGTCGGAACTGACCTGAACCCCTTTAAACCCCTCCCTGGAGCCGCCACAGCACCTTCCGGTTTCTCGCGCGCAAATGCAGCGTGAGCAGCAGGTCCCACGGCAGCCGTGCTGTTGATCCCAGGGATGGGGACGGGCAGAAGAGGGGCTGAAAGTGCCACACAGCACCCAGGGACCCCACCAGCCGCGTGGAGCGAGGCTGGGCCGGGCCGGTACCTCTTGGTGTTGTAGGCCGTGTCCCGCGGTGTCTCTTCCAGCAGCGTCACGTAGCCCAGCACGCAGGTGAGGATGAAGAGCACGCTCAGGGTGTGGGCCCGCCTGCAACGCAAACAGCCCGCGTCGGTGCACGGAAAGCACGCGTGGGACCGCGGCGCGACGGGCCGCCAGAGGAGCGAGCTCGGCCCTCGACCTCCAGCTCAAAATCCCCAGAGTGCCAGCTACGGCTGCGTGACTCCCAGACGGTCCTGTGCCGGCGCGGCGGCCCGTTCGGGCAGGGAGAGCGGACAGCGCATTGGCTCGAGGCGTCCCGGGCAGGCGGCTCTGGTTCAGAGGGACCAGGCAGCCGGTTAAGTGGGCTCCGGGCACCGAGCAAGATCGCCCCGAGACCAACCTCGTGATTCATGAAGTGCCCATGGCTGAGAGATTTGCCGGGACGACAGCGGAGCACTGGCGGCAGAGAGAGGCCCCAGGGTCGGAGCGAGAAGGGCGCGGGCCGGCCACGGCCGCCTGCCCATAAGACCGGGCAGAGGGGACGGCTGCCCGGTGGGGGTGAGACGTGGGCTCCCCGCTTCCGCCTGCCCACCCTGGCTGGGCCTCCAGAGCTCCGATGTGGGAAAGGGGCGGCGCTTGGCAGGCAGCGGGCGGCCTCTCCTGGAACCAGCACCAGACCGCACGCCGCCCAGTCACATACCCGCCCGGGCCCCTCTGCCTGAACAACTACCTGCAGGGAGGGCAGAGGCCCAGCTTCCGTGTCCGTGGACGGACGATGCAGCCCTGCTTTTCTAAACGAGGGCACCTCCAGCCTTGAAGGGCACCGTGAAGACGACTGAACAAACATGCGAAAAGCATCGAGCCCAGTACTGGCCTCCCGTCAGAACTCCGTGAAACACGCAGTGAAGAAACGAAAAAGCCAGCCACCAGCCGGGAGAAAACACTGATGACACATACACCCGACAAAGGCCTTTGTACCCAGAACACATAAAGAGCTCTTACAACTCAACGATAAAGACGATCTCCCGAAATACGAACAAAAGATTGAACACACACTTCAAAGAAAAAGACCAACAAATGGCCAATACCACACGAAAAGATGTGCAGCATCCCTGGTCGCCGTGGGAGCAGACATGCAGCACGGCAGTCAGCAGCGCCCGCCCCTGGGACGGGACCCCCTGGGACGGGACCCCAGACGGCACAAGTGCCTTTGAGGAAGGGTCCTCACGAGGACGCGGAGCCACCAACAGTCACACGTTCCAGGTGGGGCTGCAAAAGGGTGCAGCCGCTTCGAAAACGCTTCCCAGTTTCTTACAAAGTTACACAGAGTCGACCACCCAAGCCAGCCTTTCCTTCCAAGTGTTTACTTGTGAAAAATGAAAGCATATGTCCATTCAAAGACTTGTATGTCGACGTTAACCCCATGCGGACAGCCAGGCATGAAAGCAACCCGCTGTCTGTTTCCACCGACAAGACTCACAGGAGGTGGCGATAGAGCATGGATGGCAGATTGGCGGGGGAGGTGCTGGGGCAGCAGCTTCCAGGATGAGGGAAGGTCCTGCATCCCTACCCCAGTGGTGGGCACCATGTGCAAGGCGCTGGAGTGTGGATATGGACCCTCAAGTGGGTGTGTGTCATGGAAAGCAATCGTACCTTGATTCAAGTAATTTTCTAAAAAGCAGGAGTGGGGCTGCATGAGATTAGGCTGGCGCTAGAGACCTGGACCATAGCTAGAGCCCATCCCGACATCCGGCAGACCAGCCCTCTTCTCCATCCTGATTATTCTTGCATATTTACTCTCCCATCTTAACTGTGACATCAGTCTGACAGCTGCCACAAATAATTCTAGTAGGATTCTAATTGGAACTGCACTGAATTTATAAATTAGCCCGGGAAGAACCGATGAGTCACAACGAGATGAGAGTTCCCCACCCACAAGACACGGAATATCTCTCCATCTATTCAGGTGTCACGCCCTTCACGTAAGTTTTATTTTCTTTGTGAAAACAAAAACAAAAAGTCATGTTCAGATAAGTTAGCTCCAAGTAAAGAAAGCAGAGAGCACACTCTTTTGCCATATTTCACAATACTGGCATTTAAAACTATTAGAAGTGAACAAAACTCCTATTTTAACTATTTTCATACAATTCAATATTAGTATATTCACATTTGAGTCCTAGGCCATGAGGGAACTTCAGGAAAATCTCAGCCTTTCCGCTGAACTCTGTAGAGTAAACATTTCAGTGCCCGAGAGATCTGTGGAATAATTACAGCACACAGACTACATTATAAGGTCCTACTTTAGACCTTCACTCCTAAGGTTCTCCGGATGTGGTGACCCAGAAACTGATCCTCTGCCGGACATTAGCCAACACCTACACACAGAGGGACCCAGCTGCCTCTCCTGGGTCTAGGACATGGCCCAACCTTCCCACCCCGGAGGGGACATCAGATTTTAGCAGGGAGAACAAGAGTCACTGAGAACCCACCAGGGACCGAGGGCATCTGGATTACGAGGGTGACAACGATAAGGCATGGGCCTGTCACCTTGGCCCCTGAGGCTGGTCAGAGCTGTAAATGGCAGTGTCAGGGTCATGCAGCTTGGTGATGAGGGTCTGGGGTCTGAGCCCTGCTCAGGATGCCTCTAGCCCACCTGTATCACCTCATAAACCCTCGCCGTGAGGTGATGAGACCCAGGGCCAGTGGGCCTGAGTGACCCAGACACTAAGCGGCGCAGAGCAGCTACCAGGTGCCAACAAACCCCAATCCTGTCTCCCTGAGCTGTCGTTCCAACACAGCAAGACACACAGAGGTCTGGGTATGGGGACAATGGAACGGGGTGGGGTGGGGTGCAGAATTAGGGAGGGCCTCACGCAGGACACCTGGGGCCAGCAACGCGAGAGCAAAGGGCTGAGGGGCCACCGTGGCTGGAGGAGGGGGTCCTGCCCTGGGAGGCCCGGACTCACGTCGGCGGGGCAAGAGCCGCTGCAGAGCAGAGAGCAGATGGGGCTGCCTCGCGACCCTCCAGGGCGGGCAGGAGATGCTGGGAGTGGCTGGTCTGGATCTGCCCAGAAGGTACAGCTGACACTCTGGACGGGACGTGGAGCCCAAGCCGGCTGAACGTGACTGAGCAGAACCGCTCAGGGCCGGCTGGGTTCAGCTCCAGGCCTGTGTAGACGTGCCTGCTGGGCCGTGGGCGGAGCCACGGGACAGCACCCTCGGCAGGCAGGCCGGCAGGCAGGCAGGCAGGCAGGTTCAGTCCCCTGAGCTCCAGAATGCCCACTGCCTGCCCCAGGGTCACGGTCATGCCTACCCTGGTGAGCATTTTCAGAGGAAAAAAGCAAAAAACAGGAATAAAGTCAGAAATCAAGATGTTAGAATTGGTCCCAAAGGTCCCTGCTTTTCAGCCGCTGCAGCACAGACTCCTCACCAGGCTTCTTTTCAGCTCAAACACCAAGTCTGAGCTCAGATTTCTCCTCAGAAACCATGGAGGCCAGAGGAAGTGGGACAAAATTTGTAAAGCAGTGAAAGAAAAGAAACGTTAAACCAGGATCCCATGTCCAGCAAAAACATCCTTGAGGAACGAAGGTGAACTAAACATGCGTGGATGGAGGACGAAGTAAAGGATCCGGTGCCGGCAGACCTGCTCTAAAAGAATCACTCACTCCAGGAAGGTCTCTAGACAGAAGGGAAGTAAGACTAGAAGGAAACTAGGTGGGCAGGAAGGAAGACGGAGCTGCTGAGATGGGAAGGCTGGGCAGGTCAGGTACTGTCCTCATGAACACTGTGTGACGGGGGCCACCAGAGCCCAAGGGGAGAGGCCAGACGTACTGAGATGGACTTGATGTGGCAAAGCGAGGATGCTGGGGCTGGAAAAGCTCTGCATGTTCGCTGTGGCCACAGAGACGTGATAAAAACGACAGGTCGGTGGCGCAGGACAGCAGGGGAAGACTCTGTGTCCCTCTCGGATGCCAGAGCTGGGCAACGACCTCTTGCTCCTAGTTCCCAGTGCCCAGGAAGACAAATGCACCGTTTGGTTGAGTGACTAATAGATGACGTGGGGGATCCAGGCACAGGGAGAGATCGGCCGTAAATCCTGTGACTCCAGCCACTGGGCCAGGGTGAGGGCATGAAGACAGCAGGCTCCCTGCCAAGGCTAGCAGAAAATACCCAGTTGTCGGCCCCTGTCTAGAGATGACCATACTCACATGCCGAGCGGGCAGGGAGGCAGACTGCCAGACCAATCAGAGACGGTGCGAAGATGTGGCTGTGAGACTGAGTGCACAGCGGCGGCTCGGCCAGGGAACGTCAGGACCAGAAGGCCTGTCCCAGGCCTGCGAGAGGCACCTGGGGCCACCGAACCTCCTGGCCTGCTGACCAGCAGGACCAAAAAGGCACCAGCTGGCAAGTCATGCTGCCCTGATGTGGGCGAAGCTGGCAAACCCCAACCCACACTGACTGAGGAACATGGGGTGTCTAAGATCTGCCCCGCAGATTCTCACAGCTACTGTGAGACGGTTGCTGATGGCAGAGCCCGCGCTCACCAAACACTCAATGTTGTAAGATGTGAGCATGCAGTGAGCATTTCCAAAATGTTACAACCATCCATCTTGTCCCTGACTCGAAGCGTGGTGACCCAACGGCGATTCACCTATCTTCCACCTATAGGTGGCTATGTCCAGAAGCACCCGTCGGGGCACTAGGTCTCCAAGAGCGTCCAGAACAATTTTCAGAAAAATCGAGCCGCCGCATCTTTGCACTGTGTCTGCCGTCCTGAACGTTTCCACCAGGTGTTCACCAATGAAGACAACCACGACTGGCAGAAGAGGTGGTGTCTGTGCCACCGCAGACCCCAGCGGTCCTCTTGCCCCTTCCCCGAGGTCCAGTTTGGGGCAGCCCAGCCTTGGGCTCCACGGCTGACTCCTAATTCCATACTCTGTGGCTGACAAGTAATAACAAAGAAACTCACAATCCTCATACATGGCCCCCAAGAAGCCCAAGCTCCTTTGGAAACGAAAACTGTAAAAACAAGGTTTTGAACATGCAAGAGTTCTTCCAAGTAATTTTGGAACATATAGGCGTTTCCACAAATACATACTTTTTAGTCTTTATGTTAATTTTTTGGTAACATCCATTAATAAAATTCCCTAAAACTCAAAATAAAGAGTTTTTAAAATCCCAGCACAGCAAGTCAATGATGAGAGACTCAGAAGAAGGTAAGTGGCTGGGCCCTGCAAGTAAAAATAAGTCATTCTCGCCAGGTGAGCATCTGGTTACCTGCCTTGAGGAAACGTGAAGCTTCTTCCCCTGCACAGGTGAGGGCAGAGGCCCGGGACGCAGCAACAACCACACACGCCAGCACCCCACACACCTGCGGTGCGGAGGCTGCAGACACCCGCCCAGGAGGCCCAGGAGGCCCAGGAGGCCGGTACCGGGAACTGGCAGCCCCGCGGCGCGCCCTCCTTGGAGCCTTCCTGGCTCCATCAGGCCTCCCCACAAGTGAGCGCAGCTACAGCAGGCCTTTCTGTGTCCCCATGGGCAGGGACCCGCGGGCCGCTGCTCTGTGCTTCTAAAGAAACCCGCACGTGCCCTCGTAACCCTCTGGTTTCTGTGAGCACTGCTCAGCACCCCCTCGGCCAACATGCTGAGCCTTCTGAGGCTCCAGTCTTGTGCCAGAACCTAAGTTTCTTGTTTAGTTCTCTGTTGTATCCCCTAGAACAGCAACTGGCACCCCCAAAGTATGCACTGAACGAACGGGAAAGGAAAGCAAGCTTGGGCACCACTCCAGAACCTCTGTCTCCCTCCTGTGGTAACCAGCTGGGCTTTCGGAGGACGGTGCCCTCTGTCCTGAAGTCTGAAGGGGTCCTGTCCCCCGAGCAGGAGACACCTGGTCCACTCACAGAATGTCTCTAGCTGTGGGGCCACACCCCCGCCGAGGAGGGCACCCCACCCCTCTCCCCCTGGCTCCAGGCCACTGGAGCACAGTATCTTCCCAGAGCAAGGCTGGGTGGCCACCCCCAGCAGCAGCTGCCCACACCCACAGGAAAGATCCCGACCTCGTTAGATGCAGGGATGCCTCCCCCACCACATCCGCTTCCCTGTCTCTCCCGAGTCAGATACAAGCAAGACGCCAGTGGCCCCACGTGCACCTCCCAAGGTTTCCAGCTGTGCCGTACCTCGCCGACTGTCCAGTGGCTCCGTCAGGCTCTCCTCCTTTCCTGCTCGCATTTTCTCTGCGGTCCCAGGCTCCCTATCTGAGGAGCTGCTTCCACATGGCATCCTTGCTGCCTACATGTCTGTCTCTCCCATGAGCTCTCTTCGCACCAAAGCCACAAATGTCCCCAGGGCCTACCACGGGATACAACTTTAGGTGGCCGTGAACTGAGTAGCATAGAACGGCCACAGCCCTCCTCCCAAGAAGCACACTTTCTAGCGTATGGGGTTTGTGGCCCTAAGAAGCAAGGAAAGAGATGCACAGACTGGCGAAGGGTAGCCCAAGGTCACTGAGCCATCAGGTGCACGAGCCACACCTGGGACCTGTTGGTCCAAGACTGCTTTCCTGGACCCTCAAACGCAGAAGTGCCCAACTCGGCCTAAAGCAACATCATGAACTCTTCCAACTCTGCTCCTGGCGGCCCCTCCCTCCCTGACCCCCGCGAAGGGAGACTAGAGGACAGCCTGACCCCGAGGCTTGGCCGGGACCGAGCGGCACAGGGGTCAAAGGGCTGACCTGGCGAGGAGCCACTAAAGAGAGGAAGAGCCTTTCTCTACACTAGTTCGCTCAGCCCCTGGCACGGAGTAAGGTGTCGATATTACCGCCACGTGCCGGGGGAGGAGACGATCATTTCACACGGAATCAGCACCGTCAGCGAAAGGGATCACGACGGAGGGCAGCGGGGGACTGTGGACAGGGAGGGCAAGAAAAGCCTTTCTGAGGTGACTTCGGAGCCAGTCCTCCCAGGATAGGGGGCAGGGGTCAGAGATGAGGGGCTGGACCACCAGGGAGTCCGGGTCGGGGCTGCAGCGGCAAGGGGCCGGTCCCGGGGTCCTGCGGGCACCCCCAACCCGCACGACGTGGCCACGCCCCTCGCGACCCCAGCCGGCACTGAAGCGAACCACCGTCCCTCACCAGAAGAAGGTGTTGGTGCCGTCGTCGTAGACTTCTGACTCGGTGCTGCGGCGGCCAGCGGCCGGCCCGCTCGCTCGGCCCGTAGCCGCGCCGTCCAGCGGCTCCTCCAGCGAGGCCTTGCCCACGGGCACAGGGGACCCCGGCCGCGGCCCCTCGGCGCCCTTGCGCTCACCCCTCCGCATGACGCCCCGACCCCAGCAGCTCTGCCCCTCGCCTTGACCCCACGCACCAGAGTCACCGCGAGACCGCGCGAAGAGCGCCGGGCAGGGGTCGCGGCGCTCGCTCCGCAGGGTCTCCGGAGAGCAGAGGCGGGGGGCGGCAAGAAAAGGGCGGGCGGTGCATTGTGGGACTTGTAGTCCGGGCGCCTGGGCGCGAGGCATGCTGGGATTCGTAGTCCCCAATGTCGTGCGTTAGAAGCAGTGCTTGCTGGGAGGGATGCCGCCTGGTTGCTAGGTAACCAGCGCGGCAAAGTTGCGGGAAGCGCGAGGTTTCCCTATACTGCTGGGGCGCCCGGGCTGCCCCAGACCCTCCTCCCCCGCGGCCTGCCCCCCCGGCGCGCCACCAGCACTCCCCCGTTTCCCAATACCCTGAGCCCAGGCGTGTTCTCCCCAGTCTCCATTGGGAGCTCCAGACTCTAGCCTGTAGAGTCCTCTTCAGGGCCAGAGAGTAGTTCTTAAGAAAGTAGTAGACATGCTGATCTTGGTTGACTCAAATTATTAATGTAGACAGAGCCCCCAGCAAAAACATTTAGCTCTGACCCATTTGAAAAAGTCCGGCAGGACTTGCCTGGTGGCACAGTGGTTAAGAATCCGCCTGCCAATGCAGGGGACCCGGGTTCAAGCCCTGGTCTGGGAAGATCCCACATGCCGCAGAGCAACTAAGCCCATGTGCCACAACTACTGAGGCTGCGCTCTAGAGCCCGCGAGCTACAACTACTGAAGCCCGCGAGCCCAGAGCTTGTGCTCCGCAGCGAGAAGCCACCACAAGGAGAATCCTGCTCACCGCAATGAAGACACCGCAATGAAGACACTTGCCGCTACTAGAGAAAGCCTGCGCGCAGCAACGAAGAACCAACGCAGCCAAAAAAAAAAAAAGTCCGGCAGCTGCTCAAAGGGTGAAGCATAGTTACCATGTGACCCAGCAATTCGTATATACTCAAGAAATGAAAACATATGTCCATGCAGAACTGGATATTGTCACCTTTAATAATAAAGTAGCCAGTTATTTCACCAGCAAAGGCAGGCTTATTCAGGAATAGCAGAGGAATTGCAGCTCAGTATCTCTGAACCATGGTGGACCACTGGCAAATCCAGAGAACAAGGAGGGGGAACGTGCTATTATAGGGAAAAAGGGGAGCTGGGAGGGGCTGTGATATCCAGCGCCCATTGGAGGAGCTGGGGGTCCAAAGTAAGGAGGCTTCCCATGGGCTGGGCCACTGCAGTCTCTAATTGGCTGGGCTGCCGTGGGAGGAGAGAAGTTTCCTTCGTCCGGCTGGGTGGCCCGTAGAGATAACTTCCTTTCGGAGGGCGGGGGGGGGGGGGGGTGTCTTTTTCTGTTTGCATTTCCAATGAAAATAAATATACCATTCGTTTTGTTTAATTTTAGAACTGCAGTCCTCCAATTTAATCTTATGAAAAACGAGTTTGGGGAGATCAAAAGTTTCCCATAATGGCCATTGTAATTCTGGATTACTTTGGCCCACTTAGTTAAAAAATAGTCATGTAGGGCGGTCCCTAGATTTTAAACATGAAACCAGCTGGAGTCCCCAAAGGAGAGCTGCCCTCATAGCATTTAGATGGCCAGGATCCCATTTCCCTAAGTCCTCCTGAAAACCCAAGAAAGTTGCTAGAGTCCTAACCCAGATTCCAAAGGGAATAAAACAAAACTCTTAGATCCCAATTAGCTCAGTCCCCAAAAGAGAACCTTGCTATCGTGCACTCCAGAAAACAGCTGAGTACTCACCAAGGATGAAACCACAGCCCTGAAAGGACAAAGCCTCTGTCCTGAATAAAGTTGTAGAGCTCAAAATGCAAAGAGCAGAGCTCAGAATCCGAGAGGAGACTCACCAAACCAAAAGCTGGTGGTGACTCACAGAAGCAATAAGCACAAAGGGCTTGGTGCAATGCCTCAATTTCATCCCTTGGGGTTTGCCTCCAGACCCCACTACTGACACCACATGTGTCCACTTCAATAATATAAATAGCTAGTTATTTTACCAGCAAAAGTGAGTTTATTCAGGAATAGCAGAGAAATTGCAATATGAGATACGTGAACCATGGTGGACCACAGGCAAATACAGAGAACAAGGAGAGGGAACTTGCTTTTATAGGGAAAAGGGGGATTGGAAGGGGCTTTGATAGTCAGAGTCCACTGGAGGAGCTGGGGGTCCAAAGTAGGGAGACTTCCCATAGGTTGGGCCACTGCAGTCTCTGATTGGCTGCAATCAGAGTGAAGCAGAGAGAAGTTTTCTTCTTTCTGCTAGATAGTTAATAGAGATGCCTTCCTGTCAGAGGTGTAGGGGGACATCTCTTACTGTTTGGGGGTCATTGACGATGCACTGAGGGCATGAGAGCTTCCCCTACAGGCCTGTCCCCATTCCAGCTTTAGCTGGTTTCTTTAATTAGTTCCACAATGTTCATAGCAGCATAACTCATAATAACCAAAGGGGAAGCAACTTAATGTCCACCAACTGATGAATGCATGCAAAAAAATGTGGTATATCCATACAATGGAAAATTATTCAACTATAAAAAGGAATGAAGTTTTGACACATGCTACAACATGGGTTGTACATTATGCTTGAAAACGTGCTAAGTGAAAGAAGTCAGTCACAAAAGACTATATACTGGGCTTCCCTGGTGGCGCAGGGGCTAAGAATCCGCCTGCAAATGCAGGAGACACAGGTTCGAGCCCTGGTCCGGGAAGATCCCACATGCCGTGGAGCAACAAAGCCCGTGTACCACAACTACTGAGCCTGTGCTCTACAGCCCGTGCTCCGCAACAAGAGAAGCCACTGCAAAGAGAAGCCCGTGCACTGCAATGAAGAGTAAGTAGCCCCCCGCTCGCCACAACCAGAGAAAGCCCGCACGCAGCAACGAAGACCCAACGCAACCAAAAATAAGTAAATTAATTAATTTTAAGAAAAAGACTATATACTATATGGTCCACTTATATGAGATGTCAATAGGCCAGAATAGGCAAATCATGGACACAGAATAGTGGTCACCACAGGCTGGGAAGGGAATGTGGAGTGACTGCTCAAGGGTACTGGGTTTCTTTTCAGGGACATGAAAACATTCTAAAATTGACTGTGGTGATGGTTGCATGTATCTGTAAGTATACTAAAAACTACTGAACTGTTTACTCTAAATGCAGAGAGTTCCCAACAGCTTCACAAATGGTACCTGTTGTGATCTTTACACCCCCAGGTTCTATTTTTATCTCTGGCTTAAAGAGGAGAAACTGAGGCACAGAAAGTTTGGTAACCCACTGGCCCAGCCTCTTCTTCCCCCTGGAGCCTCTCCCCTGAACCCCTGCACTCTGCAGAGACCCCTGCACCTGCAGCTTTGCTCCTGGGGCCTGACATCTGGGTCTCACCTCCACCTAGTCCCTGACCTAACCACGACGCTTCACCCCAGACACCTTGCAGCCCCCTCACCCCTCCCACTGCAAGACTTGGAGACAGGCCAGAGGGGGAGGGGCAGGGCATCTGCAAGGCCCACCACACTTTGTGGCCCAGGTGGCCAGGTGGCAGGTGTGAAAATTAACAAAGGGAAACCTCATTTAAAATGGAGTCGGGGGCTTCCCTGGTGGCGCAGTGGTTGAGAGTCTGCCTGCCGATGCAGGGGACACGGGTTCGTGCCCCGGTTCGGGAGGATCCCACATGCCGCGGAGCGGCTGGGCCCGTGAGCCATGGCCGCTGAGTCTGCGCATCCGGAGCCTGTGCTCCGCAACGGGAGAGGCCACAACGGTGAGAGGCCCGCGTACCGCAAAAAAAAAAAAAAAGAAAAGAAAATGGAGTCGGGAAACCCTGAAGGGGGAGCTCTCACACACACACACACACGTACCTTACTTCACATTCCTGGGCAGGAAGAAGCTTGCTTTACTACCCAGCAGAAGGAAGTTTTTCTCCTTGTCCAGCAATAGCCAGCCAGAGAGAAGCTACCACCACTCAGCACACGAGAACCCACCACCACCCTGTGCTTTTCTCCGTGGACTTCCGGTTCAAAGCAGCGCGTCCCAATATAACAGTTCCTCTCCTTTGTTCTCCAGACTTGCCTGTGGTTGGCCATAGTCTGTGTTTTCTGAATAGCAGTTCCTCTGCCATTCCCAAATAAACTCATTTTGCTAGTGAAATAACTGGCTATTTCGTTTTAAGGTTGACACAGGTGTGAGGAGTTAGCAGAACAGCTCTGAGGACGTGGCCCGCTGAGGTTCTGAGAACTTGTGGGGCTGCCCCTGGGACCCCATGTGGGGAGGGTCAGAGGCCGTGACCTTCCTCAGCCATGGCGGTGACTGTGGGAAGCCCCAGCGCACTGGAGCAATTCAGGGGCTTTGACGGTGGCTGATTCTGGCCTTGCTCAGGGATTGCTGGTGTCCCGAGACCACACCTCAAAGAACCAGGTCAAAGGTTACATGGGAGCGGCCTGGTCTCAGATCCCAAGGTTTCCTTAGGCCTGCAGGACACATTTATGGTGGTAAATGGTGAAAATATCGGCAGAAATGCTTTCCAAAAACATTCTTGCAAGGAAGGCAGAGAAAAAGTTGTGAATCTGTAAAAGAACCATGACTATCATTTTCCACTGGAGTGGTAAACCTGCATAGGTGAAGGGTTCCATAGATCTCTGCCCGCCACTCGCACACCTGCCGCCTGGGAGTTTTCTCAGGGTTGATGGAAGGATTTGGGACAACAGGGCTGTAAACTCAGCCAAGAACGGCTCTCCGCTCCCTGAGAAAGAAAACAGGTGACTTCCCTGGTGGCGCAGTGGTTAAGACTCCGCGCTCCCAATGCAGGGGGCCCGGGTTGGATCCCTGGTCAGGGAACTAGATCCTCCATGCATGCCACAACTAAGGAGCCTGTGAGCCTCAACTAAGGAGCCTGCAAGGCGCAACTAAGGAGCATGCCTGCTGCAACTAAGACCTGGTGCAACCAAATAAAAATAAATAAATAAATAAATAAATAAATAAATAAATAAATGGCATTCACTATTAAAAAGAAAGAAAGAAAACAGGAACTGCTGAAATTTAAGGCCCAGAGGCACTGGTGGGGAGCAGCAGGGAGACAGAAGTGTTCCTGGGGTGAGGGCATCAGGGGCCTGGGTCCCCACCCCAATGCCATCCTGGTGTGACAGGCATGGGCCAGCTTCCCGCAGACCGGAGGAGCAGAGGCCCACCCTGGGGGAGGGGTCCCTCCTGCAGGGGCCTGAGGCCAGCGAGGTCTATGGCCCAAGAGAGGCCCCGTCAGCCAGAGAAGCCAGAGGGGGGTGGGGTGCCTGGGGCCAGCCTGGAGAGGACTCGGGAGACCCCAACCTCAGCCGCCCTGCCTGTGCTGCCTCCGAGGAGCAGCCTCAGAAAGACCCCAGGGGGTCTTCGGCCACATCCAGGCCACTGGGGTTGGGAGGACAGATTCCCCCGTGAGGATGAGCCTGAGGCACTCTTGGTAGACTTGTCATTCTGACCTCTTCCTGGGGGAGGCGCCCTAGAGACAGCAGGAATGCGGGGCCTGTGTCCTGCTGCACTTTGGCCCTCAGAGGGAGACGACAGGTGTGCAGGGTTCTCTGGAGGTGGAGGAGGAAGGAAAGGAGAGCAGGGTCCAGGGTTCACAGGGGAGGAGCCGGAGGCCCATGTGCACCTCGACTGGAGTTCTCCGCCCAAAACAGGGCAGGGTCAGCCTGCCAACAGCCCAGGTGGCCAGGCCACACTGCCTGAAGGGGTGCGGCTTCTTCACAAGATGTACTCAAAACCAAGGCAGAGAGTGAGGCTGAGTCTGAACAAAGTTCCTAATAATAGACTTTAATATGACAACAAAGTGCATTTAATAATATAAAGTTTATAAAAGTGATGTGTGTCAAAGAAAGCAAACTATAGGAAGAAAAGCACAATTCCACCATCCACATGCAAATATAAATATCAAATATAAAAACTACTCTCCTGGTATTTTAATGCATTTTAACTTAGTTGAGATTAAAAAATTGTATATATGTTTACAATCTATGTTTTTTTTCACTTAACAGTATAACATAAGCATTTTCCTATGCTGTCATAAACGCTCTGAAAGCATCATTTTTAATGGCTGCTTAATCAGCATATGAATATACCGTGTTTGCTCAGACATTTCCCTATTATTGATAATCTAGGTGGTTTATAATTTTTGCCTCAAAGGACATAGTAATACATATTTTCAATATTTGGGAGTTTTTCTTAGGATAGTTTAGAAAAAGTTAATTAATGGACCAAAGTACAAACAATTTTTAAGGCTTTAGATTCTTATTGCTGGACTACTTTCCAAAAGGGCCGCACCCATTTCCTCTCCAGATAGGACTAGATGAGATCTGCCCTTTCCATCCTGCATTGAGAGTAGGGGAGCTTCCACTGTGGGGCGAGGCCGGGGCTCCTCTTCCTGCGCCCCTCCGCCCCCAGGCTGGAGAGGCTACGCCGCCTGTGCCCAAGGGGCCACAGGTGCAGGCTCTTGAGCAGCAAGGCTGCTGGATATAATTTAGGTTCCCTCAGACCCTTGGAAGGTGGGAAAGAGAAGAAGAAGTGCTTCTGTGGCATTAAAATTGGGAATGCCAAATAAAGACATTGAAAAAGGGAGCAGCTGTGTAGACACTTGGGGGGAACTAGTGGACTCTTTTCACAGAATGAAAGTGTAAATGCAGACTGTCCTTAGCAGGTTGAGCTGGAGACTGGGGGGAGATGGAGAGTCCAGGAGATGGCTGGTAATAGGGGTCTTGAGTTTGGATTACTCATGCTCAAAATCTCTTGCTGACTCTGTTTCCTGAGCTCTAACCCAGCATTTGAGGCTCTCTCACCTGTGGCAGAGGCTGCTGGGTGCCCCCAGGGTCCATCTACCTTCTCCCTTAGGAAAAATGATCATACTTCCCATGCTTCCTTGCAGTAAGCTGTGGCCAGGTGACTGGCCAGGCGACTAACCGACATGCAGGATGGAATACCCCTCCTTCATCCTTTGCTCTTCCTGCTGTCTGGAATGTGGATGTGACGTCTGGAGCTTGAGCAGCCATTTTGAACTATGTGATGGGTCCATGTGCTTTTGGTGACCGAGCAACAAGTTAATAGCCAGGCATCTGGTAGGACCGCCTCCAGATGTCATTTATGGGAGAGAGAAGTAAACAGGCTTGTTTAAGCTGCTACTGTTTGGGGTTTTCCGTCACACCAACCTCAATGCATTTGTCCAGATTTGCTCCAGCAGAGTTGCACAGGTTCTGTGCTGCCAGTTCACTCTCTTGTCTTTGCCACTTCATAGTTCAGTCCCCGCTGATGTCACAGACTGCCATGGGGTCCTGCAAACAGAAATGTGGGTGGGGCCATGTTATCCCTGGGGGAACCTAGAGCAAACATGTCAACCATGGGTCTACACTGCTGGGTTGCCTGGGCTGCACAATGCTGTATCGTGACATCGGGGTGCCCCCTGTGACACTACGGGTGCCCCCTGCTCTCCTCCAGCTGCCCCCATGCTGCTCAGTGTCTCCGCATGTCTTCCCTCCTGAGCTCCTGCCCTGTGTCCTCAGCTTCCCAGCAGCTGTCAGAGCCTGGATACCCCACCTCCCTATCCTGCAGGACAGTCCCTCTCAAGTGGTCCAGAGCCTCCTCCAGCTGCTGCCCCCCTGGACCACAGGATGTGGTAGAACTGCCCTCTCAGTCCTTCATTCCCCACCCAGCCCAGCCAGCCACCTGTCCTCAGGACCCCAAACGCTCCGCCTCCCCGAGCTGGGGTCCACAGAGCAGGGGCTCAGGGAGCTGATTGTTTCTTGCTGGGGTTGTCTCATCTTCAGTCCCCTAGGCCCGAGTTTCTCCTCTAAGGGAATCAACACTACACTTGAAAGGGTCAGAGGTTGGGTGCTCTGGAAGGGCCTGGGGAAGGTGCGTCCTGAGGTCGGGGAGAGTGAAGGCGAGCAGGGAGCTGCGGTCATCGGACAGGGCTCCGCCCTACCGGATGCCAGTCTAACCCCGTAGCGGAGGGGACACGCCCCTCTGCAGGTGAGGCTAAGAGCCTCGGGGCGGGGGCGAGGGCGGTGTCCCCAGGAAGGTGCCCCAGGCCTGGGGGACTGGGGAGAGGGGTGTGCCTTCTGGCCCGCGGGCCACTAGCTCCTCCCCGACGGCGCCGGGCGGCACAGGGACCTGAGGAGGAGGACGAGGAGGGAGGGGAGAGTCCCGCACGGAAGTCGGGAAGGAGCGCTGGGCGGCTTCGCAGCCACACTCGGGTTCCCACCGGCGCTGGGACTGCCGGTCCCTCCGACCCTCCGAGCCCGGCGCCCAGCACCGCCGCCAGCATGCGGGTGAGTCCGCTCCGAGGCCACGCCCACCCGGACAGGGTCCGAGCCGGGGCCCCTCCGGCCGGCCCTGCCCCCTCACCTGGAGGGTGCCTGGGGCGGCCGCGGGTGGGGTTCTGTCCAGCCCAGGCCGCGGGGAGGCTGGCCGGGCTGGGATTGCGGCGGGACCGAGGAGGGCGGCCCTTAGAGAGTGAAGGGCTTAAACGGGGAGGGCAAGTCCACCCCCTGGGCCCCGAGCCGGGGTTCTTGGGTCCCTCCGGCCCGGCTCTCAGAGTGTGCGGGGAAGGCATATCCACCCCTGGGCCCTGAGCCAGGAGGAAGACCCCAGACCTGTCGCTCTGCCCTGAGGGGAGGGGCCTGTGGTCTCTAGGGTGGGCTGACCTGGGGATGGGGAGGCCCAGGGTGGCCAGCTGGGTCCTTGGCTCCCTGGGGGTTCTGCCTAGGCAGGGGTGGGAGCCCGCCGAGGGCTACTGGATTCTGATTCTGGGGGCAGAGCAGGAGGCTGTGGGGGCCCTGGGGAGGTAGGCAGGAGAACATCCTGGAAAGACTCCCTTTCTTCCCTCCGCCAGGGAAGAGGTCGGTCTCCGGGGCTGGGGCCAGCCCTTGGGCAGCTGGCGGGGACCCGTGCTGAAGTGGAGAACGAAAGCGGCCTCCCACTCAGCCCCCTCAGGGCGCTCCCAGGTGTGGGCCAAGCAGGCGGCCTCTCACCCTGCCCCTGCCCTTCCAGAGCCAGCTCTGGAGCCCCGGCTGCTAAGGCTGGCATGTGGGCATACGCTGGCCTGACCCCGAGCTCCCCTGGCTGCCCCCTCCTCCCATGCCAGCCCTGTGCTGGAGTGGAAGGGAGGCGGGGCTGGCAAGGGTGGGTGGGGAGGAAGCCCCTGGTTTGACTGAGGCAAGAGAATCAACCCTTGGAAGAAGACTGACGCACACAGCAGAGAACTCTGTGGCCCCAGCTGGATCTCAGCACACCCTTCCCCTGCTCCAGTCCTTTCCATGGCTCCCTGCTGCCCCCAGCTGAAGTCCAGGCTCCCCAGCTGCTGAGAGGCCCTCTGTGGTCTGGCTTCTGCTAACCCCCAGTCTCACCTCCCGGCAGCTCCCTTCTTGCCCTTTATGCTTCTGCAGAGCTGAAGTGCTGAGTACTGAGTCCCTGGGAGGTAGCACCGAGCCCCTGGACACCAGTTGCCCGCTGCCCCTCAGGGCCTGTGCACACCACAAGGGCAAGCTCCCCTGCCAAGTAGGCACCTGCTCTCCGGGCCCGCGTCCACTTACACTACGCACTCCCCGTGAGGGCTGCACACAGAGCAAGCTGTGTCTGGGGGTGGATGACCGGACACATGAGACACAGGGATGGCAGAAGGGAGGGGGAAGGCAGATGACAGGACTCAGAAGAGGAGGAAGAGGAGGAAGCAGGGGCTTCCCCGGCGGTCCAGCGGCTAGGACTCCTCGCTTCCACTGCAGGGGGTGCGGGTTCAATCCCTGGTTGGGGAGCTAAGATCCCACATGCGAGGGGGCACGGCCAGGGGAAGGGGGCTGGGAAGGGAAGATGAGGAAGCAGAGCCAGCAGGTGGGGCATGCGCTGGGGGGGTGGGGTCAGAGGCTGGGCGAGCGAGGGCGGGCCTCTCCCTGTTCATGCTGGGCAGTAGGGCAGGAGGGTGCGGAGTGCCAGCAGGGCTGTGGTGTGACTCCTGGCGTGAGACGGGCCGTGGAGAGTGAGGGAGGCCCACGTGTGCCACATGCAGCTGGGGTGATGTCACATGGGTGCTCCCCGTAGCCCGCAGGGCCAGGACTGCTGGGAGCTGGGTGGCAGTCGCATTCGCCCCTCTGGTGACCTGGAGGCTGGCCTGGGAAGGGACAGACAGGGGCAGGACTCGCCCAGCTCTGGCTCCCAAGGCTGGGAAGGTCTCCCGGGAGCTGCAGCGTCATAAGAAGTTTCCTCTTGCGGAGCCAGCGGGTGAGCCCGCTGGGACTCCAGTCTGTACCAAGCCCTGGGTGCATGGCCTGCAGGGGTGGGGGCTGGAAGGCCAAAGGGAGGACAACAGAGAGCCGGGTGCCCAGAGCCTGCCCCCCGTCCAAGTGCAGGGACTTGCCGGGGGTCTGCACATGGCAGGGCTGGGATCCCCGAGGCCGAGTGCCAAGGTAGCCCCTGTAGGAACCCTGCAGGAGCCCTGGGGATTGGGAGCCTGATGGGCACACATGGCTTCCTGGGGGTGGGGTCTGATAGACAGGGACGCAGGGGCCCCAGACACCTCGCTTCGGGTGCACCAAGCAGTCTGGTTGGCTGGAGGTGGGGGTGACTTCAGGTGAACCTGGTTCCCATCCGTGAAGGCCTCTTTCCCTGGAGGACAGATGGACAGATGGACAGCCTGATGCTGGAGGCCCAGAGAGGGGCGTTGCATGTGGCAGGTGGCCTGGGAATGGGGCTGGGGAGCCCAGAGTGTACAGGAAGCTGATGCTCAGGACCTGGTCCCTTTGCAGCTGTGGGGTGTGGGGTGGCTAGACCAGGGCTGGGCAGGGGAGACTCAGACCTGGCCGCTCCTGTGACTGCTCGCCCATTGCCCAGGGGTGACCAGGGCAACCCTGAGGGATGCATGTACCTTTGCCCTCGGTGGGGGGTTGTCTCCCTGTCTAGTGGCCCGAATCAATAGTGGGGGTCAGTGCCTGTAGGACACCTCTGGTCCAGATCACACACCATCCTCCAGGGAAGGTTGAGTTCCCCTTTTCCAAGAGGCTCTGGGTAATGTCCCAAAGCTGTGTGATATCTCTGGGGAGGGAGGGGTGTCTGGGACCCCAGAGTGGCACCAAGTCCAGCAGCCTCATTTCTGGGGCTGCCTGAGGGCAGCCTCCCGCTGCCGTCTTGGCGGGTCCCGCACAGGCAGTCTTCCCCAGGCTCCCTCCTGCTGTATCCTGCCAGCGTGGCTTCCCTGTGCCGTCCCTCCCCACCCTGGGGTCCCGTCTTCCCGCTGCTTGTCCTGCCCATTCTTCAGCCTCAGGCCGGTGCTCATGTGAGGGAGTCTCTCCTTTCAGCCTCTGTGGGACTGTCCACCGGGGACCCTCGAAGGGTCCTCCTGCAGGAGGTCCTGGGCCTGGGGAGAGATGGGGCGAGCCCTCATCTTGGATCTGAAGACAAGCACGTGAGGATCCGTTTCACTTACGAATTTGTCCAACATGACACTTAGCCCCTAAGACGGGCAAGTCACAGAACCGGCTACTGGTGACACAAATGTCCCTGGTCCCCATCTACTTGAGACTTTACTCTCTTCCCCGAGACAGAGGCTCCTCAGCCCAGGGCAACCCCCTCCCTGCAGATCTGTCTGAGAACTGAGAATGGCAGCTTTCTCCTCCGGCCCCAAACCTGAGTGCAGATCTGAGGGCTGAGGGTAGCTGGAGTTAGGAGGAGGCGGGGCTGCCAGAGGAGGGATGACCACTCTCCAGGAAAGTGGGGGCAGTGGGCCTGGCGAGCCCCGCGACCACCAGCGGCAGAATCTCAGTGCCCAGTGTGGGCTGCACCGTGGCACTGGGCCACGAAGACGATGACGGCACTAGCCCCGTCTCACTGTGACCTTAGCGTCTGATGCCCTAGAGCCTGCTGTTCTGTGGTTGCAACTGATGCATTTCTTTTTGATTGAGACAATCAAAAGCTTTTGTGATTGAGACAGAGGGGGCCCCAGGCCTGGTCCTGGACCCAACATCTCCTGGTGTGTTTGCGGGCGGGGGGTTGGAGTCGAGGTCCAGATTTAGCAAAACAAAAAACAGGCACCTAGTAACTTGAATGTCACATAAACAACAATTTTTTTTTTAGTATAAGTATGTCCCATGCAATAATTGGGACGTACTTATACTAAAAAGTATCTGTTGTTTTTCTGAAATTCAAATGTGACTGGGTGGCCTATATTTTAGCTGGCAGCCTTCAAGTGCAGCCTGGCTGGAGCAGTCCAGTAAGGCTTTCCTGAGGAGTCAGGAATGCGGTCGGGGAAGAGGAGGGGCAGCCGGTGGGCGGAGAAGCAGGGGCAAAGGCCGTGGGCAGGACGGAGAAAACCCGGGTCGGGTGAGGTGCAGTGGGAGACTGAAGGCTTGTGAGCCAGTAGAGGGGCTGGGCCACCCTGGGGCGGTAGTGAGTGAGTGGGTGGTGTGGTGGCAGTGAGGGCCATGGTGGGGTGGGTGGCACCCAAACCATTCAGGGCAAGGCAGGGTGCTCCAATGGACACAGCTCTCAGAGTGCTTCCCACACCCTTATCCCGGGGATGATGCAGGGTCCCTGTCCCTCTGGGGTCCCTGTGCTCCCTGGGGAGCTGCCAGCTGGGACACTGGCTGGGGTCCCTCTCACCGAGCACACAGGCTGGCCAGCCCTGTGCTGGGTCTACAGGGTGCTTCCCGCATGGCGTCAAGCCCCCTAAGGCTGGGGGATGTGGGATCTTGCCTGAGGTCATGCAGCCTTGGTACCCGCTGGGCTCTTGGCTCCAAAGCCAGAGTCTTCCCCCTCACATCGGCCGCAGAGCTCCCCCTGCATGAACTGCGCTGACTGTCGGCCCTGGGCCCCCACCTCCTGCATCTCCCACCCGCTTCAGCCCAGTGGCTGTTCCAGAGAAGGGGCCCTGGGTCACTTTGTCTCAAGCCCTCAGAGCCTGCTGTTTGCTCACTGGGAGTAAATGAAGCCTAAAGACCCCCCTCCACTCCCCGCCCCCCCTTGCCAACCTGGATGCCAATCCCAGAACCCTTCACTCCACTTGTGCAGTTTTTACAGGTCTGTGAGTTTTCCTAAAGAGTCACAAAGACAGTGCAGGGTCCCCCGTGCCCCGTCGCCTGGGCGCTGGTCAAAGCGAGGGCCCGACATGGCCGCCTTGACTCATGTCACCGGCTTTTCCGTGTGTGTCCTCTCCTGTTCCCGGCTCGTGCAGGACCCCCCCCTCCCGCCACGGCATCATGGCCACGTCTCCACGGCCCCTCCTGTCTGTGATGGTCCCTCCGTCCCTCCTTGCCCTTGGCCGCCTGACTCTGGGGTCCGCTCACTCGGGCTCAGGTGAAGGTGCCTCTTACGTCTTCTGCTGAGATGGGTCCAGGGGCTTTAGGGTGGGGATCACGCACTACCGCATCACATGCTGTCAGGAGGTCCCCGACATCTCAATTACATCACCGTGACCTTGACCTTCATCACCTGGGTGGGGGGGCGTCTGCCAGGTTTCTCCTCTGTAGGGTGACTCTTTTTCCCTTTCACGCTTTCTTCATTAGTCACTGAGTCCAGCCCACCCTCGAGAGGGAGGATTCTGCACCACCCCCCGGAGGCAGGAGCACAGAAGGATGTGTGAGGTTTGTTAATGCTGCCGCAACAGTTAACAAAGAATCGGGGAGACTCGGGGGCTTGGCACCATCCGCTTCCTCCTTAAGGTTCTGCCCGCTGGTTTTAGTGTCCATCCGTCTGTCCAGGACGTGCCTGCAGCAGTCGCTCCTGCACGGTTCTCACTGGACTTACTTTTAGGAAACTCAGTACCATGTCACATTGGTCCCCAGCCCTGTGTGCAGTGGCGGCCCTCATGTTCCTGTTGCGTGTGGTCATAGCACAGTGTTTTCATCCATCTGCCTACCGATGGGAATTTGGGTTATTTCCACAATTCTGATATGAAATATGCTGCTGTGAGCACCCTTGTCTGTCTCCAAAGGTGGCTGGCCCGGGGTGTAGTGTCTGGGATGGTCAACTTAGTTTCCCAAATTCCTGCACCAATGTGTGAGCCACAGCAACACATGGGGATTCTGCTGAGTCACCCCGGCTTTTTTTTTTTTTTTTTTTTTTTGACGTATAGTTGATTTACAACATTATATTAGTTTCGGGTGATTTACAATATTATATTACATTCAGTATTTTTATAGATCACCTGGGCTTTTTTTAAAAAAATATTTATTTATTTATTATTTATTTTGGCTGCTCCAGGTCTTAGTTGCAGCAGATGGGATCTTCATTGCGGCATGCATGTGGGCTCTAGTTCCCGGAGCAGGGGTCGGACCTGGGCCCCCTGCACTGGGAGCGTGGAGTCTTAGCCACTGGACCACCAGGGAAGTCCCACCCAGGCTTTTTTTTTGGGGGGGGGGTGCACCAAGCGGCATTCGGGATCTCAGTTCCCCGACCAGGGATTGAACCTGGGCCACGGCTGTGAAAGCACTGCATCCTAAACACTAGACAGCCAGGGAACTTCCACACCCGTGTTTTTAGAGCTGTGTGGCCGTAAAGTGTTTGCTACCAAATGGTGGAAGGTGGTGCCTCCTTGGTCACCTGGCCTGCGTTTTCCAGATGGTTCCCTAGCTCCATGTTTTCACCTCCTGAGTGCCCCTCTTTTGTGAAGTGTGCATTTGCATCTCTGGCCCACTTTAAACTGGGCTGTCTGCCTTTCCTTATGAATTCTGGGAGCTCTTTGTATATGTTTCCAAACAAACCTCTGCTGGCCATTTCTGCTGTAGCCTCAGTGCATGCACTTAGCCCCACCCGGAACTACCCCTTTGGTACCAGAGCACCCAGCCCAGGAGGTGCTTGTCTGCTGCAATGAGCCCCATCCTCTGTCTGCTCTTCACCCCCAGGGAGAAGAGAGCCTCCGGATCCTGGTGGGGACCAAAGGGGACAGCCCCCTGCAGATGGACATCAATACCACTGAGGTGAGTCTCTGCTCGAATCTCTCCGGCTTGGTCCCACCTACTGCCCCATGCCCCGCACCTGGCCCGCCCTGGTCCCCAGTCCCAGTCCCCACACCTCCTTCTTCTAGACCGAGGCCTCTGAGCCATGGGACTATGTCCTTGTGGCTGATCATTGCACCCAGAGAAACCCCAGGCAGGTCCAGCGGCAGCAGCAGTTCCTGGAAGAGCTCGAGAGGAAGGGCTTCTGCTACAAGGTGGGCGGGCTGAGGGCCTCGCCTGGGCGCAGGGGTCACGGGGGACTGGGCGGATCCCGGGGACTTGTCTGGGGAGGTGGGCTGAGGCCTCGTGCAGGACTTGGAGGGGATAGGCCATTGGCTTTGGATGAAGGGGGCGGGTCCCAATGGGGAGTAGAGGGTCCCATGCTGCCCCCCACCCTCAGGCGAGGGAGGACCAGGCGAAGGTTTTCTTTGGGATCCGAGCTGACAACTGGGTTTTTGACCAGTACCGCAGACTTCTCATGGAGCCTGAGGCTACCGCCCCCAGAGGGGAGCTGGCCAGGCCAACTTCCATCCCAGCCACCACCAGGTGAGAGGCTGGCCCCGAGTGGGTCCAGGAGGATCCATGCCCGCCCACATGCCAGTCCAGACAGGCAGCAAGACTCCCAGGAGTAGTCCCAGGGTGGAGGGCCCAGGGGGCAAGGGTCTGTGAGTCAGTTTCCATGTCTGTAATACGGGAAAATGACAGTTCTCACCTCTTGGAGTGTTTGAAGGTTACATGTGACTATGTCCCCCGGATGCAGAATAGAAACCAGCCTTAAAGGGTGGGCAGAATTTGGAGAGGCTGAGAGGATCCTCCTAGCTGTCCCTCCTAGGCTCTGAGGTCATCTCCCTGGATTCACGTCCTGACTTCTTTCCTCCAGACCAAATGCCCCTCCCTGGACATCTATCCCTTGCTTCCCAGGCACCCAACACCTCCTCTCTCTCCAAGCACCTGCTTCTCCCCACCCCAATCCTCTAGGCCTCCAAGCCAGCCCACCTTCCCTCCCCACAGCCCTCCTCCATCATCTTCCTGGCCCCAGCCCCGGCCCCCTGAACTCATCTGGGGCCCGATCAGGGAGACTAGCGAAGAACACTCCTGGAATTTGGATACGAGGCAGTGGAGAAAGGACTGGCTGGTGTTGGGAGGACACATGAGTAGAGGCATCTTGATGGGGCCTGAGAGGAGCAGGCTGTGGGGAGTGCCCTGGGACACTCAGGGGGCCGTGTCTCATAGGAGGATGTTCCAGAGGAGCAGGACTGTATAGTCAGATGCCCGAATGTGCTGCTTCCTGGCCGTGTGGCCTTGACCAAATTACTCACCCTCTCTGAGCTTCAGTCACCCCATAGGCAAAATGGCTCACAGGGGTGCAAAGAGGATTCGTGCACATAAAGAGTGTGCTCTCGACGTGTGGGGGCTCCAGGTGGGACGGGTGATTGGAGGTGGGAGGTCTGGGAGGGATCTGGGAGAGACTATTGCAGGGCTGAGCATCGGGGCCCTGGGAAGAGAGAGACCACCCTGAGGGAGGCCCACCTTGGAACCATGGCACAGCTAGACCCTGGGAGGATTTAAGGAGGTGGGCTCCCAGATGAGTCCTGGATTCTGGGCTCTGGTCAGGTGGTCAGGGCAGGTGGTCTGGGGGCTCTGCTAGGACACAGAGGGGCCTGGGACCTGGCCAGATAGAGGGCCATCCTGAGCCAGCTCTTGTGTTCCAGAATCCAAGTTGTCAACTTTGTGCTGAACAGCAAGATGGCAGCTGGTGGTAAGGACTGGATGGGCAGGTGGCCTGTGCAGCAGCCCACCAGGAGGGGCAGTCACACGGGGAGAACGGCACAGGGTCTTCCCTCACCCCTCACCCCCTTCTGACCCGAGAATCCCTGTGACCACCAGACACGCTCCAGGATTTGGTGAAGGATGGGGTCTTTGAGGCCGGGTTTCCCCTACACAAGGTGAGTGGAGGGCCGGCTGGGAGAGGACCTGAGGGCAGGACCTGAGGCAAGAAGCTCTCACTGACTGTCGCCTCTGCTCAGGGGGAGGAAGACCTAAAGAAGAAATGGGCCCGGTGGAGAAACATGTTCCAAACGCAGCCAGTTGGTGACATCAGGTACTACTGTCCGCCGCGGACACACCTGCGCCCCCGCAGGCAGGCTGCGCCCCCCGCGGTTACACCCACGCCTCCAGCAAACTGCTGTGCGGGCTCCTATTTAGACGCACATTTAGATGCCCTCAGTACTGACGCTCCTTGCCCGCCCCCGCATGTGGCATGCCTCACCCCGGCGTTGGCGCTGGACGGTCACCCCTGGTGGGAGTGGCCCTGACGGGACGGCTGTGCCCCTAGGAACTACTTCGGTGAGAAGGTGGCCCTGTACTTCGCCTGGCTCGGCTGGTACACCTACATGCTGGTGCCCGCCGCGGTGGTGGGCCTCATCATCTTCCTGAGCGGGTTTGCCCATTTCGAAGCCAGCCAGATCAGGTGGGGCGGAGTCAGGCAAGGGACGGGACTGGGGGGTCAGGGAAGGGGCAGGACCGGGGTGGGGGAGGTCACGGAAGGGGCGGGGTTAGGGCGGGGTCGTGAAAGGGAGTGACTGAGGGTGGGGACGAGTCAGGGAATGAGCAGGGACTGGGGTGTGTAGGGTCATGGAGGGGGCGGGGTTTGGGCGGAGTCAGGGAAGGGGGTGGGACTGAGGGGGCTGGGTGGAGTCAGAAAGGGGGCATGACTGGGGTGGGGTCATGGAGGGGCGGGGTCGTGAAGGGGCGGGACTGGGGCGCGGTGGGTCACGGAAGGGGCGGGACTGGGGTGTGTAGAGTCACAGTAGGGGCAGGGTTGGGGTGGCATCGTGAAGGGGGTGGGACTGAGGGTGGGTGGAGTCAGGGAAGGGGCGGGACTGGGGTGGGGTCATGGAGGGGCGGCGGGGTTGGGGCGGGGTCGTGAAGGGGCGGGACTGAGGGTGGGGCGGAGTCAGGGAAGGGGCGGCCTGGGGCGGGGTCCTCCAGGGGCCACAGGAGGGGCCACAGGAAAGCGCCGCCGACAACCCGGTCCCTGCACCCCCAGCAGGGAGATCTGTGAGGCCCACGACGTCTACATGTGCCCTCGCGGCGACCACAACCCCAGGTACCAGCGGCTCTCAGAAACCTGCGCCTTCGCCAAGGTTTGCGCCTGGGGGGCACTACGGCCGCTCGCCCGCGGGGAGGAGGGCCCAGGGGGTCCTCCCAGGGAAGAGAAGGCCGCCCCAGCCCCACGCGCCACTCTCCCCAGCTCACTCACCTCTTCGACAACGAGGGCACCGTGCTGTTCGCCATGTTCATGGCGCTGTGGGGTGAGTCGCTGCGGCACCTGGGGGGCAGCCGAGCTCCACACGCAGCGGGGACACACCGTGAGGCCTCTGCTTTCTCCCGGCTGCAGCCACCGTGTTCCTGGAGTTGTGGAAGCGGGAGCGAGCCCGTGTGGTCCTGCAATGGGACCTGTACGGGTGGGACGAGGACCAGGTGAGGCTGAGCCAGGTGACCAGGTCCAGGGTCCACAAGAGTCTGCTGTGTCTGAGGGGGTCCCCACGTATAAGGCATGGTTGCTGTGGGTGAGGGGTCCCGTGTCTCAGGCGTGTCCGGTGCCGTCCACAGGAGGAAATGGCGCTGGGGCTCATTGCCTGCCCTGACTACCAGCCCCAGCTGCACCAGCACTCTTACATGCGGAGTACCGTCATCCTCCTGCTGTCTCTGTTGATGGTACTCCTGGGGCGCCCCTGGTGGGGCTGGAGAGCAGGTGGGGCAGCCCCCTGAGGCCTACCCATCCTGGCCTCCCCGACCCCCGCCAGATCTGCCTGATGATAGGCATGGCCCACATTCTGGTGATCTACCGCGTCCTGGCCGCTGCCCTTTTCAGCTCCGCCTTGCCCTTCCTGGGGGAGCAGGTGACCACGGCCGTGGTGGTGACCGGGGCCCTGGTTCACTATGTGAGCATCCTCGTCATGACCAAGGTAGGGGTCGGGGCAGGGCGAGGGTGCCGGTGGGGCTGAGGCTCTGCTGAGGTCCGAGGTGAGCCCTCCGTCTCCCCTCCCACAGATCAACAAATATGTGGCACTGAAGCTTTGTGACTTTGGTGAGAGGAGGGCCCCCCTGAGCCCCTCTCTGGCTACTGGAGGGAGGATTCAGGGTGGGGATCTTGGAGCCCTGGGGTGGGGGAAGGGGGCCCATGAGAGGGCAGGGGCTCGCACCTGGGAGACAGGTGGGGGTCTCAGGTGTCCCTGAGTTTTCAGGATAGGGACAGGCTGGGCGTGGGCTGTCATCGGGGTGAAGGATGGGGGAGGGACGGCCCCACATCTCATTCCAGAGAAGCCCAGGACCTTCTCAGAGCGAGAGAGCAAGTTCACCATCAAGTTCTTCACTCTGCAGTTCTTTGCTCACTTCTCCTCCCTTATCTACATCGCCTTCATCCTGGGCAGGTAAGGGCCACCTGCTCCCACATGCCTCCCTCTAACTCCTTTCTCCCCACCTTGAAAATGGAAATACCTCTTCTTTTTTTTTTTTTTTTCCGTACGCGGGCCTCTCACTGTTGTGGCCTCTCCCGTTGCGGAGCACAGGCTCCGGATGCGCAGGCTCAGCGGCCATGGCTCACGGGCCCAGCCGCTCCGCGGCATATGGGATCCTCCCAGACCGGGGCACGAACCCGTATCCCCTGCATCGGCAGGCGGACTCTCAACCACTGCGCCACCAGGGAGGCCCCCTCTTCTTTTTAATTTTTAAAATAAATCATGCTCAGAACACGTGGAAACCCAGTATAGAAATATGTGAAGTAAGCCCACAGCGACCCCCCAGCTGTCCAATCCTTGTCCTCAGAGATGACACTGTAACTGTTTGTTGGGTCTTCCCAAACTTTTTTACACATTTAAGTACACACACATACACCTATTGACATGAGTGATTTTGTCGTGTAAATAATTGTATCTGCCTTACACTGAAAATGTACTATGGGCATTTTCCATGTCTGCATGGGTGGTGAGGCTTTGTTTTTAAAAGCATACTATAAGCATTCTTTTGTGGGATGTCCTTGAATTTATTCAACCACTTCAATTGGTGGACATTCGGGTTAATTCCAGTTTTGAGGTTTATAAATAAAGCTGCAGTGGGCATCCCATGTAACACACATGCACATGCATATGCACACACATGCACACACTTCCCCTCACCTTCCTAATTAATGAAATGAACATGTTTGGTTCAATCAACGTATCTTTTCTTGTCTTTTCTGAAGAAACTAATTCCTCTATGTGTTCTCTGTGTTTGTTCAAATGTTGTAAGTTACACACATACTGCCAATTAATCCCAAACTCTCTAGCAGAACTTCATTTATTTATTTGCACAATTTGTTTATTCATTTATTTATTTATTTTTGCTGCGTTGGGTCTTCAATGCCACATGCGGGCTTTCTCTAGTTGTGGCGAGTGGGGGCTACCCTTCGTTGAGGTGCGCGGGCTTCTCATTTCTCATTGCGGTGGCTTCTCTTGTTGCTGAGCATGGGCTCTAGGCGCGCGGGCTTCAGTAGTTGCGGCACACGGGCTCGGTAGTTGTGGCTCGCGGGCTCTAGAGCGCAGGCTCAGTAGTTGTGGCGCATGGGCTTAGTCGCTCCATGGCATGTGGGATCTTCCCGGACCAGGGCTCGAACCAGTGTCCCCGGCACTGGCAGGCCGATTTTTAACCACTGCGCCACCAGGGAAGTCCCTCTAGAAGAACTTTAGAAGAAACCAACTCCTGCCAGTATGTTCAAAGACATCATGAGGTCCTTGGAGATGCCCTCGTGGCATCTGTCCCCTTCTCTTGGGGCTGTGCTTGGCCCTTTCATCCTGGGAAGCCCCTTACTCTCTGCTGTGTAGGATCCCAAGTTTTCCAGTGGCTTCCTGTGAAAGGGTACATGGGGAATCATGTGTGCTGAGTTTCCTCTTTACTGGGGGCCTGACTGAGCGTCTACTGGAGAAATAATTCTAAGTTGGATATGGTTTTCCTCAGACTTCCGAAGGATATTTTGGTTTCTGGCTTCCAGTGTTCTGTTCCACAAGTCTGGCATCAATGTTCTTCCAACTCTCTGTGCATCTTCTCACTGTCCCCCATCTTCTGAAGTTTCTCAGCCGTGTGACTTGTTGGCTCTTTTTCATTCGACATGCTTCTCTCCTCCACACGCCAGCTTTCCTCTCTCTGCTGGATGATTTCCACCATCACACAAACATGCTGTCACAGTTCTTTCCGAAAGTCTTCTCATCGGCGTATCTGGTTTCTGGTTCTCCCGCCTCGCCTCGCGCTTCTCCCTCCCCGGTACTCTCACTGCCTCCTGGCACTGACCTTTGCTCTCCTGCTGACCTTTGCTCTCCTGCTGACCTTTGCTCTCCTGCTGGCCCAGAACCCTGGTCCCTCAGACTCCGCTCTTCCCTTGATCCCCCTCCATAGCCGTCGCCACCCAGGATGTGCCGCACATTTATTTGTTCACTGTCTCTCTCAGAAATGGCAGCTCCCCAGGGCGGAGAGCAGGGCGCTTGTCCTTTGCTGAATGCTCAGCTCCTGCAGCCGGCCAGGTGTGCAGAATCAGTGCTGGTCAAAACCGGGTGCTCACTGGGCCTGGAGCCTCAGGGCCTTCAGTTTTGAGATTTTCTCATGTATCTGATAGCCTCCTGCTTTGGCTCCCTCTCCTCCCTTCTGAGGAATTCTTTTTGTTTGGAAATTGGACCTTCTGAATTGATCATCTACTTTTCTTTGCTTTTTTTCTCCCATTCTTGTTCCAGTTTCTTGGAGTTTTTCTCAACTGTTTTCCAACCCTTCTACTGAACGTTTCGCTTCTGCTTATGTTCTTAATTTCAGAGCACTCCTTTTGACATTTGCAGATTCTTCACAGCCTCCTCTTCATGTCACCTGGACACCAGGGCTTTTCTTGTCTGAGGATGTGGCCTCTTTTTTCCCCTTCTACTCTGGTATTTCTTCTGTTCCTTTCGAGTTTCTTTTATGCTCTTTCTTTGATTGGTCTCTGATTCTGGTGTTAGAGACACACACACACACACCCCCACCGCCTTAGATGTCTTTTATTCTTGGCCACCTGTCTGTAATTGAGAAAGGCATGTGCCAGTGGCTTTGCTCTGGACCATGTGTCTCCTGTCGGGACCTCTTGCTGTGTCGGTTCCTGAAGGGGAATCCCTGGTCTCCTGCCTGGAGGCAGAAGGATGCCCGTCAGTATGCTGGGAGCCCAGCTGGGGAAGGGACAGTGTGGGGTCTCAGTGTCCATTGGCCCAACCCTGTGATCTGAATCTTTGGTTGTTCAACCCCCAGAAATGTCTTTGTCTTCTTGTGTGTGTGTGTCTTGTGTGTGTGGGGGGGGGTGGATTAGGGGTTGGATAGGAGGCCTAGGGGTTCAGCCGGGCCTGCATCCCATCCAGTGGGTGCCCCCAAGCTACCAGAGGTGCCCAAGTCCTGCGGTGTTCCAGGCTCTTGGGCAGGGTCGTGTTGCTGTTCAGTTGTCTTCCCTGCAGGCTTAGATCCAGGATGATGTCTCAAGTGGGCTGCAGGCCTCTCCAGTTCCCTTCCATCTCCGAGGTGATGCCTGGCAGTGGGTGTGAGCAGCCAGCCATTTTAACTGGGAGTCGGCAGTGCACATTTAAATTGAGAGACATTGCTAAAGCACCCTCCAAAAATGCTGTGCTGACTCACAAAGCCACACAGTGTGTATGTGACCGCACACTCCATGTTGGTCTGATGAACAAAGACTTTTCATCCTTAAAGGTGCGTTATTAAAACCTATTAGTGAGAATTCAGCATCTTTCCAGATATTTTTTGGCCATTAAATTTCTTTTCCTATAAGTTGTTCATATCATCTGAGCATTTTTATAACATCAAGGTCAAGTGAATTCTCTTCTGACTCTATCAGTTTCTTGAAATCATGTCATGTTTTACTTTGCTTCTTATTTGATCATTTCTTTGTTGTACAGCTCTTTATTTTTCCTGTTGTTTTTAATTGCCTTTTTTTCCCCCTTGCATGTCTTTCTCTTATCAGGGTTCTCCAGCCTCTCCAGGTCAAACTGTCTATCGCGTGGACTCTCCTTTCTCCCACAGACCCTCCGTTCTCCCCACACTGGGTTGGTGGCTCTCTGTGCCTCCTGCGTGCCTGTCTCCCTGGGACTTCAATCTGCTGCCTTCCTGGGTTAGAACCATCATTTCCTGGACTCCCAAGCCTCCTTCTTTCTTGATTTTTGCTTTCATTTATTTTGAGAAGGTATATCGGAGAGGTAAACTCTCTGAATTCATGTATGTCTAAAGGTGTCATGTTCTACTGTTGCACAAGATTGACATGGCTGGGTATAGAAATCTAACTTCAAAACAATTTTCCCTTCTAGAACTTTAAAGACATTGCTCCGTTGTCTTTGAACATGCAAAATAGATGATAAGAAGTGTGCAGAAAATCTGATTTTTGTTTCTTCCTAGTTGACCTAGAAGCTTTAGGATCTTCTCTTTAAACAGGGGAACAATCTAGGGTGGGTCTTTTCTTCATGCACTGTGCTGGGCAATTGTTGGCACCTTCCAATGAAAAAGCCCATGTCCTGCTTAGGCTCACTACATTTTCTTCTCCTTTTTTTTTTTTTTTGCAGTACGCGGGCCTCTCACTGTTGTGGCCTCTCCCGTTGCAGAGCACAGGCTCTGGACGCGCAGGCTCAGCGGTCATGGCTCACAGGCCGAGCCGCTCTGCAGCATGTGGGATCTTCCCGGACCGGGGCACGAACCTGTGTCCCCTGCATCGGCAGGCAGACTCTTAACCACTGCGCCACCAGGGAAGCCCCATTTTCTTCTTTTTTTCCTTAGGCTTTTTTTTTTTTTTTTAATTTTTATTGGAGTGTGGTTGCTTTACAATGTTGTGTTAGCCTCCACTGCACAACAAAATGAATCAGCCATACACATACAGATACCCCTTCCCTTTTGGACTTCCCTCACATTTAGGTCACCACAGTGCATTAGGTAGAGTTCCCTGTGCTATACAGTATGTTCCCATCAGCTGTCTATTTTATACATAGTGTCAGTAATGTATATGTGTCAGTCCCAGTCTCCCAATTTCTCCCACTCCACCCCTTTCCCCCTTGGTATCCATACATTTGTTCTCTACATCTGTGTCTCTGTTTCTGCTTTGCATATAAGATCATCTATACCATTTTTCTAGATTCCACATATATGTGTTATTATATGATATTTTTCTCTTTCTGACTTACTTCACTCTGTATGCCACTCTCTAGGTCCATCCACGTCTCCACAAATGACTGCATTTCATTCCTTTTTATGGCTGAGTACTTTTCCATTGTATATATGTACCACGTCTTCTTTATCCATTCCTCTGTTGATGGACGTTTAGGTTGCTTCCGTGTCCTGGCTATTGTAAATAGAGCTGCTGTGAACATTGGGTTGCATGTGTTTTTTTGAATTGTGGTTTTCTCTGGGTATATGCCCAGTAGTGGGATTGTTGGTTCAGGTGGTAGTTCTATTTTTAGTTTTTTGTGTTTGTTTTCCTTAGGTTTTTAAAAATATTTTTTTCCCCTCTGCTCTCTATGGAACGCCTTGTCCTCTTGGGTTTCTTATCTTTTTCTCTCATATATTCCATCTCTGTGTCTTTACATTCCACATCTGGAGAGATTTCCTCCACTTTGTCTTTTTGCCTTTTTTTTTTTTAATGTTTATTTATTTATTTACTTGGCTGCACTGGGTCTTAGTTGTGGCACGTGGGATCTTTAGTTGCAGCATGCGAACTCTTAGTTGCGGCATGTGGGATCTAGTTCCCTGACCAGGGATCGAACCCAGGGCCCCTGCATTGGGAATGTGGAGTCTTAGCCACTGGACCACCAGGGAAGTCCCTGTTTTCTTTTTTTAAGTTTAACAGTTGAAGTCTTAATTTCCAAGAGGGTTTTTATTTTTTTATCCTTTTTTTTTATAGTGTCCTTTTCTTGTTTCCATAGATACAGTACTTGATGATATCAATGTTCTTTTTTCCTCTTAAGTTCTCATCTGTTTCCTCATTATCTCATTTCTTAAAGGGTCCATCTTCCTGTTCCTTTATCGTAGTCTTTCTCTTGTACAGCTGGTTTTCCTCGTGCCTGAAGATTTGTAGCTGTCCGTTCATACTGAAGAACAAAGGACTGAGTTGGTTTTCCCTGGCAGGATGGGATATGTCTTTATAATAACTCACGTCTGCTGACACTCACCCATTCTATCCTGAGGGCCTCACATTTATCAGCTCTAATCTGCACAACAGCCCTATGGGGTAGGGACTCTCTAAACCCCATTTCACAGATGAGTAGACCGAGACACAGAAAGGTTAAGAAACTATCTCAGGATTGCAGTCAGCAGGTGGTGGGGCAGATAGAAGCCTGAGTCTGGCTCCTTCTGTGTACTGCCCCTGCATGTGGCATCCCTGGGAAAAGAAGGCAAAAGCCTATGCAGTCACTCGTGTTTCTCTGGAGGCGGTTTCTTTTTTGTCATGAAGGTTATCAGTGTGTCTCTTTATAGTTCCTGTTTTTCATGCCGTGCTCAAAACGGCCTCCCCTCCTCAACATTAAAAACATGTTCAGCTGTGATTTCCCTTAGATGCTTATGGTTTCAACATTTTAAACATTTAAATCTTTGATTCACAACGAATTTGCTTTGCTGCAGGTGGCAAAGGAGGGAAGCCTGTTTGTTGTTTTCCAAGTGAGAGCCAGTTGTCCCCAAACCATTTGTTGACTGTTCCATCGCCACCACCACCCTCCTGTCACATACCAGGTTCCATCACTCACTTGCATGTTTTGGTGTCTCGTGGACTCTGATGATTCTGGTCCAGTTCCTTTCTGTGTAATTATTACTGCTATGCTTTCCTAATTTTCTTTTTCTCTTCTTTTTCACTTTTCCTTTTTTGTAGTTATTTACATGTTTATTCTTCTAGGTGAACTTTAAAATAATGTTTGTCAAACTCCATCAAAATTCTGTGGGATCCATGCCGCGGAGCGGCTGGGCCCGTGAGCCATGGCCGCTGGGCCTGTGCGTCCGGAGCCTGTGCTCCGCAACAGGAGAGGCCACAACAGTGAGAGGCCCACATACCACAAAAAAAAAAAAAAAAAAAAAAATTCTGTGGGATTTAGCTTAAGATTGCAGTGAAATTATACATTCTTTTAGGGAGAATTGACATAGATACTGTATTTTCTATTACTGACCACAACTTAGTGGCTTTAAACAACACACGTTACATATAGTTCTCGAGGCCAAGAGTCCAAAATGGGTCTCACTGGGCTAAAATCAAGGTGTCAGCAGGGCTGTGTTCTGTCTGCAGGCCCTCGGGGAGAGTCCATACTCTTGTTTTTCTCAGCTTCTAGAGGCTGCCTGGCCCGCTTCCTCCTGTGTCTGCAAAGCCAGTGGTGTCAGGCTGAGTCCTTCTCATCCTGCCATCTCTCTGGCTCTCATTTAAGGGCTCTGGTGATTACAATGGGCACACCCAGATAATCCAGGATTATCTCTCCATTTTAAGGTCAGCTGATTAGCAACCTTAATACCAGCTGCCATGTCAGATAACATATTCACAGGTTCCAGGAATTAGGATGTGGTATCTTTGCGGGCCTGACATTCCATCTGTCACAAAAATACAAGCTTAAGTTTTTCTATCGAAGAACAAGGTCTCTCTATTCAAGTCTTGTTTTAATGTTCTTTAGCTGTGTTACAGTTTTCTTCTTATGGGTTCCCCATATTTCCTGTGAATTTCACTCTATTTTATAGTTTTTGCTGCTATCTGCAACAGATATTTCCTCCTGCTACATTTCTCAGTGGTTTTGTTGCACCTAGGAAAGCAAAAGGGAGTTGAGCTTGATATCAATTTTATATCCACTCTGAGCATTTTTCAGTAGATTTATCTGCCCAATCGTTCCGTTGATTTATTTTGGTTTCCCAGATATATAATCGTATTTTCTACAACAAGTTTTTCCTTTGCAAAGTTACGCTGTCCTGGAATAGTAGTTGTCACGAACTGTAACAGGAGCGCTTGCAGGATTTCACCATTGAGCGTGAGCCCAACGTCTGGTTAAATACACCTTTTTTATCATGGAAGTCAGGTGACTTAAACACACAGTAGCCCTGTGTGCACAGTTACCATGGGGAGAAACTGAGGCCCCTCCTCACGGCCTTTTCTGAGCCTGTGAACAGTTGAGAGGTCCCCTGTGGTCCTGAGCACCTGCAGGCCTGTCTGGGTACAAACTGTGCGTCCAGCACCCAGCCTCTGCTCGCCTGCAGGGCGCGTCTCCTTCCTTCCCCTCCGGGCCCCACTGCTCCCCGACTCCCACTCCTGTCCTGCCCCCTCTCTCAGCCTCGCTGCCCTTCCCAGGATCAACGGTAACCCCGGGAAGTCCGTGCGCCTGGCAGGGCTGTGGAAGCTGGAGGAGGTCAGTCTGTCCGGAGGTCTTACTGCCCTCTTCCTGAACTGCCCCAACCCCCTGGTCACCCCCAGGCCCCGTGCCTGACCTCTCACCCTTGCCCCCACAGTGCCATCTCAGCGGCTGCATGATGGACCTGTTCGTGCAGATGGCCATTATCATGGGTCTGAAACAAACGCTCAGCAACTGCATGGAGTACCTGGGCCCGTGAGGACCACCCTCCCTCCCGGGGCGCCACCCTCACCACAGGCAGCACCCGACCCCGCAGGACCCCACCTCCCAGAGCCAGCAGTCCCGAGGGGCCCTCACCCCCCTCCCCGTCCCCCACCCGGTCCTCCTCGCCCGCAGGTGGCTGGCCCACAAGTGTCGCTCGATGCGAGCCACGTCCCAGGACCCCGAACTGAGGCACTGGCAGCTCAACTACCGCCTGAACCCGGTCAACACCTTCAGCCTGTTCGAGGAGTTCATGGAGATGAGTACGCGGCCCAGGGCTGGTGGGCGGAGGGGCGGGCGCCGCGCGGGGGCCCGCGGTGACAACCCCCACCCGCAGTGATCCAGTACGGCTTCACCACCGTCTTCGTGGCCGCCTTCCCGCTCGCCCCGCTGCTGGCGCTCTTCAGCAACCTCGTGGAGATCCGCCTGGACGCCATCAAGATGGTCCGGCTGCAGCGGCGCCTGGTGCCCCGCAAGGCCAAGGACATCGGTCAGGGGCCCGACGGGGCGGCCTGAGGGCGGGCGCTCCAGCCAGCCCCAGCCAGGGGACGGGAGCGGCGAGGCACGCTGGGGCCACGCCAGTCCCCTTGAAACCACCGCTCTAAGCCATGGGGGCAGGGCTCAGGCCCCAGGAAGAGGCGGGGCTGGCAGGCACCTCGCCGGCCGCTCCCCCTCAGGGGTCCCATTGAAGGGCCAGCAGCCGCCCTGCGGGGGCTGTGCAGAACAGCTTGACTCTCAGGGAGCTGAGGGAGAGGGGTCCAGCAGCTGGGGACAGGGACTGAGAGCAGGTGGCCTTAGTCACCTAGACCGGCCTCGCTGAGGTGGACAGGTGTCAGGGATGAAGCAAGGAGGTGCAGCATTGGACATAGGCACTGGGAGAGAGAAGTGTGAGGGAGGCCTCAGTCTTGGGACCAGTTAAGGGGGTGTGCCCTGGGGAGGGGACCCGGGAGGTGGAGCAGGCCTGGGGGCAGCTGAAAGGTTCAGGCATAAGATGGGGGGCAGAGACCTGAGCCCCTCCCTGTCCGTGTCAAGAAGAGGGGTGCAGGAGAGCGGAGGCCGCTCTCTGTTGGCCTTGGTCCAGGTCTTCCTCATCAGGGACCTGGCCCTGCGGCTGCCACAAGCAGAGGCATGATGAGGCCCTTGACCATCCAGGCTCCCAGCTTTGGGGGATCAACAGAGGTGGGGGGGCGGGGGGCGGGGAGACAGTGCAGGCCTCACCCCCTGCCGTGGCCCAGGGACCTGGCTGCAGGTGCTGGAGATAATCGGCATGCTGGCGGTCATTGCCAACGGGATGGTTATCGCCTTCACATCTGAGTTCATCCCCCGAGTGGTGTACAAGTACCGCTATGGCCCGTGCCGACAGGGGGCCCACCCTGCAGTCGAGTAAGGGGACACTGCCACACAGCCCCTGGGGGAGCCTCAAACTGTCCAGAGACCCCTGGGAAACTGGCCCAATCGTGGCCCAGCCCCAGGGGACCCCAGGGAAGGGCTCGATGCTAACAGTATTGCCTGGGGTGGGCTGCCCTCCCACAGCAACCTGCAGACCCTGGGCGGACCCCGGGAGTGTTGACTGGGACCCCAGTAGGGGATTAACGTCCCAGAACCAGCTGTTTTCTGAGCAAGTGATACTGGAATGGCTCCCCTTCCAAAGGCAGACCCTTAGTGCTCTGCATGCTGTCCTCATCCAGTTCCTCCAGCCCTGCAGGGGGGTAGGTCTCCAGGGGTCTCCCCCAGGAAGGCTGGCAAGGAAGCCTTGGCCCCTGGCAAGGAAGGCAGGTGGTGGCACCTCCAAGTCCCTTCATCCTCCCCCAGGGGCCCCTCTCCCATGTACAGAGATGAAGGAGGGGGTTTGCTCTGTGACCCACCCTGATGGCCCCCACCGGGCAGGGGTCGGTTACAAGCCAGCAGCCCAGAAGCCTGAAGGGACCACACCAAACTCCTCTCCCCCTCCCCCCAGCTGCCTCACGGGCTACGTCAACCACAGCCTGTCCGTGTTCTACACCAAGGACTTCCAGAATCCTGCTGAAATAGAGGGCTCAGAGAATGTGACCGAGTGCAGGTTTGGACCCCCATCCCCTGTGAGCACCCTCTGAACTCCTGACCCCTGACCTCAGGTGCTCCCCACCCCAGGTACCGGGACTATGGCACCGCTCAGAACTCCAACTTCACTGAGCAGTCCTGGTTCCTCCTGGCCATCCGTCTGGCCTTCCTCATCCTCTTCGAGGTGAGCCAACACTGGGGACAGGCCCCAGGGCGGGGCAGCTCTCTCCAGCCCTCCCTGGGCCCCTGCCCCTAAAGTCCCTGCCCAGCGCATCTTGACCTCCCCACTCTGGCCCTCCTCCCAGCACGTGGCCTTATGCGTCAAGCTCATTGCTGCCTGGTTTGTGCCTGATGTGCCTCAGTCGGTGAAGAATGAAGTCCTGAAGAAGAAGCACCAGAGACTTGGGGTGGCGGGGCTGCCGGGGCCTGGGGTGGGGCCTGGTCCTGAGTCCCGAAGTACCAGAGACTCCAGCCTGAGAGCACAGACGTGGAGTGGGCCCGGGGCCGGTGGAGAGGCCAAGACACAGAGCTGCTGCCAGCACCGCCCACACCAGCCCTGGCTGTGTGTGTGTGTGTGGGCGGGCTTTAATTAGACCCGCGTATATGTGGGGGTCCTGGGAGCCCCTGTATGTTTGGGGTGTCTGTGAGGCCTGTTCCACCTGTGAGGGCTCAGGCTTGGTACTGCCTGACTTGAACTCTAAGTGACCCCTGCCACCCAGAGAACTGGGGCGGGGTTGGGGGGGGGAGCGGGTCTTCTCATGCCAGTCTCGACAGGAAAACTGGCCCAGTTTCCTGGGCCCCAGATCCTGCCCCACCCCACTGGCTCCCCCCAACCAGCAGAGTTTTCTCTAATAAAATAAAACTTCTTTGTGTTAATTTCTGGGCTTCTGGCCGATTACGTCTGCCCTCAGGGCTAGCTGGGAAACTGAGGCCGTGATGGGGAGAGGCCCGGAATGTGGTAGCCTCCGCCCTCCTCTGGTTTTCCGTGGGCTTCCAAGTGAGGGGTGACTTACAGAGGTCTTACCCTCCCTGCACCTCGGGTTTAGGAGCGGGAGTCAAGGCAGGCTTCCTAGAGGAAGACAAAGAGCTTGGGAGGAGGGGCAGAACCGCACCAGGTGCTCCTGGGGACGGTGGAATTTCCGAGGAGTTCCTGGGGCACCGAGACTCTCGGGGCTGGTTGGGCCGGTTTGGCCTCTGCCCCCAGGCGCGGCGGCCGCGGCTCCAGGGGGCCGAGCGCAGGACCGTCGTGAACTCCAGCCTGAGGCTCGAAGCAGGGCAGTTGGGTCCGCCCTCGCCCCGTCTGCTGGGCGGGGCTGCACCTGCCATCGTCGCTGGGGCTGTCGCTGCTGCGCACCTGGCCCAGGTGAGCCGCTCCACCCTCGCGGCCGCGCAAGCCCCGGGTCTTGGCAGCAGGTGAGTGGCGATCGCGACTCCTACCTGCGGAGGTGAGTGGAGGTCGCCGGCTCCCGGGAGCCAGAACCGGGCCTGGAGCTTGGGGGGCCGAGGCGCCCTTTGTCCCAGGGAGCCTCTGGGCCGTGGCGGGTGCGGTTCCGCAGGAAGCGCCTCGGAGCCGAGCCCGCTGCCCGCGTCGCCGGAAGCCCGAGCTCACCCTCGTTCCGGCCCCTCCGGCCTTGCGGGAGCGAGGGCCGCTCTTCCCGCTCCGCCCGACTTGGCCCTCGGCCAGGAGAGGGAAGAGGAGCGCCGAGGTGCGGAGGGACCCCGCCTCCGCCCCAAAGTCGGAGTCCAGGCCCGAGGCCTCCCAGGGCCCCGGGGGCGGACGGAGAAACCGCCTGGAGCCGCTGCGTACCTGTGTCCGGGCGGAGCTACAGCCGTCCGCGCGCCCCGCCCTTCCGTGCGCGCCCTCGCCCTGCCCGCCCCCGCGCCCCCCAAACGTGCGCGCCCTGCCCGGCTCACCCCACCCGGAGGGCGGGGGTACTAACGCCCCTCCGGGAAGGCGGAGCGCGGGTGTGGGGTATGTGGCGGGCCCGGGGGTGCAGGAGGGGGCCTCTCGGCTCGCGGGGCCACAGCGCTTTGTGCAAGTTCTTTCTTTCGGGACAGACGTCCGGGGATGAAGCACGCGCCAGGCGCAGAGGGGCCGCCGGTCCCAGATGAGGGAGAGTCGCTCAGAGACTGGGGTGCTGAGCAGCAAATCAGACGGCTGGGCGCCTGGGGACAAGGCGCGGGCGCGCGCCCGGCGGCCAAGCCGACGCCCATGCTCCGGGGAGGCGGAGGGCCAGCGTGAGGCCGGAGGGTGGGAGGGGCTAGGGCTTCCTAGGAACCGCGTGGGTGCGGCCGAGCGCGGTGGGCGGTGCAGGGGGCGGGCTCGGATTCGGAAGGGCTGTTCTCGAGAGTGCCTGAGGCGACGTGGGGTTTCCTGCTCACTTTGTGGAGTGGGCCTGGGGGACAAGGGAGGGTGAGGTTGGACGTTAGCAAAGGGGTGGGGGAGCCCAGTCGCGGCTGTGAGGTGGTGGTGCGGGTGGGCTTGCAGAACGGCAGGCAGTCTGGCAGGAGCTTTGAGAGGCAGCAAAGCAGGTGGGGACATCAGGGAGAAACTAGCTCTTTGCCTCCTGCCTGGTTGCTCCCGGGCAGGTCACTGACTGCTGGCGGCCACTAGCCTGCCCATCAGGTGCTTATGCTACTCACTCAGCCTCAGGGCCCACTGGGGCACCTTGGAGGAGCTGCGGCTCGGTGGGGAAGGGGTGCAGTCAGGACTTCTTCCAGTTCTATTGGACCCTGAGCCCAAGATGCACCATCGTCCAAGGGTCTTGGAGGCCACGGGGGGGGGGCGTTGAGCAGGGGCCCTTGGACAGGGTCAGATTAAGGATGTAGGAAAGCTGATGCTGCAGTGAGGTTGCTCTGCCCCTGGGGGGTGAGGGCAGGGACAGGGACCACAGGGGACCCTGCCTGATTGCTATGAGCAGCGCCATCAGCCACCAGTGCTGGGCCCTGAGTTCCAGGTCAGTCCGGGATGGTGGTGCGGGGGAGTCTGTTGTGACTTCAGGAGATGTCGGCTCTCCCCCACCTGGGCTCAGAGCTGGGAGCCTTGCTAAGGCCTCCTGTTCGCTTCCTTATCTAGAAGAGGGGGCTTAAGGTCCATGTGATACCCCAGCCCCCTTGTAACTGCTCACCATTTGGGGGCTACACCTGGGAGGTGGACAGGGAGGGGGCCAGAGAGCCCTGCTCAAGGGCCCGTTATTGGTGAGAGTTTCCACAGGAGCCCCACCCATCACCCTGGCAGGTCAGAGGTCAGAGATACATCGGGGCTGCTCACTGGGGCCAGGGGAGCTACGTGGACCCCGCCCCCCCGCCCACCGTCTGGGACCGTAGGGAGTGTCGGGGAAGCAGGCCATACTGCCCAGCTCCTCAGGCGTGTGCAGGACGGCCCTGACTGGGGGTCCGCTGGCCAGGATCCCCACATATCACCGTGGCCCCCCCAGCCCTTCCGCCACCTCCCCGCTTGCCCAGGCCTAGCCTTGGGAAGGGAAGGACGGTGCCGGTGCCGGGGTGGGCTGGGGCGGGCCCTAGAGGAAGGAGCCGCTTGACTCAGAGTTACAGGAAGAGTGGGGCAGGCGGGGCTGGCGGGGAGAACCACCAACTGCCCGCCAGCCCGCTGGGGAGGAGGGTGGGTGCCTGGGTGGGGTTTAGGTTGAGGAGAGGATGTGACTGCAAAGCCAGGAAGCTACGGGGAAAGTTCTTATTAAAACGCACAAACAAAAGCCAGGTCCTTGCCGTGCTTGGCGATGCATCTGGGGCAGCAGTGGTGATTTGGACTGGGCCGGGGGCCCAGCCGAGCAGAGAGTTTGCTCCCAAGCACACGTGAATGACCTCAGTGACGGACATCCCCTCCTCAGGAGGAAAGAGCTGGAACCAGGTGACTTCGTGTCCTCGCTGCTCAGCGTGAGCCTGTGTTCTCGTCCTTGGAAGCCTTTTCCGGACTGAGCCCTCTCCTCGAAATCAGGCCTGGCTGAGGGGAGGCCCGCAAAGCACGTGGCTTGTGTGTGCACGTGTGTACGTGGTGCGTGTGTGCCAGTGAGAGAGCAAGGGGTGATGGGAGGCTGAGGGTGGGTGTGAGGTGCGGTGTGTGTGGTGTGTGCACAGATGCTCATGGTTGTGTGCCAGGTGTGTGGACTGCCAGAGTGTCGGAGGTGTGGGGAGTGTGCACGTGTGCACGGGGACCAAGAGCTTAGTGCAGGCATGTGTGGGGCGTGCAGGGGGCGGGTGTACAACACAGAGACTATACAGAGGACAGGGAGGGTTGCAGCGGAGGGTGTGCAGGGGGACACCTGTTGCCTGGCCATGTGGTTTGGCCTGAATTTCCAGGAGGGTCCAAGGTTGCCTTTCCAGGGGTAGGAGGTCTTCTGAGGTTACTGAGGCCAAGGGGCCACTGTAGGAGTTGCCCTGGGACCTGCTGGGCTGGGGGAGGGGGTGCGAGCCGCCCAGCCTCCCATAGCCCTCAGTGGGCTTGTCCTCCTGCTTCAAGGGCCTTCCCAGGACTGCCCTCCACTCCAAAGGACTTCTGGAAGGACCCTCTGCACCAGCCCCCCCGGGAATGAGCCTGATGCTCCACCGATTTCTGAGGAAATTCCAGCCCAGCCAAACCAGGGGCTTCCAGCTGATCACGGGTGCACATCGGGTCACCTATGCCGAAGGAATGGGGGGCAGGCTAAGACTCATCTCTGCAAAGCCTCAGGGGCCCCACGGGTGGGGGGAGGGCCTGAAGGAGCCGGGGCCCTGGTGTGTCCACTTAGCAGGGAGGAGGGGGAGGACTAGGTGCCCGGTAAATACCCACCGGGCACCAGGGAGGAGGTGCCCAAGGCCCGGCTGCCAAGGAGTCTTCCTCAAAGGCTCTGACACGGGGGCTTCGTGCCCCGCCTTTCAGCCCAGGTCACTGGAGAGCTTTTTGGGTCAAGAGGCGTGTGGCTGCTGCCAGTCTGGCCGGGAGTGGCCCCAGACCCCGCGTAGGAGAGAAAGGTCACCTGTGGGCGGGTGGGGGCTTCCCTTGGACAACTAGATGGACAGCGTGGACAAAAGTGTCTGGGTCTGAAGATGACAAATGGGTGGAGGCGTCAGCACAGGACCCAGAAGGAGGGCCGCCCCGCGAGACCAGCCTGACCCCCCGCTCGCCCCTCCTGCCTCGACACCTCGGCCCAGTGCAGCCTCCAGTGCCGGGTTCACGCGTGCGTGGTGCACCCAGGACGGCGTCCAGAACAAAACCCCATGGCTGGGAGTGAGGCTCAGTCAGGCAGCCCAGCACTCGAGAACCCCGAGCCCCCCGGAGCCTCGGTACAGGCTGAGTGTGGCTGTACTGCAGCCCCCCTGCCTGTATGTGGCAGCCCTGTCCCAGGGGATCTTGGAACGAGGCCAACTCCCAGACTCACGAGGGATGCCGGGAGTGCTGTCCCACCCTGGGCTGTCACGGTGTCCCTGGGGCAGATGACATGCAGTCTAGGCTGTGCCTGGTGCTCTGTGGCCTCCACGCGGCAGCTGGGGCAGAGGCAGTGCTCCAGTGGCCAGAGTTACACGTTAACTTATCCTGTTCTTGTTTAACTTGCTCCCGGGGATGGCGGCAGCCTCTGACCCGTCCCGGTGCTCTGACTGACTGGCCACAAGGACAGAGAGTGAATCCTGCCCAGCCCTTGAGGGATCAGTCTGCTCGGCCAAGGAGCCCCGGGGAGCCGTGGGTGGCACCAGTGTCCAGCCTGCCTCGAGGAGGCCCCGGCCAGACCATGGCAGGTAGACGGTCAGAGAGGGATGGGCACGGGCTCCACTCCCACCTCCTGCCCCTCAGGCTGGCTCCACGCTGCAGTGTGGCCTGGCCTCTCTGCTTGGCCTCAAGCCAGGGGTACAAAGACCTGTTTGCCCCTCCCCTATGGCCCAGGGTCCTGACCCCATGGTTAGGATGGGCCCGCACCGTCTCCTGCCCAAGGCCTCTAGACTAGGCTCGTGGGGGTCAGTAAAGCCCAGGGATGCTGGGAGTGGGCGCTGGTGGGGGGCCATTGGGGGCAGGCTGCTGGGAGACCACACTACCAAGATGATGGCGGTCTTTTATGACTACCGGCTCCGGCTCATCACCCCAATTTAAAGATGAGAAAGTTCAGATCTTGGGGGAGGTGAGAGGGCTTGCCTGTAGCCAGGAGTAGAGGGTCCTGGAACCCCCAGCTCCCATACCAGGTGGAAGGTACTGACGCCCAACCCCTGACTCCCCCAAACCACTGGTGTCCAGCAGAGGGGCCGGGGCCTGGGCATCAGAGCAGTGGGCGACAGGTGCACACAGGAAATGTGTGCTGGCTCACGTCCTGGGTAGACAGGCAGCTAGGCAGGCCCTGCTGAGCTGGGGGGCGGTGCTGGGTCAGCTCAGCCATGACTCCATGCTAACATCTTCTCTGAGGACTGGCAGCCACATGCAGGGCAGGCAGAACACATAAGGACCAGCTGCTGCTGGGGTAAGATGTGCCAGATGCCAGGCCCTGTCCCCCATGGGACTTGTGGACAGACATGGTGTGGTTACCAAGCAGCACATGCCACTGGCCACCTTGGTTTTTTCCTGGCCCACAGACCATCTGTGGACAGTGGGAGGCTGGCATCGTGGGCACAGCTAACCCACTTGGTCCTCTCTCTGCAGGAGCCTGCGACAGGGCCCCTGACTTCCTCTCCCCATCTGGAAACCAGGTCCTGTGGCCTGCCCTGGGCAGTGTGGTCACTCTGAACTGCACGGCCTCGGTGGTCTCTGGGCCCCACTGCCCCTTGCCCTCGGTCCAGTGGCTGAAAGATGGGGTGCTGCTGGGCAATGGAAGCCACTATGACCTCCATGAGGACTCCTGGTAAGAGATGAGGGTGTCCAGGGTCAGGTGACCACGCTGGATATACCCACCCCCAGTGGCCTCTCTGACCTACACCCTGGTCTGTAATCACCTGGACATGGGCTGGGGAGTGACTGGCCAGACATGACACGGGCAGAGTGCCACTCTGGATGCACACTAAGAGTCAGTGACTGCAGAAACAGGTGGCCCCTCTAGACACTCACCTTGTAGACCACCCAGGGCCATGGGTGCCAGCAGAGTCCTACAGCCTGAATTACTCATTGACCGTCGGGCCAAGCCTAGGATCTGAGGACCCCCAGGACCCAGACCCAGGATTAGGATGACTGTTCCAAAAGAGATCCACACCCCCTTCATGTTCTGGCCATTTCTCTTAGCTTATGGCCCAAGGACTGCCCAGGAGGCCCAAATCTGCAGCCTCTCTGGGTGAGTCCCAGACAAGTGGGGCTCTGGGGCATCCAGTGATGCTATCGGGCCCCAGGTGAGGGGGTGGGGCCTGGTCTCCCCAGGGTCAAGGCCAACCGGTCAGAGGTGCTTGTGTCCAGTGTCCTGGGGATCAACCTGACCAGTACTGAAGACTTCAGGACCTTCACCTGCTCCGTCCAGAACATCAGCTCCTCATCTTTCACTCTTTGGAGAGCTGGTGAGTGGGATCCAGTGGGTAGAAGGTAGGAGGGAGGCCTGGGGAGCCTTTAGGCTTGGAGGGTGCTGGGGTGGCTCAGTCAGTGGCTCTGTCCCCAGGCCTGGCTGGACATGTGGCCGCGGTGCTGGCCTCACTTCTGGTCCTGCTGGTCCTGCTCCTGGCAGCGCTGCTATACGTGAAGTGTCGACTCAATGTACTGCTCTGGTACCAAGACACGTATGGGGAGGTGGAGATGAACGGTGCGTGGGGTGCGGATGGATGGGGAGGCGGAGTCAGCCACGGGGCCTCCCTAGGCTCAGCTCTGGGTTGGGGGGGATTGGCTCTGCAGGTGGGGGCGAGGAGGCATCCGTCCCTGGAGGGCACTGGCGAGATCCCAGTCCAGGAAAGGGGGGTGTCTCTGTGCAGCCCAGGAGGGCACAGGGCCGGCAGAAGGGAGCCACGGTAGCCTGGTTCCACGGTAGCCTGGTTCCACGGCTCCACTCGGAATCCTGTGCTGAGGAGGGGTCTAAGCGGGGCCCGGAGCCGAGATCTGCTGGGTCTGCGTCTGGGGGGCTGGCCTGGCCCCTGGGGCATAAGGGGGGAGATTTAGGGGGCCCCGAGGGTGGCAAGCCTAGGCCTGGAAAGCGGCCGCGCTGACCCGCCGCCGTCCGCAGACGGGAAGCTCTACGACGCCTACGTCTCCTACAGCGACAGCCCCGAGGACCGGAAGTTCGTGAACTTCATCCTGAAGCCGCAGCTGGAGCGGCGTCGGGGTTACAAGCTCTTTCTGGACGACCGCGACCTCCTGCCGCGCGCGGGTACCGCGGCGTCCTGCCCCTTTCCCCTCGGGCCCAGCCCCGATCCGGGGCGCAGGCCCCGCCCCTGTTCCGGCCCAGACCCCGCCTTTCCAGGGCCACGCCCCTCAAGCCCTACTCCTCCCCGTCCAGGGCCCAGCCGCATCTCTACTCGGGCCCCGCCCCTGTTCCGGCCCAGATCCCGCCTTCCCAGGGCCACGCCCCCTCGGGTCCTCCTCAGGCCCAGGCTAGGGCCCCGCCCTTTCTAGGGCCCCGTCCGCACGGCCCCCGCTGATGACCGGATTCCCGCAGAGCCGTCGGCCGACCTCCTGGTGAACCTGAGCCGCTGCCGGCGCCTCGTCGTGGTGTTGTCCGACGCCTTCCTCGGCCGGGCCTGGTGCAGTCACAGCTTCCGGTGGGTCCCGCGCGGGGCTGGGTGGGCCCCTACTGCGCCCCCCCTGACGGTGCCGCCCTCGCAGGGAGGGCCTGTGCCGGCTGCTGGAGCTCACGCGCAGACCCATCTTCATCACTTTCGAGGGCCAGCGGCGCGACCCCGCACACCCTGCGCTCCGCCTGCTGCGCCAGCATCGCCACCTGGTGACCCTGCTGCTCTGGAGGCCCGGTTCCGTGGTGCGGAGGGGCAGGGGGCGGGGAGGGAGGGGGCTTGTAGATGGGAGCCCGTGGGTGGAGGTGCCATGGTCAGCCACCCAGAGGAGTGGGCTCTTTGGGGCCAAGGAGACCAGGGTCTTTCCGTGTTGGCACCCCCTCCCCCGATTGTTCACGCTCGCTAACTGCCCCACCTTGGCCTCCAGACACCTTCCTCCGATTTTTGGAAAGAGCTACAGTTGGCGTTGCCTCGGAAGGTGCAGTACAGAGCGATGGAGGGAGACCCCCAGACCCGGCTGCAGGACGACAAGGACCCCATGCTGATTGTGCGAGGCCGGGTCCCAGAGGGTCGGACCCTGGACCCGGAGCTGGACCCTGACCCTGAGGGGGACTTGGGTATGCCCACCGGCCCCACCCCTGACCCTGAGAAGCTCAGCCTGAGTTGGAGGGGGGCTGCATAAGGTGGAGCCCCAGAAAAGGTCCAGGTGGCAGGGAGTGCTCCCCGCAGCCCGTGGATGGGCTTAATTCCCAGCTCCTCCCACTGCCTCTTTCCATGAAGGTGGTCGGGCTCGGGGCCTGACTGGGAACCTCCAGGACCTCAAATGACACCATGCAGGAGGGGCAGCAGGGAGTGACCCTGGCAGAAGGCAGGCTGTGGGCAGCCCAGCCTCAGGCCTGGCGGTACCCCTCCCCAGGTGTACGAGGGCCTGTCTTTGGGGAGCCAGCAGCTCCACCGCATGCAAGTGGGGTCTCGCTTGGAGAGGGCCAAGGCAGTGAAGTGGATGTGTCGGACCTTGGCTCCCGAAACTACAGTGCCCGCACGGACTTCTATTGCCTGGTGTCGGAGGATGACGTGTAGCCCCTGCCCCCTGGAGCAGCAGGATCGCCAGGGACAGCTGGGGGCAGGGCTGGGGTGGGTTTTTTCCCACTCAGCAGGACCATGAGCCCTGTCTGCCTGCAGCCCTGGGACCTCGGGGAGGGAGAGTGGCAGAAATAAAGTCCTTTGGAATCCTGCCCAGGTCTCGGCCTCTCCTCTCCCAGGGCAGGAAGCGGGTATGCAGTGTCCTGAGCAGAACACCCCACCCCTCACTTACGTCTCAGGCACTCCAGGGCCCTGGATCCCTCCCTTTTTTTGCTCCATGGCCACCTGGTCACCGCACCTGGGTGTCCACTCAAGCCCACTCACTCCCCATCTTCATCCTGAGCCAGCTCAGGCATGTCTCTTGCAGCGGCCTCCTCAGGTCTCCCTGCTTGGGGCCGTGACTATTCCCAGTCCCACTCTGATCCAGACAGTCCCTGGGGGGCAGTCCCCTTAGAGACTTCAGGTTCTGAGCTTTGCAGAAAAAGCCTGTTGTAAAAATATCAGTGGGAACTTTACAACCAAAGGGCCTGGCTTGGTGAGATGGAGAGAGGTCCCAGAACCTACTGGACCCCAAGCCTCAGACAGCATGAGTATACCTGTCAGGGCACCTCCAGGCCCAGGAAGTCAGGGCAGGGAGAGGTGTTGGATGCATCTGTCGCGTGAGCACAGCCCGGTAGGGCCGCACCGAGGCCAGTAGGAGTCACAGCTGCCCCAGAAGTGCTCGTTCCTCTGCACACAAGGTCCCCAGCTCTGCTGCTTCTGCGTCTCACTTAGCTTGAGGCTGCCTCTGCTGTCTGCCCCATCTCCTCCATTCTCTCTGCCAGCTCTCCTGCTGCTGGACACACCCTCCTCCCTGTCCTGGGTCTCCTGACCTGGAGAGGCCTGTGTATGGGCCCAGGGGGGAGTGTCCTAAGGGGCAGGCATGGTTGCTCTTGGGGACACTGCTGAGTCCTTGGGTCCGACCCCCAAGTCTGACCAACCAAAGAAGCATGAGGGGCTGTGGCTGCTGTGTTCACGGCCACCTTTATTCCCATTGCTGGCTGTCCCGAGGCAGTGCTGGGCTACAGCCAGTGCCACCTCTGCCAGTGTGACCTGGCCACCATCCCATGCATCAGAGCAGCCTCAAGCCCTGCCCCACCCCCTGCCCTGCAGAAGCCAATTCCCCAGCCGCAAGCCCCTGTCCCCTCCCCCGTGGCCCAGGCCTTCAAGTTGCACGTGGATGGGGCTCCAGCGAGAGCCCCTGGGCCATCATCAACCTTCTCCTCCAGGCCAGCTGGCGAGCAGCCCTGAGCTGAGCCCTTCCCTCGGAGGCGGGTCACATCGCATTCTCCTTCTCCAAGGGAGGCTTCGCCTACGGGCCCAGGAAGTCCTCCTTTCGGTAGCCCTTCTGCAGTGGAGAGGGGCCTGGAGTCAGGGCGCTGCTGCTCCGCATCCCGTCCCCCTGGGTGTGCTGGAAGTGGGCCCCTGGTCTTACGGGTGCCCTGGGCCACGTGGGTTTCCATGTCCTTCCCCGCCGTCCTGTGCCCACGTCCCACACTCACAGCCCCGCCTGCCCTGGACCGTGGGAACATACCGCCCGGAAGTCTCGGTGGAGCTTGCTGTACTGCCACAGGTTGGCCAAGAGGCTGGAGGCTGCCCGGGAGGACTTCTCACTGTCAGGGCTGGGGGGGTAGAGGGCAGGGGTCGGTGGGGTGACGGGCTTGGCCAGAAGGCAGGGCAAGCTGGGGGGGCAGGGTGGGCACGGGGCTCGGGCCCTGACCTGTCCCGCTTCTTCTTGATGAAGAACAGCTTGTGGAGCCCGTCGAAGTAGAGCAGGTCTCGGGCGGCCACGGGACTGGCCACCACCAAGTTGTTGAGGATGGCTATGATGTTCACCAGCACATCGGCGGGGGGAGTGCACTCAGCCGGGCTGCCAGGCAGCTTCTCGATCAGGTGGCTCACCACCTTGGTGGCTGCCAGCAGGTTGGGGCGGTCAGTCTCCATTGCCCGCCCCCTGCCCCGCCCCCTCGGCACCCGCCATCCCCTGCTCCCCCAGGGAGCTGGTGCGCCTGTCTGTCCACCAGCTCTGGCTTCCCAGAAGCCGGCCGGAGGAGCAGCAGCACAGACAGAGTCCAGGCCCGCGCCCGGCCCCCAGGGGAGGCAGAACCCAGGCTTCGGGACGGCTGGACTCACACAGCTCATCCTTGTTTCTGGCGTTCCGAGACAGGTTTCGGATGAGGCCGGTCAGTGAGCGCAGCTGGTGGTGGTCAGCGGTCCGAACTCGGTCCAGCAGCGGGTTCAGGATGCGTTCCTGCTCCAGAGCCAGCCGGCTCAGCACGCCCGCCCACTGCCGGCAGGAGAGGGGCTGGTGAGAACGGTGCTGGCGCCCCGTGGAGGCCCCAGGTCTGCTCCCTCCCGGCCCAACCCTCCCGGCACCTTCCTTAAACTCAGTGCAGACCCCGGGGGCCGGAGGTGGCATCCTCCAGCCGCACCCTGCCTGCCTTCCTCTCTCGCTCTGAAGTTCTGCCCCCACGATGCACCGTAAAGTCCGGGAGAGCAGACTCCTGTCCCCTGTTCACCCCTTGCGTCCCCAGTGCCTCGCGCCCCAGTGCGTGGCCAGGTGTGGTCCCAGGCCACCTCACCCTGCGGTCGCCTGCGGTGATGTTCTGCAGCGCGCCGGCTGCCGCTTCCGTCGTGTGCCGGTTGAGCTCACAGCGCTGCAGCAGCCGGTTGTACAGTGCCACGACCTGGGGGCTCCACAGCCACTCCAGGCCCTTGGGGTCCTTAGACACCTCGGTGAAGGTGAGCGCGTCGGCCGTGAGGGACAGCTGGGCAGGAGGGCGTGGAGGGTCAGCCAAGGTCACCCGGGATCCCTGCTTCCGCCTGCCCCCCTGCCCAGGCCCGCACCCACCTCTCGGAGCCGCCGGCTCTGTGGCGTGAAGCAGCCCACTGCCTCGCCTGGCAGCGCCCCTGCCACATCCCGGCGGCCTCGGCCCTCCAGCCGCTGCAGGGCCGACGGTGGCATCTCGTCGTACAGGCGGTAGGACAGGTTCCTGAGCACGCACACGGCGTTCTCCACGCTCTGTGGACAGAGGGCAGACCTTGGTCAGAGCAGGCTGGAGCCCCTCGGGCCCCGGGGCGCTGGCTGACCCTCACCTTGTCCTCGCACTTGCCCACGTCCAGGGCATGGTTGATATAGGTGACCAGGGAGTCCACCAGCCCGTGGCACTCACGCATCTTCTGGCGAGTGGCCTGGGAGGCCGAGCTGAGGTTCCTTTGGATGGAGGCAGATCAGAGACCCCCACTGGGACCGCAGGCAGAGCCCACCCCACAGGGACCCACCCAAGGCTGAGATTCTGAGCACCAATCCCCTCGTCCCCCGAGCTGGGCTCTGCCCCTCGGCACCTCCACATGCCCATCCCCCATCCACTTCTCAAAGCGTCCGGGGCTCCGGGGAGGTTACAAATATCAGATCAAATCCCTGATTTAAAGAAATCTGAGCCTGCAGCCCCCAGTCTGTTGACATCTGGCCGGGGGCCACACCTGGCGGCCCGTTCCACTCCTGCGTCAGCGCCTCTGCCCCGCTGTCCACTTCTCCCAGACACGCCCCCCCACCCCGGTGGCCCCGCCTTGCCATTCAGACCTCAGATCCTAACGCCCCTTCTCTGGGCCTCCCCTGCGTGCTGCCCGTCGCACCTGAGGAAGCCCGTGGCGTTGTAGAAGATCTCCGCTTCCGAGGCATTCTGCTGGGTGAGGGGCGGTCCCCCGGCCCCTGAGAAGGGGCCCAGCACCAGGTCTGTGAGCTGCTCCAGCGTGTCTCGGGCCAGGCGGTCCTTCAGGTGGTCACTGGAGGACAAGTTCCACAGGATCCCTGTGGCAGGTGGGCCGAGGCCGTGGTCAGGGACGGCCCTCCAGCCCCTCCGCCTCTTCCGGGGATGGTACCCAGAGCCCCGCCTGGCGCTTCGAGCCTCACCCAAGAGCCTCGCTGGGGAGAGCCTGAGTGTGACGTGTAGGGTCACGGGGCTGCAACAGCGCAGAGAGGAGGACGCGTGGGGACACGGGGCCTGGGGCTGGAGTCCAGCTCCAAAGAGACATGCCACAGGGATGGCCGTGGGGACCGAGGGAAGGGTGGCAGAGCGGCGGCTGGGGAGCAGGGCCACCTGTGACATTCTTGCGCAGCTCGTCGTCCTGCTCACGCAGCGAACGCAGCAGCTCGAAGATGCCGTTCTCCTCCACCAGGGCCAGCTTGTTGTCCGCGTTGTCGTAGACAAGGTTGCGCATGGCGCCTGTGGCGTGGCGCTGCACCTCCTGGTTGGCGTGGTTGAAGAGCTTCACCAGCCTAGCCACAGCCTGCAGGCTGCGGGCCTGTGGGCATAGCCACACGGGTGTTAGCGCTTGTGCACCCGCTGCATAGGTATGTGTAAACGTATGCAAGTGTGTATGGATGTGTGAGTACATATGCAGGTGTATGGAGAGGTGTGCAGAAACATGCAGATGTGTGCAACTGTGTGCAGGTATGTGCAGGTATATAGAGACGTGTGCATACACATACAGGTGTATGGAGATGTATGCAGGTGTGTGGAGATGTGTGCAAATGTGTGCAGAAGCCTGCAGGTGTATAGAGATGTGTGCACAGGTGTGCAGATGCATGCAAAGGTGTGCAAGTGCGTGCAGGTACATAGAGACGTGCACAGGCATACAGGTGTATGGAGATGTACGTGGGTGTGTGCAGATGCGTGCAAATGTGTGCAGAAGCGTGGTGTGTGCAGGTGTACTCAGATTTGTGCAAGTCAGTCCCTCCTGCCCCTCCTCTGCCGAGGAGGCCCTGGGCAGATGGGGTCTGCCCAGGCAGCTTGGGGATCGGTGAGGGGTGGCCAGGGACCAGACAGAGGACAGTGAGCGAAGCGGGGCCCCTGAGGGTGGTAAGCAGGGGTGGTCACCTGCTCCTTGGCCGCTGTGTCACTGTAGCACTTGTGTTGAATGTAGGCTGCTCCCAGCACCTGCAGGTTGGGATCTGAGGCCATGAGGTACTTGACTGCCGAGGGCAGGTCAATGTCATCAAAGCTGCAGAGAAAAGAGACAGGTCAGGCTGAGCCTGGGGACAGACCAGGGTTATGGCAGAAGCCCTCTCCCCAAGCCAGGCCCAGCTCACCCGCTGCTGAGCCTCTGCAAAGTGCGGTGGCCACCGTAGCTGTCCAGCCCACGCGTGTCCGGCAGGTGGCCCGAGTCGCCCAGGCTGAGGCTGAGGCTGCGCACAGATGGCGCCTGGGTCACGGGCTCCAGGACGCCCCCTGGCACTCCCCCAGCCCCCACACGGCTGCGGTGGCCGCCCTGGAACCGCTGCAGGGTCCGCATGGCGGGGGCACGGATGATCCGGCTGGGCGGCTCCTCGGCAGCCTCCGGCCAGCCCAGGCCCCCAGCCCGGCTAGAGCTGGAGCTGGCCTGGCGCTCAGAGGCAGAGGCCCTGTAGGCGGAGGTGGCCGCCGGCTCCAGCCACTCCTCCACCACTCCGTAGCGGTCATCCGGGCCCCCGGCCCCCAGGCTGAGTGAGCGCAGGGACAAGGTGTCGTGATCCGCCCGGCTCCCCACGCCGCCACGCTCGTGGAAGGACGTAGGCCGGGTGGGCGGGGGCGCGGCGGGCCGGGCACCCCCATACCCTGCGGCTCCAAGGGCACTGCCCCCGCTCTGGGCTGAGCTCAGCCTTCGACCGGAGCTCAGGTCCATGACTGAGCGGGAGGACCAGGAGACAGGGCTGTAGGTGGGCCTGGCGATGCGCCGGAAGGTCTGTGGGGCAGAGAGGGGAGGGCAGTGAGGGCCGCTGGGCTTCCTGACGCTGGAGTCCCCAGAGCCCCCAGAACCTCCCTCCCGGGACTCCAGGCTGTCACTCACCGAGGTGTCCCCGCTCCGGCCCTGGGAGCGGGAGCTGAAACCGGCCTGCAAGGTGTGGTACTGAGCCCGGCACGCGCCTGCAGACAGGGACAGAGCAGCCTGGCTGGGCCAGTGGCAAGGCACTAGCCTCCTGCCTCCCTTCCTGCCCTGAGCCCTGGTGGGGAGGCCAGTGGACTCTGGGGCAGGTGCCTTGGCTTCTGGTCCCTGCCGTCGCCTTGTCATCCCTCCCACAGCCCCCATCCCTTCCAGCTGTGCACCTCAGCGGGGGACGGATGTGCTCACCCTGCTGACCTCCCGGCTACCTAGTGTGCCAGGGCCTCCTTCCTCAGCTCCCCGATCCCTGCCAGGGCACAACGCCTGGCCACCGCCCCCAGGAAGCCACACTGACCTCCTGGGAGCCCATCCTGTGCTGTTGGTCACTCGCCGCAGACACACAGTCTCCCGAGCCACACCCACCCTTAGCCACACACAAACCGGGGGCACCGGCGCCAGCCCACCTGCATGGCAAGTGGACAGACGGGCAGGTGGGGGGAGGGGGGAGGGTGGAGAGATGGGGGGAGGGCGGGTTGGACCATTGGAAGGATGGGTGGTTGGATGAACAGACTGACCGGTGTGTGAAGGGGTATCTAAGCCGGGAGGATGGAGGGACGGATGGATGCTGAAGGGACAACTGAATGAATATGTGGATGACAGGTGGCACGGTGTGATTGGTCAGGTGTATAGGAAGAGCTGAGAACACCCGGAGAAGAGTTGGGCAAAGGTCAAACCAAGGCAGAGCAGTGGGAACAGACTGGGGGGGCATCACCTGGGCAATGCCAGGGGCGGGGTCTTTGGGTGGGGAGGGTATTCCTGGAGTGGTCAGCCTCTGCTAGAGTCCCTGCTGTGGCCACATCTGGAGGGGGAAGAGTCCCATCCCCCGAAGGCCAGGGTAGAGTGACTTGGCTGAAGGGATTCAGGGTGAGGGTGAAGGGAAGGGGGGGCCTTGGACCCTCCCACAACCTCTGCCTCAGTTAGGTCTGGGGGGACTCCCCCACCCAGCACGCTCCCCAGACAGGCCCTGGTTAATGAGGCTTCTGGGCAGGGGCTATTAACCCTTTGACGCTAGTGAGGCCCAGCCTTGGGGGGGGCACGGCCCCCTCCCCCAAATTATAATCCTCTTTCCCCTAATTGCCAGGGTAGCCAGGGTGGTAATTAACCCCTCCCTGCTCCCTCCTCTACCCCATGACCCCTGGGCACCCAACTTGGCCACCAGCAAGGCTGAGGCCCAGGGAGGGGAGGATGCAGGAATCCAGGCAGCCCTGGCGGCCCCTGTACTGGCTGACCCGCTTATCCCCCGACCAGCAGCTGGCGGCCAGCACTGGGAAAGGCCCTCTGAAGGTCACGCGAGCCACTGTGGAGCGGGGTCTTGACCCCTGACATCCTGGAGGCTCCTCTTACTGTCTGACCTTGGTTCCTGTGGCTGCAGCTGGCAAGGGAGGAAATTTCTAGAAGTGCCCTGAACTTGAGCACACTCACGCACACGCACACACACACTCACGTACACCCGTGCACGTGCCCCATGCACAAACCGGGGTTCCTACACAGGGGGCTGCCTGGCCCTGAGGGGCATTCCCCCACCCGCTACTCTCACGGTGAGTAGCCGGGTCACCCCAGCAGGGCCCACCCCCCCCGCAATTCCGCAGGGAGACCCTGGCCCAGACAGGCCGTGGCTCTCCTCCAGAAGTTCCAGACCCCGCCCCTCACCTTTCTGTCTGCTCATTCCCGTGGGGCATGGGGGCTGGACGCTAGAGTCTGGGCGTCTGTGTCTCTGCGTTTGTGTCTCCAGGGGAGTGACGTGTGTGTCTGCATGTCTCTGAGACCGTGTGTGAGCCCGTGGGATGTGGGACCGGACGCGTGCATGTTCTGGGTTTGCCCGCAGAGACGGACCCGGCCGGCCACGTGCCACTTCTCCCGTGCCCCCCCTGGGGGGGGTGGGAGGCTCAGGGCCCGGTGGGCAGGTGAGGCCCAACCCGACTGGCAGGGAGGACCCCGGGGTCCCTGCCAGGAGATGGAGGCCTCACCTCTGGCTTCTCCTACGCCTGGAGGGGTAGGGTGGTGACTCAAGGCGGGCCTGGGTGAGTCAGGGAGCTGAGTCCGGAGTGGCCCCACCGCGGCCTCCGGCCCTCGCACCACCACGCCCGCCAAGGCCACCTCCACCCACCACCCACCGTGGGCACCCGGCCAGCGTCTGCTTACCTGTGGCCGCCCTGGCCGCGCCGTCGGGCTGGGCCGGCCCGTTCTGCCAAGGCTGCTGACCCAGCTGCAGGAGGCGAGCGCGGACCTGCTCCTGGACACGAGCTGCACGCAGCCTCTCGGCCTCCGGCCCTTCGGTGCCCCGGCGGTCCAGCTGCAGGTCCGAGGGCAGCGCCAGGGAGCACACACCCATCTCGGGCTGCAGGGCCGACAGCAGGAAGTTACCGTCCTGCATGGCGGCGGGCACGGGGGTCGAATCTGCCTGGCCTGGGCCCGGTCGCCACCTCCAGCGCGATTTGTCTCTGCTGTCTCTTCCCGCGCGGCCCTGTCCCTGAAGTCCCCTCCCCGCTGGCCTCACCCAGGGCTGGCCCGGAGACCGACGCCGCCCAGCCCTGAGCTCAGCTAGGGGCGGGGACACCTGGGCCAGGTGGGAGGGAGGGGCTACCGCCCGCTTAAGGTGGAATTTGGGCGGAAGAACAGGCCCTGCGTGTTCCCCCTCCTGCCCATCCCAGGACAGGGCAGAAGGGGTCCGGGCCCTTCTTTGTTCCCAGCCTGTCCTTTGGGATAGGCCACAGCTGCTCCTTTGGGCCTACTGTTCTGAGCATTAGGGAAAGGTGGAGGGAGGCCACCTCGGGGAGTCTGAGGGTGGGAGCTCCCCCTCCCTGGGGAGCTGGGGGCTCCAGGTAACTCCAAGGACCAGGCACTGCAGCCATGAGGTTGGAGTGAGGCCTAGCAGGGGTCAGGTGCTAAGGGACAGAGTTGAGGATAAAAGGCTTGGAGTGGAGCTTTAGGGTGGAAGGGGGCTCTATGAGGCCCTCGTCCCTGGTCCTTGGTGCCCAAGAGACCCCAGAAGCAAGAGGCGAGACGGGCCCACCCCAGGCTCATGACCCTCCAGATCTCCATCCTGCAGACTCTGGAAGTGCCCCCAGCCCCCAGCCTCTGCAGAGGCCTCCAAAGGGCTGGCTAGCCCTCCTGGGCTCCCGTCCCCCACCAGGCTGTGGAGGTGGGAGGCCTCTTCCAACCCATGAGTCAAGGCTCAGCTCAGCAGAGGCAGGCGGGGCTGCCCCAGGGGGTTGACTCAGAGGGGCCCTCCTGCCCTGGCTGGGGGCACAGGATCTGACGTGCTCCAGGGAGAACCAGGAGTCCAGGCGAGCAGGGTCGGAGTTGTGTGGGGAGGGAGGCCCAGCAGTCGGAGGTGGGGGCGAAAGGGCCAGGCTTAGCAGCGCTCGTCCCAAGATGGTCTCCCTGGAGCGCCACTGCCAGCTGGACCAGCACACTCCAAGGCCTCCCGTGTAGGCCTGGCTTGGATCCAGGACAGGCCCCTGGCGGACTGAGTGGGGGCTGAGCCCAGGAGGGCTGGAGGCCTGCGAGCTGAGTGGCCTCATGTCCCTCCTTGGGTTCCCCTGGAAAAGTCGCCCTGGGGCCACGCTCACAGGCCTTCTCTCCCATGGGAGGCCCTGACCCCAGGCCCTGGCCCCCCTGAAGGCAGGGGACGTGAGCCCAGGTGGGAATGGTGGCTGGGGGCAGTGGCCTGGGGGCGAGGCGGGGTCAGGGTCAGAAGGCAGCCCTAGGGGTGAGGTCAGGGCTGGGGAGGGGACTGGGAGTGGGAGTCAGAGGTCAACGTTGGGGGTGAGAGAGGGAGGGGAGGGTCCCCGGAAAGGACAAGGTGAACCCTGGGGTGGAGCCTCCCGGCTCAGGGAATGTGCACAGTGGGCGACCTACCCTGCTGGTGGTCCAGATACTGCCGGCCCCCGGGCTCATTCCAGAGGCCTCTGCTGCCGGCTGAGGAGTCCTGGGCTGCATCCCGGGCCCAGCACTGCCGTCAGGGTCTCAGTGTGGGACAGGACTGCTGGGGCACCGGGAGGGCGGGGTGGGAACGCCCGCACGCTCAGCGAGCTCATCAGACCGGTTGCTTCCCTGAGAGACGTGTTTTGTGTGGAAAAATCCCGGGATACAAGTTTGTACAGCGCTGAGCGCGCCTGGAGGCCCGCCCTTCACTCGAGTCCGCCTGGGCCCACCTGGCAGGGCAGCAGGCCTCGAGGGGCAGACTGCAGGTGGGGTCCAGAGGCCCTGGGTGGTGGGACAGGGCCGCAGAGGGATGGACGGGGCTTTAGTGGGGTCGGAGCCACGGGATGGAGAGGAGGCGCCAGGCAGATACCCCCTAGGTCCGGTTTTCCACAGCTTGCGGGGTCCTCAGGGCCAGTTCTGCGGGGCTTCCCCCTCCTCTTGGCGGGGAGGGCTGCGGGGGCCCCCAGGCTGTGCAGAGCCTCCCTGAGGACCTGTGGACCCCTCCACCTCCCCACCTTGGATCTCCTGCCTTTGTGGCTCAGTGTCCAGGGAAACCCTGGGGATCCCGGGTGAGATTTCTCTAACCACTGCAGGGCCTGAGGGACTGGCTGTGGCTTGAAACCTGTGTCCACCGGAAGCTCAGAGCCCAGTCCAGCCCCTGCGGCCACGTCCTCCCTGAGAGCCCCCGCTTCTTGGAGCCAGTGTGTAGGGAGAGAGCGCGAGAAGGATTCTGTGCCGGCTTAAGGGTGAACTTCCTGGGGGTGGGGACTCTGTGGCAGATGGGGGAAGATTCACCCAGGGAGCTTAGAAAACAGGCGGTAGGTCCTGGGAGTCTGCGTTGGTGCACTTTCGGGTTTGAGATCCCGGGACCTGAGGGCCTGCAAGGGTGAGTGATGCTCTTACTTGGGAGGTGGGGGGATGGGGGAGCCTGGACTCTGCCCTGGGGCATGGGAAGGAAGGGCTATGGGGGCCCAAGAGGGGCAGGTTAGCATTTACAACCCTGACAGCTTAGAGGTCGGGCTGGGGTGATTACTGGAGGAGGGGGACCCCAGGCCGTTGTTACACAAGTCTCTGGAGGAGGGGTAGGGGATGGGGGGCGATATGGGGTGGTTTTCAGGGACGAGGGCCAGAGTAGGGGGCGGGTGGAAGGACGGACGTCCCCCTAGTGCTGGCTTTGGTGACCTGGGAGGCACTCACTGTGAAGGCCTTGGCTAGGGGCTGCCCGGTGTGTGCGGCCGGGGCTGGAGGAGGGGTACAGAGGGCGCCCCACCCCACCTCGGTGGGGAGTCTGGAGGGGGGCTATTAGGGGGCGGGAATGGAGGAGAAAAGCTTGAAGATGTGGACAGCAAAATAATATTCCAAACAAGATTCAGGAGCGCGCTGGAGCACAGAGAAATTATAGGTAGATCGCCCGGGGCCACGGGGCCTGCAGGGGGCGGGATGGATCAGCGCTAGGTGGCGCGCCAGGCGTGAGGGCGCGGCGCGCCGGCAGGGGGCCGGGGAGATGCGGGTCTTGCTGCTCGGGCTCCGGCCGTGCGCGTCCCGGCGCTTCCTGTCAGCAAACTCGCGAACCTTCCCACGTCCCGAGGGCTGGGCTCCCGCCAAACCCAGCCCAGCCCAGCCCAGGGTTAGGGTTAGGGTTAGGGTCCCTCCTCCATGAAGCCTACCTGGACTTGCGCATCGGGCGCTGCCCCGGATCCCCCTGGGGCGGGGCATCCTCTGCGCCCCCTGGCGCCTCGCCCCTTTGGCGGGGAAGGTCGCCAAGGGTTACAGCCCCACCGCCACCCGTCCACCCCCTCCCCTCAGGTCGTCCGTCCACCTTACCGGTTCTGCGCTCTTCCATGTGCTCGCTGGCGCTGCTCTGGGGCAGGTGTGTGACCAAGACAGACGCAGCTTCTCGCGGGAGCGCTCCTTCTGGGGTCAGGGGGGACACAGACACAGCGGTCCGCACGCAATGATGCTGGTCTGGATGGCGGGGCAGCTGGGAGCCTCTGGGACAGAGGGGGCACCTTGCAGAGGTCCCAGAGAGGACCCTAAAGGGAACGGGGTGGCCGGAGCCCATGGTTGGGGGGTGCTCCAGCAGGGGAGGAGGATGAATTGACTAAGGGGGACTGGGGAGGTGGTGGCGGGTCCCCTGGTGGCCTGGACCAGGAGGGCCCCAGGGCAGGGAGGTGGAGAGAATGCTGCGTCCCGTCCGTCCCTGGAGGGGTGCAGGCTGGTGCTTCCTCCCTCCTGAGGCCTGTCTCGGGTCCTGGAGAAGCTCGTCACCACTCATGGGCACTGTCTGCGAGGGCTTGGCGGTGGAGGCTGGGTGGTGGGTGCTCTGTTCGCATTCTGTCCTAATCTTCACAGGAGCGTTGGGAGGCAGGCTGCGATGTGGCTCCAGTTTACAGACCGGCAAACAGGTTCCCCAGGCTAAATAAGTTTCCACAAGTTACGAAGCAAGTGAGGGTGTGTAGGGAAAGGTCTCCCTGAGCGGGACAGGGCTGAGCTTGGGGACTGGCGCTGGCTGGTGGGTGGGCGTCTTGGTAGTCCCCCAGCTAGGTCTGGGCCGCTTTCTCCACTGAGGTTAAGAGGGGGATTTGTTTGCCTTCCTCCCGGTGGTTTAGCTTTAGTCTTGTTCTCAAAGGGGTTCCCGCTCCCCTGGGCCCTTTCCCATCGCTGCCCGAGGAGCCCTTTGCTCTCACCATCTGCTCGGCTCCGAGACCTGCTGTTGCCTTTTTGGTTGAACAGCATCAGAACTGGGTAACCTTTCAGGCTCCAGCTTCCTTTCCCGAAGGACCTCCGTCCCCTGGAGCTGTCAGAGCCGGCCCAACCCGGGGGCCGTGGGTGTGGTGGGGGGCAACCAGGGATCTTGTCAGTGTCTGGATTTTGGCCATTCTTATAGGTGTGTAGAGGTATCTCGTTCTTTTATCATATGCATTTCTCCGATGACACAGGATGTGGAGCACCTTTTCATGTGCTCATTTGCCATCTGTATATCTTCTCTGGTGAGGGGTCTATTAAGGTCATTTGACCATTTTGCAGTTGGGTTACTCATTTTATTGTTGAGTTTTAAGAGTTCTTTCTATATTTTGGGTAACAGTCATTTCTCAGATGTGTCGTTTGCAAATATTTTCTCCTAGTCTGTGATTTATCTTCTCATTCTTTTGACATTGTCTTTCGCAGAGAAGAAGTTTTTCATTTTAATGAAGTTCTGCTTATCAATTCTTTCTTTCATGGATCAGCCTTTGGTGTTGTGTCCACAGAGTCATCACCACACCCAAGGTCATCTAGGTTTTCTCCTGTGCTATCTTCTAGGAATTTTATAGTTTTGTGTTTTACATTTAGGTCTATGATTGATCTTGAGTTATTTTCTTGTAAAGGGTGTAAGGTCTGGGTCTAGATTCATTTTTTGCATGTGGATGTCCAGTTGTACCAGCACCATTTGTTGAAAAGACCATCTTCGCTCCATTGAATTGCCTTTGCTCCTTTGTCAAAGATCAGTTGACTGCATTTATGTGGGTCTATTTCTGAGCTCTCTCTTCTGCCCCACTGATCTATTTTGTCTAATCTTTTGCCCATACCACACCGTCTCGATTGCTGTAGCTCTACAGTAAGCCTTGAAGTTGGATACTATCAGTCTTCCAAGTTTATTCTTCTTGAATGTTATGCTGGCTATTCTGGGTCTTTTGCCTCTCCAGAAAAGAATCAGTTAGTTGATTGGTGGGGTTTTGATTAGGATTGCATTGAATTTATAGATCAAGTTGGGGAAAACTGACATCGTGACAATATTGAGTCTTCCCATCCATCAACATGGACTATCTCGCCATTGAGTTAGGTCTTTGATTTCTTTCATCACAGTTTTGTAGTTTTCCTCATATAGATCTTATACATATTTTGTTAGATTTTTACCTATTTATTTTTTTTGGTGGTAATGTAAATGGTATTGTGTTTTAAATTTCAAATTCCAATAGTTCATTGCTAGTATATAGGAAAGCAATTGACTTCTGTATATTAACCTTGTATCCTGCAACCTTGCTATAACTGATTATTATTTTTAAATATTTATTTATTTTGGCTGTGCCACGTCTTAGCTGCGGCATGCGGACTCTTAGTTGCAGCATGCGTGTGGGATCTAGTTCCCTGAACAGGGATCGAACCCGGGCCCCCTGCATTGGGAGCGCAGAATCTTACCCACTGGACAACCAGGGAAGTCCTTATAATTGATTATTAGATCCAGAAGTTTCTTTTTTCTTTTCCTTTTTTTTTTTTTTTTTTGGCTAATTCTTTTGAATTTTCTCCATAGATGATTATGTCATCTGCAAACTAAAACAATGTTATTTCTTCCTCCTCAATCTGTATACTTTTTATTTCCTTTTCTTGTTTTGTTGCATTAACTAGTACTTCCAGTATAATATTGAAAAGAAGTGATGAGAAGGGTTTATCATTGATTTCTAAAAATGTCTTCAAATGTCGCCTCAGACCTCCTCCCGTTCCCCATCTGTGTCCTTGGCAGCCTCATCAGCACCTCAGGGCTTTGCTGGGATGTCACCTTCTCAGGTCAGGCTTTTTCTTTAATAAAAATTTTGCCCATATTTTCTTCTAGAATTTTTTTTTTTTTAATTTTTGGCTGCGTTGGGTCTTCGTTGCTGCAAGTGGGCTTTCTCTAGTTGTGGTGAGCAGGGGCTACTCTTTGTTGTGGTGCACAGGCTTCTCATTGCCGTGGCTTCTCTTGTTGTGGAGCACAGGCTCTAGATGTGCGGCCTTCAGCACTTATGGCACGTGGGCTCAGTAGTTGTGGCTCGCGGGCTCTAGAGCGCAGGCTCAGTAGTTGTGGCGCACAGGCTTAGTTGCTCCACGGCATGTGGGATCTTCCCGGACCAGAGCTCGAACCCGTGTCCCCTGCACTGGCAGGTGGATTCTTTAACCACCGCACCGCCAGGGAAGCCTGGTCAGGTTTTTTCTGACCACTGTTTACAATGGCAGCCACGCTCAGACTCACTATTCTCTTTCTGGCTTTACTTTTCTTTACAAGCGCTGCCACCAGCTAAGATACTGGACATGTCTTTACTGTGTCTGTTGTCTGCTCCTCCTCACGCTTCACTAGAATGTAAGTTCTACAAGGCAGGGATTCTTGTCTGCTTTGTTCACCACTTCTTCCACAGTGCCTGGCACATAGTGGGTGCTCAATAAATAGTTGTTAAAATGGATTAATAAATTATGGTATACGTATAGTCCAGATTAGATGAAATGTTGTCTGAAATTTTTTTCTGCTTCCAGAGGTAATTATTTTTCTGATGTGCGTGCTTCCCCTACCTGTTACATTCCCCCCGCCCCAAGTTTTTGGAGTATATATTAATTCCAGTGTTAGTTCTTTTCTTGTTACTAACATCTGTATCTGGGGATCGCTTCTTCTGAACTAGATACTTAGGGAGGAGTGGGCAGTATGAGCTGGGGCATCTGGTAACCTCTGAGTAGGTGTGTGGCAGGTTAGCTGTGTCCTCCACCCTGTGGGCACCAGCAGGACTCACATCACAAGTGACTTAGTGTTCACAGACACCCGCTGGCTGCCCTGGTCAGCAGCCACAGAGCTGAATGCCCTGGGCCATCTCTAGGGTCTTCTCAGGGCTCGACTGGAGTGTCCATCTGGTTTCTCTTTCCCTGAAATCCTCCCTGCTGTCCTGTGTTCATGGCGAGGTAAATCTTGCAAGGATTGTTTGGAGCGCTGGGTGGACGTGCTGCTTTCCCACAGAACGAGGCAGTACAGAGTAGCAGCCCCAAAGATGTCCACGCCCTAATCCCCAGAGCCTGTGGCTGTCACCTCCATGGCAAGAGGGACTTCGCAGATTAAGGAAAGGATGTTGCTTGGGATGGAGCGATTATCCTCGGTTATGTGGGTGGGTCCGGGGTCATCCCAGGGGTCCTTATAAGAGGGAGGCAGGAGGGTCAGAGCCAGAGAAGGAGATGTGATGATGGTAGTAGAGATGTGAGAGAGACAGGGAGAGTGATATGAAAATGGTAAGCTGCTGGCTTTGAGGATGGAGGAAGAGGCCATGAGCAAGGAAATCCAGGTGGCTTCTAGGAGCTGGGAAAGGAGGGAAGCAGATTCAGTCCTAAAGCCCCCAGAAGGGGGTGCAGGCCTGTGGAAACCTCGATTTTAGGACTTCGGACCTCCAGAGTTGTAAGACAGGAAATTCCATTTTGTTTGTGGAAATCTGTTACAGCAGCTGCAAGGAACTCGTATGGGCAGGCGCGCCCGGTGCCAGGCAGAGCACTGGCCTCCCTGCCATGCCTGGGACCCCAGGGAAGGGCGGGCCCTCGACAGCATCATCCAGCCCATCTGACTCTCCAGGGGGCTCCTGACCCTGGACTTCCACGAGACAAGTCAAGCAAACCCCCCATTATGTTTAAACCAGTGTGCATTGGGTTTTCCATGTATGGCAACTGAGTCCTAACTATACCCCCAACCTGGTCGTAGCATGTCACCCGCCACCCCGAGGTGCCTAGTGCTCCCACATCTTTGAGGAGGATGGGGCAGAACTGACATCCAAGGTCTGTTTTCACAACAAAGGGGACTAAGCAGACGGTCGAATATTCTTTGCTCGCAGGTGGAAAGGCCTCATGCCACGCTGGTGACTGGCGGCTCCGCACACAGGCTGGTGAGGAAGGGTCCAAAACCCCCTTGCCTTCAGGGCCCGATACAGAAGCTCAAAGGGAAAGTGCGGGAAGAGGTGAGTGGTCTCGAGGGTGGAGAAAGGTGCGGTCAGCATGGCGGCTGCAGCTCAAGTCAGGAAAGGGAGTCAGCAGCAGGCACAGTGCCCAGGCCCACCTCTGCCCTCCCAAGAGAATCAGGCCCAGAGGATGAGTCAGAACTAAAAAAAATATTTCATTTCATTCTGAATAAAAAACGGAACAGACAGAACTCTTGGAAATCCTGAAACAATGTCATTGCTACAGCAAAATTTCACAGAAATCATCGCACAGGGCGTGGGGGGCAAGCCCAGGCCCCGCCAGCTAAGATGGCCGCCTCTCTGGGGGGGGTGCACAGAGCGGGCAGCAGCCTGGGGGGCCAGAGAGGGGCAGGCACGGGTGGTGGCTGTGCCCCTGGATGAGCCCTGCTGGGTCCCCAGGGTCCAGGCTCAGAGCCTGGCCTCCAGCTGCCACGGCAGGACGGCAGCCGGGGCTGGCAGGGGTCGCTGGTCCTCAAGAGGCCTCCTTGCGGACAGCCTTGCGGCTGCGCACGCCCCACATACCCCGCTTGGAGTGGAAGTGGTGGTAGAAGTTCCGCACTCGGAGCCGCTCCACCTCCAGCCCTGCCTGCAGGACCCTGGGTGGGGAGGGCGAGTCAGGGCTGCCCCTCAGCCCAGAGGACCTTTGGTGGGGGTGACCAAGACTTGGGGTGTGGGGGTGAGTGGGGCTGCTCTGATTCTTCAAGACCCTGCAGGGGGAGGGCATGCATGTCAGGGCTGCCCCTGAGACTACAGAACCCTGGGGGTGGGATGGAATGGAAGAGGTCACGCCCCTGGTCCAGGGGCTGGGGTGTCAGGGCTTCCACTACTGTCCAAGCCCAGTAGGAGGAGAGGGACCCAGGAGAGGCCTGTAGGGTCTGGGGGCAGAACTGGTTCAAGGGCTTCCCTGAGTCTGCAGGTTCCTGGAGCTGGGAAGGGGTTTTGGGGAGTGGGGTGGGGTCCAAGGATCTCTCTAGGCCTAGATCTGGGGGTCGGAGGAGGAGGAAAGCAGAGTCCCATCAGCATGTGAGGCCCCTCCCACCCAGAGGAGGAGGCTATGGAAGTCTCAGTCTCTGCTGGGGGGAGGTGGTCACCTGTCCAAAAGCTCCCAGTCCTCGCCTCCCCACTGGTCCCGGAACTCCTCAGTGTTCATGCCTCCAACGCGGTCGAAGTCGGACTTGTAGATCCCAAAGAGGCCGAAGCCGTTCACCTCCCAGTAACCTGGCGGGGATGGCGTGCCCTTCAGATACAAGGTCCTGCAAGCCCTTCCTCAGGAGGGCTCTTGGGGTCACTCCAATGTGTTGGTCATAACCTGGGAGGCCTGTGCACGACTTGGGTGTTGGAGAAGGTTCCTAGGGGCCAAGCATGACCCTGGGGTTACTGGGGGGAGGACTTGGGGTCCTGGGCACTCTGGGGTTCCTAGAGGCCACAAGGGGTCCCAGGCGTTATAAGGGGCATTGATGGGGCCCTAGGCCTCCCTTGCGGGTTGGGAGGCCCCCGGGGGCCTGGGTTTTGCCCTGGCACGGGTGGGACCCCTGATGTTACCGAGGGGCATTCAGGGCATTACCGTGAGGGTCCCCTGGCGAGCTCCCGCAGCCCAGCCGCATGACCACAGGCGCAAAGGCCAGCTTGCCCTCCACGCAGTGCTTGCGGATGCCATCCAGGATGCTGGGGGGGAAGTGGATGTGCAGGTCGCAGAGGAAAACGATGCTGCTGGCATCCTGGAGACAGTGGGGAGGTCTGAGCCTCGCTCTCTCCTCCGGAAGGGTCTCCCCCCGCCAGACCATCTCATTCTCTCCACCCGCACCATCCTGCCCACGCACCTCCACCGCGGCCACTCCAGCTTGCAACCCCGCGGAGCGCTCAAAGTTCCCGGTTCGCCTTAGGTATTGGTATCTGAGGGAGGAAGGGGATATGGGGTGGGAAATCACAGCCACCCATTTCTGGGGGAAGGGGGGGCAGGAAAACCCACGCCTGTCCGGGAGGAGGGAAGATGTGCTTGACCCTCCCCGGTAGGTGGGGGGCACTGTTACCTGGGCAGTGGCGCCGTGCGGAGGGCCCGCTCCACATCCATGTCCTCGCTCTCAAAGTCCACCAGGATGACACTGAAGCGCGAGTCCCCTGTACGGACGTGCAGCGCAGCCATGTCTGCCAGGAACTGTACCACCCAGCGTGCCTGGTTCTTCACTGGAGGAGGATGGGGATACTGAACCCACCTGGACCCGACCTGGCGGTACCCTGCCCAGGACCAGTGGCACTCCCCGCCTCCCCGTAAGGCCTGCTGGAAAAGCCCCCCCACCCCCGCCACCCCGCAATCCCAGGTGGCTGGCCGGCCAGCCCCACTCCCACGCACCTGGCACGATGAAGTGCACCATCACATCCTGGCGCCAGGCCAGGCGCAGTGGCCGGCACAGCTCCGGGCGGCCGTCGGGGTGCGCGGAGGCGGCTGGGGAGGCAGCTGGAGCGGGCTCGGGACTCTCCCCGTCTCCATCTGTGTCGCCGGCACGTGCCCGGGGCAGGCGCAGGAAGACGTACTCAGACAGGCGCAGCCGGCGCCCGCTGCGCTCCTGGAGCTCCAGCTCCAGGAGGAAACGGCTTCCCCGCGCAGAGTCCCGGCGCTTCTCCACGTTCACGATGCGCAGAAGAGCGAACCGCCTGCGGGGCGGGACCCAGTCAGCCCCCTCGGGCTCCCGGGCTCCGAAGCTGCGACCACGCCTCCAACCCCATTCTTCCCACAAGCCACCCCCAGCCGCAGAAATGAGGTGGCCACTCAGGTGACTTGGGGTGGGGCGCCGCACGTCCCCCTGTCCCCCACCACACCTCAAGGCCTGCTGGGGAGCTCCCTTCTCAGAAGGCAGGCCCACATGCTGGGGCTCCCTCACCGTGGGGCAGCCCACAAGGGAGGCATCCCCAAGCCCAGGCTAGTTCTCTCCTTGGTGCCACCACTCCTGTCTACAGCTGCACGCTCAGAAACCTTTAGGAGCGCCCACTGCCCACAGGCCGAGGTTCAGACGTCTGAATTCTAAGCCGGTAAACGGTATCTACCTTGTGGCCTCAATACCCCCTCAGGTTAGATAAGCAAGCTTCCTCTTCCCGTGGGGTCTTTGCCCTAGGTGTCCCCTGCCTGGATGCTCATCCCAGGCTCCCCGCCCTCCTCTCCAAGGTCCTGGGTGCCTCCTCTGAGAAGCCTCCTTTTTGCCCCTCAGCACCAGCGCAGGGGCTGCCCTGATTTCTGGGGAAGAAGCCTCCGGGCCTTCCGCAGCTGGCTCTTCCCCAGCCCTGGCCTGGGAAGATAGGGCCCCGCCCTTGACTAGGTCACTCTCCCTTTTGCCGCACGCCCCCCCCCCCACCTTTGCAGCCAGTATCCCTCACCCTCAGAGCCTACCTGTGTGACCTCCCAGGGGTCTAGGTTCCTCCCTTCACCCCCTGCCCATCCCCACCATCCTCTCCTCAAGTATCAGGGACTTTCTGCCCCAAATGCTCTGGGTCTGTGCTCTTGCTCCTTGGGGCTACCCACACCCTTGCACGGCTCAGGGAAGGTGGGGCTGCAGCCATGACCTTTCTGCTGGACAGACCCCCTCATGCCCATGGGACGAGGAGCTGCTCTCAGGAAGCTCAGAGCCAAGTGCAGGGTTGCCTTCTCAGCCACCTAGAATCAATCTACCCCAGCCCCTGCCAAGGGTCCAGGCCATCCCATCGCTGCCCTGGACCAAGCCTGTCAGTCATGGGCTCCCTCTTCCACCCCCTCCTCTCCAACACAGCCACGTGCTTGTCTACGATCCAGATGGGCCAAACCTGTGTCCTGCTCTAAACTGTGTATCGGAGGCAAGAAGAAAGACTCCTGCACCTGGCCTTCAAGGCCCACGAGGCCTGTCCTCTGCCCACCAGCCTCCTGGCCAGCCTTTGCCTGTCTCTGCAGGTCCTGCCCCTACTTAAGGTCTCAGCACAGCTCTGAGAACCCCTCAGGGCCTCCCCTCAGGTCAAATTGGGGCCCCCACTCTCCAACCCCCATACCTGCTTGGGGTGGAGACAAGACTGGATTCCTGGGGCCTGGGTGAGACCAGAAGGGCCAGTGGGGCAGGAACCCTGAGCCCTCCCCTGAGGACCAAGACCCCAGCCAGCGAGGTGCCAGTGGGGAGAGGGATCCAGGGGTTCTTAGCTTGACCTTCGTGCGTGTCTCTATCTGGAAGAGAGACTGGGTGGCTCAGATCCATCCTCAGGTGCAGGTCCAAGGTGATAGGTGTGGGGTTTGGAGGTGCAGGACAGGGGAGCCAGCCCTGGGTGTTGGGTGAAAGGCTCCTAGCACAGGACAGGGGCCCTGAGCAGTAAGGGGCCCCAGAAGCGTGAGAAGACACTTCGCGGGGGGGGGGGACATGTACCATTCCCAGAGCAGTGCCCCGTTAAACCCTGGGGAAGTCTGAGGGTCCCATGGAGGCCAAGGCCGTCCCTTTTCATGCGCGCCCCTCCCTCGTACCCTCCATGGCGCGCGTTGAGCCGCTCCATGTACTGAGCCACCACGTCCACGGCCTCGGCCTCCGGCAGCTGCAGATTCCCCGACACGTTGCAGCGCAGGTCGTTCCAGTCCGAGCGCAGCATCTCGAAGTCCACGTTGCCCACGCTGAACGTGCGCTGCCAGTTGATAGCGTCCTCGCGCCAGCGGCTGCGCACCGGGCCGGCCTTCTCTTCGCTGTCCTCCGACGCAGCCTCTTCGCCCTGCGCCCCTTCCTCGTCGTCCCCTTCCTCCTCTTCCTCATTCTCCCCAGGCAGCTGTGGCCTGGACACCTGGGACAAGCTCAGGAAGGAGGTCACGGGCCGCACTTCGGACGAAGAGTTCGAGTCTGCGGTGGGGGCCGTGAGTCCCGGCTCGCGTGCCTGGCCCTCTCGGCTCCCCTGGGTGGCCGGCGCCGGGGCCGGGGGCCTCAGCTTTGCAGCCTGGGGACCTCTGGTCCTGCGGCCTCGAGCCCGGGATGGGCGTGGGCGCGTGCGCAGCTGCACCCTGGGTAGGGGTCTGGGGCGCAGGAAGACGCCAGGGAAAGGTGGCCGGGGAGGGCCGCGTGGGCTGAGCGGCGCCGGGGCCCGGGGCAGGGCCCGCAGTCCCGGCCGCACCCGCGTGACATACACCTTCGGGGGCCGCTCGGCCGCAGCTGCTGGGGGGGGCGGAGGGGCACGGCCCCAGAGGAGGGGAAGCGGGCGGGCGGCCCAGCTCAGCGCCCGCGAGCGCCGGGGGGTCGGCCGGCCCAGGGGGGCGGGAGGCGTTGGCAGGGCGGCAGTGGCTGGGGCCTCGGTGGGGGCCGCGGGGACGGAGAGCCGGCGGCCGCCCTGCGTTCGGGGCGCCTCAGTGGTGGCCTCTAGACCGTCAAGCAGCTCCCCGTCGTCCTCGTCGTCCAGGAAGTCTGTGGGCAGCGCGGGTGAGCTGCCGCGCCAGGGCGGGCCCAGCTGAGGGGGTGGGGGGCGCGGGGGGCACTCACCGTCTGGGTTGAGGAAGAGGAAGGCTCGGCGCTGCACCTCCTCCTCTTCGTCTTCCTCCCCCTCCTCCCGGTCCATCTTCATGTATTTGTAGAACCCAAACCTGGGGCCGGGGCGGGGCGTCAGAGACCAGGCTCGGCCGAGGCCCCGCCCACTCTTCCTTGGGCACCACCCACGCACCTTTCCAGATACAGCGGCGACTCTCGGTAGAAGCACTTGTTGTCCGTCTCCATGTGAGTCAGGCGTGTGTGGTCATTGGGATAAACGAAGGACAGGTACACCTGGGGCGGGCAGAGGGCTCAGGCTGGGGAGTCTTCCAGAGGGCCTGGAGGAGGCTCCGGGGACCCTGGGAAGAGGGAGGCCTGGGTCTCAGGGAAGACCTTGGTGAGGGGCACTTACAAACTGCAGTCCCTGGTATCTTGCGATGGGAAAGTCCTTGACGACGTAGGTGGGGGCATAGGCACAGGGCTCCAGCACATTCTCCAGACTCCAGGGCTCCACCCGAGGCGCTACGGGAGGCGTGGTCACATTGTGACCTGGAACCCCTGCCCCGCCCCGCCCCCCACCCCACCCCGGGGGGCCTCCTCTCACTGAGGAAGAAGGTGTCTCGGGGATCGGGCCGCAACATGTCGGCTCTGGGCTCCTCCTGCAGCAGGCGCCCCCCAACGTGGCTGGCTGGAGACTGGGGCACATGGGCCACGTGGTCCATCTTCAGGGCTGACTCATCTAGGGGCAGAGGATGTGTGGGGACCCCAGGAGTTCCTAGAGATCCCTCCTCACCCATATCCAGACACCACCCCAAAGAGACCGCGCATCAGGAGCCCTCCCCTTTCCCCACGGAGGCACTGGGCTCCGCACCTGTGTACAGGGAGATGTGAGCAGAGCCTATGACCTCAAACTTCAGACCCGGCAGGAAGGCTCGCCACTGGGGGTTGGAGAGGGTGGTCAGGGCCAAAGGATGGGGGTCAAGGTGGGAACACAGCTGGGTCAGGGAGGAGTGAATCTTCCCTGACGAGGGGCTGGGGAACTAGTAGGGGCAACCCCTTCACGGACGCAGGAAGCTTGGGGTGGGGGTGGGGTGGATGGGAGAGCGGTCCTGAGAAGGCACAGCAGGGAAGCTGGAGAGGCCCAGAAGGCTGGGGTCCCTGGAGGCAGGTGAGGATGCCTTTCCTGACATCCTGGGTGCTTCTGGACCTTCTGATTATGGCCTCTGCCCCCACCTCCCCCCGGTTCTGCAGCCACTGCCCTTCTGGAGGTCAGAGCTGGCCCCCCAGCTCCCCGCTGGACCTCCCCATCCCCACTTCCCCCACTTCTGTGGCTGTGCCTTCCCAGTCTCCCTTGCAGACTCTCCCTCCCTCACTGCTCTCATGTTGGGCTTCCTGGGGGCTGTCCCAGGCCCTCTTCCCTTCCCAGCTCATCCTGGGCCCTTAGTCACCACCTCGACTTCCACAAGATCACCCCAAATCTGCATTTGCAGTCTGGACCCTCTGCTAAGCTGAGCTGGGGTGATGCCCACCACACACAAACCAGACACCTGCAATCTCCCACCACTCCCTAGCCCACCCTGGTCATCACCCCACACTCAGCCAGGCTCAGGCTCTCAGCTGCTGGGCATCTCCCCCGCCCCCCAGCCCCCACCGGGACCTTCCACTTCTTCCATTCCCACCTCCCTGGTTCAGGATGGATGGCCACCCACGAAAATCCCTCCCAACAGGCAGTGGCCAGAGGGTTTTCCCTGAAACGCAGATCCAGTTGCCTCATCCTCAGGAGGAAGCCCTGCTGGATCTGGCCACCAGACTGCTTGGAGTTCCAGAAGACTCCAGGTGGCTCCATTCCTCTGCTGTTCTCGAGACCTGGAATTCCTCTTTGCACCCCAGATTCTCTCCCCGCTGGTCTCCCTGTGAATGTCTCTCATCTGTCAAGAATCTGCTCAAGGGTCACTCCTTCTGTGAGCACAAGCCCCGTCCCTGAGCATCTGCTTTGTCAGCTAGATGGGAAGCTTCTCTGGGGGGGCGGGCGGGGTCCACACCGTTGCCCTGCGGGGAGTGGCCGGAAAGAGGAGGGCAGGGCAGGGGAGGTGGGGTCTCCAGAAGCCCTCAGGGGGCAGCCGCACTCACGCCCACTTCCACGTGGTCCGAGCCGCGGTCGTCCTGCTTGTGCAGTAGCTCAAAGTAGTACCTCCGGGAGGCCGTGAGCCTGGGGACAGGAGGAGTGAGGGGGCGGGCCCGCCATGCCCCGGAAGCCCAGAACAGATGGGGAGCCTACAGGAGGTGGGGCTTGAGGGGGCAGCATAGCAGCAGCACCGTCACGCATGCACGTGTCACCCAGTCCTCACACACACACAGGTATACACTCATGCACACACTCCCACAGTCACTCACCGCCTGGGCTTGGACACCTGGGAGCTGAACTTGGTGAATTCTCCGGGTGCCGTCCACTCCGAGCCAGTCTGGAGGGTAACAGAGAAGGGGCAGGGGCTCACCCTCTCCTTGGGGCACCAGCCCCATCCAGTCCCCACTCCTGAGAAGCTGGAGGGGACACGTGACCAAGCCGCAGGAGGCCCACGAAGACAAGGGGTGTGGATGGAAGGGCTGGGCTGCGCGTGGGGGTACCTTGCCCACAAAGGCCACCAGCTGGGCGCCCGCCGGGCTCTCGGTTGGGCTCAGCCAGAACTCAGAGTTGTCATCCGAAGCCACGGAGAACTGGACATCTCCTAGGCCACAGGACAAGGCTCAGGGGTCGGTGGGGGCTTCGTGACACCCTGCCCCCCCACACCCCCGTCCCCGCACCATCTCTTGCCGGGTGGATGAAGCCGAAAATCCGGAGGCCGTAGTTCTTCCACTTGGGGGACACAGCCAGCTTCTTCACGGTGGTGCGAGTCTGGGGGGGCAGCGGCCTCTGACGTCAAGGCCCCCGCCCACCTGCGGGCCAGCCGCCCCCCACCCCAGCACTCACATGAGGGAAGAGCGGGAAGTGCAAGTTCCTCCGCAGATGGCCCACGGCGCCCCCGCACCAGTCCTCGAACACGTGCAGGTTCACCTGCCCCTTGTACTGGGGGTGGAAGGAGGCCTTACCTTCTGCACAGCTGCCCCCGGCCCTCCCCAAGGCCGAGCCGCTGAGCAGAGCTCACCTCCTCCCGCCACGAGGGTGCCTGATGGGTGAGGTTGAGCGACAGTGGCCTTCCAGCCCCCCCGGGAAACAGCGCGTCTGGGTCCCGACCTTCGGGCTACGGGAGAGAAAGGGCACCAGGGTCAAAGCTGAGAAATGTGAGGGCAGGAAGAAGTCACACTCACTCTCACACACACACACACCACCCCCCCACCCCCCCCACCACCCCAGGCTCAGACACAGTGCATGACACAGCCCGCCACACACGCCGGTTCACTTCACAGAGATCCCTTCCACATGTAGCCATGAAGCCCTGACTCCATCATGCCCCGGCCATGCACACCCACCCGAGCAGACCCTTAGCCACCCCACGTGCACCAGACGCGTCCACCCGGGCTGGGGCCGCGCTCCGTGCTGGACAGTGTGCTGCCGTGTCCTCCACGCACACGGCCTGCAGGTCCTGAGGCCACTGGCACAGGAGTGGCCTTGGGTCTTGTGTGTGCTGTGGTGTTCTTCCCCGCAGCCCTGCTCACCACCCGCTCCTCCTCAAGGCTCTCGCTGGAGTCCTCTGCCCTCTGCGTGGACAGTGCAGCCCGGATGCCCCGGCCGTCTGTCACACCACTCAGCTTCTCACCATCTGTGGGCGGCACATGAGGCGTGACTGGGGTCCAGGCTCTCCAAGGCCACAGCCCCTGCCGCTGGGGTCAGCTGGGGGCAGGATGGCCAGTAGTGTCTCCACTGAAGCCCTCCCTCCCCACGTCTGCCCCTTCATGCTACCCGATGCCCCACCCTACAGCTGGAAGTGCTCTCGGCTGGGCCCTTCTCCCACATCCGACCTCCGTGGGGACGGCCCCTGCCTGAGTCCCCCACCTGGCTTTTCCCCCACTGGCCCCCACTGGCATGAGGGAGCAGTTATGTGTGTGCACATGCTAGCATATATGCATACACACACACACCCTTGGGGCTGTTGTCATCAGTGACTCTGCCTCCAGGAAGGCCCCCAGGATTGCTCTGTGCCCTCAGCACTTTTCCTGTATGCTGGAGTGTTTGGTGTCTGACTCCTTTACCAGAACTGAGAGCCAAGGGTTAGTGCTGGAGTTTGTTGTCAGGTGAGCTGGCACTGTGGTCTTGAGGCTACACCAGCCCCGGCCCATGGCACGTGTGCCACCTGCTGCCCTTGAGGCCAGGGTTCAGAACCAAAGGAGCCCTGGTACCCACCTGGGCAGAGGAGGGATTGGCACACTGGTCCAGCTTCCAGAGGACATGGGGCCAAGGAGGCCCCGGAGGGAGACTGTCCCCCTGGGGATCCCTTCTGTGGACATCGCTAGAGCTTGGCACCCCCCTAACTCCCCACGCCTGGGGCAGACCACCTCCACACCCCTGCCTCCCTCAGCTTCCCAGAGCTCCTCCCGAAGCTGTGGGCCTGGGGTTCCATACCCTGGGATCTGAGCCTCCGAAGGTGAGGCTTCACTGTGCGCCATGTCTGCCTCCCCTGGTGCTCCCATCCGGGGACCCCCAGTTCAGGAACCCCTCTCCTCCAGGGCCAAGCCTGGGCTTCAAAGTCTATGCCCGTCCCTCGATCCAGACCCCAGGAGCTAGATCCCCGGACTGACACAGTTGGCCTGGGCCCTTTCTCTGGGGGAGGGGGCTGCCCGTGGTCTCGTGCCTGTCAGACTCTGGTGGTGCCTGCGCCCTTGCTTCTCCCCCTCAGTCACTGTCCTCTGTCCAGCTGGGAGGTGAGCCCCTAAGAGGCTCCCGGCCAAGTCCCCACAGCCTGGCCCTGATGCTCCCTGCCCACAAGGTAACTCTGTGGGTATTGGGAACCTTCCACAGTGGGGTCCCAACCCAGGATGCCATCACTGTCCTGCAGGGGCTGAGCCCCAGCACAGCGAGATCCACACGGGCCTCCTGCCTCCTGGCTGCCAGCACTCTGCCTGCACAGGCTGCTGGACCCCGGGAAGGCAGCCCTTCTGGAGGGAGTGAACACAGTGCTGACAGGACAGTCAGAGAGGCCTCAGACATGTCCAGCTGCTCAGCTTCCCACAGGCCCTGCCCTGCTGGGAGCACAGGTAGCGGGACAGGAGGCGAGGCTGCAGCCCCGGGGGCTAGAGCCCCGGCTGGGTCTGCTCCTGGCAGGAGCTGCTTGAGGGTTTGATCTTCCATAACCCTGAACAGCTCCTGCCCACCCAGGAGCAGCAAGGACAGCTTCCTCGCTGGTCCAGCTGAGAGCAGAGGAGGCCTCAGAAGTGGGGTTCCCACACCTCCGCCCCCTCCCAGTTGCTGAGTTAGGCTCCCCGGCTGCTTGGGAAGTCAGGCTAGGGAGGACTCTGGTTGCTCAGAAAACCACAAGGCAGCTGAGCAGGAGGCTGGTTATGTTCTGTGTCACTGGGTCACGCTCCGGGGTCCTGCCTTATTTGATGGTAGCTGGGGGGCCTCTATGAGGGACTGAACAGTGCTGGGGGCCCCTAGAGGGTGTGGTAGCTGTGAGATGCGTGGACTCTGGGGGTGGGGTGGGTTGGGACAAGCCTCTGACCCCTGGCCTGGGGTGTCTGTAGTGCAAGCTGTGGGACTGAACAGGGAACTCTGGACCCCTTGGTGGAGTGGCCCAGGACTTCATGGGTCAAGATCATTGTTCTGAGTCTTCGGGAAGCAAGATTCTCACCACCCATCCTAAGGACACCTTGCTTCCTTGAGAAGGGCCAGGAGCAGCTTGGCTGGGACTGTCCCTGCCCTGAGGTGCCTCCTTCTCTCTCTCATCATCGCCCCCCCGCCCCCCCCGCACTCTGGTCCTCCTCCTCCAAGTGTGTGTCAAAAGTCACCACCTCCAAGAGGCCCTCTAGGAACCCCCTAGCTAAAGTGGCAGGACTCCTCCCCAACTCTTGCCCACATCGCTCACCAGGACCTGATTTGTGGGTTCACTGTCTGTCCCCACCGGAGCGTGAGCTCGAGGAGCCTGGGAGAGCTCACTCCAGGCAGTTCGGAGCTCCCCAGGCTGGATCCCTATCTCCATGCCTCACCCTGCCTCAACACACAAGCATCTCAGTCCCTGATCACAGGTTTACCTAGGGCACCTCCTCCAGGAAGCGTTCCAACTGCAAGGGTCAGCTCCCTCCCGCCAGCCCCCTCTCTCTCCGTCCTGAGGTTGGGTCGCTGCCCCTCCCCAGCAGATGCGAAAACCGAGGCTCTGCTAAGCAGGCACGTGTCGGAGGCGCAGCCAGACTTGGCCTCTGGGAAATCCCAGCATGCAGGGCCCGGTAGCGGAGATCTCCCCAAGAGCCCACCGTTAACCCCGTCACTCACTACCCACTCCAGGCCAGACCCCGGCGTCCGCCGGGGTTTGGGGACGCTCCCCAAGAGGGTCGCGCACGTCACTGCTGACGTCATCGGCGTTCTGGCCGGGCTGAGCCGAACCGCGCCCCCTGCCCCAATGTCGCCGAGCTGGGAAGGGCGGACGGGGTCTCCGGGCGGGTCTGACCCACGCCGAGGCCTGGGCGCGATGGGAGGGCCCGGGACCGGCACTGCTCGCGACCCTCACCGCCCCCCGCCCCCAGGGCGCGCGCCCCCTCCCGTACCTCGCCCGTAGCCCAGCCGCTGGCGCAGCGCGCGGCCCTGGCGCACCAGGCTCAGGTGCACGTACGTGAGCCACGCGGCGCAGGTGAGCAGCACCAGCAGCAGCAGCAGCTTGATCTGTTTGCGGATCTTCTTCACCGGGAACCACGGCATCGCGGCCGTCTCCGTCCCGGGCCGCGCTCAGCGGCGCCGCCGCGGCCCCCCGCTCCAGCGCGCCCCGCGCCGCGTTCCCCGGCCCTGCATGGCCCTTTGTCCGCCGCCCGCGGCCCCAGGGTGCGGCCGCGGCCCCGGGCTGCCCTTGGCCGAGGGCACGGGGTGGGCGGCGGAGCGGCTGCCGGCGGTGTCCCCGCCCGGCCCCGCCTGGCCGCTCGGGCTCCAAGCTCCTGGGGGGCCTCGGCGGGACAGAGCAGCATCCACGCTGCGGTGCTACCCACCGTGAAACGGGCCCGGCCACCGCGCCGCGCGAGCCAATCCGGGCCCGGTCAGCCTGCGGAGAGCCAATCCACGGCGCGGGGGGCGGGGCCGGCGTGTTAGGGTGTGCCCGCCGCTGGTCTCCACGCAACGCGCGCGCATCCACCTGGGCGCGCCGGCCCGCGCACCGCGGGGACGCGGGGTCCTGGGGATGCGGAGGACCCGGGGTGCGGTGTATGGGGAGGTGTGAAGGACCGGGGACAGGGGTCAAGGGGCAGAGAATGCACGAGACAAGGAGTGGTGCGTAGGACCGGGGGACATAGGGACCCGGGGTCACGGGGTGCAGTGATGGAGGCCGCGGGAGGAGCAGGCTATGGGTCGGGGGACAGTGGGAACACGGGGAACAAGGGTGTAGGGACGCGTGATGGGGAGACACTAGGAGCTTGGGGAACGTGAGGGGAAGGATGCGGGCAGCTTGGGCTTGCAGTTGGAGTAAGCCTTCTGCTAACAACGCGGCCAGGAGGAATGGGGCTCAGACAACGTGGGGAGAAGAGAAAGGAAGTTTGGGGGAGAGACATAAGGGGGTAGGTGATGATGGTAGGTCAGGGGGGCTGGGGGCGCGTGTGTGCACAGGCTCCATGCAGGCAAGACTGACGAGGGTCTCAAAAGCACCTGGCTTCACCCTGAGGGGCATGAGCAGCCACCAGAGGACTTAGCGTGGAGGGCCAGGGTCTGACCTGGCTGCCAGGTGGACAGTGGCAGCAGAGGGGCGAGCTGACGGCCTCCACTGAGGGCAGGGTGAAGATGGAGAGGAGGTGCCCCGGCTGTCTGGAAGGGGGCAGGAGGGAACCTAGCCCTCCCATTTCTGACCTGAGCCTGGAGTCTGAGGTGTGGCTCTTGCTGAGCTGGAGGTGGGAGGGGAGTGTGGGCTGATGCTGAACTGTGCCCACTTGGTTCCCATTCCTTCCTGGGCCACCGCCACCTCTGCCTGCCCTGTTGTCTCCTCCAGCCCTCCCTCTGCCCAGCTGCCAGGCTGACTCCTCTCTCTGTCCCTTCCTCCATCCATTAAAGTTTTCCGTTATTGTGTAACGAGCCACCCAGCATCAGGGTTGTAAAGCAACTGTTAAGCTCCTGGAGTCTGTGGTTCGGGACTTTCGACAGGGCCCCGCAGGACAGCTCTCCTCTGCCCCAGGATGTCTTGGGCCTCAGGTGGGAAGACGTGACCAGCTGGGGGCGGCGACTCCGGTGGCCGGGCTGGACTCATCTGGAGACTTCTGCACCCTCGTGTCAGGGCCTTGGCAGGGATGGTTGGGCTTGGCCAGGATGATTAACCAGAGCACCAGGGTACGGCCACTCCAGGGCAGTGGCCTCTGGGCTCCAGCAAACAGGGCAAAGCACCTGGAGAGTCACGGCATGCCAATTCTGCCACACGCTGTCATAGGCCACCCAGCCTTGAGAGGAGGGGCCGTGGACCCCACCTCATCTTGTCAAGATCATCCAGGAAGCTGCAGCCTTAACACTGCCACACTGTCCCTTTCTCCCTTTTATTTTTACCTCGGGGCATAGAATCAAGTTCGCCACTTTCCACCATTCTGTCGCTCTGTCATCTGTCCTGTGAGCAACACCTGCATCTCTTCAAACCTTCCTCCACCCCATTCTTGTTCTTTCCCCTTCTCCAATCCACTTTCCATGTCCGTGTTATCTGCACATTCATTAAGATATACATCACATCGTGTGTATTTTAAACATTATATCAATAGTTTTGTGCTGTAAATCTCACTGTTTCTCCAAACCTCATATATACAGATGTATATCTCCATGTTGCCGTGTGTGCACTGCTTTCCCTCTGCCCCCTGGTCCTCCACCATGTGCCCATTCAGCCAATAGATACCTGGGGTCCTTGTGAGCCAGAGACTTAAGGGGCACAATAACTAACAAGGCAGATACGGTCCCTCCTTTCATGGAGTTTCTATTTTCCTAGGCAAAGGCACATGTGAACAAGCAATAGTTTCCAATGGTGACAAGTGCTGTGAAGACAATAAAGCAAGATGATGGCCTAGAGAGGTGAGGGGGAGGGTTTCTTCTTCGTCTTTTTTTTTTTTTCAAATGTTGGGGTTTTTAATTTTAATTTTATTTAATTAATTAATTTATTTTGGCTGCGTTGGGTCTTCGTTGCTGCGCGGGCTTTCTCTAGTTGCAGCGAGTGGCGGACTACTCTTCATTGCAGTGCGCGGGCTTCTCGTTGCTGTGTCTTCTCTTGTTGCAGAGCACGGGCTCTAGGCGCGCAGGCTTCGGTAGTTGTGGCTCGCGGGCTCTAGAGCTCAGGCTCAGTAGTTGTGGCACATGTGCTTAGTTGCTCTGTGGCAATGTGGGATCTTCCCAGACCAGGGATCAAACCCATGTCCCCTGCATTGATTCTTAGCCACTGCACCACCAGGGAAGTCCAGGGGGAGGGTTTCTTCTGTTGGAGTGATCACTAGAGGTTCACTGTTTTGGGAAGTGACATCTGATCTGAAACATAAACGAAATCTTTAGAAAGCAAGCATCAGAAAGTGGGTGCCAGGGACTTCCCCGGCGGTGCAGTGGTTAAGGCTCTGCGCTTCCAATGCAGGGGATGTGGGTTCGATCCCTGGTCAGGGAACTAAGATCCCACATACCGCGCAGCGCGGCCAAAATAAGTAAATAAATAAATATTTAGATTGTCTTTAAAAATGCAAAAAAAAAAAAAAGAGAAAACATTAAAGAACATTAAAAAAAAAAAGGAAAGTGTGTGCCAGGAGGAAAGTGTTGGGGACATTCTGCCTGGAAGGGTCCAGAAGGTCTCTTTTGGCCTGGAGGCCAGCAGGTGGATGGAGGGCAGGGGGCAGAGAGTGAGTGAGAGGCAGGTTGCCTCTGCTGGACACGGCTGCTCCGTCAGTGACCACGTGTGGCCACGACAGCCTTTTCAGAGAGTAGCAGCCACCACCCACTGCTGTGTCTCCCACTTCACACAAGTTCCTCTTTTGCCCAACTCTGACCCAAGCCATACAGGGAAGGGGATCTTGGGAAACGTATTCCCAGCTTAACAACAGAATCCCTAGCAGAGAGGCTCCTTGACAACTCGGCACACACACACACTTCTACTATTTTTTTTTTTTTTTGGCTGCTTTGGGTCTTTGTTGCTGTGCAGGGGCTTTCTCTTGTTGCGGCAAGCAGGGGCTACTCTTCGTTGCGGTGCGCGGGCTTCTCATTGCGGTGGCTTCTCTTGTTGTGGAGCATGGGCTCTAGGCACGTGGGCTTCAGTAGTTGCCACATGTGGGCTCATTAGTTGTGGCACATGAGCTTAGTTGCTCTGCGGCATGTGGTATCTTCCCGGACCAGGGATCAAACCCACGTCCCCTGCATTGACAGGCGGATTCTTAACCACTGCGCTACCAGGGAAGTCCCACACACTTCTACTTTAAACCATTCTTAACTTCCAAATAAAAACAAAGGCAAAATCATGCTTCTGCTTAATATGATGCAAGTATCCTGGCTAAAAAGAGGTTAATCTCTCCAGAAGAAACTGATGGACGTTTCACATCACTTTATCCATCTTTGGGCGGTACTGACTCTGACTGAATATGTTCTCTTTAAGAATGTTGGACACTTGAACGCTCTCAGAGAGAGTGTGTGGGCATTACTAACAAACACTGGGATGTGAGGTCAACTATTGCTAACACACGTTAGACAGAAGGGGTGGGAGAGGAACAGGGAGGAAGGAGGGCGGGTGGAACTGGTACAGGTGTTACCTCGCGTGAAGGTAAGGATGAGGTTCTCGTTACCACGGCAGCCACGTGGCGGTAGCCGGCGCCTTCTTCCCCTGCCCACTCCACGTTCCCTGTGTCCTCAGCCAGCACCTCAGCTGCTCATGGTTCTTTGTCTGATGGAGTGACCCCAAGGGTCTATGCCTGTTTTGGGTGGTTCTAGTTTTCTGTTGGTGTTTACTCCAGGACCAAGGGGCACTCAGAGACACCCTAGAGTCTCCTGCCTTCCAGACATCGCCTGCTTACCCAGCTCTGTCATGAAAACTCAGCCCCCCTCTATGACCCTCATCCCCACCGGTGCAGTGAGCTTCTGTCGATTCCCTGGTGTGAAGAGCCCCCAGTGGCCAGGTGGCTGTCAGCTGCAGTCTGATATGCCCCCTGGTGGATGCGCTCTAGGGCTTGCCCGGGACTGAGGGGATTCTAGGATGTGGGACATTCAGTTTTAAACCTAGGAAAGTCCTGGCAAACCAGGATAGCTAGTCACCCTAATGCACCCCTCCCTTGGAATCTGAGACCACTGGACAAGCAGAGCCCAGAGTTGCAGGGATGGGAAGCAAACGTTTCACTGGTGGACCCTTTGGGATAGTAGAACACTGCCATTCCTATCTCATGAGAGCTGGTCCCGTGGATCTTGGCTGTGTGAGACACCGTAGGTTGCTGATTGAGAGCATTAACCCACCTCCATAGTCAAGTCTCCCAAAGGCCATTCCACCCTCTGTCCACGTTCTACCAGGCTGGCTGCTTCGGGGAGACGGGAACATGCAGGACCGGTGGACTCCATGAGCATGAACCCACGGATGCAGTTCACTTGCTGTGAGGTGAGTGGCTGGTCAGGAGTCATGCCGCGTGGAGGGTGGCGTGGGTGGATGCAGCTTTCTGTGAGCCCACGGGGAGTGGTTCTGGCAGAAGCACTGCAGGCAGGGAAGGTACATCCATACCCCGAGGAAGTGTCTATTCTCCGACGAACGAGGTGCTGTCCCCAAGCCACTGCCTCTGGGAGGGAAGGGGGGCTAGTGCTGGTCTCTGCTTGTGGCAGTTGGGCTCACGGCAGTGACAGCAGCCGGATAAGCCCTGGTGGGTGGATGTCCAAGTTGTGACGCCGTGTGGAGCCTCCCTCCCCCCGCCTCGGCCACTTGGCTCATAAACCGGCTGGCCAAGGGTGAGAGGTGCCGGGGAAAGAGGCTGACGTGCCCTCAGAATGGGCCACCTTGCCCTCCTGATGGTAAGGCCCTCCTCGGCTGAGGCAGCCCTCGTGCGACACAAATTCTTTATACTTTGTTCAAACCCAGAGAAGTCCGTCTGCATACCTTTCCCCAGATGTCCTTGTCACCAGTTTTCCAATCACGTCCCTTCCTAGTGTCCGAGCATCCAGCCAGCTGGAGAGCTAGTCACTGCCCGTCCCCAGGGTAGGTCTCCGCCTCTTACCTCGTCCTGCAAGGCGGCCTGAAGAGCCAGGGCACTGCTTGTCCCTCTCTGAGGGCTCACCCTCATCTCTGTCCTTCAACCCCCTGACCGTCCGCGTCTGGGCAAGGCCCGCAGCCCCGTCTGTAACCAGGCCTGAGTTCCTTCCTTCTCAGGCACCTGGTCATCGGGAAGCCCCACGAAGCCTTGCTGCAGGTTGAGAGGGTTGAGGCGATGCGACGGCTACCTGGTCATGCTTGTTCATGACTCTCACGTGACTTCCTTGGGCCTTCGGGACCTGCTTGAGAGCAATCACATACACGCCACTTCCACTGACAGGGCACCGCTGTGCGCCCGGCCGTTCGGCTCGGGGGTCACACACCCGCCCATGATGGCAGCTCAGGTGGTATAATAGCCGCGGCTCATGGCCGAGTGCTCGGTACCCAGGCGGTTATCTTCAGAATGTGGCAGAGCTTTGTGACACCGGGGGGCCACACTCAGGCACCGCGGGCTCTGCTGGGTGGTGCAGCCCCTATGGCAGGGTGACCTGCTGCCGGGCTTCCTCTTCTCTGAGCCTCTCAGCTCCAGGGTCGGAGTGGTACAGCCACACGGGGTGAAAGTCGCCTCCCAGGAGCAAGACACGTCAGGCATCATGCCTCTTTCTTCCTGGTTGAAGGGATTGGATGCAGCCACTTGCCTGTGACTTGGAAAGGGATGTCTAGATGTGTACTGGCCTGCTGGACCTCTAGGCATTTCACTTTTTTTTTTTTTTTTTTTTTTTGCGGTACGCAGGCCTCTCACTGTTGTGGCCTCTCCCGTTGCGGAGCACAGGCTCCGGACGCGCAGGCTCAGCGGCCATGGCTCACGGGCCCAGCTGCTCCGCGGCATGTGGGATCTTCCCGGACCGGGGCACGAACCCGAGTCCCCTGCATCGGCAGGCGGACTCAGCCACTGCGCCACCAGGGAATCCCAACCCCTAGGCATTTCAGAGGTGGCCTGGACTTTTTGTGGCGTTTACCTTCCACTCTGGTGTACGTTTGTCCTACTGAGGTTAGTTGCTACGTTCTGCTCATCGAGTTCGAACAACATGGCATCACCATGGAAGGACCAGTGTGGCAGCTGTGGGAGGGACGAGTGGGCCAGGCCCCCAGGGACTTGGTGTGACATGGGGCTGCTCTGTCTCGAGGGAGGGCTGTGGATGGGTGTTGCTGCCTCTTGAAAGCCGGCTCTTCCGACGGTCTCTACTAGCCTGGATGGAAAGACCCATCGCTCAACAGCTGGGCTCCCGGCTAGGAACCAGTGGGGCTTTGCTTCAGCAACGAAAGCACGTCAGGAGCAGCGGCTGCGGTTGGAGTTGCCACCTGACTAGCTTTGCGGTCATTGTCGTTCTGCAGGACCCCATCTCCTGCACAGGCCCAGTAGGAGAGGGCTGTGCTGGGAGTCCCAGTCCTGGGCCCTAGGTCCTTGCCGTGGCGCCGACCTCTGCACTCCCGTCGGGGAGGCCTCACTGCTTTGCTTCACTATCTTGCTCGGACCAGGAGGTCCTGGCGGCTTCCCCTCGGCCTTCCCCACGTAATAGCCCTCCCTCCGCGGGACGGGAAACCAGCATGGTTTCTGCCAGCTGCTGAGTGTACCCACTCTGATGACTGCATTCTGGGACGGGGGGTGACCACACATGGGTCCAGGGACCCACTGGACCCACCGTTAGATGGACATGACCCAAACATTGTGGATCACCTGAGCGCCATAAGCCGCTGCTCTGACTGGTGGTCACAGGGGTGCTTTGGGTACCCTGAGAAGCCTGAGGTTTTGCTTCCCCATCCTCAGACACCTGGTAAGTGTCCCTGAGGGGCCTCAGGGGAAGGCAGGGAGGAAGATTCACAGTACCTTTTTGGTGGCATGACAAGGTCCTTCCTCAAGGGCACGGCTGTCACCCTCATCCAAGGAGGCTTTGGGTCTGTGAACCAGCTCAGCCTGGGAAATTGGTCGGGGGTCTGTGGCTTTCTGTCACAGTGATTTAAGTCAGGCTTCTTGTCATGGACTGAACGTTTGTGTCCCCCCTCCCCAAATTCACATGCTGAAACCCTAACCCCTAATGTGATGGCGTTTGGAGATGGGCTTTGGGGAGGTAATTAGGGTTAGATGAGGCCCTGAGGGTGGGGCCCTGGTCTGATGGGGTTAACGCCCTTACAGGGAGACACCAGAGACCTCGCGCTCTCTCCACGCACACCCCAAGGAAAGCCCGTGTGCACACGGAGGTGGCAGCCGCCTGCAGCCAGGAAGAGGGTCTCACCAGAAGCCGGCCACACTGGCTCCCTGATCTCGGACTTCCAGCCTCCAGGGCTGCGAGGAAACAAATGTTTGTTTACAAACAAATTGGACTTACGAACGCGCTCTCGGAACGGGACTCTTTCGTATGGAGCAGACTTACTGTATGGGTCTGAAGGATGAAGACAATAGAGGTAAAAGGCCCTTTTCATCACACCATGTCCAGGGTACATACTATCAACGTAATTTATGACTGTTGACGCTGGCTGTGATCTCCTGGCCAAGGTGTGCTTGTCAGGCTTCTCTGCTGTAAAATTACTCTCCCTCCCCCTTCCATCCTGTGCTTTTGGGGAGGAGGTCCCCATGCACAGCCTGCACTTAAGGGTGGGGGGAGTCCAGCTCTCCCCGCTGTGGGGTGGAGTGTTCACAGAATTTATTTGGAATTCTCAGCATGGGAGATTTGCCTCTTCTCCTCCATTTATTAATTTGTTCAATCATTTATGTCAGTGTGATCACATGGATACGTATTTTATGCTTTGGGTTATGGCACAATATTACTTTGTTGATTTTGTTTCTCAAATTGTTCCAGCTTTGGCTGCTGGGCACTCTTGTTAGTTGGCTCCTGTGTCCCTTTGACTCACCCCATCTTTGTGTTTTTTGTTGTGTTTTTTTGAGCACCTCCTTACCTTCCGGCTACAAGATGCTCCAGGCTCATCCTGTATATTTCTAGTTCCAGTCCTAGGGTCAGACATTTCTTCAAGGAATTCTGGTTCCTTCCTTTTGTTAGAGAATGGTCTTAGAAACCCAGATCTGGGAGATAGGTGTGTTCATTGCTGCTGGGGTCTTGTTTCTTTGTGCCCTCTCAGCAGACAAAGCAAAGAAATATACGTGTGTGCCAACCTTGCATACACACACGGTACAAATATTCCTGTGTGTAACCACCTGTCTCTACATTAAACGAACGTGAGTTCTCACTGATGTCTCCAACCAGCATCTGTTATCCACGGATCACTCTCCCCTTGGTCGCCTGTAACCTCCCACTCCTCCGGGGTGAGACTCCCGGCCCCCACCATCCGTGTACTTTCCTGTTCAATCCCAGCGCACGTGTACAGCAGGGACACGGTTGTTGACCCATGCCCCATGGGAAACAACTTCACCACTAGAGCCCAGAGCTGTGTGCACATCCTTTGGCTTCAGGCCTACAGACCCCACTCATTTCCAGAGTGACTGAGGTCAGCACCTTTCATCCGGCCCCTCCGTAAGGGGGCTTCACACACTGTAAGGCAGGTACATTCTCCTGTCACAGTCTGCCTTCCTTCCTGGGGTTATTTGTTTTCTTATCACTGAGTTTTAAGAGTTCCTTGTTTATTTTGGACACAATCCTATATTGAATATATATTTTGGAAATATTTTCTCCTAATCTATGGCTTGTCTTTTCATTGTCTTTACAATATATTTAGCAGAGCAGAACTTTAAAATTTTAATAAAGTCCAACTAATCAATTTTTTTCTTTCAGGGGCTGTGCTTATGTTGTTGTAGCTAAAAAATCATCACCAAATCCAAGCTCACCTAGATTTTCTCTTATGTTATCTTCTAGAAGATTTATAGTTTTGGTCTATGATAAATTTTTAGTTAATTCTTGTGAAAAGTATAAGATCTGTGTCTACAGTCATTTTTTTGCTTATAGATGTCCACTTGTTCCAGGAAGTTTGTTGAGAAGACAAACTTCTGGATCTATCTCTGGACTCTCTATTCTGTTCCGTTGATCTATTTATCTTGTCTTTTGCCAAAACCAGGCTGTCTTCATTACTGTAGCTTTATAATAAGTCATATAGTATCAGTCCTCCAACTTTGTCATTCCTTTCAGTATGATGTTGGCTATTCTGGATTTTTGCCTTTTCATATAATCTTTAGAATCAGTTTGTCAATATCAACAAAATAACTTGCTGGGATTGTGACTGGGATTGCATTGAATCTATAGGTCAAGTTGGGAAGAAATGACATCTTAACAATATTGAGTTCCTATCAGTGAACATGGAATATCTCTCCCCTTATTTAGATCTTTGATTTCATTCATCAAAGTTTTATAGTTTTCCTTATGTGGATCCTGTACATATTTTTTTTTTAGATTTATACCTAAGTATTTAATTTTCTAGGGTGCTAATATAAATGGTACTGTGCTGTGAATGTCAAATTTCCATTGTTCAATGTAAAATAGCTAGCTAGTGGGAAGCAGCCGTATAGCACAGGGAGATGAGCTCGGTCCTTTGTGACCACCTAGAGGGGTGGGTAGGGAAGGTGGGAGGGAGGGAGACGCAAGAGGGAAGATATATGGGGATATATGTATATGTATAACTGATTCACTTTGTTATAAAGCAGAAACTGACACACCATTGTAAAGCAATTATACTCCAGTAAAAAGGTTTAAAAAAATTTCCACTGTTCATTGCTGGTATATAGGAAAGCAATGTACTTTTGTACATTAATAACCCTGTAATAATCGCTTATGCATTCCAGGTGTTTTTTTATTTTTTGTTTTATTAACTCTTTGGTTTTCCTACATAGACACTCTTGTCATCTGTGAACAAAGATAGTTTTATTTCTTCTTTCCCTATCTGTGTATATTTTATTTCTTGTCTTATTTCATTATCCTGGATTTCTAGTATGATGTTGAATGGGAGTAATGAGAGAGGACATCCTTGCCTTGTGCCTGATCTTAAGGGGAAAACATCTGGTTTCTCACAATTAAGTATCATGTTAGTGGTGCATTTTTTGGTAAATGATCTTGATCAAGTTGAGGAAATTCCCCTCCATTCCCATTTTGTTGAGAATTTTTTTAAATTAATTAATTTATTTGACAATTTTATTATTTATTTATGGCTGCGTTGGGTCTTCATTGCTGCGCGTGGGCTTTCTCTGGTTGTGGTGAGCAGGGGCTTCTCTTGTTGTGGAGCACGGGCTCTAGGAACATGGGCTTCAGAAGTTGTGGCACATGGGCTCAGGAGTTGTGGCACGCGGGCTCTAGAGCGTAGGCTCAGTAGTTGTGGCACATGGGCTTCTCAGTTGCTCCGCTGCATGTGGGACCTTCCTGGACCAGGGCTTGAACCCGTGTCCCCTACATTGGCAGGCAGATTCTTAACCACTGCACCACCAGGGAAGTCCCGAGAATTTTAATTATGAATTGGTGTTGGGTTTTGTCAAACGCTTTTCCGCATCAGTTGATAAGATCATATTATTTTTCTTTCTTAGCCTGTAGATGTGATAGGTTACATTAATTGATTTAAAAATATTGAATCAGCTTTGCACACCTGGAATAAATCCCACTTGGTAGTAGTATGTAATTGTTTTGTGGTGTATAATTAATTGTTGGATTTAATTTGCTACTATTTTGTTGAGAATTTTTGCAGTTGTATTCATGAGAGATATTGATCTGTAGTTTTCCTTTCTTCTTATGTCTTTATCTGCTTTTGGTTTTATTAGGTTAATGCTGGCCTCAGAATGAGTAAGGAAGCATTCTCTCTGTTTCTATTTCCTGGAAAAGATTATAGAGAATTGGTATCATTTCATCCTTAAATGTTTGGTACAATTCACTAGTGGAACCATCTGGGCCTGGGGCTTCTTGTTTGGAAGATTATTAATTATTGATTCAATTTCTTTAATAGATACAGACCTATTTAGTTTATTTCTCCTCGTGTGAGTTTTGGTAGTCTGTGTCTTTCAAGGAATTTGTCCATTTCATCTACATTATCAAATTTGTGGGCATAAAGTTGTTCATAGAATTCCTTTATTAACCCCTTAATGTCTGCCCCTCTTTCACTCTTTCATTTCTCATTGTAGTAATCTCTGTTTTCTCTTTTTATTTCTGGTTAACCTTCCTAGAAGTTTATCGATCTTATTTACTTTTTTTCCCTCAAATAACCAGCTTTTGGTTCATTGTTTTGTTTTTTTAAATTGATTTCCTATATTCAATTTCCTTGATTTCTGTTCTAGTTTATATCATTTCTTTTATATTGCTTTCTTTTGGCTTATATTACCTTTCTTTCTCTTGTTTCCTAAATAAGAAGTTTACATTATTGATTTTAGGTCTTTTTTTTCTAATATACGCATTTATACTATAGATTTCCTTCTAAGTGCTGCTTTCACTACATCCCACAAATTTTGGTAAGCTGTGTTTTCATTTTAATTTAGTTCAAATTCTTTTTTAAAAATTCCTGTTGGAACTTATTTTTTGATTCATGCCCAAGTGGTCTTGGGTTAAGCTACATGCAGCAATTGAGGCTGCAAATGCTCAGTGACACTGCTCCCATGTTTAAGTAAACCCATGTGCTGGAGATCCAAACCAGATTCAAGCTGGGCCACCTGTTCGGATGTGGGGATGGTGGGCCTCAGATGCCTCTGCATGGGGGAGTGGGGCTACCTTCCAGCCATCATCACCTCTGATTATTGCCACTTAACCCCCATCCCCAACCACGTGCTCTCGTTGGACTCCCAGGTTGTCCTGGGTGGGGGAAAGACTCCTGTCTTCGTGCCCAGAGACAATGGTCAGAACCCCGTCTACCAGGCTGGTGAGACGGCCCAGCCTAAGTCAGCACCTGGGTGGGTCACGATGGCAACAGACAGCCAGCTTGAGCCTGCCTTGGCTGAGCGGGGAGGAGCACCTCCTGCCGTGTTTGGGTAGATACCACTGTCAGGCCCTCAGAAAAGAAGCTAAGGGTCATTGGAGATGCGCCCTGCACCCCACCTGGGACTCGTGAGGGTCTGAGTCAGCATCCCAGGAGCATGGCAGTGGTCAGGTCTGTGGGTCACCTCACCCTGCAAGTGGACTATCGAGCAAGTGTGGGACACACTGAGCAGGAGTGGCCCAGCCCCTGTCAGCCCCTCTGACCTGTGACAATTTGAGTTTGGCTGAGGGTAGGATTGTCTCGAGGGAAGCTATTGGCAGGGGGCCCCCAGGCACCCTGTGTGTCCTTGCTGAACGGCTGGATTGCAGGGCTGACTGTCTGAGGCCGAGTGCTTTCTGTCGCCATGACGACTGCCAGGGGGACCACCATCGACTGCCCACTCCTGTGGGGAGGGACTTCTGTGTCTGCTGCTTGCCCCAGGGCCCCAAGTCCCTCAACTGTGATACGACCCACTCTGCTTGCAGCCCATCACATCACCCTGGAACACAGGGCAGGGACCTGGTGCTGCCGTGTGAGGCCTGTGTGCTGTGATCCCGGGTCCCCCCCGGCTCCTGTCAGCACCTGTGGAGTGGTGAGAGGTTTGTTCTTGGCATCCTCTATGAGCCTGCAGTTCTACCACCTCCCCTGCCAGGGCTGCTTAGCCCCAGCATGGGAGGCCAGACCACTCACCCAACACTGGACCAGCACAATGCAGGCCTCGCCACTGCCCGTGGCTGTCCTCCTGAGTCACCCCCCGACACACATCCAGATCTGGCCTCTGACCACTTCTCTGGATTCACGTCACTGGACTACAGCCCTTCTGTGTCCCAGGGCCCTTGCACGGCTGTCTCCTCTGGCCAGAATGTTCCCCGAGGCTTGTCCCTTAGGGAATTTCCTCCTTGGCTCTCACTGACCTCGCCCTCACTCCCTCGCGTCTCATCACAGTTTGTACATCACACTGCTTCATGAGCTTCTTAGCCCTTACCAAATCCTGCAATTATCCTGTTTACTATTTTTTTTTAATTTAAAAAATTGAGGTAGAGGTAATTCCTTGGCGGTGCAGTGGTTAGGACTCCGCTTTCACTGCGGAGCGCTGGGGTTCAAGCCCCAGTCCGGAAACTAATATCCCGCAAGCGCAAGCGGCGCGGTGGGTGGGAGTAGTGGGGGAAATTGAGATACAGTTGATGTATATCCTGCTTTAAGCTTCATGACGGTAGGGCCTGGTCTTTCCTCCCGGTGGGTCCCCAGCGCATTGGCGGGGGAGGGCGTCCATCCTCCCTGGCCGGCTCCCTGGGGGAAATAAGCAGTCCCCTCCCGCAGACCCTGGCCCTGACCCACGGCAGCAGGGCTCGGCCAGCCACCGTTCCGCCGGCCGTGTCTGCCGGTAGGAATCCATCTGCGCTGGGCCAGCAGCCGCGGGCTGAAACAAGACCCCGCACCCAGGTCCCGCGAGTCCCCTCTGCCTCCTCTCCCGGCGGCCGCCCACACCCCCACCTTTCGCTGTCCCTGGAGCCGCGTTCTGTCCCCGCGGCCACCAGGTGGCGCCGCAGGCCCACGCACGGCCGGAGGGCTCGGCGCAGGGCCGCCGGGCGCCTCTCTCCGGGAGCCGGTGGGGCCGGGGTAGGAGGTGAGGGTCTGCGCCTGGCGAGCGGCCAAGGGGGCCAGAGTCGTCCGGGCGGCTCGGGCGGTGTCTTCGGAGGGGGCGACACGTTTCCTGGTGCGCCCCGGGGGCCGCCGGCGGGGCTGTAGTTGTCGAGCGGGTCCCTGGGGGAACCCCGTGACCCCCCCCGACCGCTCCAGGCCCCGGTAAGGGGCGGAGAATCCAAGAGAGCGGGGTTGGCGGGGGAGGGGGAGGGGGCTGGCCGCGGGGGCGGGGACTGCGGCGGAGGCGAGCGGGGCGGGGGGAAGGGGTGGAGACGGAGACCGGGGGTGGGGGCGCGGGGCGCAGGGACTGGGGCGGGGAACCTGGGGCGTGCGGGGCGTTGGCCTGGTTGCAGCCTCCGAGCCTCCCATTTCCCCGAAGTGACGGGGCGCGCGGGGGCGGGGGAGCGCGGGAAGGCAGGGGCTGCGGCCGAAAACGGGAGGGGCGCGGGCACTGGGGACAGATGGGCCCTGCGGTCGGCAGAGCTTTGTGTCCGAGAAATGGTGAAAGTAGAGAGACACGTGGGTGGGTTTGTGGGAGCGCTCCGCTCTGCGCGGAGACCCTGCTGAGGAAAGGGGCGGCGGGGAGAGGGGGCATCGCCTCTGCTGAAGCTTGTGACGCTGCTGGGACAGAGCCCAGATTAGAAAAGCGGCCACGGCTGGGGCCCTGACATTTCCTCTCAGGTCTGAGCCTTGGGGATGAGACCGCCCCAACCTCCCCGGTGGGACGGCAGCCCCTCCAGCTTGCCCGGAACCTTAGATCCCGAGCCTGCAGGCCAGCCGCAAATCTGCCTGCGGAGTGAGGATTCAGGGGACCCTGACTCCCTAGAGCAGGGGCCAGCTGGTGAGGAGAGCGGGGAGACGGGGCGGGGGTGGAGGGATGTCGTCCTTGGGGCAAAGGTGGTGCCGGTGTGGTGTAGACCTGTCTGGTTCCCTCTGCTCAGGCCTCCTCTCCGGTCTCCAGACCCCCTGTCGGGGACACCTGGAAATTGTTATGAGAAGGGAAGTGTCCTTTCTCTCTGACCCAGGCGTCCATGTCCTCTAAAACTGTGGTGGGTTCACTTGTCAGCTTGCAAGGTGGGTGAAATCTCAGACCCTTCAATTCTTCACAGAAGAACCCTCCAACCCAGGGTTTTACTGCAATCCCCACCTCCCCCCAAGCCACCCCTCCCCCCCCCAGGCCCCGGCCTTTGTTCTCTTAACCAATTAGACCTGACGCTAAGCCCACCACCAGGCTGCCCCTGCTCAGAAGCCTCATCCATCAGGGCGGGGGCCAGGCCTCCCTGCAAACAGCAGCCCTGTGGGTACCCTCCTGGGGCTGCTGGTGGCCGGGGGTTTTGCCTCCTTAATACCCTGACATGGACGCGAACGGTCTGTACATCAGATTAACTCCACGTTGTGTTCTGGCCCCAGTTCCCATTGCACCCTACTTTCCACCCCAGATTACCCTTAACCCCGTTCAGTGCAGCAGAAATTACACTTTCAGGTCAACGGCAGCATAGAGGCTCTGACGCTGTGACAGCCCAAATTTGAGTATAAATCTTTTCCCAATATCCAGTATTCCAGGAGAAATTACGGTACAAGAATTAACCCTTTCCCGAAGTAATATAAGCCTCAGAGAAATTGAACTAAAATTCTTAAGTTCAAGTCCAAACAAGCTCAAGTTCTAGGAAGGAAAACAATCTCAAACAAATCAGTTGGGCTTCCCTGGTGGCGCAGAGGTTGAGAGTGCGCCTGCTGATGCACGGGACACGGGTTCGTGCCCCGGTCCGGGAAGATCCCACGTGCCGCGGAGCGGCTGGGCCCGTGAGCCATGGCCGCTGAGCCTGCGCGTCCGGAGCCTGTGCTCCGCAACGGGAGAGGCCACAACAGTGAGAGGCCCATACCGCAAAAAAACCCCATAAAACAAATCAGTTCTGTGTTGCAGTTTCTGATAAACAGCTCACCGCCTCCTCTGGGCGAGGCTGTGGCCCCGGGGCTGGAGGCTGGCAGTCAGGAAGGCGGGATGGATTCCAGACACAGGAGCCAGCCTGAGTTTGCAGTTTCCTGGCAGCAGGAGCTCACAGTCTAGGCTTTTCTTTGACAGTCAAAAAAGGCTGCTTTGTTGTGTCTAGAGGGAGACTTTCCCTTCTTCCCTTCTAGGGTCTTTGGCTTGTGTAATAATTAAATTGACATAAAACAAGTTAGCAGCAGAAAAACAAATTTTGTGCATACAGGAGCCCCATAAAAACATGAGACCCAAAGGGCAGCCAGAAAATTGTGGCTTTGGTAACTTCCTGAGCCAAGGAGAGGGGTGGGGTCTGGGGGTACAGAGGAAGGCAGGCAGCAGGATGCTGGTGCAGAAAGGCTGCTCTGCAGTATATCTCTTAGCTCGCTTTCTGGTCTCCAGTGTAAATTAGGCAGTTGAGAGGGAGGTAAAGCACTTTTCCTGAATCTGCTGGACTTTGATTGCCTTTAAAGCTCTTCAGGAGACCACCCAAGGCCAGATTAAAGGAGTGCAGGCCCTGCACACGCCCTGATCCTTATCAGCAACCCTGCCCTTGAACCATTGCTATAAAACTCACCAAATCCTCCCCGGCTGGAAAACAGTTTTGAGGGCAAGAGCCCACTGTGTCCCTCTTTGCCTGGCAAAGCAATAAAGCTATTCTCTTCTACTTCACCCAAAACTCGGTCTCTGGGATTCAATTCGGCACTGGTGCCCAGAGGCCGAGTTTTCAGCATCGATACTTCAGGGCGGCAAAACCCGCTCCCCTTCAGCTTAAAGAACAAAATCCTTCTGGGGGTCTTCCGTGGCTCTGCCTGTCCGAGGCCTGGAGTTGGCAGGGTGAGGGGCCAGGGTGTCCCCTGAGCACCTTCTGTCCCACCTTCCTCTCCCTGCCTGGGGTTTTGTCAGCCACCTAGGGTTAAATCAACACACCCAGAGTCTCTCTCCTTTAAAAAGGCCCAAGAGTTACTAGGTTGAATATGATTTTCACATCACCAGATCTACAACCACACAATTTAGAACACGGTTCTCTCCACTTCGCAGAAATTTTCCAGGAAAAATCCAGGACTCTCCAGCAGCAGAGACTGGGGGTGTTTAAGGGAGAAAGGAGAGACCGTGGAGGAGACCGTCTGGTCAGTGGTCACTTCAGGTGGCAAAACAGCACAGGCTGTTGCTTCCTGCCCCTCCTGCACTGTGAGAGGCTGGGTGCCAGGAATCATGCCCCTGCCTGGACCCCAGGCTTTGGTGAGGAGGAGGCCCAGCCGGGCAGAAGGGCTGGAGGACTGTCACTCCCACACCCTCCCGTCCCCAGGATCCCCAGGAAATGGGAGCAGCTCCCCCATAGCAGGAAGTGGAGACTTGAAAGAAAAACAGCCAGTTGACCGACATAGCCATCTGACTGAGTCATCACACCAGATGGACCCAGAACACTGAAAAGTGTGGTTAACATAATTCCCCATAATCAGATCTGGGCGGTGCTGGGGCAGTAGAGACAGACCTCAGGAATGGAATAGGACTAAGCCCAGCACAGAGGGAAGGTAGTGCATGGGGTACGGATGAACTGAACTCTGAAACCACACAAACACCGGAAGAAAACAGGGGTGAATCCCTCTTTGATCTCAGGGTAAAGGAAGTCCTTCCAACTGGTAAAGAGAAAAGCACAGGCCCAAAACGGGGTCATTTGTGCTAAAGTCCATGATACCAAGCCTAGCCTTCTACCCGACTTAACTGCATTTCAGCCTTCCCCAGAAATGTGATCTTAATCAACCAGCCTGGAATTTCCTGGTCGGGCACCGACCGAGGAGGTGATCTGCCTCGGGGGTGCTCTCCATCCCCCGAGGATGAAGGAGCAGCTTGCCGTCCCGCCTCCCCCACTCCCCAGGAGGAGCTGTCCTGGCCCTGCCCTCCTTCCTATAAAGCCTTCCATTTTGTACTGCTCCTCTGAGCGTCCTGGTACTTGCTGGATGAGACGCTGCCAATTCATGAATCACCAAAGAAAGCCAGTTAGAGGTTCAGATATGCTCAGTCGAACTTTGTTTTTTACATAACCAGACAAGAACAAAAGGTGAATAAATGTGACTACATAAACAGTTTTTAAAGTTGTGTGACAAAAATGCCATATACAAAGTGCAAACACCTGACAAGTTGGGAGAAAATATTCGGAACATACACCCAGAAAAGGGGCTAATAACCCTAATATGTCAAGAAGTCTTAAAAAGCTGAATAGGGAAAATGGAGAAAATACGTGAGCAGAAAATTTATATTAAAAAAAACCCCTAAACATATGAAAGAACATTGAAATCACTCATCATTAGAGAAATGCAATTAATATAAGACTGAGGTCCCACTTCTCACCTATCAAAGTGGCAAGAAATTTAAAATTATGACCCAATCTTTTGTTGAAGCTGCAGGGAAATCAGCACACTCATATATCACTGGGGGGTGACCACAAATGGTAAATCCTGAAGAGAAATTGGGTGAGACCTGACAAAAATATATATGCACTTAGCCTTGACCAAGCAACCCTTGTTTTCAGGAATCTACCCTGAAGATGCACTTCAAACAATGGGAAGTAGATATGCAAAGGGGATTCATTGCAGCAATGTTTATAAAATGTGAAATACATATGCACAAGGGGATTCACTGCAACACTGTTTAATCACAAAACATTAGGAGCAACTTACATGTCCATACTTAAGAGAGTGGTAGGATAAACAGGTATGTCCAGACTGGCGTGCAGGCCCTGAAAGAGGAGAAGGAGGGTCACTCTAAATGGAGGGGGTGTGATTTCCAGGCCATACCATGAAGCAAAAACGTACGGAAGATCACCTATAGGGCTTCCTTTCTTTTAAGAAGGAAGATGATATGCGTCTGCTCATTTGTGGAAAAAGACACAGGAAGCGTAAACCAGAAACTGAAGAGACTGGTTACCTACTAGGTGGGTGAGGGAGGGACAGACAGGGTGGCGTGGACCCCACTGAGTACATCTTTTTATGGAAATTCAACTGCTGGAACCAAAGTACGGCTTCACATACCCCAAAAGTAAACAGGCAGTTTGGACGAATAAGGACTGGGGAGCATCCAAAATGGGATCCGAGCCTCAGAAGTGAGTCTAGTGCAGATGAAGGACCTCCACCAAGGAGGGCAGGGCAGGAAAAACTAGCCAAGTCGAGTGGTAACAGGAACTTGACAGGAAGCCAAAAGGCTAACGACAAAAAGGGCTGCCGGTAAATACGTGGTAACAGGACTTCCCTCAGGGCTGTGGTCTAGGACTTCTGGAACTATTTTATCTGTACGTGAGAACTGAACAAACACGTAAATCTTTGTAGGTGAGAAGTGACCTTCTTGCTGTTGGAGAAAGAAGTTAGGAGAAGGGAAGTGAGAAGGCTTGCTGTGAGCCCTGCAGGGTGGGGTGGGTGTCCTGCGGTCTGTGTAAACTAGTGGTCTGTAACCTACACACAGAAAGACACAGAGAAAAGGACGTGTGTGTGGTTAGTACACATACATGTACTTCCCATCTCTTCTGAGAGGGCCCAGAGGCTATGACACCCAGAGGCAGGGAGCAAACAGGCCCCCAGATCTTGGTTCCTAAGCAGTCATTCTCTGACAAAGGAACTCGGTTCCCTGGAGAAATGGCCGATTCCCAGGCTGGGGCAGGGAACCCCCAAGGTGGGCCCAGAGCGTCTTGTGGTGCCAGAACATAAGGAAGTGCTCAAAAACACAAACAAAAGCAGATAAGGGCTGTTGATAGACAGTAGGAGCCCGTAGTAGTGAAAGCTGGGACAACATCAGCAATAGCACAATGAGAGTTACTGGATTGTAGGCCAAGAATGAAACAAGTGTCCCTATGTCCTTGCTGATCAAAACAAGCAATTGATTAAATAATAAATGGAGGATAAGGGGAAGTTCTTCTTTACAGTAGGGTTCTAATTAACAAATGGCGAAGGAGAGAGAGAAACAGAAAATCACCGTTACGCGATATCATAGTAATAACTGTCGTAGGCAAGATCTGCTGACGGATTCTAAATCTGTGGGTGAAAGTTGGAGAAGGAGGGGCTTCCCTGGTGGCGCAGTGGTTGAGAGTCCGCCTGCTGACGCAGGGGACGTGGGTTCGTGCCCTGGTCTGGGAGGATCCCACATGTTGCGGAGCGGCTGGGCCCATGAGCCGTGGCCGCTGAGCCTGCGCGTCCAGAGCCTGTGCTCCGCAACGGGAGAGGCCACGACAGTGAGAGGCCCACGTACCGCAAAAAAAAAAAAAAAAAAAAGTTGGAGAAGGAGCATGCTTTGCACAGTCTTGAAGTATCTCCCCAATATACTAATTAACTACAAAGAAAACAGTGATTTTACATGGACACACCTAGTAGATACCACTTTAGCCAGTGGCCAAGGTCAGCACCACTGAGGCCAAAAACTCGGCCTCTGTGCACTGGTGTGGAATCAAATCTCGGAGACAGAGTTTTGGGTGAAGTAGAAAAGAATAGCTTTATTGCTTTGCCAGGTAAAGAGGGACATAGCAGGCTCATGCCCTCAAAACTGTGTGTCCCAACTCAGGTGTATTTGGTGAGGAGTTTTATAGAAATGGTTCAAGGGCAGGGTTGCTGATAAGGACCAGGGTGTGTGCAGGGCCTGCACTCCTTTAATCTGGCCTCAGGTGGTCTCCTGATGAGCTTCTCTGGTTCTCAAGGTTATCAAACTGTGACCTTCTCTGGAATGAAGAATGCTTCATCAGGTAGTTAACATCTTCCATTTCTTGGGGGTTTTAGTTCCGTAAAGATCTCAATGATATTGTTCTGTGTATCCCTTGGTGCAAATCCAGGACCCCGCCCCAAGGCTGCACTATTGTTTCTTGGCTGCTCCTCCCCTGTCTCTGCATCCCCTCCCTTCCCTGATTAGCAACTGTTTGAATCTGCCCTTTAGAACTCAGGGAAGGTAAAGAAATGGGGGACACAGAAAGGCTTTTGTGCCCAGGAACCCCACAGGATCCTGCTCGGTTTAACCACTGCTAGTAAGTATGATAGGATATGTTTTATAACTATGTCAAAGAGCTCCGTGTTATGATATACTGAGAAGGTCCCAACATCATTTCTGTAGTATTTCTGCCCAAAATTCATAACCTCTGTTAAAAAGGAGTCAACAAACCTAAAATGGAGGCACCTACATTAGACTACATGGCAGCAAACCAAGACTTAACATCTAACCTAATTGCCGTTTCAACCTTCCTCAGAAATGTGACATTTAACCAGCCAACCTGGAATTCCTGGCCAGCACTAGGAGGAAATTTGCTGATAGACCCTCTTCCGTTCTCCTAAGAGGGCAACCTTGCCTAAAAAATGCATTCTTTGCTAATAATTTCCTTTTTCTTCTTTCCTTTCTGCAGCTATAATGAAGTTCCTTTCTATTGCTGGATGGGATGTGGCCTGATTCATGAATCGCTTAATAAATCCAATTAGATTCTCAAATTTACCCAGCTGAATTTTTGTTCTTTAACAGATTTGGTGGCGGTGGTGGGATCAAAGGAAATTTCCAGCAGCTTTGGTGACGAGGAGAAAGGCAGTCACTGTACCGTGAACCCCCTTTTGAGTTCACTGTCTTCCAGGGGCCTCTCAGTTCTGAGCTCTGCTCTCTGTGTCAAGCCCCCAGTCTAATTGGCCTACGGGGCCGGACAGCTCATGCCGGCAGCCAGTTCTTTTTTTAAGATTTTTTTGATGTGGACCATTTTTAAAGTCTTTACTGATTTGTTACAATGTTGCTTCTGTTTTGGTTTTTTGGTCCTGAGGCATGTGGGATCTTAGCTCCCAAACTGGAGATTGAACCTGTACCCCCTACATTGCAAGGTGAAGTCTTAACCACTGCACCACCAGGGAGGTCCTCTGGCAGCCGGTTCTGCCCGGAGCTAAGCCCCTGGGCTTTCAGACCCCACGTCCCAGGTTTTTGTGTGGAACACCCCCTGTGTGGAGCCCCCAGTCTGCAGGCCCCCTCATTGAGGTCTGTGGGTCCAGCCCTCTCCCCAGGCCAGGGTTCCCCGGGCAGTCGTACGGGTGCACGCAGGGCCTTCTCTTGGCCAGGACGCAGTCACAGCCCTCAGTTGCTGCTTGTGTGTTAAGGTGCACACACTTATTTGTCTTCTTTTGTGTAGATAAAAGCTACTGCTAATGGGGGTCTCAGAGGCCAAAAAGCTGCAAACCTCGGTGAACAAGAGTTGAACACTTAAATGCTGTTTAGTGCATTTGTTATCAGACCCAAGGACCTGCATGTTAGGATAAGTTGGTTACAGGACGGGCTCCATCAACTCTGGGTCACCTGACAACCTCAAGAAAACTTCCTAGCAGCAAGGTCACCACGTCACATGCACTGTCCCCAGCCCAGTGGCACATCACTTTGAGGTAATAGTTTGACTCCAAGAAACCTGAAGCCTCAGCTCATGGGATCCTTGGGCTCTGAACAGTCAGGTGCCCGGCCTTCCCAAACACCCGCTGATTTTTTTGTTTTTTGTTTTTTGTTTTTTCGGTACGCGGGCCTCTTACTGTTGTGGCCTCTCCCGTTGCGGAGCACAGGCTCCGGACGCACAGGCTCAGCGGCCACGGCTCACGGGCCCAGCCGCTCCGCGGCATGTGGGATCTTCCCGGACCGGGGCACGAACCCATGTCCCCTGCATCGGCAGGTGGACTCTCAACCACTGCGCCACCAGGGAAGCCCACACCCGCTGATTTTACGTCTAATAATGATGGGCCCGGAAGCTATAAATATCGACAAAAATGGCAAAATCTTACTAAAAGCAACCTAGAATTACAGTGGCCATCATGGGGAACATTCCAGTTAGATAAGATCATTCATTTAAGAGGTGCGCTTCAGAGCAAGAGTTCCCAAGTGCCACAAACAGGCGGACACCTATTTTAATTTGTGTACAGAAGCCTCCGAAAGTCTTCAAGACTGTAAAATAGCTTCATTAAAAGCCTTGTTACAGAAGGTTAATGAAAAATTAAAGACACAAGAGGTACCTGGAACGGTGACAGGACTGACGTGCCCCTCCCCCATCCCCCCCCCCCCCCCCCGCTTCACCTGGGCACTTACGTTGTACTAATCCTCTGTCTGGACGGACTTTCCACGCAGACGAGACTCTGACACAGGTACCTTTTAGAATAAAGCTGCCCGAGGTTGCAGGTGTCCCTACTCAGATAGCGTTCACTCTTTGGTCAAAGACCAAACTGAGGGCCAGAGTTTAAAAATTTCCTAAACCAGGGAGGATCCCCCAAAGTTTTTTGGGTTTAGAGTCCTTATTGGAGCCTCTAACCCCAGCTGCCAGATCTTTATCAGCTTGTGCATGAGTTGGTAGGACCCTAGGGACACCCCAAACTGGATTCGGGAAGCAGAATGGTGTAGTCCTGAGGATGACATTCGAGATCCGTGGTCCTCTAATGGACCAGACAAAGCTCATGCAGTAGCAGCTGAAAGATCTTCCTACGGCATCCCAGTTTCTATACAATAAGCAAGGATGCCTAGCCTGCTCTGGCTGCCCTGTTTGTAAGTGGATTATCCCATGAGATTAGAGCGTTGATAAAAAGGCAGAAAATAGGATGGGGGGGGAGGCCACCCGTCTGACGGAACTGTGGCTGAGCACTTTGAAAGGACTTTGGATCAAGGTCATAAACAAAGGTCCTTCAAACTAATGGCCTCACAGCTACAACAGCTCCAAGGCCAGAAGCTGAAAATAATGCCCTGCCCTCACATCATACCCTTGGGGTCCACCATCAAAACGATGGCCCAAGATTGACATGATGTTCCATTTGTAATCACTGAAAAAGACTGTCCTCAAAGGTCCTATGCAAATTCATCAACATCCACTCAACTGACCCAGTGTGGGGGGGAGGCCCCCACATGGGCCCCTCCCAGGACTGACAGGGCCCCAAGGGACCCTCCAGTAAACTGCTACCAGGAAAATATCCTTAGACAGCCAAGGGGAAACTACAGTTAAAATTAATGGGAAACCTTGACAAATTCTGGTAGATACTGGGGCTGCCCTTTCTACTTTAAGCCCTACCCTCATAGGACAACAAACCCCTCAGAGTGAAAACAAGTTTCCATAGTGAGGTATCGGGGTCAGAGAGAGATTCTACCTCAACTGGTACACATGACTCTGGGACCTTTTACTGAAAACATTCCTTTTTGCTACGTGACACAGTGCCAGTCAACCTATTAGGCAGAGGCCTCCTTTCTAAATGGAAAGGACTGATTGGCCTGCAGTGGAGGCCTCACCGTATAGTTTCCTGACCCACCTGAGCCTGACCTTTTATGGCCTTCACACTCTGTCCTTGATGCAGAAGAGGACGAAGTGCAGCAAAGTTCCCCTGGCCTGCAGGCTACCTCTAACACAGACACTGGGAGAATAAAAAGGGCTGAGCCTATAAAAGTCCAGAGACATAACCAAACCTCTCCTTCAATGACCTCACTGTCCATTAAACACTCAGGCCATATGAGGCCTCACACCTAGTAGAAGACTTAACCGCCAGGGGCTTCTTGGACCGGGTCCTGTAGCTGCCAGTCTGGAAGCCTGACCAATGGGGATGGTGGTTTGCCTGGGGTCTGAGTGCTATTGATAAGTCAGTGACGCCCCGCCTCCCAGTTGTTCGAAACCGGAACACTCTTTGCTGCATGTTCTGCCGGATTCAAAATGGCTCACCGCTGTGGGCCTCTGGTCAGCCTTCTTCCGCATCCCTCAGACCCCAAAGGCCAATATCTGTTTGCCTTTGCTTGGAACAGTCAATCAGCAATGGGCCTGGACAGTCGTGCCTGAGAGGTTCACAGAGGCCCCTCCTGGTTTCTCCCAATGGCTCCACCATGACGTAAGCAGCCTCCAGGCCCCTTTAACAATATGCAGGTGACCTGCTGTGCTCAGTTACTGAAGAGCCGTCCATAAAAGACTCCGTGTATTTGCTGTAACAGGTGGCTGGAAAAGGACACAGAGCTGCTAAGGGAGAATTACAGTGGTCTCTGGACACTGTCCATCACCTCGGTCATCACTTAAGCACCGAGGAATCCAGCCATCTCTGAAAAGAATGAAGCTAACCCAAGTACTTCGTAGACCCACAAGAAAGGGGCAGCCTCGTGAACTTCTAGGCCTGGCTGGATATCATAGACTGTGCGTTCCTAATTTTTCTCTATTTGCTTCCCTACTTTATGAACTTACATTTCAGTCCCCGAGCCCCTTCCCTGGGAAGATAAATGTAAACAGGCCTTTCTGAGAATGAAATGAGCAGTGAGAACCGCCCTCCCTTGGGTACCCAACTCTCCCAAACCTTTCACCTTATTTGTGCAGCAGAGAGTGAGCCAGGCCCTGGGAGCCTCAGGCTGAAATGGCCATAAACACTGGCCTGTGGCCTCACAGCCTAACTCAGCGCTGGCTCCTCCCTGGCAGCTGCAAATTTGGCAGAAGCAGATTTGACCCGAGGAAATGACGTTTATTTGTAAACTCCTCACACTGTCCAAAGTCTTAACTCTGAATTGACTCAATATTTCTCAGCAAGGAGACCAACCCCCATGAGATCCCTCTGCTTCCACCTCCTAATCTGCTTCTTAAATGTTGCCCCATCCTTAATCCTGATTTGTTACTGCTCTGCCTGACAAGGGGACCCCCGTGACTGTGGGGTGATGACGTCCCATTTCGTGACACCACGTCCTGGTTCATGAGACACCCCTTTAACCAATCCTGATCTACTTTTGTTTGTTGACGGGCCATACCGTGGAAACCAGAAAGGGGATTTTCAAGGTGGTTATGCTGTTACTACCCTAGATGACCTACTGGAAAGAGGAAACCTCCCACCAGCTGAATCAGCCAACAGGCAGAGCTTCACGCCCTCACCTGAGCACACCAGCTCTCAGAAGGACAAACTGTCCATGTTTATACTGACAGCCAGTGTGCCCTTGGGGTCGCACATAATTTGGGGATGTTATGGAAACAAAGGGATTTTCTTTCATCTTCTGGGACTCCAATAAAAAATGGACAGAAAGTAAATGACCTTCTTACTGCTATTCTCTTATCTTATGAAGTTGCTGTCATCGAAATTAGGGTTCCCACTGGAAAGACTGACCCCGAGCATCAGGGGATGCCCCAGCTGATCTCCGCGCAAAGGCAGCAGCTTAACGTCTGTGAAGACTGTGGCACCATGTGGATGAAGTCATTCTGCTTCTGCAAAAAACGGCCCTTTGTTGCCAGACTGTTTTCACCCTGATATCCTTGTAACATGGCAACAATCTGTTCCTGCATCAGAGAAATTAAGATGGATAAACAATGGCTGTGAATTAAGGGAACAGTCAGGGCTGTGGGAAACCCAAGACAGCCTCTTGGTTCTTCCCGGCTCCCTGGCAAACCCCATGTTCAGCTTTTGCATTCCTTCACCCCCATAGTGCATTTAATATGATTCAAATTATAAATAAGCATTGGTGGAGAGGCATCTATAAAGTGGTGAAGACACTTTACCATCAGTGTCTGACCTGCCAGGTGCATAACGCTGGGAAAACTAGTTCTGTTCCCAGAGGCCTCAAACCCCCTCCCTCTGAACCCTTTGAACACCTGCAGCTGGATTCACTCAACTGCCACTCAGTAGGGTTATCAATGTTCTCGTTATCACATGCGTGGTTTCATGAAGGGGTGAAGCCTTCCCTTGCTGCAGGGATGATGCCCTCACGGTGGCAAAGAAACTGTTAGAGGATGTGTCTCTCCACCACTCGGGGTGGACCTTCCACAGTTTCCAGTGACTGAGGGACGCACTTCACCAGTCAAGTTGTAACTGCCCAGGACCCTATGGGGCCTCCCTGGGGCAGGCCCTCCCCCTATATCCTCTGCTGTAGCTCCTCTCTGCAGTACCTGCATAAGAGTATCTGATGTACATTCTTGAGTTGTTTTACAGATGTGAAAACCCCCACCAAGTGGAAGATATTAACTACATGGTGACCAGGAGCACGTAGCCCCCAGTCATCCTGGAGCCTCAGGGCTGATTATGTCACTCCCTGTGACCTCGCCATCAACCTATCAGAGAATTGCGCAGAAGCTGTTCACATATCCTGCGACCCCCTTCCCTCACCTGGGCTTTAAAAATGCTTTGCTGCAACCCTTCAGAGAGTTTGAGGTTTGGGGGGGCACGAGCCACCCATCTCCTTGCTGGGCCCTGAAATAAACCTCTCTCTGCTCCAAACTCCCACTTTTCAGTTTGTTTGTCTTCACTATGCATCGGGCACAGGAGCTTGGGGTTGCTAACAAAATCACAAAAGCCTTAATGAAAACCTTGCAAACTGCTTGGAATTAGTGAAACTGAGCAGGACCCTATGGGGTTCCTGGTCATGACAGCCTTTCTGTGTCCCCCGTTTCTTGACCTTCCCTGATTTCCAAAAAGCAGCTTCAAACCGTTGTTGATCAAGGGAGGGAGGGGATGCAGAGACAGGGGAGGAGCAGCCAAGAAACACTAGTGCAGCCTTGGGGCGGGGTCCTGGTCCCACCTCAAGGGATGCACAGCACAATACCTTTGAGCTCTTCTGCGAACTAAAACCCCCAAGAAATGGAAGATGTTAACTACCTGATGAAGCATTCTTCAATCCAGAGAAGGTCACAGTTTGATAACCTTGAGAACCAGAGAAGCTCATCAGGAGGCCACCTGAGGCCAGATTAAAGGAGTGCAGGCCCTGCACACACCCTGGTCCTTATCAGCAACCCTGCCCTTGAATCACTGTTATAAAACTCCTCACCAAATACACCTGAGTTGGGACACAAAATTTTGAGGGGCACAAGCCTGCTGTGTCTCCCTTTACCTGGCAAAGAAATAAAGCTGTTCTTTTTTTTTTTTTTTTTTTCTTTTTGCGGTATGCGGGCCTCTCACCGCTGCGGCCTCTCCCGTTGCGGAGCACAGGCTCCGGACGCGCAGGCTCAGCGGCCATGGCTCACGGGCCCAGCCGCTCCGCGGCATATGGGATCTTCCCGGACCGGGGCACGAACCCGTATCCCCTGCATCGGCAGGCGGACTCCCAACCACTGCGCCACCAGGGAGGCCCTAAAGCTGTTCTCTTCTACTTCACCCAAAGCTCTGGCTTTGAGGTTCAATTCAGCACCAGTGCACAGAGGCCAAGTGTTTGGCATCAGTATCACTGTCCCTCTCACCCTCGATCATCAGGCACAGTTGAGAGAACTAAAGGGATCCTCAAATGTCTAAATTTGCCAAACCTACTGGACTCCTCTGGCCTAAGGTCTCCCTGACTATTCATAGGACCCCCTTTGGGAAACATAAACTCACTCCACAGGAGACAGTCGCCGGCAGACCGAGGTCAACTGGTATCCGACCTTCTGCTGATCCCTTGTCCCATGCTAGTGCGAGATCAGCTACTGTAAGTCTCCCGTGTCTTAGGCTCAAGCTTCTCATCAACACTTTAAAGAAGATTTCCCAGTCCCAGTTCAAAGAATCCTGTTGGTCAGTCTGGAGCCTCATGACTGGGTCTTCCGGAAACTTCACCAGAGGAGTACAGCCCTCGATGTTGGTGGAAGTGACCTTACTAAGTGCTCCTGACCACTGACACTGCTGCAAAATTAGAAGGTACTGAGACTTGGGTACACACCTCACAGCTAAAGAAGGTCCCACCTGACATCTGGTCCTGTGCAGACACTGGGGACCTCAGGATCAAACAGACAAGGAGAAGCAGCGGCTGCCACCCAAGACGCTGGATCAAGGTTTCTAATTAAAACGCAAAACCCTTTCTTATTCTTTCCTTTACTCTGGCATTGAAACCAAGTCCCCCTTAAACTGAATTTCTCTGCAGACTTTATGATGAACCTCTCTATCCAAAACTTTACTCCTTTTCTTGTCCCACCCCTTGTTCCCCTCAGGATAGAGGAGTATCAAAGAAAAGGGGGGATTGAAACTAAGCAGGGTCCTCTGGGGCCCTTCCAAGTACAAAAACCCCTCTGTGTCCTCCTGTTTCTTGTTTGTAGAAAAAGGCTTTGGTCTCCCAGGCCCTCCCTGAGTTCCAAAGAGCAGGGACAGGCAGTTACTAATTAAGGAAGTGAGGGAATGCAGAAACAGAGGAAAAGCAGTTAAATGAGAAAAGTAATGACAATAGTTCAGGATAAAACAGAGTCACAGCTTCTCCTCAAGGGATGTACACAACAGTCTGACAGAATTCTTTGTTCTTCAGGAACTAAGCCCTTGCCTTCCTCTTGTTTGTGGAATCTGGACATCCCCCTCTTCTGCTGCTTTAACCTCTGAGTCATAAGCCTCTGCTCAGCCCTGCACATACACGTTAGTCACTAAAGGAATTTTGCCCACAGCTTAGGGTGTATGTGACAGGCCCCTTTCAAAGAAACCCCCATGGTGATGAGGAAATATGAACAAGAAAAATTAACATTTGTCTTATCTTTCTCTGAAGGAACATCATGACCAGGCCAGGTTAATGTCAACTGGAGTCAGTCAACTGACCAAGAACAAAGACCTTGGACTGCAGCCGCCTCTGCTTCCTGACCTCACCTCTGCACGCTTACCCCTTCCCTGGCATGAAAGAAGCCTGGATTAAGATGGTTCTTTAGGACATTAGTTTGCCATCTTCTCAGTTTGCTCGCTCCTGAATAAAGTCGCTATTCTTCCCCAACACCTTGTCTCTCAACTCACTGGCCTGTTGTGCAAGCTTGGACTCGGTTATAGCTACAGGTGTCACCCTCATCTGTATCTCCCGGGCTTTGCTAAGGGGGTGGCCTTTTAGACGGCTGGCTCCGTCATCAAAGATTCTGACCCACCCATGATGCTGGAGACCCCTGGTCCTCCCCGAGGCCAGTTTCTCTTCTATTCCAAATGTCACCACAAACTACAATTGACCCCTTAGAAATCTCTTATTGACTTCAACTCTTACTGTTACCGAGTCCAATCTCATACTGCTTACCACATGACAGGCCAACACATCAAGACATGAGGTGTTGGGACAAGGAATAGTGACTTTATTTGGAAAGCCAGCAGATTGAGAAGACGGTGGACTCGTGCCCCAAAGGACCACCTTCCCTGAGTTAGAATTCGGTTTTCTTTTATACTAAAAGGGGAGGGGGTGCGGCTGGCTGTTGCAAATGTCTTCCAGACCTTGGAGGGGGTGTGAAAATTCTTTGTTCTTGCAGCTGCCTGTGTAGGTCTGGTCACAATGTTTCTATAACCCTCCAACAAGACAAGTGTTATTCTCTGTTAGGCAACTTTTTATCTCTATATGAATGAAAACTTGTTATGCCTTTAAAGTTCAAACCTGAGAGGCAGAACCTTGAGGAAGGCTCAAGGCTCAAATATGATGTATATTTCAGGCTACAGGCAATATTCTTTTATTTTTTTAATTAAAAAGAATTTTTTTTGGTCATGCTGCTTGTCTTGAGGGATCTTAGTTCCCCAACTAGGGATTGAACCCATGCCCTCAGCAGTGAGGGCGCAGAGTCCTAACCACTGGACCAACAGGGAGTTCCGAAGGCAACATTCACTTAGTGTTTGAGGAGACGGGATGCAGAGCCAGCATGACTAAGAACAGGCAACAGAGCACAAAGGTTAGAGCTAAAGGAATAGATCTGACACGGAGTCAGGTTTGTTCTTCTCTGTGACCTTATGCCAGAACACCTGGGCCTTGTTTTTAACCATTCTCCAGTTATAACTGTACTTGCCCAGTTAGACACAAATACCTAAATAAATCTTAGCACTTTTGCATCCTCACTTTCTCATGATTATCTAGATCAGGGCTGCCTCCACCAACTAAGAGATCTCTGCAGCAGCACTCATATTTGCAAGATATTCAGAATGATGCCTTATTTCAGACCAGGAGATTTCTTACCACATGTGCTAAAAATCTGGCTGACCCCTAGCTTAAACAGGTAAACACAGCCAGCAATTCCTGTGAACAAATCCATGAACAATGTGCCCTAATGGGAATGGTCTGGGTTTATCTCTGTCTGTGATGGTTATCATTCTTCCTGGGTCTTTGGTTGTCCAGATGTCTGGCACACAGCCAGGTAATGCCGCTTAGGTTATGTAACTGTGCCCTTAGCTTTCCACAAACAAAGACCCCTCATTGGTGACTCCCCTGGATTCACATTGTAGTTAGGGAGGACCTACCAGGAGGACTTCATGAGTCAGGATGTGTACCTCCCTGGTCAGGAGTAAATGTAAATGAGGATATGATCAGAAACCTCTCCTTAATGCTTGAAGATATTGCAGAATCTGTTGTTAGGTCAATAGCTGCCCAACAAGCATCCTTAGACTCTCTGGGCAGTGTTGTTCTTGGTAATAGGAAAGCCCCTGATTATCTTTGACCTGAGCCAGGAGGTGTCTGTGCATGGCCATCACCACCCGCCCACCCAGGTTCACACTTCTGGGGAGGTTGTAACTCAGTTACATAAGATCACTGAGCAAACTGCGTGGCTTAAAAAGGTGACTTCTTCCATGGGTCTTTGATTTATGTGATTTTGATTTGTTTGGGTCTTAGGGACCAAGCTCCAAAGTGCCCTGCAGACACTGGAAATATTCCTGCTTATAATAATCATAGTAATCTCCCTGGTGCTCCATGTCCTCTCAAAGGCTTTAAATACATGTTCGCAGCTGCTGACCACTGAGCACATGATCTTCCTAAGACTGGACTATCAAAAAAGCAACAAAGAGCATTGACGACTCAAAAATTGTGAATCTGAAATTGTGACCTGTGAATATCACAGAGACTGAGCAAAAACCATCAGGACCTGTGAATATGACATGAAGGATCCACAAAAACTGCAAGAACTTCAGAGTGGTGGCTGGGAGTGGTGTTTAAATTTTAGTTACATCTCCCAGTTAAGCTGAGAGTCTGAGCAAAAGGGGGGACTGTTAAAAAGAAACAACAGGCCCCAAATGGAGTCATTTGTGCTAAGCCCCACACCAGCCAACCAAGACTCAACACCCAACCTAATTGCAGTTTCAACCTTCCCCAGGAGAGTAATTTTTAACCAGTCAATTTGGAATTTCCTGGTCAGTCCTAGGAGGAAATATGCTGATAGACCCCTTCCATTCCCCTTAGGGGGGCAACCTTGCCTAAAATAATGCATTCTTTGCTAATAATTTCCTTTTTTCTGCTCCCTTCCTACCTTTAAAAACCTTTTCTTTCTGCAGATATAATGGAGTTTCTTTCTATTGCTCGATGTGATGCTGCCTGATTCATGAATCTCTTAACAAAGCCAATTAGATCCTCAAGTTTACTTTGTTGAATTTTTGTTATTAGCACCTCATTCCAAACACTACACAAACACAAACTGAGGAATATTCTACACAATAACTGACGGATACCCTTCAAACGTTTTAGGGCAAGGCAAGAGTGAAGACTGTTATAGGCTGGAGGAGGCTGGGAGAAATAACAGCTCAATGCAACACGGGATCATGGAACAGAAAAAGGATGTTAGTCAAAAAACTGGTGACACTTGAATGAGGTCTTCAGTTTAGTCAATAGCATTGTACCAGTGTTAATTTCCTGGTTTTGATCATGGTACCACAGGGAACCTGGCTGAGGAGGTACAGAAGCTCTCTCTGTATACTCTTGCAATTTTTCCATATGTCTGAAATTTCTTGAAAATACAAAGCCAGGAAGAAGTCAATGTTAGGCTTGTTGAAATAAGTAATAAAGAGGTGGGATAAGGCAGGTAGCATTGTGGCTGGAGCCTGGAGCCAGCCTGCCTTGGTGCCAAAGCCTGCTCTGCTACTGTCAAGCTGTGTGACACTGGGCAGTTTACCTAATGTCTCTGTGCCTCCATGTCTTCTTTTCTAAAATGAGGAAAATAACAGCACTTATCTGATCAGGTTGTTATGAGGTTTAAATCTATTAATATATGTGAAGCATTTAGAACAGTGCTTGGCACAGACTTACCACTCTTATGATAACCAGAACTGTAAACAGGGATGGACTCCCCGAAGGGCAGGTTAGTGTGTCGGACATCAATCTAGAGCGGTCCTGGGAGGTGATGTGGGAGAGGCAGATAGTGGGGATGACAAGGGAGCTGAGCCGTATCGGGGAAGAAGTACCTCACGTCCTGGGACAGAAGAGGAAAGGAAATGAGAGGAAATATTATTGAGGAAACAACGAAGCTAAACTTCCCAGAACTGAAGAAAGATGAAGGCTTCAGCCCACAAAGAGGCAAGATGAGAAATAACCCACACTTAGATATGCTGCAGTGAAATTTAAGAGTATCAGAGAAAAGTTTCCAAAAAGAGAAAGTTCCACAGAGAAAGAACAGACCACCTACCTGGGAACAAGAATCATACTGATACCAGATTTCTGAGCAAATCATATAAGAAGATACAGGGTGATATTTTAAAGAACTGAATTTAATCTAGAATTTAATATCCAGCCAAATTATTATTCAAATGTAAGAATATAATAAAGATATTTCCAGAGAGCCTCAGAATGTGCCTCCCTGATCACCTACACTGATAACATTTTTGGAGCAGGAACTGAAAATAGGAAAAACACACCCAGGAAAATCCATGAGTCGTAAAGGAAGTGAGGGGGCCAAACGCCTCTGTGAAGCCTTTTCCTATTTTAGGAACAAACCATCACCAATGAAAAGGCAGGAACAAAGGGCAAAAGTGCAGGATGTGGGCTTCCCTGGTGGCACAGTGGTTAAGAATCCTCCTGCCAATGCAGGGGACATAGGTTCGAGCCCTAGTCCGGGAAGATCCCACATGCCGCGGAGCAACTAAGCCCGTGTGCCACAACTACTGAGCCTGCACTCTAGAGTCTGTGAGCCACAACTACTGAGCCCGCATGCCACAACTACTGAAGCCTGCACGCCCAGAGCCCGTGCTCTGCATCAAGAGAAGCCACCGCAATGGTAGCCCCCGCTCGCTGCAACTAGAGAAAGCCCGTGCGCAGCAACAAAGACCCAACGCAGCCCCCCAACAAAATAAATAAATACATAAATAAACAAACAAATTAATTTTTTAAAAAAGTGCAGGATGTGCAGCCATACAAACCCCACATAAAATTCTGGGTGATGCCAATGTGACAGGAGGGAAGATAAAGGGCCACAGGAAGGGACACCAAAGAGCAAAGGTGTCAGGGGCCTGGATGCTCAGTGCTGGGAGTGGACAGAGGCCAGCAGACACACCCAGAACATTCGTGTCCGCCACAGCTCTGGGCAAAGTAGGTACTTAGCATTTGGTGAATAAATGAATGAAGATATCTTCTTATAAAAGTTATAAGAAGAGGGCTTCCCTGGTGGCGCAGTGGTTGAGAGTCCGCCTGCCAATGTAGGGGACACGGGTTCGTGCCCTGGTCCGGTAGGATCCCACATGCCGTGGAGCGGCTGGGCCCGTGAGCCATGGCCGCTGAGCCTGCGCAACCGGAGCCTGTGCTCCGCAACGGGAGAGGCCACAGCAGTGAGAGGCCCGTGTACTGCAAAAAAAAAGTTATAAGAAGAAAAAAAAATCCACCAAATGACAATCAACAGAAATGATAAAAGAAACAAAAAAGTAGAGCAAATAGCAAATATGAAAAATATGACAGAAATAAGTCCTAACAGAAGAATTATTATGTGAATTAAAAGACAGAGATCCAAAAAGGGATACAATTTAAGAAAAGACCCAGAAATATGGAGAAATCTCAGTCTCTGAAATTGGATTTCTTTTTCTTCTTTTTTTTTGATGTGGACCATTTTTAAAGTCTTTATTGAATTTGTTACAATATTGCTTCTGTTTTATGTTTGGTTTTTTTTTTGGCCCCAAGGCATGTGGGATCTTAGCTCCTTGACCAGGGATCCAGCCCGCACCCCCTGCATTGGAAGGTGAAGTCTTAACCACTGGACCACTAGGGAAGTCCCTGAAACTGGATTTAGGTGATTCCTTGCCAGAATCATCAGGATCTTCTCTGGGGTGAGACACCATCTCAGGCCTGAAATTAGCTCTGAACCCAGAACCCAAAGATAAATAGGCACCCAAAGAGACAAGAAAACTTGCTTGGGGATCAGCAGGAAAAACAGATGATGGAAACTCTGGATACTGGAATTTCCAGATAATGAACTAGCTATGCTTGCTAAGCTCTTGGAGGTGAAAGGTAAACTTAAACATTTTAGCAGGAATGGGAAGCCATAAAAAGTGACATTGCAGATCTGAAAAGGAATTAATTAGAAATCATAGTACTGCAAGATACGGTAACAGAAATTAAGAACTCAGTGGGTGGTTTACAACATGTGGAGCACACCTGGAGAGAACATGCAGTGAGTCCTGGATCTCTGAAAATACTGCTCCCAGGTGAGGCCAACGCTGCTGCTCAAGGACCTCACTTGGAGAAGATGGATGAGAAGAAACCATTCAGACAGTGGAGGAAACCACAGACAGCAGGAAGAGATACTGAGGACAGTGAAAAGCTTTAATCTATGTTTAATTGGAGTTCCAGAAGGAGAGGATGTGGAAGATGGGGGAAAATCAATACCTGAAAATACAATGGATGAGAATTTTCTATAACTGTTGGAAGATATTAACCCACAGGTGTAAGCAATTCAAGAAGTCTCTACTAGAATAAATAAAAATGAATCCACACCTCTACACATCACAGTAAATCTGTAGCAAACGAAAGGTGTAAACAAAATCATAAACAGCCTGATAAAAACCCAGATTTCCTAATAAGGAGTAACAGCTCATTGGTAGCTGACTTCATAGTAACTGCAGAAGCAGAAAACAGTGGATTTGTATCTTCAGCGCTGACCTAAAATTCTTTATCGAGTGAAAACACTCTTCAAGAATGAGGTGAAATAAAGATTTTTTTTGGAAAACAAAAACTGATGGGCTTTGGCCACCAGTAAGCCTCCACTAAAGGGGGCTCTTCACGCTGCAGAAAACGACCTGGATGGACTGGGCATGAAGGAAGCGGTGAGAAGCTGCGAAACCTGCGTGTGGTCAGTGTCAGTAAGTAGTAGTTGCAGCAAACAATGACAACATCTTGATTTGTCAGAAGATGGAAAGTTAAAGAGCCTGGCCACAGCGGCACAAGCAGGAGGGAGGCGAGGCCCTTGTGTCGTTGGGCAGTAAAAGCACCTAGGGGTCTCAGAGTGACGTCCTAATTTCCTAGTAACAAGTAAGATAATAGGAAAGGAGTGTTGAGTATCCACGCTATCAGATGAAATCCTAAAACAATAAACACCAGCCAAAGTAGAGATATTACTGGAATTAGTAAGAGAGTCTGGCGAAGTTGCTGGATGCAAAGTTCATATCCAAACACTGGTTGTATTTCTTTAGCCAGCAAATGGCCATCAAGCATAAGGAAAGGTGTCAAACTTCTTCGGTGGGTGGATTGCAGAAGTGGCCCCTAGTCTCCAGCCCAGCCCCCTCACCCCAACAAGGGTCCTGGATGCAGGGCTGGGAGCCACTGTGGCCATTTTTGCAAACAGCCTTCAACACTTGTTTGGTTAATGAATGGAGGAAGTGACACGACCACTTCCCAGACCGGACTCCAGAGCCCCTCACACACCTCTGCTCTCTGTGGGGACCCTGCCATGGCCCTAAGAACAAGCCCAGCCTGACATCCCGGAAGGTGAGGGCTCCCATAGGAGAGCTGGCATTGTCCCCTCAACCCACAGCTGACAGCAGAAAATAAGGAGCCTGGTCAAGGCCAACCGAGGCAGTCCAGGTCAGCCGAAGCTCCTAGACTCTTGGGCAAAGGCAAATGCTTAGTGGTATAGACCACTGAGGTTTTGTGGTTTGTCATTATGCAACCTTATTGTGGCAATAGTTAACTGCTACGATCTCACTGAAATCACAAAGAGACAGCATTACACAACCCCCAGAGCGGCTACCCTTGGGGTCAGGGGCACTCTCAACAGCAGCAGCATCCCTCGTAGCCACAAACGGCAAGTGACACTGCCCATGGACAGGAGAGCAGATAAGCTGTTCTACAACGGACACAACACAAATCAGAATAAGTGAGCTACAGCTGCAACCTCGGCCAGGCTCATGAATGTAATGTTGAGTGAAGGACTATGGGCACCAAAGAAGACAGCATCGTTTCATTTACACGAGTTCAAAACAGGCAGCAGTAAACCATAGTGTTCAGATTCAACCTCCACTCAATCCGGTTCAGTTGAACCCACACTTGGGGGTTAAACCTCGTATGAAAAGCAAGAATATACACAGCGTAATGACCCACAGAGTGGTGACCTTCCTGGGGCAGGCATGGCAGTTACCGGCACGGTAGCAGCAGTGTTCTACTTGTGACTTGGTAGTTTTGTAGGCCTTTGCATTTTAGCAATGTGCTAGGCAGAACGTTCATGTTTAATGCATCTTGCTGTGTATTTGTGAAATTTCACAATAAGGAAAGGTTAAAAGTATATGCACCTAACAACACAGACCGAACACATCAGGCACCAACAAATGAAAACGCTGGGAGCAGTGGGTTTGTTAGTAACTGTGCTTCTGAAGTCATCAAAATTCTGCCAGGAAAAGGCCTGGGACACATGTGAAGGCAAGGCTAGGGTCTCCCGTGGGTGGGGGATGAGCTGGGGGCCTGCAGGCGACCACCTGGAAGGACGCATTGCTTAGGACAGGCTGGGTTAGGCTGTGGAACGGACAACCCCAAATCCCTACGTCCTGACCTGACTACACCCCCAGGAGGGGCATGGGGGCTCTGCTTCCCTCGGTCAGGCAGGGACCAGGGGAGGTGCCACCTCCAGGTTGGAGGCACAGGAAGGCCACTCGGGGACTCACACCCTGGCTACGCCTGGACTGGGTGGCACTAAGGAACCCCACATTCACACCTGGTCAGGAAGACCTGGGGGCACTCCTTCCTGTGTGTGAAATACACTCTCCCCCAGGGGGACCATCCCAAAGTCTCCTTCAGCCCCACGAAGATCAAAAATGATGCAAAGGAGGCTTAGCCATGCCTCCTGGCAAGCAGCATGGCTAAAAGGCCAAATCACTGACCCCCAAACCCGCAGTGTTAACTGATGAGCAGAAAGGCACTGGACACGGACGTGGGGTCCCGAAGTCCCTCCGGGTGGCTGTGCTGAGGACCCCGGCCCAGGGTGGATGCATTCCTGGACTAGACTGGCGGGGGCACACCACCTGCCGTTCTCCATGGCTTTTGGCCATGGGGTGGCCGTCCTCGGAGTGCTGAGGTGGGCACTGGAGACCCCAAAGCTTTCCCATCCCCTTCTCGCCCACAGAGAGTCGGGGTCCCAGGGTTATTTTAAGTCTTGAGCCAGCACAGTCTCTTCGGGTCCAGGCCGATGTTTTTGGGGGGACAGTATCACTCCTTCATATATGTAATCGACTTTTAAACCTTTGACTTAATTTCAGTCAGGTTCAGATGTCAAAGTCATGCCCGGAGCTCCTTTTCCCACAGTTCTCGATTCTGCTGCTTTTCTTTGCATTTTCACCCCCTGCCCCTCCCGCCCACCTTCCCCCTGCGTGAGGCAGGTAACCGGGCGTGTCAGGCTGAGGTGGACAAGCTGTGCCCTGACTCGAGTATAACTCGAGAGCTTTGTAATTTTATCTTTTACTGCTTCTGGTTGAGAAGCTATCGCTCTTCTAACCCCCCAAGTCCCTGCCCTGGACTTTCTCTATTTCCGTTCATTCCTGCCCACCCGCCAGCCCTTCTCTCTGAGCCCAGAGGCCAAAACACGCAGCCAACAGTGAACAGCATGAGATGGGCCTTTGGCAGCCAGCACCTGGGGGTTCTAGGGTTACAGGGTTCTAGGTTCTTGGTCCGCCTTCCAAATATCACAGGGAAACGGACCCCTGTATACTAAGAAGAGACTTGTCATAGGGAGGGGGACCAGGGTAGCCGCGGGGCCGCCAGGCTGAGGCCAGGGCCCAGTCGGAAGGAGCTTCTCCCCTCTTCCGCCCTCTCCTACTTGGCCCTCGGAGGGGTTGGACAGACGGCCCACACCGTGGAGGGGGTCTGCTTTACTCAGCCCACCTTTCAAAGTGAAGCTCATCCAGAAAGACCCCCGAGACACGCCAGGATAACCACCGACCCAGCGTCTGGGCCTTGCGCCCCAGTCGGGCTGACACAGGAAATTCACATCACGCTTTTCCACGTGGGTTGAATCTTCCCCGCCTCGGGAACACGGTTTTTCCTTGCGTTTACGGCGTTTACGGCGCTGCGCCGCGGCGGTCGGGGCGAGCTGCAAGTGTTCTGACGACGAGTGATCTCGGATCTTAACGGCGTCCAAGAAAGCTCTGTTCCTGCTTCTGCCGCCGCCTGACGTGGGCTGGCGGCCGTCAGCGGCGGGTCCCCCTCACCCCCCGGGGCCCAGGGTGAAGCTCCCATCGCGGGCTTCGTGACCGCCACAGGGATGTGCGGAGTCCGCGTGATGCCCGCGAGTGACCCCGCACCTGCGCCCGCGTCCCAGGTGCTGCGGGACTTGGGTGGGGGAGGGGTGGCGGGGGTGGGGTGTTGGCGGGCTTCTGGAGGAGACGATGCGGCTCCGCGCTCCGTGCACTGGGAACAAGGGTGTGAGGGGCCAGAGTCTCCCCCCAAACTCCCGGAAGACGGCGGCCCTGCCGACCCTGCCTCCAGCTGCTCTCACGTCTGTGCCGATTGCCCGCAGTCCCCGGGCAGCTGGTCTGTGAGCGTGGGCTCCCTGCCCTCTGTCGCTCCGCCGTGTACCACCTGCGACTGGGCGCTGCAGCATCAGCAGCACCCCGAGGGACTGGACCTCACGCCTCCAGGAGAGGGGACCTTCTCAAGGACAGCGTGTCAGAGTGCCTGTGGCCAAGACGGCTGCTCTGTGCTCCTGATTTCTCTGTAAAGCAAAACCCTGTTTATTCTCTACTCCATTTTGGCCAGCAAGAGGCCCTGTAGAGACTTGCTTTTTCCTTAAAATGTTAATTCATGAAACCCCAGAGGCTAGGCTTAACAAAAGGAAGATATATCTTTCTACATCCTAGACATGTTCAAAAATCTGGTTTTATACTGTGTTAATCTGAGTAGGTTCACAGGAGTATGGATCTTACTTCCCTGTGTAGTTAGAAAGCTAGGTGACCCTAACTGTTACAGGTTGTTCTGGTCTCTCTGATTATTGGTCCTTGGAAATTCACTGGGAAAAGTCATGTAAAACCCCTAAAACTTTGCAGAAGAATGACACCTTCCAAGGGGATCAGACAGTGTGGGCCAGCTGTACCATCCCTTCCTGACTCCACCACCTCGCCTGCTGCACAGGGACCCAGCACAGACTCCGAGAGACCCCGCCCCGCCTGAGAAAGGACTTCAGACTTGGGGAGCTGGTGGAGGGGGGTCTCCACAAGATGACATGTCCCTGCTGGGGCCTACCGTTGCAAGTAGAAGGGGTCAGGCCCTCTTTTCTTTTGCCCACAGATCACCAGGGCATGAGCATAGTAGAGTGTGAGCTGCAAACCCAATTTAAAATATTCCAGTAGCCACGTTAAGAAAGAAAAAAAAGGTGAGATTTATTTTAAGGATCTATTTTCTTTGAACCGATATATAGAAAATATTATAACAACATCTAATTAATGAAAGGTATTATTTTTAAATAAATAAATAAATTTTTTTAAAATTTAATTTTGCCTGCGTTGGGTCCTCGTTGCTGCGCGCGGGCTTTCTTTAGTTGCGGTGAGCGGGGGCTACACTTCGTTGCGGTGCATGGCCTTCTCACTGCAGTGGCTTCTCTTGTTGTGGACTAGACGCACAGGCTTCAGTAGTTGTGGTTCGCGGGTTCAGTAGTTGTGGCATGCGGGCTCTAGAGAGCAGGCTCAGTAGTTGCGGCGCCCGGGAGCTTAGTTGCTCCGTGGCATGTGGGATCTTCCCGGACCAGGGCTCGAACCCGTGTCCCCTCCATTGGCAGGCGGATTCTTCACCACTGTGCCACCAGGGAAGTCCCATGAAAGATATTATTGATGAAATAATTTATATCTTAACAAAAAATTCTTTTTTTCTCACCAAGCTTTCAAAGTCTGATATGAGACTTACGCATACATCTTTTCTCCACTGGAACTCGCCACGCTCCCGGGCCTGGTGGTGGCCACTGTGAAGCTCTGGAGCAGAGCCAGCCTGGAGGCTGTTGGAGGCATGGGAGCCGGCAGGGAGGACCCCCAGGTGGGGCAGCAGGAGGGCGGCCGCCAAGTTCATTCCCGCAGCCTGACAAGGAGGAGGGCACAGGGGACTTGGAAGCTCCCGGAGAAAAGGCAGCCACCCTGCCCTGGGTGGGGGGCTCTCAGACGGCAGAGCAGGAGGGGCTGGGGGGAGCCAGATGGACGTCGGCACGGAGCGGGGCTGCAGGAGAGGCGGGTCAGGGGTCAGGCCTGCTAGGTGCGTTACTTCTTTGTGACAGGGACACAGCACAGCGCTCGCTGCCCCTGAGACCCCGGCACGACCGCACCGCAAGACACACACCGCTCTCTGCTCCGAGGCCACCATGTTGCCGTGGGGCGGACAGAGTCAGCAAGAGGAAAGCGTGTAATTCAGGAAGGCTCTGGGCGGTGGAGGCATTGCCCCTTCCCGAGGCCCCTGCATGCTGCCCCTTAAGCTCCTTGGTCGGTATATCAAATGGGGGGGGGGCGGGAGGGAGGAGGGAACGACGGGGCTGCGCAGATATGCAGGCCCTGGGCTCCCAGCTGCCGCCAGATGCCCTGGACCCTGGGGTCTCCCACCACAGCTGCCTCCTCAGGTCGTGCGGGACCCAGTGTCCCCGCACCCGGGAGCCCTTGGGAGACCATGGGAGGCTCCTTTGGGGCAGGCCACCCAGGCTCCTGGGTGCTGACCTGCAACCAGGAAGGACCCAAACCAGCCTGGAGCAGGGACTCAGGGCCAGGAAGGCCAGTGCATTTCCGAGGGGAGGGCGGTGCAGTGAGGGGTGGGCTGTGGGCCAGGGCTCGCTCTGGGGGCTGGGGTGTGGAGGCTGAGTGAGGGTCTGGGAGGGGCCCTGCGTGGGGACAGCGGGGCTGCAGCAGGCTTGGACCTGAGACCCCCAGGCTGGGGAAGGGTCCCGGGGCCTGACCACACCCCTAAGTAGGGAGGTGGGGTGGCTGAGCCAGGGCCTGGCTCGGGTGTGAAGGGACGCAGAATTCATGACCCCAAAGGTGCCTCTTTGCCATATTGATTAGTTCAAGCTGGTTATTGTTAAGCAATAGGACACCTGGGAGAAGCTCTGAAACTGAGTAGAAGTCAGCCTTTTGAAAGACACTTACATGTACAAGGGAAACCGCCGTGTAAGTGTGTCTCCTCTTGTATGGGGATGAGGGGGACGACCACATTTCTAGAGACTCTTGTGGATGGAGAAGCTCTGCAGGAATCCTTACCCTCGTTTGTGTGCTTTTCCTTGTCACCTCCCAGAGGGGCCTCTCTTCCCCACCCCGCAACACCTTCTGTCTTTAGCTGGAGGTGGCATTTAAGGTGGTGGCTTCAGCATTTCCGGAGTCACTCAGTTTTCCTGGGTCTCTCCCATGTATACAGGAGGTCTACGTGTTATTAAACTGGGATTGGTTTTTCTCCTGTTAAACTGTCTTTGGATTACAGTGGGGTCTCAACCAGGACCCTGGGAGGGTAGCAGGAAAGTCTTCTGCCCCCAGCCTCTGGGATGGGAAGCTCCCTCCAGGCCCTCAGCCTCCCTCCAGGCCCTCAGCCTCCCTCCCACTGACGCTGGTGTAACCTGACACTCGGCGGTTCTCACCCCGCCTCCCAGGACCAGCCCATCCCCAGTCCCCCAACTTCCAGGAAACGGAAACTTCAGTGAAATCGAAACTACTGGGGAAAGGGAGGACCCCTGAGAGTGTCCAGGCACCTGGACCACAGCTGCCTCATGCCCACCATGCACCGCACATCCCAGCCCTTCATCCATGGTGCCCACAGCGGGATCTCCCCGAGCAATGAGACGCTCAAGGAGGAGCACGAGGTGGCCGTGCTGGGGGCTCCCCCGAGCCAGGCTCCCGTGACGACCACGGTGATCAACATCCGCAGCGAGACCTCAGTGCCCGACCACATCGTCTGGTCCCTGTTCAACACGATCTTCATGAACGTGTGCTGCCTGGGCTTCGTGGCTTTTGCCTACTCCGTGAAGGTGGGTGGGCGCCTGGGAGGCTCTCCAAGGAAGTGTGTGGGAGCCTGGAGAGGCTCCCCCTGCCTGGCTGGCACGTGGGGTGTGGAGAGCCCTTGTGTGTACTGTTCTGTGTGTGTGTGTGTGTGTGTGTGTGTGTGTGTCTGTTTGTGGCTTGGGGGATCATTCCCAATGAGAGTTCACGGCGAAGCTGCAGGGGCGCACATGGGGATGGGGGGCTATGTCTCCACCACCCCAGGAAGTTCTCCTTCCCAGCCTTGTGAGAGAAGTTATCTCCTTCACACTTCGGATTCAGACCTCGAGTCTGGTCCAGAAGAGAAAAAGTACTGAAAGGTCACTGACCCCTGGTGCGGTGAGTGGCCAGCACAGGGGACAGAGCAGAGGGAGGGTGAGCCCTGGGGCCTCCCGGAGAGCTGAGAGTCAGTGAGGAAGCAGATTGAGGCCCCAGGAGGGGAGGGAGGCCCACCGGGCACTGTCCTGCTTGGGCTCCAGGGAACGGGCAGGGGTGGGTCCCCATCTTGGGGAACGGGCCCTGAGGGACGAGCAGGGGATGGCCTGAATCACAGCACCTGGCTGTCACCTGGCCCAGCTCCAGGTCCCCCTCACCGTCTCTTCCCCCGCCCAGTCTAGGGACCGGAAGATGGTGGGCGATGTCACTGGGGCCCAGAGCTACGCCTCCACCGCCAAGTGCCTGAACATCTGCGCCCTGGTCCTGGGCCTCCTCCTGATTATCGTCTTCATCGTTATTTTCGCCACTGGCTCCCTGATGATTTTTCAAGGAGTTTCCCAGCTCATAAAGGATCATGGAGGCGAACAGTAGCTGCCGGCAGCCTGAGGCAGTCACCCCTTTTCACTGCAGTTTATACACGCATCTGTCCACAGTTGAATAAAATAAAGCATCTGTATGTGAGGGTGCTGTGTTGTTCTGTTTTTTTTTTGCGCTGCGCGGGCCTCTCACTGTTGTGGCCTCACCCGTTGCGGAGCACAGGCTCTGGGCGCGCAGGTTCAGCGGCCACGGCTCACAGGCCCAGCCGCTCCGCGGCACGTGGGATCTTCCCGGACCGGGGCACGAACCCGTGTCCCCTGCATCAGCAGGCGGACTCTCAACCACTGCGCCACCAGGGAAGCCCTGATGAAATAATTTATATCTTAACAAAAAATTCTTTTTTTCTCACCAAGCTTTCAAAGTCTGATATGAGACTTACGCATACATCTTTTCTCCACTGGAACTCGCCACGCTCCCGGGCCTGGTGGTGGCCACTGTGAAGCTCTGGAGCAGAGCCAGCCTGGAGGCTGTTGGAGGCATGGGAGCCGGCAGGGAGGACCCCCAGGTGGGGCAGCAGGAGGGCGGCCGCCAAGTTCATTCCCGCAGCCTGACAAGGAGGAGGGCACAGGGGACTTGGAAGCTCCCGGAGAAAAGGCAGCCACCCTGCCCTGGGTGGGGGGCTCTCAGACGGCAGAGCAGGAGGGGCTGGGGGGAGCCAGATGGACGTCGGCACGGAGCGGGGCTGCAGGAGAGGCGGGTCAGGGGTCAGGCCTGCTAGGTGCGTTACTTCTTTGTGACAGGGACACAGCACAGCGCTCGCTGCCCCTGAGACCCCGGCACGACCGCACCGCAAGACACACACCGCTCTCTGCTCCGAGGCCACCATGTTGCCGTGGGGCGGACAGAGTCAGCAAGAGGAAAGCGTGTAATTCAGGAAGGCTCTGGGCGGTGGAGGCATTGCCCCTTCCCGAGGCCCCTGCATGCTGCCCCTTAAGCTCCTTGGTCGGTATATCAAATGGGGGGGGGCGGGAGGGAGGAGGGAACGACGGGGCTGCGCAGATATGCAGGCCCTGGGCTCCCAGCTGCCGCCAGATGCCCTGGACCCTGGGGTCTCCCACCACAGCTGCCTCCTCAGGTCGTGCGGGACCCAGTGTCCCCGCACCCGGGAGCCCTTGGGAGACCATGGGAGGCTCCTTTGGGGCAGGCCACCCAGGCTCCTGGGTGCTGACCTGCAACCAGGAAGGACCCAAACCAGCCTGGAGCAGGGACTCAGGGCCAGGAAGGCCAGTGCATTTCCGAGGGGAGGGCGGTGCAGTGAGGGGTGGGCTGTGGGCCAGGGCTCGCTCTGGGGGCTGGGGTGTGGAGGCTGAGTGAGGGTCTGGGAGGGGCCCTGCGTGGGGACAGCGGGGCTGCAGCAGGCTTGGACCTGAGACCCCCAGGCTGGGGAAGGGTCCCGGGGCCTGACCACACCCCTAAGTAGGGAGGTGGGGTGGCTGAGCCAGGGCCTGGCTCGGGTGTGAAGGGACGCAGAATTCATGACCCCAAAGGTGCCTCTTTGCCATATTGATTAGTTCAAGCTGGTTATTGTTAAGCAATAGGACACCTGGGAGAAGCTCTGAAACTGAGTAGAAGTCAGCCTTTTGAAAGACACTTACATGTACAAGGGAAACCGCCGTGTAAGTGTGTCTCCTCTTGTATGGGGATGAGGGGGACGACCACATTTCTAGAGACTCTTGTGGATGGAGAAGCTCTGCAGGAATCCTTACCCTCGTTTGTGTGCTTTTCCTTGTCACCTCCCAGAGGGGCCTCTCTTCCCCACCCCGCAACACCTTCTGTCTTTAGCTGGAGGTGGCATTTAAGGTGGTGGCTTCAGCATTTCCGGAGTCACTCAGTTTTCCTGGGTCTCTCCCATGTATACAGGAGGTCTACGTGTTATTAAACTGGGATTGGTTTTTCTCCTGTTAAACTGTCTTTGGATTACAGTGGGGTCTCAACCAGGACCCTGGGAGGGTAGCAGGAAAGTCTTCTGCCCCCAGCCTCTGGGATGGGAAGCTCCCTCCAGGCCCTCAGCCTCCCTCCAGGCCCTCAGCCTCCCTCCCACTGACGCTGGTGTAACCTGACACTCGGCGGTTCTCACCCCGCCTCCCAGGACCAGCCCATCCCCAGTCCCCCAACTTCCAGGAAACGGAAACTTCAGTGAAATCGAAACTACTGGGGAAAGGGAGGACCCCTGAGAGTGTCCAGGCACCTGGACCACAGCTGCCTCATGCCCACCATGCACCGCACATCCCAGCCCTTCATCCATGGTGCCCACAGCGGGATCTCCCCGAGCAATGAGACGCTCAAGGAGGAGCACGAGGTGGCCGTGCTGGGGGCTCCCCCGAGCCAGGCTCCCGTGACGACCACGGTGATCAACATCCGCAGCGAGACCTCAGTGCCCGACCACATCGTCTGGTCCCTGTTCAACACGATCTTCATGAACGTGTGCTGCCTGGGCTTCGTGGCTTTTGCCTACTCCGTGAAGGTGGGTGGGCGCCTGGGAGGCTCTCCAAGGAAGTGTGTGGGAGCCTGGAGAGGCTCCCCCTGCCTGGCTGGCACGTGGGGTGTGGAGAGCCCTTGTGTGTACTGTTCTGTGTGTGTGTGTGTGTGTGTGTGTGTGTGTCTGTTTGTGGCTTGGGGGATCATTCCCAATGAGAGTTCACGGCGAAGCTGCAGGGGCGCACATGGGGATGGGGGGCTATGTCTCCACCACCCCAGGAAGTTCTCCTTCCCAGCCTTGTGAGAGAAGTTATCTCCTTCACACTTCGGATTCAGACCTCGAGTCTGGTCCAGAAGAGAAAAAGTACTGAAAGGTCACTGACCCCTGGTGCGGTGAGTGGCCAGCACAGGGGACAGAGCAGAGGGAGGGTGAGCCCTGGGGCCTCCCGGAGAGCTGAGAGTCAGTGAGGAAGCAGATTGAGGCCCCAGGAGGGGAGGGAGGCCCACCGGGCACTGTCCTGCTTGGGCTCCAGGGAACGGGCAGGGGTGGGTCCCCATCTTGGGGAACGGGCCCTGAGGGACGAGCAGGGGATGGCCTGAATCACAGCACCTGGCTGTCACCTGGCCCAGCTCCAGGTCCCCCTCACCGTCTCTTCCCCCGCCCAGTCTAGGGACCGGAAGATGGTGGGCGATGTCACTGGGGCCCAGAGCTACGCCTCCACCGCCAAGTGCCTGAACATCTGCGCCCTGGTCCTGGGCCTCCTCCTGATTATCGTCTTCATCGTTATTTTCGCCACTGGCTCCCTGATGATTTTTCAAGGAGTTTCCTAGCTCATAAAGGATCATGGAGGCGAACAGTAGCTGCCGGCAGCCTGAGGCAGTCACCCCTTTTCACTGCAGTTTATACACGCATCTGTCCACAGTTGAATAAAATAAAGCATCTGTATGTGAGGGTGCTGTGTTGTTCTGTTTTTTTTTTGCGCTGCGCGGGCCTCTCACTGTTGTGGCCTCACCCGTTGCGGAGCACAGGCTCTGGGCGCGCAGGTTCAGCGGCCACGGCTCACAGGCCCAGCCGCTCCGCGGCACGTGGGATCTTCCCGGACCGGGGCACGAACCCGTGTCCCCTGCATCAGCAGGCGGACTCTCAACCACTGCGCCACCAGGGAAGCCCTGATGAAATAATTTATATCTTAACAAAAAATTCTTTTTTTCTCACCAAGCTTTCAAAGTCTGATATGAGACTTACGCATACATCTTTTCTCCACTGGAACTCGCCACGCTCCCGGGCCTGGTGGTGGCCACTGTGAAGCTCTGGAGCAGAGCCAGCCTGGAGGCTGTTGGAGGCATGGGAGCCGGCAGGGAGGACCCCCAGGTGGGGCAGCAGGAGGGCGGCCGCCAAGTTCATTCCCGCAGCCTGACAAGGAGGAGGGCACAGGGGACTTGGAAGCTCCCGGAGAAAAGGCAGCCACCCTGCCCTGGGTGGGGGGCTCTCAGACGGCAGAGCAGGAGGGGCTGGGGGGAGCCAGATGGACGTCGGCACGGAGCGGGGCTGCAGGAGAGGCGGGTCAGGGGTCAGGCCTGCTAGGTGCGTTACTTCTTTGTGACAGGGACACAGCACAGCGCTCGCTGCCCCTGAGACCCCGGCACGACCGCACCGCAAGACACACACCGCTCTCTGCTCCGAGGCCACCATGTTGCCGTGGGGCGGACAGAGTCAGCAAGAGGAAAGCGTGTAATTCAGGAAGGCTCTGGGCGGTGGAGGCATTGCCCCTTCCCGAGGCCCCTGCATGCTGCCCCTTAAGCTCCTTGGTCGGTATATCAAATGGGGGGGGGCGGGAGGGAGGAGGGAACGACGGGGCTGCGCAGATATGCAGGCCCTGGGCTCCCAGCTGCCGCCAGATGCCCTGGACCCTGGGGTCTCCCACCACAGCTGCCTCCTCAGGTCGTGCGGGACCCAGTGTCCCCGCACCCGGGAGCCCTTGGGAGACCATGGGAGGCTCCTTTGGGGCAGGCCACCCAGGCTCCTGGGTGCTGACCTGCAACCAGGAAGGACCCAAACCAGCCTGGAGCAGGGACTCAGGGCCAGGAAGGCCAGTGCATTTCCGAGGGGAGGGCGGTGCAGTGAGGGGTGGGCTGTGGGCCAGGGCTCGCTCTGGGGGCTGGGGTGTGGAGGCTGAGTGAGGGTCTGGGAGGGGCCCTGCGTGGGGACAGCGGGGCTGCAGCAGGCTTGGACCTGAGACCCCCAGGCTGGGGAAGGGTCCCGGGGCCTGACCACACCCCTAAGTAGGGAGGTGGGGTGGCTGAGCCAGGGCCTGGCTCGGGTGTGAAGGGACGCAGAATTCATGACCCCAAAGGTGCCTCTTTGCCATATTGATTAGTTCAAGCTGGTTATTGTTAAGCAATAGGACACCTGGGAGAAGCTCTGAAACTGAGTAGAAGTCAGCCTTTTGAAAGACACTTACATGTACAAGGGAAACCGCCGTGTAAGTGTGTCTCCTCTTGTATGGGGATGAGGGGGACGACCACATTTCTAGAGACTCTTGTGGATGGAGAAGCTCTGCAGGAATCCTTACCCTCGTTTGTGTGCTTTTCCTTGTCACCTCCCAGAGGGGCCTCTCTTCCCCACCCCGCAACACCTTCTGTCTTTAGCTGGAGGTGGCATTTAAGGTGGTGGCTTCAGCATTTCCGGAGTCACTCAGTTTTCCTGGGTCTCTCCCATGTATACAGGAGGTCTACGTGTTATTAAACTGGGATTGGTTTTTCTCCTGTTAAACTGTCTTTGGATTACAGTGGGGTCTCAACCAGGACCCTGGGAGGGTAGCAGGAAAGTCTTCTGCCCCCAGCCTCTGGGATGGGAAGCTCCCTCCAGGCCCTCAGCCTCCCTCCAGGCCCTCAGCCTCCCTCCCACTGACGCTGGTGTAACCTGACACTCGGCGGTTCTCACCCCGCCTCCCAGGACCAGCCCATCCCCAGTCCCCCAACTTCCAGGAAACGGAAACTTCAGTGAAATCGAAACTACTGGGGAAAGGGAGGACCCCTGAGAGTGTCCAGGCACCTGGACCACAGCTGCCTCATGCCCACCATGCACCGCACATCCCAGCCCTTCATCCATGGTGCCCACAGCGGGATCTCCCCGAGCAATGAGACGCTCAAGGAGGAGCACGAGGTGGCCGTGCTGGGGGCTCCCCCGAGCCAGGCTCCCGTGACGACCACGGTGATCAACATCCGCAGCGAGACCTCAGTGCCCGACCACATCGTCTGGTCCCTGTTCAACACGATCTTCATGAACGTGTGCTGCCTGGGCTTCGTGGCTTTTGCCTACTCCGTGAAGGTGGGTGGGCGCCTGGGAGGCTCTCCAAGGAAGTGTGTGGGAGCCTGGAGAGGCTCCCCCTGCCTGGCTGGCACGTGGGGTGTGGAGAGCCCTTGTGTGTACTGTTCTGTGTGTGTGTGTGTGTGTGTGTGTGTGTGTCTGTTTGTGGCTTGGGGGATCATTCCCAATGAGAGTTCACGGCGAAGCTGCAGGGGCGCACATGGGGATGGGGGGCTATGTCTCCACCACCCCAGGAAGTTCTCCTTCCCAGCCTTGTGAGAGAAGTTATCTCCTTCACACTTCGGATTCAGACCTCGAGTCTGGTCCAGAAGAGAAAAAGTACTGAAAGGTCACTGACCCCTGGTGCGGTGAGTGGCCAGCACAGGGGACAGAGCAGAGGGAGGGTGAGCCCTGGGGCCTCCCGGAGAGCTGAGAGTCAGTGAGGAAGCAGATTGAGGCCCCAGGAGGGGAGGGAGGCCCACCGGGCACTGTCCTGCTTGGGCTCCAGGGAACGGGCAGGGGTGGGTCCCCATCTTGGGGAACGGGCCCTGAGGGACGAGCAGGGGATGGCCTGAATCACAGCACCTGGCTGTCACCTGGCCCAGCTCCAGGTCCCCCTCACCGTCTCTTCCCCCGCCCAGTCTAGGGACCGGAAGATGGTGGGCGATGTCACTGGGGCCCAGAGCTACGCCTCCACCGCCAAGTGCCTGAACATCTGCGCCCTGGTCCTGGGCCTCCTCCTGATTATCGTCTTCATCGTTATTTTCGCCACTGGCTCCCTGATGATTTTTCAAGGAGTTTCCTAGCTCATAAAGGATCATGGAGGCGAACAGTAGCTGCCGGCAGCCTGAGGCAGTCACCCCTTTTCACTGCAGTTTATACACGCATCTGTCCACAGTTGAATAAAATAAAGCATCTGTATGTGAGGGTGCTGTGTTGTTCTGTTTTTTTTTTGCGCTGCGCGGGCCTCTCACTGTTGTGGCCTCACCCGTTGCGGAGCACAGGCTCTGGGCGCGCAGGTTCAGCGGCCACGGCTCACAGGCCCAGCCGCTCCGCGGCACGTGGGATCTTCCCGGACCGGGGCACGAACCCGTGTCCCCTGCATCAGCAGGCGGACTCTCAACCACTGCGCCACCAGGGAAGCCCTGATGAAATAATTTATATCTTAACAAAAAATTCTTTTTTTCTCACCAAGCTTTCAAAGTCTGATATGAGACTTACGCATACATCTTTTCTCCACTGGAACTCGCCACGCTCCCGGGCCTGGTGGTGGCCACTGTGAAGCTCTGGAGCAGAGCCAGCCTGGAGGCTGTTGGAGGCATGGGAGCCGGCAGGGAGGACCCCCAGGTGGGGCAGCAGGAGGGCGGCCGCCAAGTTCATTCCCGCAGCCTGACAAGGAGGAGGGCACAGGGGACTTGGAAGCTCCCGGAGAAAAGGCAGCCACCCTGCCCTGGGTGGGGGGCTCTCAGACGGCAGAGCAGGAGGGGCTGGGGGGAGCCAGATGGACGTCGGCACGGAGCGGGGCTGCAGGAGAGGCGGGTCAGGGGTCAGGCCTGCTAGGTGCGTTACTTCTTTGTGACAGGGACACAGCACAGCGCTCGCTGCCCCTGAGACCCCGGCACGACCGCACCGCAAGACACACACCGCTCTCTGCTCCGAGGCCACCATGTTGCCGTGGGGCGGACAGAGTCAGCAAGAGGAAAGCGTGTAATTCAGGAAGGCTCTGGGCGGTGGAGGCATTGCCCCTTCCCGAGGCCCCTGCATGCTGCCCCTTAAGCTCCTTGGTCGGTATATCAAATGGGGGGGGGCGGGAGGGAGGAGGGAACGACGGGGCTGCGCAGATATGCAGGCCCTGGGCTCCCAGCTGCCGCCAGATGCCCTGGACCCTGGGGTCTCCCACCACAGCTGCCTCCTCAGGTCGTGCGGGACCCAGTGTCCCCGCACCCGGGAGCCCTTGGGAGACCATGGGAGGCTCCTTTGGGGCAGGCCACCCAGGCTCCTGGGTGCTGACCTGCAACCAGGAAGGACCCAAACCAGCCTGGAGCAGGGACTCAGGGCCAGGAAGGCCAGTGCATTTCCGAGGGGAGGGCGGTGCAGTGAGGGGTGGGCTGTGGGCCAGGGCTCGCTCTGGGGGCTGGGGTGTGGAGGCTGAGTGAGGGTCTGGGAGGGGCCCTGCGTGGGGACAGCGGGGCTGCAGCAGGCTTGGACCTGAGACCCCCAGGCTGGGGAAGGGTCCCGGGGCCTGACCACACCCCTAAGTAGGGAGGTGGGGTGGCTGAGCCAGGGCCTGGCTCGGGTGTGAAGGGACGCAGAATTCATGACCCCAAAGGTGCCTCTTTGCCATATTGATTAGTTCAAGCTGGTTATTGTTAAGCAATAGGACACCTGGGAGAAGCTCTGAAACTGAGTAGAAGTCAGCCTTTTGAAAGACACTTACATGTACAAGGGAAACCGCCGTGTAAGTGTGTCTCCTCTTGTATGGGGATGAGGGGGACGACCACATTTCTAGAGACTCTTGTGGATGGAGAAGCTCTGCAGGAATCCTTACCCTCGTTTGTGTGCTTTTCCTTGTCACCTCCCAGAGGGGCCTCTCTTCCCCACCCCGCAACACCTTCTGTCTTTAGCTGGAGGTGGCATTTAAGGTGGTGGCTTCAGCATTTCCGGAGTCACTCAGTTTTCCTGGGTCTCTCCCATGTATACAGGAGGTCTACGTGTTATTAAACTGGGATTGGTTTTTCTCCTGTTAAACTGTCTTTGGATTACAGTGGGGTCTCAACCAGGACCCTGGGAGGGTAGCAGGAAAGTCTTCTGCCCCCAGCCTCTGGGATGGGAAGCTCCCTCCAGGCCCTCAGCCTCCCTCCCACTGACGCTGGTGTAACCTGACACTCGGCGGTTCTCACCCTGCCTCCCAGGACCAGCCCATCCCCAGTCCCCCAACTTCCAGGAAATGGAAACTTCAGTGAAATCGAAACTACTGGGGAAAGGGAGGACCCCTGAGAGTGTCCAGGCACCTGGACCACAGCTGCCTCATGCCCACCATGCACCGCACATCCCAGCCCTTCATCCATGGTGCCCACAGCGGGATCTCCCCGAGCTATGAGACGCTCAAGGAGGAGCACGAGGTGGCCGTGCTGGGGGCTCCCCCGAGCCAGGCTCCCGTGACGACCACGGTGATCAACATCCGCAGCGAGACCTCAGTGCCCGACCACATCGTCTGGTCCCTGTTCAACACGATCTTCATGAACTTGTGCTGCCTGGGCTTCGTGGCTTTTGCCTACTCCGTGAAGGTGGGTGGGCGCCTGGGAGGCTCTCCAAGGAAGTGTGTGGGAGCCTGGAGAGGCCCGCCCTGCCTGGCTGGCACGTGGGGTGTGGAGAGCCCTTGTGTGTACTGTTCTGTGTGTGTGTGTGTGTGTGTGTGTGTGTGTGTGTCTGTTTGTGGCTTGGGGGATCATTCCCAATGAGAGTTCACGGCGAAGCTGCAGGGGCGCACATGGGGATGGGGGGGCTATGTCTCCACCACCCCAGGAAGTTCTCCTTCCCAGCCTTGTGAGAGAAGTTACCTCCTTCACACTTCGGATTCAGACCTCGAGTCTGGTCCAGAAGAGAAAAAGCACTGAAAGGACACTGACCCCTGGTGGGGTGAGTGGCCAGCACAGGGGACAGAGCAGAGGGAGGGTGAGCCCTGGGGCCTCCCGGAGAGCTGAGAGTCAGTTAGGAAGCAGATTGAGGCCCCAGGAGGGGAGGGGGGCCCACCAGGCACTGTCCTGCTTGGGCTCCAGGGAACGGGCAGGGGTGGGTCCCCATCTTGGGGAACGGGCCCTGAGGGACGAGCAGGGGACGGCCTGAATCACAGCACCTGGCTGTCACCTGGCCCAGCTCCAGGTCCCCCTCACCGTCTCTTCCCCCGCCCAGTCTAGGGACCGGAAGATGGTGGGCGATGTCACTGGAGCCCAGAGCTACGCCTCCACCGCCAAGTGCCTGAACATCTGCGCCCTGGTCCTGGGCCTCCTCCTGATTATCGTCTTCATCGTTATTTTCGCCACTGGCTCCCTGATGATTTTTCAAGGAGTTTCCCAGCTCATAAAGGATCATGGAGGCGAACAGTAGCTGCCGGCAGCCTGAGGCAGTCACCCCTTTTCACTGCAGTTTATACACGCATCTGTCCACAGTTGAATAAAATAAAGCATCTGTATGTGAGGGTGCTGTGTTGTTCTGTTTTTTTTGTGTGCTGCGCGGGCCTCTCACTGTTGTGGCCTCACCCGTTGCGGAGCACAGGCTCTGGGCGCGCAGGTTCAGCGGCCACGGCTCACAGGCCCAGCCGCTCCGCGGCACGTGGGATCTTCCCGGACCGGGGCACGAACCCGTGTCCCCTGCATCAGCAGGCGGACTCTCAACCACTGCGCCACCAGGGAAGCCCTGATGAAATAATTTATATCTTAACAAAAAATTCTTTTTTTCTCACCAAGCTTTCAAAGTCTGATATGAGACTTACGCATACATCTTTTCTCCACTGGAACTCGCCACGCTCCCGGGCCTGGTGGTGGCCACTGTGAAGCTCTGGAGCAGAGCCAGCCTGGAGGCTGTTGGAGGCATGGGAGCCGGCAGGGAGGACCCCCAGGTGGGGCAGCAGGAGGGCGGCCGCCAAGTTCATTCCCGCAGCCTGACAAGGAGGAGGGCACAGGGGACTTGGAAGCTCCCGGAGAAAAGGCAGCCACCCTGCCCTGGGTGGGGGGCTCTCAGACGGCAGAGCAGGAGGGGCTGGGGGGAGCCAGATGGACGTCGGCACGGAGCGGGGCTGCAGGAGAGGCGGGTCAGGGGTCAGGCCTGCTAGGTGCGTTACTTCTTTGTGACAGGGACACAGCACAGCGCTCGCTGCCCCTGAGACCCCGGCACGACCGCACCGCAAGACACACACCGCTCTCTGCTCCGAGGCCACCATGTTGCCGTGGGGCGGACAGAGTCAGCAAGAGGAAAGCGTGTAATTCAGGAAGGCTCTGGGCGGTGGAGGCATTGCCCCTTCCCGAGGCCCCTGCATGCTGCCCCTTAAGCTCCTTGGTCGGTATATCAAATGGGGGGGGAGCGGGAGGGAGGAGGGAACGACGGGGCTGCGCAGATATGCAGGCCCTGGGCTCCCAGCTGCCGCCAGATGCCCTGGACCCTGGGGTCTCCCACCACAGCTGCCTCCTCAGGTCGTGCGGGACCCAGTGTCCCCGCACCCGGGAGCCCTTGGGAGACCATGGGAGGCTCCTTTGGGGCAGGCCACCCAGGCTCCTGGGTGCTGACCTGCAACCAGGAAGGACCCAAACCAGCCTGGAGCAGGGACTCAGGGCCAGGAAGGCCAGTGCATTTCCGAGGGGAGGGCGGTGCAGTGAGGGGTGGGCTGTGGGCCAGGGCTCGCTCTGGGGGCTGGGGTGTGGAGGCTGAGTGAGGGTCTGGGAGGGGCCCTGCGTGGGGACAGCGGGGCTGCAGCAGGCTTGGACCTGAGACCCCCAGGCTGGGGAAGGGTCCCGGGGCCTGACCACACCCCTAAGTAGGGAGGTGGGGTGGCTGAGCCAGGGCCTGGCTCGGGTGTGAAGGGACGCAGAATTCATGACCCCAAAGGTGCCTCTTTGCCATATTGATTAGTTCAAGCTGGTTATTGTTAAGCAATAGGACACCTGGGAGAAGCTCTGAAACTGAGTAGAAGTCAGCCTTTTGAAAGACACTTACATGTACAAGGGAAACCGCCGTGTAAGTGTGTCTCCTCTTGTATGGGGATGAGGGGGATGACCACATTTCTAGAGACTCTCGTGGATGGAGAAGCTCTGCAGGAATCCTTACCCTCGTTTGTGTGCTTTTCCTTGTCACCTCCCAGAGGGGCCTCTCTTCCCCACCCCACAACACCTTCTGTCTTTAGCTGGAGGTGGCATTTAAGGTGGTGGCTTCAGCATTTCCGGAGTCACTCAGTTTTCCTGGGTCTCTCCCATGTATACAGGAGGTCTACGTGTTATTAAACTGGGATTGGTTTTTCTCCTGTTAAACTGTCTTTGGATTACAGTGGGGTCTCAACCAGGACCCTGGGAGGGTAGCAGGAAAGTCTTCTGCCCCCAGCCTCTGGGATGGGAAGCTCCCTCCAGGCCCTCAGCCTCCCTCCAGGCCCTCAGCCTCCCTCCCACTGACGCTGGTGTAACCTGACACTCGGCGGTTCTCACCCCACCTCCCAGGACCAGCCCATCCCCAGTCCCCCAACTTCCAGGAAACGGAAACTTCAGTGAAATCGAAACTACTGGGGAAAGGGAGGACCCCTGAGAGTGTCCAGGCACCTGGACCACAGCTGCCTCATGCCCACCATGCACCGCACATCCCAGCCCTTCATCCATGGTGCCCACAGCGGGATCTCCCCGAGCTATGAGACGCTCAAGGAGGAGCACGAGGTGGCCGTGCTGGGGGCTCCCCCGAGCCAGGCTCCCGTGACGACCACGGTGATCAACATCCGCAGCGAGACCTCAGTGCCCGACCACATCGTCTGGTCCCTGTTCAACACGATCTTCATGAACTTGTGCTGCCTGGGCTTCGTGGCTTTTGCCTACTCCGTGAAGGTGGGTGGGCGCCTGGGAGGCTTTCCAAGGAAGTGTGTGGGAGCCTGGAGAGGCCCGCCCTGCCTGGCTGGCACGTGGGGTGTGGAGAGCCCTTGTGTGTACTGTTCTGTGTGTGTGTGTGTCTGTTTGTGGCTTGGGGGATCATTCCCAATGAGAGTTCACGGCGAAGCTGCAGGGGCGCACATGGGGATGGGGGGGCTATGTCTCCACCACCCCAGGAAGTTCTCCTTCCCAGCCTTGTGAGAGAAGTTACCTCCTTCACACTTCGGATTCAGACCTCGAGTCTGGTCCAGAAGAGAAAAAGCACTGAAAGGACACTGACCCCTGGTGGGGTGAGTGGCCAGCACAGGGGACAGAGCAGAGGGAGGGTGAGCCCTGGGGCCTCCCGGAGAGCTGAGAGTCAGTGAGGAAGCAGATTGAGGCCCCAGGAGGGGAGGGGGGCCCACCGGGCACTGTCCTGCTTGGGCTCCAGGGAACGGGCAGGGGTGGGTCCCCATCTTGGGGAACGGGCCCTGAGGGATGAGCAGGGGACGGCCTGAATCACAGCACCTGGCTGTCACCTGGCCCAGCTCCAGGTCCCCCTCACCGTCTCTTCCCCCGCCCAGTCTAGGGACCGGAAGATGGTGGGCGATATCACTGGAGCCCAGAGCTACGCCTCCACCGCCAAGTGCCTGAACATCTGCGCCCTGGTCCTGGGCCTCCTCCTGATTACCGTCTTCATCGTTATTTTCGCCACTGGCTCCCTGATGATTTTTCAAGGAGTTTCCCAGCTCATAAAGGATCATGGAGGCGAATAGTAGCTGCCGGCAGCCTGAGGCATTCACCGCTTTTCACTGCAGTTTATACATGCATCTGTCCACAGTTGAATAAAATAAAGCATTTGTATGTGAGGGTGCTGTGTTTTTTTTTTTTTTTTTTTGGTAGTACACGGGCCTCTCACTGTTGTGGCCTCTCCCGTTGCGGAGCACAGCGCGCAGGTTCAGCGGCCATGGCTCACGGGCCCAGCCGCTCCGCGGCATGTGGGATCTTCCCGGACCGGGGCACGAACCCGTGTCCCCTGCATCGGCAGGCGGACTCTCAACCATTGCGCCACCAGGGAAGCCCGGGTGCTGTGTTTTGACCTGGGGAGGGGGCCCTGTTGAGAGTCCCAGCCTGCCCCTGAGACTAAGCCCCCCCCACCCCCCCATCCCATCTGCTCCGCTGCTCTGAGTGGGACCTGACAAGTCCTCAGGCCTTGCCTGTTTTTGGCCTCGAGCTGGGGCAGCAGCAACTGGACAGGGGTTTGGGGTGGTGACTCCCTCTGGGGAAGGGTCATGCTGGGTCCAGAACACCCTTGGCCCTGTTGACAAAATACAAAACAAAAGAAACAAACAAAAACGCTTGGAAGCCCGCAAATAAGAAAAGAGTTTATTTGGAGTTTTAGGATTTACTGTCAGAGAAGTGCAGATTCAAGTAGCAATTCAAACGTGCTGCTAGGAAAGTACAAACACTGGGGGTTCTAAACACAACAAAGACATTCCAGAGAAGTTACAGGGGTTGTTTTACAAGCCGGATCGGTGCTAGCAGGCATTGGGTCACATGTCGGCAGCTGATTGGCTGCTAAAGTGAGGTTTCCAGGGAGTAAAGACAACAGGTTCCAGGTGGTCCCTGACGTGTGCAAATTCCAGGTCCGCAGTGGCTCCCTTGCTCCCTTGCAGACCCTTTGACATGTGTCTCCACTTTGCTCTTCCTAGTCCGTGGCCCCAAGGACCCCATCAGCTCAGGAAGGCTACAAGAGTGCACGGGCCACCGCTGCAGAGACAGCCCCCAGGAGGAGGAGAAACCCCTGCCCTGCCCTGGAAATCAGCCCCCATCCCTGGTTCTGTGAGGCCTCCAGATGTGTGGGCACTTGGGGTGCCCCAGGGCAGACCCTGCCCACAACCAGCTGGGCAGGTGCGGTGAGAGGTGGGGTGGCCCTAGCCTCCCCTTCGTCCCCTGACACCCGACCCCAGCTGTGGATCCCCTCCCGACCCGCACCCACGGCCCTTTTTCTGTCCCCAGCCGCAGTCCCCTGACTCCAGGAGATGACCGAGGGGCTGGGGTCTCAGGGTGGCCACGAGGGAGCCCCTCTCCCCAGGGGTCTGTCACACGTGAGCAGGGAGGGGACAGCCCCAAGGAAGTCCTGGAGGAGGGGAGGCTGGCAGACCTGCCCCTCTGGACTGGGAAGGACTGACTCCAAGGTGAGGAGGGGCGGCAGCCAGTAAAGCCCTGGAGTCCGGTGGGGGGCGCTGCCCAGCGACTCAGACCTCTGCTGGGTGGGCTGGGCAGGGGGAAGCTTCCCGGACCAGCAGCGCTCAGGAAGGGAGCCAGGGGCGAGGCCAGGAGAGATGTTCGTCCCCCCAGGAGCGCATCTGTCCTGCTCTGCCCTCCCTCCCTCGGGACCAAACCTGGGCGGGGCATCTTCAGGAACCCTAACAGCAGACTTCCTCCAGGCCAGACTCCAGGCAAAGCGAAAACAGAGACTTCTCTCCTGAGGGCTACTGGGAGAAAGGACCAGAAACGCCTCTCAGCCTTGCTGCCGGCCCACCTGTGCGGCCCTGCCCAGGGCTCTGATGTCCCAGTTCTGTGTCTTCCCAGCTCTGGTCCTCCCAGCTCTGCGTCCTCTCAGCTCCCTGAATGCTCTCCGCCCAGCCCAGGTCACCCACCCCAACCAGCACTGCCCACCCACAGGTGACCCAGGACACTGTGGCCACCCACATCAGAACCAGAGCTGGGGTGGCTCCGAGAACTAAGCTGCTCATGACCCAGTAGTCCATGCCCAGGACCTTTGAAGGACCCTCAGTTCCCCTTCTTGATGCCTCGGGCCTCCTGTGAATTTTCGGAAGCTCCAGACCACAGGATCTTTGCTGCTGGCACCAGCTGGTCTCCCACCTAGCAGGACCCTCACCCCAAATCCGTGAAGATTGATGGGGTTACACTCAGTGCCACCACACTTCGTGACCGCTGTCCACCCGACAGGGGAATGTGGGACGTGCCTAGTCAGCCAGCCGGGGTCGGGGGTTTGGGGGTTTGGGGTCACACGTCTGTCCCCGCACCCCCTGCCTGGGAGAGTGTCCTTCCTAGACTCAGAGAGGCAGGTCTGCCAGCCTCCCCTCTTCCGGGACCCAGCTTCCCTGGGGCCGAGCCTCCTGAGCTCACATGTGGGACCCAAGAGAGAGTGGGCAACCTCGTCTGAGTCACCGTCCTCCAGAGAGGACCCCAACCTACATAGCCCCTGAGGTAGGGCCTTGTGAGGGTTTGGTGTCTATAGTCCTAGGTGCCAGGACGGAAGGAAATCCACTGTGAAGAGTGCTGAATTCAATGAGAGCCGGAGAGGACTGGACCTCAGCCCAGTGAGGGAGCCCAGAAGAGCCTGGATCCCCAAGGGGCCTGTGGAGAAGGGGTCACTGCCCCAGCACCAGCCTGTGGCTTCCTGGACTCCTCCAGCCTCTCCTGGGTGATGCATAGCACACCTGGGATACTGTGCAGGGCGCGGTGGGTCAGCTGGTAGGGTACGTCCCCCACGCCCACTCCCTCTGGGGTTCAGAGACAGGAATACCTGCCTGGGGTGTCCCTCCCTGTATTGGGCTGAGGCGGGTCCCCACCTCCCCGTGTGCAGCCCAGGCTCACACCCAATGCCCCAGGGTCCCCAGTGTATGCGAGCCACTTCCACCCAGCAGGGCAGCCACGTTTGTGTGGGAGGGAGTGGTCTTTCCTCTGGGGGTTTCTGTCGACTGGGGTGGTGTCACCAGCTCTGCTCTGGGCTTCTGCTGTCAGCCCACAGCTGAGCGCTCTGTGCTTCCCCGAGGCCACCGGGGACTCACAGCACTGTCCCCTCCCAGGGGACATCACAGCACCTTCACAGATGAGTGCACTTTATTGAATTCAGCTGTCGACAGCTTTGTCTCCATAAACTGCTGTATAAAAGGGTGGGGGGAGGGGGCGGGCCCACAGCCCCAGGTGCAGGGCCGGCCATGGACGGTGGAGGAACTGGGTTGCCTGCATGTCCAGCGGCTAGTAGCCTCTATTATTCGCCATCTGTAAAGCCATCTGGTAGGCTTTCAGGTAAGCAAACACCAATCCAATGATCAGAAAGATGCCCAGGACCAGGGCACAGATGTTCAGGCACTTGGCGGTGGAGGCATAGCTCTGGGCCCCAGTGACATCGCCCACCATCTTCCGGTCCCTAGACTGGGGGAGAAGAGACGGTGAGGGGGACCTGGAGCTGGGCCAGGTGACAACCAGGTGTTGTGACTCAGGCCGTCCCCTGCTGGTCCCCCAGGGCCCATTCACCAAGATGGGGACCCACCCCTGCCTGTTCCCTGGAGCCCAAGCAGGACAGTGCCCGGTGGGCCCCCATCCCCTCCTGGGGCCTCAATCTGCTTCCTCACTGACTCTCAGCTCTCCGGGAGGCCCCAGGGCTCACCCTCCCTCTGCTCTGTCCCCTGTGCTGGCCACTCACCCCACCAGGGGTCAGTGCCCTTTCAGTACCTTTTTCTTTTCTGGACCAGACTCGAGGTCTGAATCTGAAGTGTGAAGGATGTAACTTCTCTAATGAGGCTGGGAAGGAGAACTTCTTGGGGTGGTGGAGACATAGCCCCCCATCCCCGTGTGTGCCCCTGCAGCCTCGCTGTGAACTCTCACTGGGAATGATCCCCCAAGCCACAGGTTCCACAGTTCCCTTGAATCTGCGTCTACATCTACATGGGAACTGTAAGTGGCCGTGCACAGTTTCCCATCCGCGTGGAGCCCCCGGGCTGCCGTCCTCACACGTGGAGTTCTTCTGGTACAATGCTCGACGAGTCCTCAGACACCACATTAGGAACTGTTGGTGTTTACCAGCTGGAGTCGGACTGGGTCTGATTTAAAAACTGAATAGGGTTTCGAAATGAACTAGGTCCAATTTAAGCTGGACTGGGTCCAGTGCAGGTCCTCGGGCGAGTAAAATCTTAAGCAAAGGCTAACTGCAAATGTGAAATTTGCAAGTTAAAAAAAGAGGCGCAAAAATTGGTAGTTCAGGTGGAACATTTAAAGGCTGTTAGACCACTTGTCTCCTAACCCAAGGACTCCCATGTCAGGATAAGTTGATCGTGGAACAGATCATATTGACTCCAGGTCACCCACCAACGTCAAGAAAATTTCTGAGCAGAGCAGCGAGGTGCACAGTGAACCACACACAATGTGCATCCCAGAGGCACATCCCTTTGAGGTTTTAGCTTGGCTCAGAGAGAACCCAAGGCTTAGCTAGAAGAAAGGAACTTGACACCTGTCGGCACAACCGTTTATTGTATATCTAAGAACTGTTGTCCCAGAGCTGTAGATATTACAAAACTGGGAAAAGTCTTACTAAAACAACCTAGAATTACAGTGGGCGTTTATGAGGACTATTCCAATTAGATAAAATCATTTAAGAGGTGTACTTGAAAGCAAGGTTTCCCAAATCAAACAGAGCAAACGGGATACCTGTTTTTATTGGTATGTGGAAGCTTCCAAAAGCCTTCAAAAGTCCAAAATACCTTCCTTAAAAAATTATTTGCAAAAAGCTAATGAAAATTTAAAGACATAGGTCATAATCAAAAGTCCACCAAAGCATTAACGTTACAGCTACTACAGCTCCAAGACCAGACACCTAGGGGCCCAGGGAGTGATGTGTCAGTTGTAGTCAACTGTGGCAACGGAAAAGAGATTGTCCTCAAAGGGGATTTTTCAACATCAACTCGAATGCCCTCCTATCTATCCCCAGAGGAGGCCCCATCTAGGCCCCTCCCAGAACTGACGGGACGCCGAGGGGTCTTGGGTAAACTGCTACACTATTCCCTTAGACAGCCAAGGAACCTAAAATTAAAATTAATGCAAAACTGGAGCCTGCACAGGGGATCCTGGGAAAGCTGACAGAAGCCAGAGAAAGGTGAGGGTTCTTAGCAGAGTCAGCTCTCCTGAATCTTTGTCTTTATTGCCTGGGCGAGAGAGGAAAACAAAATTTCATGGTGTTTCTTCCTTTCCAAACCAGACCTACGGACTATGGATCCTTTCTCTCCCAAGGACTGCTGTTGTCTTTTTGTTTGTCTCATTTTGTGTCCTAGGAGGGTGGCTTGGCTTTCTGCCTGCCTGGGACATGCAGGTTGTCAGCTCTTTTTTTTGGCTGTCTTTGAGAGTGACTCTGGATCTTGGGGAGGTAGCAACCTGTACCCCCTCTTTGAGGATGCCTCTTGGGTCCGTGAAGTTGTTTGATATTGCCAGGAATATTTACTGTTTGTCCTGGCTGAGACCTGACAATATATTTAAAAGGATACTCTAGTGTTGATGAAAAATTAATCAGTCAAACTAAGAAAGAAATGAAAAGTCTTATTTGAGCCAAATTTGAGGCTTATAACCTGGGAAGAACGTCTCAGAAAGTACAGAGAACCGTTCTGCCCATTAGAAGTCCAGGCACAGTTACATAAGGTTTTTTGAGACAAGAGGGCTGTACATTAAATGACGTAGTATCGACAGTTTACACGATCCAGAGCTCAGTGACATCGTGGCTCCTTACAAGGTCAAGAAGGAATGTTATCTTTAAGGAGCTGTCTTGTTGATGGGTGAATGTTGCTCTTTATGGTTGAACCAATATTTCTGCCGATGGGGTTGGTTGGTTGATGCGTAATGTGGATACACAATGCACAGCGCAGGGAGAGAGGAGGCCAAAGAGCAGAGAAAATTTTTTATGTTTAAACTTTTCTTGTCTTACCATAAAATATGAATTTAACTTCACACTAGGATCAGAAATTTGGCTATATTGGAAGCTGATATTCAAAGCCTGAGAGAAATTTTTAGGCCTCCTCCCCTAAGATGCAAGAATTGGGCTCCTAAAATCTCCTGGAAGTATCTAACTATCTGAAGACCTGTCCTGCCAGTTTTTCCTAGAGCACAGAGGGCCTCACTACTGATCTCCACCCTGAACTCCTTTCAGGGGGTGTTGAATGAAGGTCTGCAGCTGCAGTGGCTCCTGATTTAATCCTCATAGAGGCAGACGGCAAGTGCCCATATGTAGTTGGCAAGTCCACTGGAGCTCCTTTCTACTTGTTGGATAGGATACTACCCCATTCGTGAATCATTCAGTAAAGACAATTAGATCTTCAAATTTACACCGTTGAATTTTTTGGTATTTAATAGGTTCCTGGACCCAATTTCAACGTGTGTGTGTGTGGAGGGGGAGGGGGCTTCCTGCAAGGTGTCTGAGAATTCTACTCAATTCAACTGAATTCTGACACTGTTTGCCCAGACACAGCTCCAGATCCCACAGGCTAGGGTCTCAGCTCCACCCACCGGCCACTTCAGACACTAGGTTATCACCTGGGCTTCTGACCCCAGCTGTAAATCAGAGGGGCCCACGAGTCCCTCCTTCGGTTCAATTAATTTGCCACAGAAGCTCGCAGAACTCAGAGGAACATTTTACTTATTTATTATGAAGAATATGACTCAGGAACAGCCAGAGGGAAGAGACACACAGGGCAATTATGGGGGACGGGGCACAGAGCTTTCCTGCCCTCTCCAGGAATCTCCATGTGTTCACCAACCTGGAAGCTCTTGGAACCCTGTCCTTCTGGGGGTTTTGGAGACTTCATTACATAGGCATATTGATTAAATCATAGATTATTAGCAATTGACTCAACCTCCAGACCCTCTCCTCTCCCTGGAGGCCTGGGGACTGGGACTGAGAATTCCAACCGTCTAAACACATGGTTGGTTCCCCTGAGAAGCGCTCATCCTCAAGTGCGGTCCAAAAGTCACCTCATTACATATGAGGATACCTTTGTCATTCTCATCACTTAGGAAATTGTAAGAGTTTTAGGAGTTCTTCGCAAGAAACAGGAAGAAGGTCGAATACATATTTCTTAGTATAAATCACAATAACTCAACAGGCAAAGTATCAGTTGGCTGCCCTTTCACACAGGGCACATGGGTCTAAGGAATCAGGGGGCTCCAGGCCCTAATCAAACTCTGAGTGGGGCCCGGCCCCGTCCAGGCATTTCCCACCCTTGGGGTGGAACGGAAATGGAAGCAAGTGGTGCTCGGCACATCCTCACATGGGGTCAGTGGCTTCTGGGTAGGAGCCACGGTCATGGGGCTGGCTGGTGGGGACGCTGGAATTGCTCCCCATTGCCCACCCCAGCAGGGAGGAAAATCAAAACCAATATGTAAGTCCCCTACATAAGAATCTTCAAGTTGCGCACTTAAAATTATGCAAAGGTGGGTTCGCATATCCAGTCACGTAAGTCAGTTCACGTGTCTGGTGCACATTGTCATGTGCGTGCGTCCTCTTCGAGTGGTTGTGCTTTTGTGTACTTTACCGTACGGTACTGTTGCTGTGCATCATGAGAGCTTACCAACAGAGACCTGATGGAATTGGAGGCCCAGAGAAAGGACTAAGAGAGACAAGAGGAGGAAGAAGTAGCTGAAGATTCACAGCGCAGGAAACGGCAAGGGGAGTTTCTTCAGTTGAGGAGGCACTGTTAGTCTTTGAGGCACAGGACCCGAACGTAGAACGGTACATGAAGGTTTCAGCGGCCGTTCAGAATGTAATCCAGTGCCACCGTGTCACCTATGATGAGAAAAAAAGAGCCACGACCCAGACATCACTGGATCGTTTTTTCAAGAGGGTAGATAGAGTTGAATCCAGCAAGGAACCAGAACCTGTGCCATCAACGTCAGGCGTGAGTGAAATTGCAGCTTGCCCTGTGCCTCCTATGGCTGATGATCCTTCAGCTCTGCCATCTCCCACCTCCCCTCCCTCCTCCAGTCGGTAGCTTTTCCTTCCTGTTCCCTCGGTGCCAGCCCCTGGATGCCAGCTGTTGTGCACTGTAAGATTAAAAACCTTTTAAAATTTACAAGAAAAAATCTTTTCTTTTTTGTGTTTGTTTTTTGTGTACCATTTGTGTAAAAAGCATTATAAACCTATTACAGTACAGTACTATATTGCTGATTGTGTTAGTTGGGTACCTAGGCTAACTTTGCTGGACTTAGAAAAAATTTGACTTACGAACACACTCTTGGAACAGAACCCGTTCGTATGTAAGGGACTTACTGTATCACAGACTGGAGGTGAAGCAGAAATTAAGCCGCCTCAAAGCCTAAAGGGTGCAGGGGTGTCACCCCCACCAAACCTCCATTTCGTTCACCTGTCTGGCCCCAGACCCAGATGGACCTGGTGGAGACTCTGGGCTGCGGCAGACCAAGCTGTGGGAGTCCAAGTGCAGCTGCTGTGCCAGACATACGTCAACCGGGCCCGGGGCTAGGGTGTGTGGACAGTGATCTGGGGAAGGCGGTCTTTCCTATCCTGTCTCTAAAGTTGAACACGACCACCCAGTGACCTCGTGGCAGATCTGCCAGCCTTAGGAGGGTTGTGTCAGACCCACCAAAACAGAGCTTTGTGTGTGAAACAAAGAATATCCACCACTCAATGCTACACGGGTCAGGTTGTCAGCCACTGCAGTTGTGGACCAACGGGGCGTCCTGAAAGGAGTTTGGGACAAAGATCAGGAAGAGGCTCCTTGGATGTAGAGAAATCTCTGGAAAAAATTTTAATGAACCCAATTTCTCATATCTTCCTGAAACTGTGCACCTCAGATTGGGACTTGAACCCACGGTCTCTTAATTAGAATCACTCACCTGGTGTCTGGACTTACTGAGGCTCAGCACAGAAGGAATTCAGTGAGAGGCAAAGTGATAGACTTATTAATATAGGGCGCTTGTGAGGGATACAGGCGGGCAGGTGAGGGGGTTCTGCCCCAAGAATTAAGCAGGCTACATGTTTATAACCAAAGGGAAGCAGGGAGGGGGGAAGACCGCCTTCTTCCTCATTCTGTGAGTAGACATCACTAGCTCTTCCTTCGTATCAGGCAGGAGAGTGTTTGACCCTATGACTTCAAACTACGACTGTCATAGTGCTCATTCAAATCAGCAGAAGGGTGGTAACATACACTAAAATATGTTGAATCGTCTCAGGTTTCCGTATAATGAAGGTCTCCTGCTTTGGAATGTCATCTTTCCCTTAAATTCCTGTCCTTGGTCCTAAGGATCATTGTCTTGCTGAACTCGACCAGCAGAATGCAGGCCTCATTCTTTCACTTAATGACCTGGGGCATATCTCATACTTTTATTTATGGCTTTATAAGTTAAGCAAGACTGCTTCGTTCCATTAAGTTCCGATAGCTTTCTTGAGTGATCATTAACTTACAGTGGTCTCCCAAATTTCCCTAGGTTTCCCTCTCTGTCTATAATTCCCTAGTGGGACTTCTACAACTACCTGTTTAACTATCCTGCTCTATCCCTATCATTCCCATACATGGAAAAGCCCTAAATCATTAACTGAGATATCTGATCCTCGTGACTAGCAGGAACTTTTACTGTGATGTGCGCTTCACTGCATTTCCTAGCCAAAATCATGTGTATACTGGCTTCTCCCCTACCTCGTAGTTTCTCAGAGCTACTGACAGGCTGTTTCCCAGTCTATAGTCCTCAGTAAGGTCCCTGAATAAAACTCATCTCATAGCTCTTACGTTGTACATTTTTCTTTCAGTTGACAGTTTGGGTGACCATGAAGGGACCCAGAGCAGACGTCTCTCCTTGCCTGAACTCCGAGAGGATCGGCAGCCTTGGTACTAGCGAGGGCCCCTTGTGCCCATCCACCTCCTTGGTGAGTCAGAGGAATGGACAAGTTTCTCCTGAGTCTCAGGTCTCCCATTCTGGTTGGCAATCCTGAGTTTTACAATATTTGGTGGTTATTAAACTCCTTGTTATAAGGAGTAGTTCTTTCTTTGAACTTAAGTTCAAGAAGGGGTACCTGGATTCCTCAGTTGAAAGACACTGAAAAGGTTTAGACTGGGTGATTAGGTAGGAGGCTGGCCTTGTGTCTTTCCTTGAATTGGCTACTTTAACAAAGTTTGTCTGAATAAAAGTGATGATATCACATGAGAGCTTTCAGCTCCAAAGATAAGGGACCCAGCTTCTCCCAGACAGCTATGGCTTTGTTTTCTCAGGCAACTGAGAAAGTTATAGGAGTGGTGGAGCCGAATCTTCATACCATGCAGTGGTCCCAAAGGGACAGCCTCTCATTAAGCAAAAAAACAAACAAAAACAAAAACAAAAACAAAAAGAACTCACTCGTCTGAAGATGCGCGCAGAAGGATTGGCCATGTGGTGCTGAGGGTTTAGACTACTAGAGAGAGACCAAGACACGCGAGAGAGCTAAATGACTCTGTGGTAACACCTGAAGGAATTAAGCTCACAAATAGCACACCAACCAACACAGAGGTTTTTTTTTTTTTTTTCCGGTACACGGGCCTCTCACTGTTGTGGCCTCTCCCGTTGCGGAGCACAGGCTCCGGACGCGCAGGCTCAGCGGCCATGGCTCACGGGCCCAGCCGCTCCACGGCATGTGGGATCTTCCTGGACCAGGGCACGAACCCATGTCCCCTGCATCGGCAGGCGGACTCCCAACCACTGCGCCACCAGGGAAGACCCACACAGAGTTTTTAATAGCAATTTTATCTCAACTGACCATGAAATGGGAAACAAAGCCTTCAGAACAGAAGAAAAAGGTGTGCCAAATAACCTCCAACTAACCCCCCAGCTGGGTTTATGTACTTTTGGGACTTATACTTGCAAGTACGTACTTAATTGGGAAATTCAAAATTCTCTCCCTGCAATGGCCAAAATGGAGCTCTTTCAACATTCCAAAACTGTTTTTCGCATAAGCAGCTAGAGAAAGCTGGCTTGATAAAATATCTTTTCAGAAGTCTGACCCTAAGGGAACAAAAGTCCTTCTAGAAGAAGCTTGCATTTCTCTCCCGGTGCCTTTGAGATATAAATGTTCTACCAGGTCAGGGAACACTTATCCAGGCCATCTCCAGTTCCTGATACTAACGGAAAAAAGGGGGGAGGGAAGAAACCTTTTTAAAAGCTCAAGCAAGTAGACTTAGTCTATTTCAACTGTTATTTATAAACTAGTGAGTTTTATATTTTAATACCTGATTCATGACTGTTTTAAAATGAAAATGATGAGATCTCTGTCTATCTGAATGTATGTACATTATAAATGTTTCTACCTCTAGGTGGTATTTTCAAATTTAATTTGTAAATGAGCTCTATTTAATTGACTTAAAAGAAGTTAAGTGCTTACATAAATTCTCAGAAATATAATAGAAACTAACCCAAATGCATCTCATGTTATGTGATCAGGGAAATATCCAGTATTAAATTAATATTCAGTATTGTTTTGTTTGTTTTGTTTAATTAATACAGACATGTCTTTAGAGTCATCAACACTAAGTATACTACTTTTATTGTACCTAGATTTACTAAAAGTCAGATAAGTTTATGTTACATCTGTTACAAAATTTGTCAGCAAGAAAAATAGCTTCAGATGATGGCTGACTTGTTCTAATGTCTCATGAAGTTTTCATGGGTAATCTAAACATAATTGTTGGGAACAAGTGAAGTAAAGAGATATAAATGGGGTAAGAGCTTTCAGGTAAAACTTTTAAGAATAATTATGTTTTATGATATGTCTACTTACCAGATTTTTCATAACTTGAAACTTGAGAGTTTTGCTAAATAAAGTTACATGATGAAAATTTATTGAATGTCTCTATTATTTCCAAATAAGATAAAATACTGAAACATTAATTACAAAACATAGGCTTCCTTTTACAGAAAAATTAAAGATATTAGTAAATATGTTTGGTGCCATACTGAGGCATACTCTATAAAAAAGCACACATTTTTTGAAATTATAAATAATATTTATAAATTTGCCAATTTACAGAGTGCTAAGGTAAAAGACAGTTCATAATTGCTTACTTCTTAGTTTTCACTAGAAATTAAGGTTTTTAAAGGTTAAGGATTCTAATTAAAAATGTAATTAAACTACTAAAAATTAATAAGGAAAACATCTTTGTATGCAAGGAAAAAGAAAGTGTAAGTAATGGAAATGCATTTTGTTAAGGGAAAAGAAAGTAATTTTGTTCTCAAGAGAGGTTAAAAGAGAGAGAGAAAAAAGGGGAAAGCATAGGACAAAATCTGAAGGTAAAAAATTTCCGATAACTTTCAGATCATACCACTGAACTGGGTAAGAAATGACAGAATTCTAACGAAAAACCTGACGGCTTCATAAAACTGTTAACAGAAGGTCAAGATCAAGAGGAATTAGTACATAGGGCTGAATGATAACTTTTATGAGTTTCTGTCCGAAATGTTACTGGTTTTTCATCTTTGTTTTCCAGATCTAAGGAAACCCTTCTCCTGAAGGTTGCTATGACTTATGGCAATTTGGTAAATTGCACCTTTATAAGCAGAATTGAATCATTTATCTTTTCTCTCTACCTGATCCCTCCAGAGTTTGGAAACTTCTAGTGAGTATTCTTATTTTCATGGCAATACAGTTATTTGTATAAGTTCAGTAAGAATATGTTCGCCTTATAACAAGACACAATTGGGAACACTGGTTGTATTAACCTGGCTTTGAAATGTCATGTTGGACAATATGCACAGAATCAGATATGACTAGACAGCTTTAAAGAACTAAGGTGAACTTCATGGAGCCTGAAGTCCTTTGGAAAAGCAACCTGGTACCTTGTTTACAGGGTTCCTAGCAGCCTTATCAGGTGAATAAGGAAGGCCACTTCCTGGCAGGTGCAGGAATCTCAAGATATTTTGGGGGACCTTGACAAAAGAAGAATCTACCTCAATCTGAAGGTATTACAGGCAGAATCTGATGGCAACTGTTTGGTGTGATTTTCCCAGCCTTGAGAGGACTTTTAAAGTTCAGTCTGAGATTCCTTATAAAAAGTTCCAGCAGGGACGTCCCTGCTGGCCTGGTGGCTAAGAATCCGCCTGCCAGTGCAGGGGACATGGGTTCGATCCTTGGTCTGGGAAGATTCCACATGCTGCGGAGCAACTAAGCCCATGGGCCACATCTACTGAGCCCGCGTGCCACAACTGCGGAAGCCCACGCGCCTAGAACCTGTTCTCTGCAACAAGAGAAGTCACCACAATGAGGAGCCCATGCAGCGCAACGAAGAGTAGCCCCTGCTCGCCACAGCTAGAGAAAGCCTGCGCACAGCGACGAAGACCCAAAGCAGCCAAAAATAAATAAAAAATTTTTAAAAAAAGTTCCAACAAGGGCAATTTAAAAGAGCCTATATGATCAATTACACTTATGTAAATAATCAGGTCATGTTTATTGAAACCAGGCTTATTTTGTAAACAAATTAGTCTTAATTTGGCTATATTTTGTAGAAATGAGGGTAATTTTAGAGAGAAAAAAATTATGTTTCAGTGGATATTAAGTTCTAGTGTTGTTAGTTGTCTTTGCGGTTTTGTATTTACTGCCTGAGACTCACCGCCTAGAGAGCTCCTTGTTACTGTGTTGCATTACCATAAGGTTTAATTAAATTGTTAAAAGGACACTCTAAGCTTGTTTCTGAAGCTTATCACAGTAATCTATCTTTGGATGAACATCAGATGCCCCATGACCTGCAACCAGGAGATTATACATACTGGAAAAGACATAATTTAAAGGATTCTCTCCAACCCAGATAGAAGGACCCTCAGCGGGTGCTCTTAACTAGCTCACACACAGCAAAACTGAAGGGAATTAGATCTTGGATTCATATTTCCCATTTACAAAGGGCCCTTGCACCAGACTGACTGGTCTGTAGAGGACTGCTGATCTCAAACTCACCTTGAAACGATGCTCAATCAGAAGAGAAGGCATGCCCACACGGGGACAAGAAGAAGATGACATCAGAAGTAGACAGCTGGCCCAAGATGCCAGACCTGACCCGTATGATCATTTATAGTGTTTTCTTAACTTCTTGAACTTTTGCCTATGAATCGAATGTTCTTCTATCATGGGCACAATCCTATGCAGAGTTCTAAAATCAATCCTGTTGTTGGGTTGATGGTCAATTAACGACATTCAGTACATCTGGTTATCTTGGTGGATTTCTCCTAAGGCTCTGACTGAATGGTCCTTAGGAGATTTATTCTAGAAGAAAAAAATCATAGTTCTGTTCAGGCCACTATCGAATTACTAGATGGGACCCCCTCACTTGGCTGATTAATTGCACCTGCTCTGACCGTGGCCAGAAATATGAATTTTCTGTAAAAGTTACTCACGTTCAGTCAGAGCAGTGAGCTCAATTTCAGTCAAAACCCATAACCACCTGCTTATTAGGAGCGACCCTCCCTCAGTTACAGGGCAGATTCACCAGGTCACAGTCAGTTTAGGTTTAAGGGTCCCCTTGTGCTGCTGGGAGCAATTAAATCATACTAAGGATAATCAGCCTAATAACACTAGGAAATCGGGCTGACTGTCTATGAACAATGCCAATACATCATTACCCCTAGAGATAGCGACTGGTTCGGAACAAACTGTCAGCCGACTGGGAGTGTACTCGGCCACGGCTAATGGAAATTCTTGGCCTAACTTCTTACTTACGACGTTATGAATGCTGCTAGCTATAGCACTTGTTTTCTGCCTGTTCTACAAGACTGTTATTTCTTGTATTGACCAATGTGTAAGTGAGCTTCCAACAAAAATAATAACTAAGCCACTTGAAATGGTTGACCAGATATACAGTTCTATATGAGGTTACAACGATCGTAATGGTGTAACTCTAGATATGGGAAGAAGTAACATGGGAGAGCCACTTTCTGGACTGTAACAGACTAGAGTGACAGGGGATCCAGAGACTTCACGAACACCTCTGACAGGGCCTGGTCCAGCAATAGCGCATGGAGCCCTCTGGGCACCATGGGGCAGATGGTCATGACGTGCCTCCCAAACCTTGGTTAAATTTATGACCAAAAGGGGCAAATTGTAAAACAAATATGGTTGCCCACCATCCAGTTCTACAAGGATCAGGCCATTAGCCACTGTAGTCTCTGACTGACAGTGCACCCTGAGGGCAATTCAGGACGAAGAACAGGACGAAGAACAGGATGAAGAACAGGATGAAGAACAGGACAAGGCTCTCTGTGCTTTGGAAAACCAGGCCCCTTAGACAGAGTAATCTCAAGAAGAATTTTTTTTTTTTTTGCAGTACGCGGGCCTCTCACCGCTGTGGCCTCTCCCGTTGCAGAGCACAGGCTCCGGATGCGCAGGCTCAGCGGCCATGGCTCACGGGCCCAGCCGCTCCGCGGCATGTGGGATCCTCCCGGACCGGGGCACGAACCCGTGTCCCCTGCATCAGCAGGTGGACTCTCAACCACTGCGCCACGAGGGAGGACCGAAATTTTTTTTTAAGATTTTTTTTTGATGTGGACCATTTTTAAAGTCTTTATTGAATTTGTTATAATATTGCTTCTGTTTTATGTTTTGGTTTTTGGCCCCGAGGCATGTGGGATCTCAGCTCCCCGACCAGGGATCAAACCCGCGCCCCCTGCATTGGAAGGTGAAGTCTTAAGCACCGGACTGCCAGGGAAGTCCCAAGAAGAAATTTTAATGAACCCAATTTCTTGCATTTTCTCATATAGAAAAGCACTAAAATCATTAACTGAGATGTCTGATCCTCGTGACTACCAGGAACCTTTTACCGAGCTGTGTGCTTCACTGCACGCATTTCCTAGCTAAAACCATACGTGCACTGGCTTCTCCCCTACCTCTTCGGAGCAGTTCTATTACCGAGTCCAGAGTCCGAGTTCGTAATGCTCCCGCACTGACAGGCCGATGAGTCAAGAGACAAGGTGATGGGGAAGAAATAGTGACTTTATTCAGAGGCCAGCAAACCAAGAAGATGGTTCCTAAAGAACCATCTTAATTCGGGGTAGAATTCGGGCTTCTTTTGTGCGAAGGGGAAAGGGGAAGCAGGAAGATTTGAGATTAGAGGGTGAAGGCAGATTGCAGACTTCTTGGAGCCACCTGGCCTTCAAGGAAGCATAGCATTTCTTTGTTCTTCTGCTTGCTCCCGCAGGCTGGATCACAAGGCGCCTGCAAATCTTCAAGTCCTTAGCAGTTATTTTGACTTTACAGTCTTATCTCTGCTTATTTGCAAGGTTTCCAGGCTGAAAGCAAACTTACCTATAACAAGTAATGGCCATAAGTAACCCAGGACCGTGGGATGGGAACGTTCTTCAGGGAACTTAATGGGCTATTTGGGAACAAACAACGTTTCTCTACTGTTTAACTCTTGGTGTGTGCGGACGAAAGTGATGGACTACATGGGCTGAGGAATGGTGGGGGGGGGGAGGTGGTGCCAGTTCTGTTCTTCCTGTTAAAGTTTCTCAGAGGCACCAAGAGGCTGCTTCCCAGGCTATAGTCCTCAGTGACACCATTAATAAAGCTGACCTCACAGTTCTTGCATTGTGTGTTTGTCTTTCAGTTGACAGTTTAGTCCAGCAGCAGCGCACTCAAGGATGGACGTGCAACATTCCAGGTCAAACAAGCAGGTTGTCCTGACCCTGTGTCATCCACCACTGCTTCCCAAGGCCTGTCTCTCTGCTCACACCTGGGGCTGCAGGGGGATCCCTTTGGGACCAGATGATGGGGAAGGAAGAATTCCCAGCCCCGTTCTCCATTGGTCAGCTCAGTGTGAGGGAGACAGCTGGCCGCAGGATGGGTCCTGCACTCCAGCCCACTCAGGGGTGGCCTGAACACTGGGGTGAGGGGCAGAGCTGCAAGCAAGTTACTTTCATTGGACCCTTGTCCCCAGAGGGGAAGCATGTACCTGGGTGTGGTTGCCAGTACTGCTCCCAGACCTCAGCTGCACCCCTCAGGAACTCGGAGCACCGACCCTGCACAGGAGTCCACATCATATGTCATCCCCAGTGATGGGAACACAGGCTCAGGTCTGCCAGTCACGTCCCACACCTTACCACCCCACTGGACCAAGCAGAGGGTGGGCACCCCTCCTGGCTGCAGTTAGCCCTCAGGTCAAAGGCCGTTATGAGGTGCCGTGTGGCTGTGGGTAGAATACATAGGTCCAGGGCCCCAGGCCAGGACTGGGCAGCTCTGCCCCTTGTCACTTCCTGTACCACTGGTGCCTTCATGTTCTCCGGCTCTGTGGGTTCAGAAGTTCTATTTCCCAAAGCTTCCTTCAGGTGCCACAAAAAGGTGCCATTGACCTAAGATCTCTGGATGCCCCTTTGTTTCTCATGCCTGGGTCACAGGCAGGGCCACTTGACTCTGGTCCGCAGGAAGAGGGAGGGCTGCTCCACACTGGGTCCCCTCTTTATTTATTTATTTATTTATTTTTTAAAATTTATTTTCCTTTTTTTTGCGGTACGCGGGCCTCTCACTGTTGTGGCCTCTCCCGCTACGGAGCACAGGCTCCGGACGCGCAGGCTCAGCGGCCATGGCTCACGGGCCCAGCTGCTCCGCGGCATGTGGGACCCTCCCGGACCAGGGCACGAACCCGTGTCCCCCGCATCAGCAGGCGGACTCTCAACCACTGCGCCACCAGGGAAGCCCTGGGTCCCCTCTTGCCCAATGTTATGGTAAATGGCCATGCGCAGCACTCTTGCCCCAAGACGGTCATGGTGACCAAGGCCTAGGTCTCTCGGAGAAGGGGCCACATCACACAGTAATCCACTGGGCCTAGCAGAGCTGGTAGCTGAGGGTGAGCAGAATGTCGCCCTGCTTTGGACATCTCTCAAGTGTCCTCCAAGCTCCAGAGCTCCTGAGGGCTCAGCTCAGGTCTTTGCTGGGCCTTACTGCAGCTCAGCTTCTACTGCCACCCCATCGTGTTCCTTTTTCTCCCTTCTTCAGGGCTGGACACAAAGAGCCTCCCTATTCAATGTCCTTCTCCGAGTCCAGGAGCGTGGCCTGGAGTAACCCTGCAGGGCCTGTGAGCCACTGCAGTGACTCTGGATCTGGAGTGAGGGGGAGGCCCTTGCGGGGCACAACTTGTTTTCTGTTGTAACAGGATCACTCTGGCTGGAATAGTGAGAACGCCGAGGAGGGGGCCAAGCTAACCCAGGAGAAGATGAGGGTGGCTTGGTGTCAGAGGTCACAGTGGGGGTGAGATTCTGCACTTTCTGGAAGGTGGGACCAAATGGATTCGGTGTGAGCGGCAGATGGCGCAGGCCTGCGCCGAGGCTTTTGGCCTGAGCAGTTGGACGGGTGGAGTGGCCACCACCTGTGCCAGCAGAGACCGGGCAGAGGGTGCAGTGGACTGAATGCTTGTGTCCCCCCCTGCTATTGAAATTCTAAAGTGACGGTACTAGGAGGTGGTTAGGTCACGAGGGTGGACCCCTCATGGTAGGGTTAGTGCTCTTATAAAAGGGACCCCATAGAGCTCCGCAGCTCCTTCCACCAGTGAGGAGCCCTGAGAAGTCGGCCCTCTGCAACCAGGAAGCGGGTCTCAGCAGCACCCATCCACTCTGGCACCCTGATCTCAGACCTTCAGCCTCCGGAAATGTGAGAAATGAATTTCTATTACTTATGAGCCAGTGGTCTCGGCACTTTGTTCTGGGAGCCCCAATTCAGACAGAAGGTTTGGGAGAGCCTGAGGTTTCCTGTTGGGGAGTTAGGCTGGAGATCCCGGGAGCCCTCCTCCGCGGACCCCGCCATCTGGCCCTTTGACATAAATGTGATTGACGGGCACATAGATGGCATTTTTAGCCAAGAGGCTGCTGGGCCCTCTGGAGGGAGATGAGACCAGGGTGCAGACACCAGCTCAGCCCCGCCCTCCCCGCCCCCCTGCTCTGGATTCAGGAAGAGAAGCAACCAGCCAAGGAGCCTGAGAGGACCCGCACAGTAACAGTCCAGGTCACAGCGGGTCCCCTCACAGGCCACACCCCCGGGCTCTCTCTCTTCCCCGCTGTTCTCTCCTGAGCACCGTTCTTTTCCACCCGGCAGGGTGGGCACTGGTGACCAGGTGATGCGGGCAGTTCTGGGGACAGAGGAGCTGTGCTTTCAGCAGCCCTGGTCCCGAGGAGCCCCGCCTAGCCCTGCCCTCAAGCCGAGGCAGCGGCCCACCCACCATGGCCCTGAGCTGGTGCGTCCAACTCCTTTCGTCCGCGGGGGCGGGGGCTCTGGGGGGCAGACCGCAGCCACCGCATGGCCCCACCAACAGCCTTGGAGGGGGCTCCCTAGGCTGGACTACCCGGACAGGAGGGGCTCTGGTGGCCCCGCACCGGCCCCCAGCCTCTACGGGGCCAGTTTCTCCGCGGGGGTCGGGGCTTTCTGTGGGGGAGGTGGACTCTGCGGGGGGTAGGGGGTGGGGGGTGGGCTCGCGCAGGCGGGGCGGCGGGGCGGGCGGGGCCGACCGCTCAGCTCCGGGCTGTCATTTGTCGTTAAATTTAGCTGCGGGCCGGTCAGCCGGGCGGCGGCGGGGACTATAAGCGGCCGGGGCGCCCACCCTCGAAGCAGGAGTCCGAGCGAGGAGACGGCGCTGGAACCCATGGACACGGCGTACCCCCGCGAGGACCCCCGGGCCCCGACGCCCATCAAGGCCGACGGCACCGCCCACACGGCCCTCACGCTGGGGGCGCCGCGACCCCCACCTCGAGACCACTTGATCTGGTCGGTGTTCAGCACCCTCTACCTGAACCTGTGCTGCCTCGGCTTCCTGGCGCTGGCTTACTCCATCAAGGTGGGCCTTGGGGCGCTTCGAGGGGGCCCAAGAGCGTTTCATGGGGGCTGCTTATCAAGTTGGGGTGCGGGAGTCTCCACGGGGCCGTCCGTCACCCTGACGGTGGTGGGAGCCCCTCCCTCGTGAGGGCTTCTCCACTGAGGCTGGGGTGCTGTTCATAAAAACGAAAGGGGGGGTCTAGTTTGTCCCAAAGAACCCAGGGCCGATGGGGCCTTACCCAAGGGGGTCTCTTCCATCAAACGCTCTCCGCACCGCTGAGGACTCCCTACCCTCGGAGGTCCTTGGAGGCTGATGCTGGCCTGGGAGGGCCACTGGATCCATAGCTGGAGTGGGAGGATGCAGGGTCTCCTTTCAGCCCCACTTTAGGCTGAGCCCCTCATGACCCAAGGCCCCCTGGGCGGGCCAAGCCCATGTGCCCAGCTGGGGACAGTGAAGGGAGTGGGTGGAGCCCAGGCAATAGCCCCTCAGGCCACACCCCTCCGTCTAGATTTTGGGTCCAGCTCGGGTCCTCCAAGGTGTGGACCCAGCGGCTGCCTGGGACCGGGTGGCAGGCCCCACCCAGGCCCCAAGCACGTGTAGAGAGCTGGCCCTGCTGCTGGCCCGCAGGCCCGAGACCAGAAGGTGACTGGAGATCTGGAAGCAGCTCGGCGGCTCGGCTCCAAAGCCAAGTGTTACAACATCCTGGCCATGGTGTGGGCTCTGGTGCCGCCTCTGCTGCTCCTGGCGCTGGTGGTGACTGGCGCCCTGCACCTGTCCCGGCTGGCCCGGGGCTCCGCTGCCTTCTTCAGCACCAAGTTCGACGACTCAGACTACGACTGACAGGCTGGGCCCTGTCCCCGCCCTGACCCAGGGACCCCAACCCCAGGGGCTCCACCCTAATCGCCTGGAACCCTGACTTGCCCACGGGCCTGAGGCCCACCCTCCAGCCCCAGCCTGGGCACCGAACACTGACTCTGAAGATCCTCCACGGGGACCCCAGGGCCTTACCCTCACCTCGATGCCCCCAGTCCCCTAACCCCCCGCCCCCAGGCCAGCTCCTCCCTCCCCAGTCGCCAGGCTCAGCCTCACAATTAAAAGCGCCTGGCTCCAGAAAGTGCCTTCCAGGACTGTTCCTGGCTGGGGTGGGGGAGGGTGTCTTCCTGAGGGGAGCTACCCTAGGGGCCACTGCAGCCAAATCCCCCTGGACTGCCCCCAGCGTCCATGGTGGACGCCCTGCCCTGTTGGCTTGGTGCCCCGACTGTCCCCTTTGCTCAGGCACTGGGCAGCCTGTGGCTTCTGGGTGGAGGTGCCCAAGTATTTTAGAATGAAGTTTGGGAAGCTGGGCTTTGATCTCTGCCGCTCTGTGGTTTAGTGGCCTGTCTTTCAGACTGTGTGTGGTGTGTCTCCGAGTCCACGTGTCTGCCCATCCCCGAGTCAGCGTGTGTGCACACGTGTTAAGAGGAGTCCCTGGCCAGTGAGACTTGTCCTTGTCCTGCACGTTCCTGTCCGTGGCTGGGCCTGTGCTGACCTCCTTCTTTGGGTCCCTCTGTCCTTGTGACCCTGCGTCCCTTTAATTCTGATCGATCTCTGTCCCAGCAGTGGGTTCCCTCCTTCCTGGATCAGTGGGGCTGGACACAGACACACAAGCACACAGACATGGTCACACCATCATCCGTGCACACGTCCATCATGCACACGTGCACAGGAGCACCTTCCGCACACGCACGATTGTACAGAAAGGGAGGCACGTGGGGGGCGAGTGCACGTCCTGGTGTCAGTTCACCTCCCTTATGTAACCCCCCAGCAGCCCCAGCAGAGCCTGGCAGAGTGGGGGCTGCCAAAGACACACGCACACCCTGTGTGGCTGGGGGGAGGCCCCTGGGCCTTGCTGTGGCCAGGCCAATGACAGGGCAGGCTAATTGCAGGGGCCTCAACCACAGGGTGGCTCAGGGCTCTGATTACCCCACCCATGGTCCCTTCCCTCCCTTTGCCTGCCCACCCTGCCTGGGGTGGGGCCGTGGGTCGGTCTCTGTCTAGCTGCTGTACTTGGAGCCCCCAGAGTAGCCCCCCTCTTGTGACAGCCAACAGTTGGTCCAGCTATCTCCAAAGCATGCCAGCAGAGATGAGTCCCGGCTGCAGGCCAGTGGTACCCCAGCCCCATGCTGAGTGTACACTGCTCTGAGCCAGCCCCTGAGGCAGAGGTTGTGCTGGCCGGGGCCCGGGGTGCAGATGGAGCACAGCTCCTTCCCGGGCACTGGTCCTACACTGGACTAAGGACAAGGCCAGTGCTCGGACTAGGATGGAGACAGTGTTCCAACACTGAGCTCCAGGTTTGGCCCAGGAAGGGAATCAACCCATGCTGGACACACAGGCTGGGAGCAGGGGTCAGCCTGTGTGTAGCCGGGTACATGTCTCCAAGCAGGGGATGGTCTTCTGGTCTCCACATTTGGTGAGGGGAGCAGACATTGTCCAGCCCTTGCCCAGTTGCTGAGGACAGAGAATATGCAGTCAAGCCAGGCACAGAGGAAGGTCACCAGCAACCCTTCCAGCCTGTCTCCTGGGCAGGTTGAAGGACCCTGGTCAAGTTCAGGCAGTTGGCTGTCATGGGCCGGATCAGCCAGGCCAGCACACACATCCTGCCACCCTGTCACGGCCCCTTGGAGGGTTACCCCTCCACAGGCACAGGTGGGTGTGCGTGCGCGTGTGCACACACACACACACACACACACGGCACACACACGCGGCACGTATCAAGCTATGTCAGTCCTGTGGGTGAAGGGCCACCTACCACCCCCACCTGATGCCTGTGCCCACATCTGGCTCCAGGGCTGCAAAGGCAAGTGTCTGCTTCATGGGGACAGTCCCTGGCCAACATGCTCTGCTTCAGCAGACCTGCCTGGGCCTCTGCGGCACTGCCACTGGTTGAGCGAGAGCCTGTGGGCCCCTGGGGGAGCCCCACCAAGTCGCGGGATCCATTCTGAGGCCACAGGCCCTCAGGGAGCTGGTCTGCAGCTCGGCCGCACTCCCTGCAGCCACCCCCTTCCCTCTCCCCCTCACGGGGCTTCAGCCCATCACAGTTTGTCTGCCTGGTGTCTGCTTCTTGGAGAACTTGGGCTAACTCTCCACTGAGAACAGAGAGCAGCGGTTTGCAGATGAAGGAGGGGCGCAGACGTTGACGGGACCCGCTTACTTGCTCTACGCGAGCAAGTGACTGTGCTTCCCAGCCGCGTGGAAGGGAAACTTGATCCTTTACGAAATCCTCACGTTCAGGAGGGAGCTCGTCAGCTCCTCAGAGCAGACAAAGCTTGCCCATTCCTCAGGCAGATCTGCTGCAGCAGGCTCGGCCCCCACCAGGATTTCCATGGCAGACACCATCTCGCCTCACCCTGGGGAAACCCAAGTCTGCTGTGCCAACTGAGGGGCTCAAGCCCAGGAGGAGACAGTGGGCAGAGCCTCGGCTGAGGGCAGCCTGCCCAGGACAGGTGGGCCCAGGGCCATGGCCTTGAACTCACGCACACTTGGCCCCAGTCCTTCTGGCTGCTCAGAGGAAATGCAGGGTCTTGCTCCACACCCCACTCCCCTCCCTTCCTGGCTGAGGAAAGGCATGTGACAGAGACCATCCAACTTGACTGAAGTGGCCCAGAGGCAAGAGGACCCAAGGACTGAGGATGCTGAGTGCTCACAACAGCCCAAGAGCACCTGGACCCAGCCATACCTGATGCGCCCTTGTGTGACACAGAAGGTTCCTTTGTGAAGCTGCGACTCAGTGTCCCAAGTAATCCCACAGGAGACTGAGTCTCCCCCACGCCCCTCATCCTGCCGTGCTCCCCATCAAGGCCGGCATCTGCCTCTGTCTTCTCCGCAGAACAGTTGGCCATTCCCCCACCTCACCCTGTGGGGTCCTAGGGAAGGGGCACTGAGGGAGGGCGGGAGCAGACATGCTGTGTGAGGCTGCAAGAAAGCGGCCCATCTATGGGGGGTTAGGCTGGGGAGGGGATCAGGTTAGAGGCAGAGTCTTGAACTTAGGCCAAAGAATCCAGACTTTCCTTGGAACCCGTGAGCCTGGCTGCCATGTGGAGGAGGGTGGGAGGGGGCGGCAGGCTGGGAGGGCATTGAGGAGGGGTGGGTGCAGCCAGCGGGGGCACCCACAGAGGGAGTGGCCGGGGGGAGGACCTGAGAGACACCCCTGAAGCCAATAGCCCTGGTCGTTTTGGGGGAGGGGGCTGGACTGGGCCGGTGAGGGGGACTCGGTGGGGCTGGAGGGCCCAAGGGTGTTCCAGAGGGGGTCCTGTGGGCTCTGCGCAGATGTTTAATGTCTTCAAAAAATCTTCCCAGGAAACTCCTGGAGCAGAACTTGCTGCCCCTGCTTCCTACAGGTGTGACCTTTGTATCCGGCCAGCTGAGCAGGGAAAGGAGACCTTGTGCCCTGCAGGGAGAGGAGGCATTGTGGGGTGACGGCACACACTGGGGGCTACCTTGGGGGTCACGTGCCCCGGACCCCAGGGTGAGTCTGGGAGTAACGGCCTACCTGGGGACAGGGGGAGCCGATTCTGTGATGGCCACAGCTCAGCCTCCAGCGGGGGGGCCCAGGGCCCTGCTCGGGCAGTGACCTCAACTGTCACAGAGCCCTCGGAGAAGGAAAAGTCAAGCTTGCTCCCCTGGTAGGAGATGCCAGAGACGCACACTCCGGAGACCCCCGCTGGACACATGGGGTCGAAGGTCAAACCGGCCTCAGTGATCCTGCGGCGAGGGGAAGGTTCCGTGAGGAGGGGGGTGGCGGCAGGTGGTTGCCCTTTGCCTGCCACTGCACTCACCTGAATCCCGTGACCCCAAAGAGCACCGCCTGCAGGAAGCCCCCCATGCCTGTCAGGAAGTTCACGGCACCCGACCTGTCTGCATTCTCTGTCCACACCTGCAGGGGGCAAGGCAGTCAGTGCAGGAGATGGGCGTGGTCGGCGTGTAGGTCGAGGGTCTGGCCAGGCTGACCTTGAAGGGCTCCGTGATGTTGGCGAAGCTCCTCTCCAGGAGGTCCCACGCCCGCCCGGGGTCCTTCAGCTCCATCCAACCCACTGCAAACATGCTCTGGGGACAGAGATCAGAGGTCACGCTGGGGTGAGGCCCACTGTGGGGGTAAGGAAGACTGAGGCCAGTGGGACAGGGCTGGGGCTGCCATGAGGACCACCACCCCACACCCTGCAGTTTCCTTACCCAGGTCATGGCAGGGCCCTGGGGGGACGTCACAGCCTCATACATCTCCAGGTTTTGCCTGCGAACTTGAGGACTCAGGGGGAAGGGGACGGGGTACCCCAGGAGCACAACATCTGCCTGCTTCACCTCCTCTCCTGGGGGGGAGGGGGGAGGTGCTGCTGATGGGGTAAGGTGGGGAGCGCGGGGACCGCTCTGTTGGAAAGGGGGCATCCAGGGCGGACACGAGGTCCTGTGGGAGGGGACAAGGGCCCTGAAGGAGCTCCAAGTCCACTCACCAGGCTGGTACCCGTCAAACTCAGGGTGGAAGTTCAGTTTCGGGTCAAAGGGCACCTTGATCTTATCAGCCACCACCAGCCACTGGTTGGGGACGGGCTGACCCAGGTCCTGGGCCAGGGCGGCAGCAAAGCGCAGGCTAGGAGTAGAGACGGGGAGAGGCGGGCTGCAGCCCCGGCACTCCTGGCTGGCCCCCTGCATGGCGGAGGTGGGGCGGGTTCTTGGGTCTGACCTGTTCTGGACCAGGACGTTGGTGTACACGGAGTTGTTGACCCCTGAATGGTATTCGTCAGGGGGCATGACTCCTGGGCACATAAGTACAAGGTGGTATTCAGTGCAGGGTCTTAGGGACCTGCCCCTGATGCCAGTCGCCAGTGTGGGCCTGGTGACCACATGCTGAACTGAGAAGCATCCACCTGCTCCCCCACTTGGGACCATCCACTCCCCCTGCCCCTTCCCCGTCATCTACGCTCCTCCCACCATGGCCACGCTCTCACCCTTCAGGTGGAACTTCTCATCCCCAGGGCTCCACTCTACGCGGCTGCACCAAAACTCAGCCACGGCACTGACCACATCCCAGCCCCCAGCCTCTCGGAAGAGCTGCAAGTCCTGAAGAGCAGAAGGTGGTGCATCAGAGGCCGTGGCACCTGTGATTCTAGTTCCCACAGGTCACTGCATTTCTTGCCAACGCCCACCCTTCTGAGTGCCCAGAAATGGAGGCCTGGCTCTGAGATGCTCCACCGGACTGGCCCAGACAGGAAGTCATGGCAGCGTGGAGGGCGTGGCCTCGCTAGGTAGGGGGTCACACGTGGTGGCACAGTGACACCTCACCTGGGTGGTGTGGTAGTACAGCCAGAAGGCCAGCACCACGGCCCCGTTGATGTGGATCTCCTGGGTCCCATAAATAGCCTCAGGGCAGACCTCCAGGCCGGAGCCCGCGCTCTCCCAGGCAAACTTGGCTCCCTGGGGGGTTGGGAGGGGATGGAGTAGACTTGACTCCGCTCTCGGGGGGCCGGGGGTAGCCCACCCCGGTTCTCGACGCTCTCAGCCTTCAGCCATGGAGGGCAGACAGAGGCGGGGGCACCAGTTGTCCCGGTTGCCCTCGTGGGGGCCTGCGGGCTCTGAGTGCCCTCTGTGTGGCCCCATCGTGGGCCAGGTGGCTTCTGCCCCGTTTCCACTGTGTACTTACCCTGGGGCAGGGCAGTGAGGGGACCCCCTGATGGGTCCCGGTCAGGCTGTTGTTCCCACATGTACAGGACAGGCTGGAGGATGCCGCAAAGCCTCTATAAGAATCCAGGACATTCCAGCCCCACCCACGGAGGGGGCTGGGGTGAGGGATGAAGGCCTGGGGGGGTAGTATGGGACATCAGCCCTTTGGGGGGCCCCGTAGGGTAGGTGCTCAGTTCCCCTCACCTGGTAGCCTAGGTTCTGGGCGTTGTACAGGGCGCCACCGAGCGTCCGGATGCGGTACTGCAGGAGAGCCCTGGCGGCCTCTGGGTGGAACATCAGGATACTGGGGAACATCCAGAGGTCCTGCGGGCACAGCCGAAGAGCCCCCTTCTTCTGGCGCTCTCACTCCTCTCCCCCCACGGGCCACATCCAGCTCCCTCCTCTACTGCCCCATCTGGGTCTGTCCTGGGCCCTCTGCCTGCCAACCCCACAGTCCCATCCCCAAGCGCAGACGCTCCTCAGGCCTGGTCCCCAGCGGGCATCTGCGTCTGCTCAGGGCTCAGGCCAGAGTCTGGGCGTGGGCAGCCTGGGCGGGGGGGTGCCTGCTCTGTTGTTCACTAGCTGCCCGACCCAGAGTGAGCAACTTAGCCTCTCTGAGCCTCACCTGTAAAGGGAGCACAGCACCAGCTTCTCCAGCATCAGGAAATGTGCAGCAGCACCCTGGCCCCTCCCAAGCCCAGCCATCAGCTGGTCCTGGCTCCCTCACCTCGCTCCACCCTCGCTCCACTCAGCAGCCACGAGGGTCTTCCCAGAGCCCACGGCTGCCCATGCCCTTCCCCAGGTAAAGTCTCCACGGCCTCCTCGACCCCCTCTACAACTGCTCTTGCTGCAGTGGTGAGGGCACCCTGGACAGATGCCCTGCACCTGCTCAGTTCTGGGCCTCTGAACCTTCTGGTCCCCTTGCCTGAATCACATCACTCGTTTTCACCAAATGCCTACACAGCCTTCAGCCGAGACACCACTTCCTCCAGGAAGCCTTCCGTCTGCCACGGTCCCTGTGCCTCCCCAACCACAGCCCCATCCCACGCAAGACAGAGGCAGCAGCTCTGTGTACAGCCGGCTCTGCAGCAGGTGCGCGTTAAGGGTGGAAGGTGCACACCTGGTCCCAGAAGACGTGGCCCCAGTAGCATTCCTCACGGCTCCCGTTGGAGAGGCCCCCTGGGCTGAGGCCATGGCAGATGTATCCTGGGGCCCCGGGCTGGGGCAGGGCACTGAGCAGGTAGTAGAGAGCTCCACGCAGGGCCTGGCGCAGACGCAGGGGCCCCTCCACATCCAGGCCACAGCCTGCCCAGAGCTGGGCCCAGGCCTGTGCATGGGCCATGTAGAGAGTGCGCCTGGCCTGCAGCTGCAGGGCATCGGCGAGGCAGGCCTGGGCTTCGGCCTGGCTGCCACCCACCACTGTCAGGAACTCCCATGTCCCATCCTCCTCCCCTTCCCCAAGGGTCAAGGCGGGGGGCACTGGCGTCCACAGCATGTGCACCTCCTGCTGTGCCCCACCAGGCTGCTCGGGGGTGAGTGTGTGGCCGTACAGGTACCTGCAACAGGATGGCTGTGTCTCAGGGACGGGCTCCCTCCTCGGGCCACCCAGCCGGCCCCCCGCCCCCTCCTCACCGGGCTCCCTGGAAGTCAGGACCCAGATGCAGGTCCAGGTCCGGGCTTTCTGGGGAGAAGGCTGACTGCAGCAACACAGTGATGGGCCAGCTCCCTGTGGCCAAGCGGGTGATGGACACACTGAAGGCCAGGACGTGAGGCAGCGTGCGGTGGGCATAGATGCGCTGGGAGGCCCGGAAGCTGGGGCCCTCCAGGGTGTGCAGAAAGGAGCCTGGGGTTGGGGGAGAAGGCAGGGCAACTTGCACACCCCACTCGGGGCTGCCGAGGACAGTTCCAAAGCTGTCGGCCTTTCTGGGCGGGGAGTGGAGTCACCTCCAAGCCCCATATGCCCTGTCTGGGAAGCGACAGCTGCACAGGGGCCGCCAGCTCCTGCCAGCCCAGGAGGCCCGTCCGGCTGAAGGCCTCACAAAGTGGCCTCTCAGGGCTTCCTTTTCTTTGGGAGTTGGCATCCTCTGGATGGGACCTCTGTCGGGTCTCCCACTCACTTGGAACAATGGCGGAGGGGAGAGGGAGGTCAGGCAGTGGCTACCTGTGTTAGTGTCCAGGACAAAGGTCTTGGTCAGCTGCTCTCCTGATCCTGCAGGGGCCTCCAGCTGGACATTGAGGGGACTGGGCAGAATGGCCCGGTGCGTATCCCCCCAAGCCCCATTGTACACGCCGCTCACATGCAGTGTCTCATGATACACGCGTGTGCCCAAGTAGGCATTGGTCACGGTGGCCAAGAACCGGGGGTCACTGGGCAGAGAATGGGCAGTGAATCTGGTGGCGTCCTTGCCAGCATCCTCCATGGAAAGGTTGGCTCAGCGGAGGGGCCTGCAAAAGGGGGAGTCAGAGGCCCCCACCATTGGTTGGGCCTCCCTTTTCTGTAAACCCCGAAGCTCGCCTTGGAACCTGGCTAATGCCCCCACGGGTGGAGGGACGGGCATGACCCACCTGGGCAGCCCCGACTGTCCAGAACCCCACTCTCAAGCCACCCCAGGAAACATCCTCAACCCTCAGAGACCCTCGCCCCCAATACTGATCTCCGGGGACACAGCAGAGGCCCCGGACTCCCACCTTAGGGCCTCAGTCCCTTCCAGCTCTCTCAGGGCGCACCGCCTCGAAGCCGTCCGGCTGGCGGGAAGGGAGGAGGCCTCAGCCGGCGGGCCTCACCCTCCAGGAGGCCGGCTGGGTACGGGGTGGAGTGCCGGCAGCAGCTGGGGGTTGGGGGGCAGGCGGGCCGTCGGCCGCGTCCCTCGGCTCCAGCGGGTGGGCGCCGGACCGGAGGGAGAAGTAGCCAGCGGCGGCCTTGTCACCGGAAGGCCCCGCGGTCCCCGCCCCAGGGAGCGCAGGGCGGGCCGGATGGAACGTCCCCACCCCCGGGGCGGGCGGGCCGCCTCGACCAGCCGTGCCTGCGAGGCCGCGAGGAGCCCAGCTCCAACTCTGCCTTGAGTCTTCTCCAAGGGTGGATCTGAGAGGGACGGGGTTTCGGCTTAGGTGTCCCCTCTCTTGCCGCCGGGTCCTGCTTCTCTCCCTGAACCCCCCGTCCGGCCCGGGGAGGTGAGGCAGGTCCCCCTCCTGGAGCCCCGCCTTCCTTTGTCCCCGCCCCACTTTCCGGCTCTCCCCAGCCTCCTCTCTCAGCCTGTCTACCCACTTGCCCCCTGCCCCGCTGGAGGTTCCAGGCCCTGGGCCTGTCTGGACCTCGTCTCTCTGGCCCTGGTCTGACCCGAATGACTCTGCTCTGACCACTCGCCCAGCCAGAGACACTCGGATTCAACGTGGCCCTGAAACCTGCTCTTGCCGTGGCCTGCCCAGCACAGGCCATGGTGACTTCACCCATCGCGCTGCTCAGGCCCGCTGTCCCCACACCTACATCCACCGACGTGCCCCCGTTCCAGGGCGTGCCCGCTCTCACCGTCCACCCTCAGTCCAGGCCGTGCTCCTGGGTTAGTGCAGTCCTTGTTCTGGCCCCACAGCCCTTGTCAGCAGAGCCAGAGCCACATCTACCCCAGGAGTGGTCAAGTTCTCAAAGCCTGCAGTGGTGCCCACCTCACCTGCGGGACAAGCCACCCAGGGCGCCCTCCCCACCCTCAGCCCCTCCCCCATCCCGCTGCTACCACCCTGGCTTCCTTGCTGCTTCTGCACCATTCCAAGCACGCTCCCTGTCATGGAGTGAATGTGATCCCCCCCCAAACCCATCCGTTGAATTCTAATCCCCAGCGTGATGGTATTTGGAGGTGGGGCCTTTGGGACATAATTAGGTCAAGAGCTGTCAAGAACGGGATTACTGGGCTTCCCTGGTGGCGCAGTGGTTGAGAGTCCGCCTGCCGATGCGGGGGACACAGGTTCGTGCCCTGGTCCGGGAGGATCCCACATGCCGTGGAGCGGCTGGGCCCGTGAGCCATGGCCGCTGAGCCTGCGCGTCCAGAGCCTGTGCTCCGCAACGGGAGAGGCCACAATAGTGAGAGGCAAAAAAAAACCCCCAAAAAACAAAAAACGAGATTACTGCCCCTATAAGAAGAGGCCGGAGAGCTCGCCCTTTTTCCTACCCTGTGAGGACACAGCCAGAAGACAGCCATCTGCAGGGAGAGGGTCCTCACCAGACACCAAATTGACTGGCATCTTAACCTTGGACATCCCAGCCTCCAGAACTGTGAGAAATAAACCTATCTCGTTGACAAGCCACCCGGTGTGTGGTATTTTGTTATAGCAGCACGAGCCAACCAAGACAGGCCCCTTGGTGGCCTTTACACTTGCTATCCCACTGCCTTTTCCTCAGGACATCCTTAGGGTTGATCCCTCCCTTCCTTCCGTTTTCAAATGCCTCGTCCACAACCAGATTTTCCCAGACTACTTACATGTAAGAGGAAACCATTGGCTCCAGCCCCCCAGTCCCCTGCTTTCCCTTCCTCCTAGAATGCCAGCTCCAGGAGGGCAGGGATTTTTTGTCTGTTCTGTGGCATGAATAACTGGATTATGGAAGGGAATTTGGGGAAGTGAAGGGGCTGACTGGGGTCCCAGAAGCTGGCCAAGTCCAGCAGGGTTGAGCAGAGAAGACTTCAGGATTCGGGGGCTGTCAGTCGCTGGCCCTGCCCATGGAGGCCAAGCCTCACGTCAGAGCTTCCTGCATCAGGCTGTTCCCCTGAGCTCACCCAGGAAACAGGGGCTACAACCCTGTCCCACTGAAATGGGCTGGGGACCAAAGGAAAGAGTATGAGCACCTGTTAGGATGCCTGGCTAAGTGCAACAGAAACCAACAAAAACAAATCCCAAGGAGAATTTATCATCAGTGCATGGGGGCGCTGCCCACCACCTGTGCCATCACAGCTCCCATCTGGAGCAGGGGCTACTGCTCCATGTCCACTCTCCTCTGGCCTGTTTCTGAAGTCCTCAGACAACGAGTGGACACCTCTGGGCTCAGACCACACAGCCTCAGGGATGGCTTCACTCCTAATGCTGAGACCCAAATTCCTGAGGAGGGAAGGTGACCTACCTAGCTTCAGCCAAGGGTCAGCCCCTGCTTGATCCCCTATGGCTGGAGCCAAGTAGTGGGCTATGGGTGCCCATACTGCGCATGGGCACAGGATCAGCAAATGGGTCATCCTGCACCAGGTAAAGGCCAACACACTGTAGGTTCTCAATTCCTGGGGCGCTCAGCATCACCCTTGTTGCTGAGGGGCGCCTGCGATGGGAGGGCTGGAGGGTCCCAGTAGAGGAACGTGGGTGGGGCAGCAGCGGGGTTAGGGGAGGGGAGCCCCTCCTCCTGGTGGGGAGGACCTGCCCCCAGGGTGTGGGGAGGTCTCGGGAGCTGTCCAGGAGCAGGTAAGGGGCCGTGTCCGTCTGGGTCTCCCACCTGCCTGTCCAGAGCCCCTCAGGCTCAAGAGTTGCCCACAGCAGAGAGCGCCAACCTCTTGCCCTTGGAGTGGGGAGGGCTACTCCGTAGGGCTGACTAGAGCCCTCCCCCAGGGCCTCAGGGGTCACTGCCGAGCCCTTTGTGAGGCTGGGGGTCGCTGTCCAATGCTGGGTGGGTGATGGCCAGTCCCACCTTTGCTGTCCCCACAGCCCACAGCTCCTGCAGTGACCGCTCGCTCAGCTCCACGGAGGTTAGACTGTAGCCGTGTGCAGAGGACAGAAGTGGAGTTGGTGGGGGAACAGGGCTTGGGGAGGCAGTGATGGGGAGCTGTTGGCCTGGGTTATGCCAAGGCACACAGTGACAGGAGGTGGCCACTAAGGGGGGCTGTCAGAGGCTGGGGGAGCGGGTAGGGACTAGGGGCCAGAGCCTTGAGGGGAGTAAAAGCGTGTCAGTCCAGACTGTGGCCACGTGCACCAGACACTAGATGGACATTTGGTCTGGCGGAGTGGTTGAAGCCCAGGGCTGGGGCCAGGGATTTAGGGGGTGGGTCTCCAGGGGCTGAGTTTCAGTGGGTCCCTCGGGAGGGCCCTGGGCGGGGCTCCTCTGTGAGGTCTGGGGGAAGCCCCTGGTGCCCACCCCAAGCCAGGGTGGAGATGCTGTGTTCCTGCACCTTTCCCGGCGCTGCCCCCACCTGAGGCTTTGCAGGCGGCACCCTGGGAGCTGCAGGACGGCACACAAGTAGGTCGCCATAGTCCCCGACAGCTGGCAGCCACTGAGGTCCAGGGTAGTCGGCACTGGGCTCTGCTGGAGCAGGCCAAACACGTACTGGGAACCTCCTGGAGGCCCAGCTGCTGCACCCTAGCGGGCAGTGCTGACCGCAGGAGCTGCTATGGGAGCCCCCGTCCCCTCCTTGGTCCCTTCCAGGCCGGCCCTCACCTGAGTGTCTGCAGCCGGCACTGGGGCCAGGCCAGGCCCTCACTCAGTGCACGCAGGCCGGCCTCGCTGAGCCAGCTGTGGAAGAGGCCCAGCTCCGTTGGGGCCTCAGAGAGGTCTCCGCAGACCAAGTCGGGAAGTTTGCAGTGGGACAGCCTGTGTCAGGAAGTACATGGGTGCCCAGCTGTGCAAGCTGCCCACTCCCTGGGGGCTGAGGTTCAGTCTGCAGACGTGCTGGCTCCACACCTGCCTCCCTGGGCCCCACAGAGCTTCTCCTGCCCTTTGTCACCATGTGTGTCCCTGCTGGACTGCACTCCCCTCTTCCCTCAGGACATTCTCCACCAGCTTTTGGATGAGCCAGTAAGAGACCTTATTCTCAACACGTCTAACTCCATGTAATTACCCACCAAGTGCAGGTGGGCTGAGCTTATCTAGTTAGCCAGTCCCTAACACTTGGGCATTATAAATAACGCTGCGATGAAGAGCTTATGCATTTAGCTGGGCAGTAGAATTGATGGGCCAAGTGAGCTGATCACTGTTTTGGCTCCTGATGTTTATGCCAAGTTAAGTCACCCTGTCACCACTGACACGTGACTGTACCTATTTCACCATATGCCCCATCGGTATGAGTTCTTACAGTCTTTCTTACTTTCTGTTTACTTGGTGGTAGTGAACAGTAATTGGAAAGTTTATGTACTAAGTACTGCCTCATTAATTCTCACTCACATCAGCCTTCTGAGGTGGAAGCTACTGGCTCCATTTCCCAGGGGAGGAAACTGAAGCTCAGACAGACTGGCCTGTCAAGGGCACAGAGGCAGGCAGACTGGCCTCAGAGCCCGCGCCCTGAACACCTTCCATATCTGCTTGTAAGAATCCAGAGGGACCACCCAGCAGTTTACAATAGCACTTAGCAGCCTTCCTTGGGAAGGAAAACACAATCTGGCCTTCTTTATCCCTCCCCCAGAATGCTCAGCTGTACTCTGCTTCCCACTCAGACTGGGGCCAAGCCCTCTGTCCTAACTAGCACCTAAGCTGTTGCCGGAGCCCTGCGCCCATCCCCTCTTCCCCGCTCTGTCCTGTGTGGGCAGAGCCTGTCGACCCCAGCAAGGGACACCAGAGGCCACAGGTTCTCAGCCTGTCCTCTCAGCCTCCCCAGAGAGGGCCACACCTCTGCCCCTGCCCAGGGTGTCCTGCTCTGCATCCCTTCCAGGGGAAGGGCCGGGGGCATGTTCACTCACGTCAGGGTGTTCAGACCACACTGTCGGTCGGTCCACTCGCAGAGTGGATGCATTGGGGAGCCCGGGGCTTTTCTCATGGTGGTTCGAGAACTACTAAGAGAGAAAGGAAGGTGAAGGCCCCAGCTCCTTCCAATCCCTCACTCCCGCAAAGGACTCCTTCCTACGGTCCTGAGGTATTGGAGCTGCTTCTGCCCTCACCCCCAAGCTGGGCCAGGACCCTCCTCCCTCTTCATCCCAAGCCCAGAGTGAAACCACTCAACTGTGACCACAAGCACCTCCCCACTGAAGCTGTCTATGTGAGTCCCATGGAGGCATGTCACCTGCACACACCAGGTGGGCCTGTCCTTGCACCTGCAGTGGGCAGCCCCAGCCCCAGCCCCTGTCAACGTCCTGACATTCGTTCTCCCAACAGATGCTGAGCACCTGAGTCAGGTGCTGGGTTGGAATTGACTGCACAGAAACAACGGCACGAGCTCTGCCCCTGGAGGAGCAGAGGGTCTGGTGGAGATGGGCACATGTCATGGCATATGGTGGTCAGTGGGGCATGTCTGAGGCCAAAATGGTCTCAGGCCAGCTGGGATGGTTTGGAGAGGCTTTGAGGATAGGCAGTGAACAGTATTCTGGGTGGAGGGAACAGTAGAAGCAAAGGCTCAGGGCACAGAGGGCGTGGTGTACGCCAGAACTTATGAGAAGGCATCATGGTGGGTGGGGGCAGTGCTGAGGTGTGGGGCATGGTGAGGACACCCTGGGAGCTGCCTTGCAAGGAGGTGGGAAAAAACAGCCTGAAGTCGTGCCTCTCCTCTGGGGAGCAGGTGTCAGGTCTGGACACACTCCCCAGGCCCAGATGGACACTTCAGTGCATAAGATGCACACATGCCACACACAGGGGGCCTGCAGAAGAGGGCCGCCCTGCTCTGGGGACTCACGAGCTGCCTCCCAGGCTGCCCTGTAGCCGCTTCGTCAGGCTCTTCTTTTTCTTCTCCTGTGCAGTGGCCAGTCTGCAGCTAACCAGCTGCAGGGCCTGCCCCGCCGGGCAGCACCGCACGCAGTAGCTCAGGACGGCCAGGTCCATTCTGCTGAAGTGGGCTCGCTCCAGTGCCAGCTCAGGGAGGCCGCGCAGGGCCTGGTGCACAAGGGCGCCCTCCTGCGTCTCGTACCGGCAGTACAGCAGCTCCAGCAGGTCGCCGAGCTCTTCGCCCTCCTCCTCCTCTGACTCCCCGGCGTCCTGGAGCGCTTGGGTCCCCTCCGTCCCCTCTGGCGCCGCCCTGGGGCAGCCCTGGCCCTGATCCTGCACCCACCTCAGGACATCCTGCTTCCCGCGTTCTGAAACCGCGCAGCCGAAGTGGTGCTCGATGTCGCGCATCCTCTCTGTGTTCAGTAGCCCGAAAAGGAAGCGCGTAGTGAGCCGCGAGGTGGCCAAGCAGCTCCGGGTCCCCCCGCAGAAGTGCCCCTACGCCGCCAGCAGGTGGGGGAGCCCTTTCGTCCTCCAGCAGGTAGGACAGCACGGCTAAGAATTCCTGGAAGGTCTGGTCGATGAACCGGTAGGTGACCTCGGTTTCCAGCACGCCTGGCACATCTCCTTCTTGCTGAGAAACTGCGCCTGGACTTTGGAGCCGCAAAGCTCCAGTCGTTCCATGTCCTTCTCAGAGAACTGCGCCCTGCCCGCGAGGACGCCTTCGCAGGCCAGGCGGCACAGCTCGTGCAGCTCTTCCTGCAGGCGGGGTCAGTCGGCCGCGGGCGCCGAGCTCAGGACGCTGCCGATGAAAAGCAGGTACACGGACGTGGTGGTCTTGGAGGTGCGCGACAGGTCAGGACCTGGAGCAGCTGGCGCAGAACGGGACACACGATCCAGCACACGGCGAAGCACAGCGAGAACAGCGTCTCATTCTCCTTCGCGAAGCGGTAGGCAGGCCCCGCCCTCCACTCGTCCTGGAAGAACTTGTAGAAGTACTTCTTCTTCTTGTCCTTGTCGGAGGGGCCGCGCACCTCGGGGCGCTGCGGGGAGCACAGGCGGCTCTGCAGCCTCCCGGGGGCTGCGGCGAGCGCGGTTACCAGCACGCGGGCCGTGGGCAGCAGCGCCTCGCTCGGCAGGCCGCCCAGCATCCGCGCGCCGCTCGCGGCCTCAAGGGGGTCTGTGCAGGGCGCGGCCTCGGCGGGCCCTGGCGCCGGCAGTTCGTCCACGCCGTCCAGAATGAAGAGCAGCCGCTTGGACTGCGCTAGCATCTGCCAAACCGGCGCGCTGCGGTCGGGGTACTGGTCTAGGATCCGGTCGGCCAGGCTGCACGTGCGCGGTCGCTCCAGCACCTCGCGGCAAGACACGAAGAAGGCGAAGTCCACCTGGCCGTGGTACAGCTTGCCCGTCGCCCAGTCGTACAGGATTTTCCTGGCCGCCATGGTGTTGCCGATGCCCGCCGGGCCCTGCAGCACCACGGTCGGCGGTCTCTGGCCCTCCCCGTCGCGGCCGAGCAGGCGGTTGAAGGTGTGGGTGTCGGATCGCCGAGCGCGCTCCGGCTCCGGCTCCTCCGAGGGCCCCAGAGCCTTGTGCTCCAGGCCAGCGCTTTCGGGCGCGATGCGCAGTTTGATGAAGCGCTCGCTCATCTTCACGGAGCGACCGTCCCTCTCCTCCACCTTGGCGCGCTGCCCGAGCACGTGCTCTCGGTATTTCTTCTTGTACTCTTGCGGGCAGGGAAGGGCCAGACAGAGGAGAGGGGAACAGGGGGTCGAGGAGGAGGCGGGCTGTGTCAGCCGCCTCTCAGGGGCCTGTTGCCCTCCCCGCCGGGCTCAGACCTCAGTTTCCCCTGTTGCGCCACAGTCCCCCTCCCATCCGCGCTCCTCCCTGGGACCAGCTGTCAGGAAACTCCGAGTGATTTCGAGGACACTCGTACTCCAAACCCAGGGCTCAAGGCCCGGACAGCTCGGGGCCTGCGCCTCCCACCGAGAGAGAGCTACCGGACACGGAGAGCAGCGCCGAGGAGCTGGGGCCGAGCCCTGAAAGGGAGGACTGCGGTGAGGCCCCGCCGACTGTGTGGTGTGGGGAGGGGCGCAATCACGGGTCGGGGCCACCCGCAGGATCGGAGCCCTGGGGCCCGCGAATTTGTGGGTGAAGCGCGCCCAGGCCGGAAGAGCTCCGGGGCTTTTCTGGGGAAGCGGAAGGATGGAGGCCTGTGGCCAGGACTCTGCCCAGGCGGGAGGGAACGGAGGGCGGGGACCCTGGCGAGCCCCACCCCGCGCTCACTCCGCAGCCGCTGCTCCTTGAGCCGCGCCGCCACATCGCGCACGCCCGTCCTCTTTAGGGTCTTTCGCGCCGCGTCCAGCGCGCGCTCCGGCCCGTCGAAATGGATCAGGTGCTCCGCGAGGTCCACGGCATCCGCGCCCTCCAGCCGCCCCCACGGTTTGCGGCGGCCGTCCAGCGGCGCGTCCCGCAGCTTGTGGCGGAAGCGCTTCTACCGCTCCTGGCTTAGGTCTTGGAGCGCAGCCAGGAGCGGCTCCCGGGCGGCGGCAGGGAGGGGCTCCGTGCTGACGGCGGGCGCACGGGGTTAGCACGGGTGCCGTGCCCCGGTGACCCCCGCCCCTCCCCGCCGCTCCGGACCCCAGCCCCGGGCGCCCACGAGCGACAGGGGCTTAGACGCGGCCCCCATCTATCCAGGTGGCTCCAGGCCGACGCTCGATAGCGCTCTACCGGGAGGGCCGTCCTCTCCTCCCAGAACCCCTACCGAGGACTTCGCTCCAAGGCGTTCCAAAGCTTTGGGCGGGCACTGGCCGCCGCTGACCCAAGAGTTAGGGGGTGCCTTCCTGCTCCGCACCTCCCTTTCTGCTCATTCTTTCCACGCATCCAGGTCAAACGTCCAAGATAAGATGTCTACCAGGGCCTGTGCTCTCCCCTTTCCTCCTTTTCCCTCCTTTCCCTCCGTTCTCTTCCCCAGGAGCCCGGAGCAGTTGGCCTCAGCAAGGAGCTGGACTCACCACCTGGTCCAGGCTGTGTTCCGGAATTCCCCAGGACATCCGTGCTCACTGGACCCTTTGGTGAGGCCCAGCCTGAGGGCCTTGCACCAGAGGCTGAGACTGAGCCCCTGGTGGGGGACAGACTCCACAGATGCCCTCTGGGGGGATGGAGTCCCTAGAATACTGAGCCTGGGGGACAGCGGGGAAAGGATGTGTGAAGGACACGGGGTGTGAAGCCCCAGGAAGGCAGCAGGGTGAAGTGGAGGACCCAGAGGGCTGAGGCCAGCCGATTCCCAGTGACCGCTCTGAAAGCCCGCACGCATCCAGAGCGGGAGCCTCTGGCTGGTCTCCAGAGTCTGGCCCCGAGGTCTAGCACTCAGGGGCAGAGGTGGGGATCAGAGAGGCGACCCCTCCCTAGCCTGACTGGAGCCATATCCCAGGGGCATTGTCCGGCCCCGTCCATGCCCCAGACCCAGGTGCTCTAGCTCGGCCAACACGGAGATGTCTGTCCGACAGTCACCAAGCTCCGAAACTCAGGCACTGTGGCACCTTCGCACGACCGGTGTTTAAGAGCTCTGCTCAGTGGCCTTTGGTTTTCTACTGTTCCTTTATTCAGTTCACGTTCTCTGAGAACCCATGGGGTGTGGCAGCGAAGCATGGTTGTGAGAAGTAACTGCGGAGCAAGGTGGGCTGTATGGAGGAGGTGGCTGGCTCAGAACAAGACCTTAAACTTTAAGGCCTCAAGATTGGTTAAATTCTGAAGGCAGAGGTGAGCGAGGGCTTCCTAGGTAGAGGGGGCAAAGGAGGGACATGCACAGTGTCATTGGGGAAAGGAAGGCTGTCACCCAGGAGCCAGGAGAAAATGGGACAGGGAAGTGCTCTGTGGCCTCCCAGACCTGGCTTAAGCAGGTTGATGGGAAGAGCTTTGGACATGAGGAGTGTGTGTGACTGATGGGTGACCACGTGGGACCCCATGAATGTGGGTTTCTACTGACAGTGTCTGCCTGTGTGTACTGTGGGTGTGTGTGTATGTCTGTGTCTGTTGGTGTGACCACCCTAATACTGTGTTTGCGTAAGTGTATCTATGGTAGGCTATAGAATAGTCCCCAAAGGTGTCAGCTCCTAGTTCCTGGAACCTGTGAATGTTCCCTGAAATGTCAAAAGGGGCTTTGCAAGTGTGGTTAAATTCAGGATCTTGAGATGGGGAGATTATCCTGCATAGTTATTATTGAATGTCATCACAAGGGTCATAGGATGGAGACAGAGGGCGCTTTGGCACACAGGCAGAAGGCAATGTGACACTGAGGCAAGAGGCCAGGCTGCTGGTTTTGAGGATAGAGGAAGGGGCCACGAGGCAAGGAGCACGAGGAACACAGCCCTAGAAGCTGGAGATTCAGCTGGAGAAGGAAGACATTCTCCCCTGGGGCCTCCAGAGGGAGAGCGGCCGAGCCATCACCTGGACCTCAGCCCAGTGAAGCTGACTTTGGGCTTCTGCCCTCCAGGACTGTAAGAGAATAAATGTGTGTTGTTTTCAGCCACCAAGTTTGTAGTAATGGCTAAGCAGCCACAGGAAACGAACACAGTATGTCTCTGAGTGTGCATTTCTGTGAGAGTGTGTCTGCAAGAACAGGGGCTGCGGCATCATCACTGCCTTTCAGGCTCCACAGGTCATCCCTGTGTTCAGTACCGCTTCCTTCAGGAGCCTGAGACCTGCCCTTGGGGAGGGAACCCAGAGTCCAGGGAGCCTCTGTTCTGCTGCCCCTTCCCCAGGAGGAAAGGGTCCACAGAGGTGCCCATTCTACCGACGAGTTTTGTTTCTATTTAAGACAGACAGTCCCCACCTCTCCTCGAGGAAGGCGCAGGGAGAAGGAGGGGAAGGCTGTTTATCCGCGCTCACACCTCCCCCAAGGCACCCTCCTTGCTCCTTCCTGCTCCTAAACTCCTGCTGCTGCCCTGCACATGGGCAGCCTCCTGGGCACAGAGCAGGATGGGTGAGGGGAGAGCCTGGAGGACACACCGCCAGCACACTTCCTGGTGGGAGGGGCACTCTGTGCTTTTTAAACAACGTGAACAAGTCTCTCTCGTTCCCACAGAGGCCTGAGAGGACGGAGCCGTGTGCCTGCCTGGTGTGTTGGAGCAGCCCCACCTGGGCCAGGCTCAGAGCAGGGACGAGACCCTCCAGACCACAGTGTGGGCAGCGCCCAGCAAAGCAGAGGAGGGGGCAGCATCTCCGAAGAGTTAGGGTCCTGGAGACAAGCCCTGAGCAAAGTCTGGCCTCAGCTGCCAGAAGGACGACTGCTGGGAGCCCTGTGTGGGGTCCCAGATGCTTCGACTTGCCCCCGACTTAGCTCCTCTGATGCGCTGGGATTCTGCAGAGGGGGCTTTGCCAGGGAAAGCAGCAGCCTAGACCACAAAAGCAGATGTTGTAGAGCTCAGCTGTGGACAGAATCTGGCCCTGCACAGCGCTGGGCCATCGCGGGGCCCCTGGCCACAACCCCATCCTGAAGACCCGGTGCGGCCCTCACTGATCCCCTCATTGAGCCCTGAGATGCTGCACAGACTTCCCACACAGGCCACGGCTGTGTTTCTCCTAAATGCACATTCACTTTTCTCTCTCAACAGTATGAATTCTTTTTTTTTTTTTTTTTTTGCGGTACGCGGGCCTCTCACTGTTGTGGCCTCTCCCGTTGCGGAGCACAGGCTCCAGACGCGCAGGCTCAGCGGCCATGGCTCACGGGCCCAGCCGCTCCGCGGCATGTGGGATCCTCCCGGACTGGGGCACGAACCCATGTCCCCTGCATCGGCAGGCGGACTCCCAACCACTGCGCCACCAGGGAAGCCCTACACTACAAGTTTTTATATGCTGTATTAGTTATTTTTCATCTTAAAATGTGTTTTTTCACAGTCTTTTTTTTTCTTTCTTGCACAACCCTTTAACATGTAGAAAAACCATTCTTTACTCACTGCCATACAAAAATAAGACATGGGCTGGATTTGAATCAAAGGCCACAGTTTGCCAACCCCTGAGACAGAATGTAGTTTTTTGAGCCTGGGTTCTTTCACTCAGCACAATGCAACCACGTGGTTGTGTCTTGGTAGTTTGTTCCTTTTCATTGTTGAGTAGTATCTCATTGTGTGGATTTTATATGATGCTTTTTAACTTGGTCTGTTCATTTAATAACCATTATGTTTTGGACCTCTTTTCATGCTAGTGTATATAAATATATCATTCTTTTTACCTTCATCATAGTTGCCCGTGGTACAGATGTAGAAGTGCTTTAACCAGGGTCCTATTAATAAACGTTGGATTAGTCACATTTCCCCTACTATAAAGAGTGCTGTAGGAAACAACCTGATGCATGAACATTTTTACGTGCAGATCAGGAAGTTATGCACCTCACTTCTACTCAGAATCACGTAGCCAATCCTAACAGCAGGAAAGAGTGGGAAATGTAGTCTAGCCATGTGCCGGGAAGACAGGAACAGGGAATCTGGAGCACGACTAGCAGTCTTGGCTGCACTACTCATTCGTGTGTTCTGCTGAGCTTTCTATTGCCACATGCATGGGTTATATATAATTATATATAAATATATATGTATATATATATATATACATCCTCATATATATGTTATATATAAATTATATATATGTATATATGTATATATATTTTTTGCGGTACGCGGGCCTCTCACTGCTGTGGCCTCTCCCGTTGTGGAGCACAGGCTCCGGACGTGCAGGCTCAGCGGCCATGGCTCACGGGCCCAGCCGCCCCGCGGCATGTGGGATCTTCCCAGACCAGGGCACGAACCCATGTCCCCTGCATTGACAGGCGGACTCTCAACCACTGCGCCACCAGGGAAGCCCTATATATTTATTTTATATAAAATTATATATAAACATATGTATATAAACATATATAAACATACACACACACTCCCACATGGGAAACTACTTTATAACCTAGAGTACAGTGCTTGTTTGCAGTTTCTTTTGCCTTTATTCGGACAGACTCCACTCATTTTTTTTAATATTTATGTATTTATTGTTTGCTGTGTCTGGTCTTGGTTGCAGCGTGAGGGCTCCTCGTTGCGGTGCGCCGGCTTCTCTCTAGTTGTGGCACCCAGGCTCAGCAGTTGCGGCACGTGGGCTTAGTTGCCACGTGCCACGTGGGATCTTAGCTCCCCAACCAGGGATCGAATCCGCATCACCTGCATTGGAAGGTGGATTCTTAACCACTGGACCACCAGGGAAGTCCCAGACTCCACTCATTTCTGAAGTTACTTAAGTCACCATCTTTCCCCCACTCCCTTCCCTGAGATTCTTTCGTACATATGTAATATGGTTAGATTCTTTCATGACATACACTGCATTAGTCCTTGGATCCCCTGACATCCCAAGCGGTACTTTTAGTTTGCAGACATTAATGTTCACTCTTTGTGCTGTAAAGTTCTATGAATTTTGACAGGTGCATAATGTATATCTACCTGGTGCCCAGATCCTGATTTCTAGTGCCATTCACCAGTAAAAGGGACCAGGGTTCCCTGGCTTATTCTAGCACTGGGGCAGAAAATATACAAGATGAGTCTGGAGCATCTTACAGTGCCAGTAAGTAAGAATGTGTTCAAAACAACAACAACAAAAAAAAAACCCCAAAAAACTCCATCATGAAAAGGGTATGCCAAAGGGACACAGAAGCCAAAAGAAAGAACTCCCAACACCAAATCTGGAAACATTTGAGCAACAAGATGAAGTAGTATTGATTATAATCCAAGGCATAAGACAAATACCCATGAGTCCTTACTGATACGTCTGTGCCCCTGACATGATGTGACGAGAAGGGTGCTTTACCTCTGTGGTCGTCCTCCCAAACCCCATAACCCAAGAGAATCCTGAGAAAAACAGGAGACAAGTTCCAATAGAGGGGTACCCTATGACATACCTGAACAGTTCTCTTCAAAACTGTCCAGGTCATCAAAGACAAGGAAAGCCTGAGAAACTGTCATAGCCCAGAGGAGCCTAAGGAGATGTGACGAGTGACTGTCATGTGGGGCCCTGGATAGGGTCCTGGAATAGGAAAAGGACATCAGAGGGAAACTGAGGAAATATGAATAAAGTATGGACTTTATTTACTTAATAATGATGTATCAATATTGGTTCATTGATTGTGACAAGCGTAGCATACAGTTGTATTAGTCAGGGTTCTCCAGAGAAACAGAACTAACAGGACATAGATATGGATAGAGGTTGATTATAAGGAATTGGCTCACATGATCATGGAGGCTGAGAAGTCCTGAGAGCTGCAGCTGGAGAGCTGGACTCAGGACACCTGACTGTTAGCTCTGTCCTGAGAGCCGGCAGGCTTGAAACCCTACAAGGGCTGATGTTTCAGTTGAGTCCGAAGGTGAGAAAAGACCGATGTCCCCGACGAAGCAGCTGGGCAGGAGCCCCTCTCACTCCTGGGAGGGTCAACTTTTTGTTCTATTCAGTCCTCCGATTGGGCAAGGCTCACCCTCATTTTGGAGGGCAACCTACTTTACCCAGTCCACCAAATGTTACTCTCCCCCAGAAACACCGTCACAGATACACCCAGAACAATGTTTGATCAAATATTGGGCATCATGGCCTAGCCAAGCTGACACATAAAATTAACCATCACACCAAGAGCACTGTGAAAATGCCCTATCGACTGGCACCAGTGTTTCTCTGTGAGCACGTCCCGTCCCGTCCCGTAGGAAGAGGGTAGAAGCTGAGTTTCAGAGGAGGGGCATGCAAAGCAGGGAGGGAGGAGGAAAGGGGCAGCCCGCCTCTCACAGAATCTCTACCCATGAGCTTCACTTTCGGTAAATTCTGCAAAACCTAAGAAGTACTTAGTGGAAGTGTATTTTTGTAGATTAAAGGAGGGGGCTGAGTTTTGCAACCTGGATGAGATTTTAATTTTTCTGAAAGTGCTCATTTAGTTTTGAATGAAGTTATGAAGCATAAAGTTTTTATATGACATGAAAATGGTTCTCAAACTTGATTGTGCATCAGAATTCCCTGGGTGGGGGAACTTCTTGTAACAGATGACTGGGACCATCCTGGAGTTTCTAACGGATTTCTAACAAGTTCCCAGGTGATGCTGATGCTGCTGGTCTAGACACCACACTTTGAGAACCTGCGTTTTATGTGGTGAAAATAGATTTCCAATGCGATAAAAATAAGATGCGAATGTTTGCATTTGTGTGCATTTGTTCTGGGTCCTTGATGCTAAAAATGCCTGCTGCAGAGGGCGGTGCCACACGGTCAGTGCCTTACTTCAAGAGCTTCTGTGGTTCCGAGTGTGGACACAGGGTGGTGCCATGCGTCCACAGTGTCCACCCCAGACCTTCCAGGTGGCCTCGCAGCTTTGCAGGGGAGGGTGTGCACGGTGGCTGGTCTAGCCCCCAATCCCCGCCTCTCCCCACCCAAGGGCAGCAGGGACAGGTCTAGGGTCTAGATCTAGATCAGAGCTGGATCCATGGATATGTGCTGAGGATGAAGGAGGGACACTTCTGTCCACCAGAGCCCTGGAGAGCTCTTGCTAACCCTAACTTGTCCAGGACAGGCCAGAATAGGCCTGGCAGGCCCCAAGCCCTGTTCCCTCTCCATGGCCCAGTTTGTCCAGCTGTTACACGTGGCCCTCGTCCCCACCCTGCACCCCCAGGGCCTTTCACTACCTTGTTCAATGTGACCGCCACTTGGCCACTACTGCTTTCTCCACGGGGCACATCGTTTTCTTTCCAGGAAAAGGCAGACCCCAGTGGAGAAGGCTGGTCCAGTACACAGGGCTGCACTCTGTGTGGGGTGGGGGGGAGTCAGCACGGCCGTGGGCATGAGGGAGAGGCTGGGCCAGGCTTCCCACCCCTGGCAGCCTGGGTGTGGGTGCGGGCAGCAAGGATCTGCAGAGTTTGGTTCTGGGGACTAAAAACCCGGCTTGGGTGTGGCCTGAAGCGGACTGCCATGGGTGGTAGGAGCCCCAGAAGCTGCATGAATGGGAGGCGAGCAGGGCAGGTTTGTGCTTGGAAAGGTTGGTGGGAGGTGGATGTGAAGGGGCTGGAGCTGGCGTGGCTAGGTTGAGCACAGGCCTGCGAAGTCTCTCTCCCCTGGAGGGCGGCCCCTAGCTCCCCGGTCCTGGTCCTCACTCAGACCTCACCCATCAGCGCTGGGCTGGCCAGGGCCTTGCTTGCTACGCTGGGGCTAACGCCCGGAGCACAGCGGGCACTCTGCTGCCTGCCCCCCGCCTACACGCCCACCCCACTCAAGCCGGGATGGGTGGAGAAGGAGGCCTGCCTCAGAGCCCCGCCTGCGTGAGGGGGGCGGGAGGTCTTATCTGTGAAAGAAGAAACACTGCAGGATGGGTGATTGACCCTCTGATCCACAGCCTTATCCCCAACTGGACCCCAAAGCTATAATTAAAGGTTCAGGCGGAAGGGATTATTACAGAGGCGGGGGAGAGCCCCCCACAGCCTGAGGCTGGCAACGAGGCCCAGTGTGGCTGGAACTAACATTCAGGACACACTCCCACCTCCAGCCTCCCAGGACTTGGCTCCTTCCTCGGAAACCAAGTCACAGGAAGACGGTCAGGCTGGGGCCCTGGAAGGCGGGGCTGGGAGCCCAGCAGCGAGTCCCGCAGTTAGAACAAGTGTGGTTTTTAGGGAAGAGCAAGGTAAGACGATGTTCCTTGCGGAATGTAGTCACATCACCGATTCGCCCGCAGACTGACTGGGGTGTGATTGTCCCTCGTGAGGGTGGAGACTGTGGCCGAGTCTGGGGGCTGAGGACTGGTGTGGTCATCATGTCCTGCTGCTGCTTGGCTCCTGGGCTCGCCCCGATGCTGAGCTCGTCTGGAGACAGCTGAGGAGCACACTCTGGGATGTGGCCTTTGTCACTCTCACCGGTAACCTTAGTCATTCTGATGGTGGAGTGTGATCTGCAGTTTCCTGTCATGTCTGATTCGACTTTGCATTCCTCCAATGTAACCCAATGCCTGGCATAGAGCCAAGGCTCCACCCAGCCTCCTAGCTGCCCACCTGTCCATCCATCCATCCATCCATCCATCCAACATTGACTGAAAACCTGATCTAGGCCCCAAAGACTCCGTGGTGAACACACCAGTCCCTGACCTTGTGGGGCTGACACGCCAGCTAAAACAAGACATGTCTGAGGAGACGTCATTTGATCAGGGCCTGCATGACCTGAAAACACATGAAAACATGAGGGAAGGGCTCCCAGGCTAAGGCACCAGCATCGGGTGGAGAGGGGCCACAGCAGGGATTGGGCCTGGAGGCTGCTGGTCTGAGGCCCCTTCTCTCCCAGTTCCAAGCAGGTCTCCTTCTGCCAAGTCCTGTGACAGGAGGGGACAGCTGCGGCTGCCTCCTTAAGCTATAAAAAGCCCCAACAAGCAAGCGAGCAGAGGCCACGCCAAGTGCACATCGGAACTTCACTGGGCTAGGGAGGAGCTCGGCCCCGCAAGCATGCTGAGGTTGGCCCCCGCCGTCAGGCTGCTGAAAGCACCCCTGGGGGGCTGGGTGGTCCCCAAGGCACACATCTCTGCCAAGCCGGCCAAAACACCCACTTCTCCAACGGTAGGTCCCACCAAGGCAGCGGGGTGGGGGGGGCAGGGGTGGGGGGGTGGCCTGACCCGGGCAGGGGGAGTGGGCAGTACTGAGACGTTCTCAGGATGAGGTGGGTTTGGGGCAAGACACAGAGGGGAGGAGGGTGTCCTCAGGCCTGCTTGTAGAGGGGATCCTGGTGCTAGGTCTCAGTCCCTTGGCTGGAACAGTGTCCCAAGTCCAAGAAAGCGGTCCCTGCAGCCATCACCTGCAGGCCAGACTCCCAAGGCAGCCTGCAGAGTCAGTTGGGGGGTGGGAGGCTCTCTGTTCTCAGGCCCCTACTTGCCGTCTGGCAAACATTGGTGCTGACGGCTGGGCTTGGAGGGCACTCAGTGCATCTCGTTTACAACCCGTTAAAGGGGAAGAGTAGGCTGCTTTGAGGGTCTGTGAGAGTACAGGTGAAAATGCAAACCTGTGACCCTGGAGCTCCAGGAGAGTAACAACTACCTCTATTTTAAGCATAAACAAACCAAGGTCTAGAAGGTCATCTGCCCAAGGTCATAGGACTAGGACTGAACACAGCCTACTGCCCCTGTTCTGGAAACGCCGCTCTGAAACCTCTGGGAGTGAAAGTCAAAAGGAAGGATTGGTCTCCAACCTGGCGTCTGATTCACTTAGGGGAGGGGTGGGGCGACTGGTCCAGGCTGTTTCAGGAAGAAACAATGAAGGTGAAATACAGCTGGCGCTGCAGAGCCTGGCTCTGAGGGTGCAGTCACTGAGAAAGAACACAGGGTGCCAGGTGGGATGGCATCTGAACACATGCATGCGAGAAAGGGCCCTGGACTTGTTCCAAGCAACTTAACACACGCCTGACACACAGTCCACAGGTGACCAGAAAGGAGGGTGCACGTAATGCCTGGTGGGAAGCAGTTCAAGGTCCAGGCACAGGCCAGGCTCTTGGGCAGGGGTTGGGGCTGTGATGAGAGGCCCCACCTACAGACTGGAGCCCAGTAGGCTGTCTTCCCTCATGACCGCAGGGGTCACTGCTCACACCTCGCAGGCCTCTCCACCTGACACCCGGTAAGTCTGTCTGGGGCAGATGGTGTGAACACGGCTGGGCCGAGGGTCCAACGGGTGCCAAGGGGGCAGGGAAGCCTGTCTAGCTCTCCACCCTGCTCTGGCTAGGCCCCAGGTTCAGAGGCAGTCAGCCTGGGCCTAGTGGACTCATGTGCGTTTTCTCAACCCAGGAGCAGGCCATCGGGCTCTCTGTGATGTTCCTCGGCTTCCTGATTCCTGCAGGCTGGGTCCTGTACCACCTGGAGAGCTACAAGAAGAGCTCCATAGCATGAAGGCTCCACAGTCACCGCTCCAGGCACAGACTGGAAGATCGGATTAAAGTCATCCTTCCCCCTAATGTTTCCTTGGTGATTCTTTGTGTATGTGCGTCTCCGCCCCGCACTGCCCGCCCCGACGCCCAGCACCGGCTGTCTGAGGGCTGGTTCCTGTCAGCACCCGGGCACTCAGGCCACAGACGCTGCCAACTAGGTGGCAATGGGGTAGACACCTGTCAGAAGGAATAGACACCGCGTCTCTCTGAGCAACAATAAAGGCAGGACTCGCTTCCTTGGACGCCGTGCCCACTGCCCTGTGCTCTGGCTCTGCCCTGTGCCCTGTGTGGGCAGCGATGCCCTTTCCTCAGAGTAGAGGGTGAGGAAAACCAAGGCCAAATCCCCACCAAGCCCTCCCTAGGTTCCATCTCCTGCTTTTTAATCACTTTAGGCATAGGCTTGACCTGGACGCTAAGCCTAGGGAAACAGAACCACGAAAAGGACAGAGCAAGGCATTAGTTATAGAAACATTCTCAAACCACGTTGGAAAACATGTTCACACAGGTGATGTAATGGAGGCCAACCCTGGAGTGGGCGCCCTGCACACCAGGGCTGCCCCTTCTGACTCCGGGGGCGGGGGGCCCACACTCCTGCTACCTCGTCGCTGAGCCTGGCGGCTCCTCCCCACCGCAGGCTATGGTGACAACGACAAAGGAGGCGTCCGCCTGTGGCGGGGCACCCCCATCGACAACAGTCCTCTGTGACAGTCTTCACAGCAAGAACAACAGTCCCTACTCCAAACTGAACCCCACCCCCACCCCCAATTAAACGCAGGTCTTCTCAGCTGCCAGTTTTACCAGCCGCGAAACACCTCTCCACAGACAGGTCAGGGCAGGGGAGACTAGGTGAGGACGTCGTGGGCCTGGTGCTCCACCAGCATCTCCATGCTCTTCACGTCGGTGCACCAGAACTCCAGGCGGTCCTTCATCCCCTTGATCTGAGGGCAAACCAGGACACACGTGTGTTAAGGCCCTTGGGAATCACAGCACCTGACAGGGCAGTCCTACATTTCCAGCTAATCCTTTAGGGCAGCATTCATAAAAAGGACACATCAGAGCTGGGAACGCGGGGTGTGTGAGATGGGATTATCCCAGCCAGTTCTTATCAGAAGGGCATGAGGAAAAACTTGCTTGAAAGAAAACAGGCAAGAATAGAGGAAATCTATAGGATTAAATTTCCAGCAAATATAAATAAGATGGATATGAGCTCCAATCACGGAACCAGGCAGGTATCTGCTCGGAGCACCAGTTTAAAGACAGCAGACGTGATCAGCACGGCCAGTACTGTTGTCGCGACACGCTTTAACTGCAGGGTTCAAATCGCAAGCTTGCCTTAAAGTAGGTCCTGGGAAAAGCCCTTGGTCCCTAGAGCAGTAATTCATTCTCTGAAATCTCTTGTCTAATAATGCTTTCTTCCTAAATGGCTTCCATCCAAATGAAACTAGGCAGCACAGATACAACCCAAAACACCCGCAAAGCTGAACTATGTATTTCAAGCACATCACCTGTTGCAAATCCAACACGCGGGGCTGCACCCAGGTCATGTGAACCCGCTTATCCACCTCGTCAATACTGCCTTTCACCAGCCCCACCGAGAGGGCCTTCATCACCAGCAACTCCACCTGTGCAAAGAGGGGGTCGTGTAAGACACCCTGGTGTCAACACGCACGTACCTGTGGACCCCGCCAGCTGTGAAACACAAGGGGAACAAGGAGCAGTTTCCTTCTGTGACCTGAGTCTAGGGGCAGCAGGCTGACTGCCCCCCAAGAGCAGCTTTGCAGCTGCAACATCCCGAGTCTACGAACTTTATACCTCATTCACGGTGATTTTAGCACTTTTGGCAATTTCTTCAAAAGTGAGTTGTCTATGATTGGCAGGTCGTGTGAAAGTCATCTGAAAAAAATTTTTGTTTATTAACTATTTTTCCAAAAAAAGATTGTCAGAGAACTGATTGATAAGGAATATGTCTGTCAATACTTGCTCTGAAAATACAGATCTTATCAGTACCACACATACTAAAACTTCCTTAATATTAGTCATATATCTTACCTCACTAAGCTTTCAATTCCTAGGTAAGAAGGTGAAATACGCTTTATGGTAGTTTTCTACAAGAGTCACTATTCGTTTCCTGAACAAGTACTTGAGGCTGCCACGTGCCAGGGCTGTACCTGGAGCTGGGGATTCCGTGGGGAACTAGGAACACAAGGTCCCTTTTCTCAAGGAGCTTAAACTCTAGTGTGGGAAACCGGATGAGCATGCAGACAAAGAACGGCAAGGGCAATGAGGTGGCGGCTCCCGCAGCGCAGGTGGTCGGGGAACACCTCTCTGAGGCGGCGTCATCTAGGCTGAGAGCCAAACGCAAACTAAAAAGGCAAGTGGTGGCAGAGGAAGAGGAAAGGTGCTGGAGAGGGCGCGGGACAGGAGAGCTAAGCAGCCCAGCTCAGGCTGCGCCCGAGGGCCTGGAAGTGGGCGGGGCCTCGCTTACCTCCATGAGACACAGCAACTGGATCTTCCTCAGAAGTTGGGCCTCGCTGGCTGCTAAATCAGGCTGCAAAGCGAAACGGTACCAGTTACCTGACCTGGCTTTGAAAGTCTCTCTACAGCCGTCAACTGAACAAAAAGAAACTGGGCAGGTCCAAACACTTTAGATCACTGAGGCTCAGTATTCGCTTCACGTGACCTGAACTTCACTTTTCTCAGGAAATCATTAGAAGAGTGCTTAGTTGAAGGCCTAAGGATCTTCCAAGACAAGGAGTTTACAAGGGAAGACTTGTGCTGCTGTTACAAACACCAGGGAGCGGGACCACAGGGTGTATGTAGGCGTTGCAAGAGGACTCCTGCGCAAGGAAAGGCAGGGAGGGCACAGCCGATGCCTGAGCGGGTCTGGGGGCGCTGCCTGCTCAGTCAGCTCGGTGTCAACGGGGCCTCCGAGGAACACGCTGCTGAAGTTCCGGAGACTTGTTCTGAACTGAAAGAGCAAGTTACTAATTTGTCACGAAAAGTAGCATTGTCATGAGAACCAGAACGCACCTTCTGCACAACCTGTTCAATCTCCTTGCAGTTGGGTCTAAAGGTTATTTGCTGAGCACAGAGCCAAACCGTGGAGAGCGGCTTCCTTGACTCAGACGTTTAGTAGCTCGGACCCCGACATGGGCAGCCGTGACAGCGACGCTTCTGCTACAGCCGGGAACAAGTCAAGCTCTGCAGAAAGGGCCCCTCCCCCTGAACGAGCTCTTGCTGCCTGGACAGATACTGCTGGCAAGCACCTCTCAAGTTCCGACTCTTCCTGACATCTCCGTGCCAGCCGTCTTTCCTTTTGAGTGGCACACCTTCCTGAGACGCCAACACACAGGCCTCGTTAGGCTGGCTGCATCTGCTTTCTTCACAGCCCACTGTCATCTACTCTGTGCCCTTATGTGTGAGTCCTACAAGTTCACCTTGAACTTTGAGAAGATGGAAATTTCCAGAAAAGTACAAAGACTATAACACAACCATAATTCCTATCACCACTAACATTTTAGTAATTATTTGCTTCTAATAATTTCATTTAAAAAGAATAACCTTACTGTTAAACTTCAAATCCTTGTTAAGTGCTCTCCTCACTGACTCCCACTCAACACAGGCTCCTTCCCTCTCCCCCATGCGGACCCCTCTCCCCCCACTCCCCACCCCATGATCTCCCCATTCTCGTCACTCACTCACTCTAGCCCCACGCGCCCTATTTCACTTTGCCAACACGCTGAAAGCTTCCTCCCCCTCTGCTGAGCACGCTCTTCCATACTCGTCACTAGCTAATTCCTACTCATTCCTAAGGTCACACACAGAGCAGTCCTTCTTTGGGGAAGCTTTTGGTGACACCCCCTCCACCCAACACAGGGGAAGCTCTCTCTGCTTGTGGCCCTGAGCACTGCCACAGTAACCGAGCTACCACAGCAACTAATCAGCGACCGAACCACCTGCTCAATGAGAGCAAAGTGGCGTGTAGAGGGAAGGCGCTCAGCAGACAGCAGACACACGGATGAACGAGCTCCACGGGTGCTCCGCCAGCCCCGCCTGAGACTGACCTGCTGGCCCCAGGCGGTTTTCAGAGTCTGGAATCGCTCTACGTTGCCGCTGTTAAAGGCATAGAGGGTGTCAATCAGCCACTGCCGGTCAGTGTTCCTCAGTGACTCCAGCACGGGGTGCATGAGCTGTGAGGACGGAGACGGTCAGCTGACAAAAAGTCACAGTGTCCCGTGTTAAGGAATCTGCACCCCAGGCCCACTTACCAGCTCCCCAAAGTTGAAAACTCCCTCGCCAAGAAGTCCTGCTAGTCCCAGCGTGAAAGCTCTCTCTTGCTGCTCGGACACTACGGCAACAACACAGCCCCAGTTACACGCCAGGCACGAGAGTCAGTCCCGTTTGGCTTTAGAAGTCTCACGTAAAATGTAAAGAAACTGTTCTGTGTGATGGTTATACTACAAAGCCCTACGATTAGTCATCTCTTTTAAAGTATTGGACTGACTTAGGTTATACCTGGAACCATATAAATGGCTTTTGTGGGAAAGGCACTCATTGCTTATCCTCACCGAACTATATATGAATCTCCTTCCATTTTCGGCCTGTCTGCTGCCGGCAGGTGAGCCCCTCGTCCCCTCGCCTGCGTGGGAAGCAGCACCACTTTTTGCTTATCTTCGAGCCACCACATTTAGCTTCTTTTGACTAGAACTCTGTTCCCTTATTCTCTTGACACATTAGTTGTTTTTTCCAACGTATTTTGTTCCCTTATTCTCTTGACCACATTTGTTGCTTTTTCCAATATATTTTTCTTGAGATGCAGCAATTAAAACTGTACTAACAATTTTAGGAGTTGCTGGTCCCCCTAGCTTCAACAGTATACTGTGAAAAACATCTAAAATATGCTGAAATAGGCTAAATTTCTTTTCTAAACACATATTCCTTGCACTTTTCCCAAAATTCACTGGTCACTTTTCTTTCCACCCTCAAACCCTTGAAAATTCCATGGTTTATTCCCCTGGGTCCAGCATTTCAGTTTTTACGACAAGAGTCCCAGGTTCAGGGATCTCACCGTGCCCTCCATCCTGCGAGGGGTTAAGGCACCCGCATCACTGTCCTTCTCACAGAGGCCTCTGACTCAGAGAACAGAGAGACCTGGAGAAGGGGCAGGAAAGGGGCTACGAGGCGCGAGCCTCATTTTCACCTGAATTAAACGCTGAAGACAAACACAATGCAGAAACGAAGCTTAAACAACTCTTCCCACCACATGGACTTTCTTCTAAAAGGAATGAACACATCTGAATAATTCCTGAGATCGGCTGCCTCAGGCATGTCACAGCTGCTATGTCGTGTGAGTGAGCTCCTCGTGTGACATGGACTTTCTGGCCACGTTACCTGGCAGATCCTTGATGTCAACACAGCCCAGAAACCGCAGCGCATCTTTGTAGTAGGATGCGTGGTTTCCGATTGTTTGATAGTATTTACTGGAGAGGTCGTAGAAACGACTGTGAACGGATGTCACCCCAGGGAGGTTATTGAGCATTTCTTCAACATCTTCAATTGTTTCCTACACACAGCAAGTGAGATTGCCTTTTTTTTGTAACTTGAAACATTTTTCAAGTAACATATAACAAGATGAAAAGCAAAAGCCACAAATGACTGATAAATTTGACTACGTTAAAATGGAAAACTTCAGTTCATCCAAAACACAGAAAAAAGAACAAAGACAAGCTATAGACTATGAAAAGATATTTAAAGCACATGCAACCCATAGGGGAATATGACCAAGACTAAGTAAAAAACTCTTAAAAATCAAGAGAAGATAAGCAACACAGAAAAATGGGTAAAAGAAAAGATAAAACGGGCAATTTATAGAAGTGGAGACATGAGCAGAGTGGTCAGTAAACCACCAGTAATCAAGAAATGTAAAGTAAACTTTCAGTGAGATACCATCTCATCTCAACAGATCAGTAAGAACTGAGCAGCCTGAATACACCAAGTGTTGAAAGTATGGAGCTTCGGGAGAGCCTGTATGATGCACTGACCACAGAAGTTGGTCTGCTATCCACGTTCACACCTATCCCCAAAATTACACTAAAATGAAAGTAAGAAAGGCATAAACACAGGTAGGAATCTTCAACAATGATAATTAGGAAGCAGGGAGGGCTGGGTCAATGGTGAATGGCGAGAACCCATGTGCTGTGGACCACTGGAGGCTGTGTGGGCTCCTGCTGGATGGGCATGCTGTGATCACACAGGGGAGAACTCTGTTTAAGGGCAACAGGCATCGTATCAACAACTTATTCTTAAGTGGTTTTGAAAAGAAAAAAAACCACACACACACACACACAGAACAACAAGGCAAAGTGGTGAAATGTCAACAATGGGAGTCCGAGGTAAGGGTAGAGGAGAGTTCTTTTGCTATTTTTGCAACTTTCTTGTAATTTAAAATTATTTAAAAATAAATAAAGAAGAAAACTAGGATTTTTGCCCCCTACAACTTTAAACAACGATAAATCTGTACTGCGGCAATCTCACCTTTGTAACTTGTAGGTCCCCGATATTTAATTTTAGAGCTCCAATTGCGGTTTTACACAGGATCACTGCCTCATCGCTACTTTTCACCTAAAGAATCAGAAACAAGGGAGCCTCAGAACTGTGGGCAGCAGACTAACAAGGAAGGTATCTGTACACTGATTTAACCTGCAGGACTAGAGACACACTGGTCTCTAGAGTTGTGAACAGTGAGCACAGACACAAACTATAAGTCAAATATATTTTAAAAGATCTGACTCAAACTTCACATTTACCTTCTCACGAGTCTTTTCCAGAAAAGTAAGAGCCACATTAGGATCTAGAAGAGAGAGGACAAAGTCAGAAGAACCATCAACAGAGCATCTTTACAGATTGGTTTCGACCACCCAGGACATTTTCAGGTGGGATGGTCTTCAGGTTTAGACCATAAAATACAACACTTAGAATTTTACATTTTCTACTGAAATGCAGAAGTTCAAATAACTTATACTTCAAGATCATTTAAATTACCATTAGATCTATTCCTTTATGAAACAAAGTGAGACTCACCAGTCATCTGTCTAACTACATGAAGAATGATTTCTACCAGGGACAAAGGATTCACCCTGAAATAAAAACCACATCTTTGAGTGTCAACAAATATCAATGTATCCATTTTCAAAAACAAAAACTGACAAAAGAGTTTTACCTGTGTTCAAATTCACTGATGAAGTTTTCATAAAGCTGTAGAACCAAAACATGGAGAGTAATTACAGGATGTCTTTCCCTCGGCAAAAGCAAAACTTCAGACACTACCATGATGCCCATCACGCAGTAGGCATTGCATAAATGTTTGCTGAATGACAGAAGACCCATATTGGGGCTTATTAAGTTCACATAAATGATCACCAATAAATTACTGAAGAAAGCTACGTTTTTTGTTTTTTTTTTGCTGGCTTTGGGAATTAGAACCCTGCCCTGTGAGAATCTCCCGAAGACCAACTTCTCTATTCATCCTCCAAAGTATGCTGAGTAAAACAGACTATCAGCTTGAAAGGTTCACTAACCTGACAGAGGTTAGAAGGTTGCAGGCTAATTATGTCCCATTATCAAATATCTTAGCCATTCAGCAAACATTTGAGCACTTGCTCAGACCCTTTGCTAGGCACTACAGGCAGAGAATGTATAAGACAAAAACTGAGCCTTTAAGGAGCTTCTGGCCTAGTAGAGAAGAGAGACTTGCAAACAAATAAGTGAAAACACTGTGAGTTAAAAAGCACATAGCTGGATTAGCCAATGAGAGAGGTTGCAAATATTCTGCTATGAGTAGAAAGTGATTTAAAGACAAGAAGCCAAGGAAGAGAGACGAACAATTATGAATTATCCATAACTATGATACAGAACCTTAGGGAACAAATATTAAGACAGCTCTAATTTATCATTTTCCCACATACTCCAGAAGACAGCATGCCTAGCAAAATCTCCAGGCTTACAGATGATTACAAGTTCCTTTGAGTAGTAAAATGTCAAACTGGTAGATATAAACCACAAGAAAATCTTAGAAGCCCAGATGGTGGAATAACAAAGTGGTAAGCTTCACTGTGCGCACATATAAAGTAATGTATTCAGGGCAAATAATCCAAACTATCATTATGAACTAGCTTGCAGTTCCAATGCTTGAATCAGTTCCTCTGATTCATCCAGAATCCAAGAGAAAGACAACAAGGAGAGATGTCAGGAAAGACTTCAAAGAGTAGGCTACCAGTGAACAAATCTGGGGCGGGGGTGGGTTTGTCAGGGGATCTGGGAAAGGCTGGGGCAGACAGTGTATTTTTCTGTTAACAAAATTCTAGAAGTGCTCTATTACAGAGGCAGCATGATACTAAGCAGCATTCCCCCTCCAAGCCTCGTGTCCCTCAGTGAAGCACATCTTCCACGCTACCCAGGACAAAGTGTTCGGGCAAACAAGCAGAGTCAGTGGGGGAGAGGGAAGAGGAGGGACGGCAGTTGTAACAGTTGTCCACCTTCCCTGGTGGTCCAGGGGTTGAGACTCCACGTTCCCAATGCAGAGTTTGAACCCTGGTCAGGGAACTAGATCCCGAATGCCGCAACTAAGAGCCCGCATGCGGCAACTAGATCTCGCACGTGGCAACGAAGATCCCTCGTGCCCCCATTAAAACCCAGCGCAGCCAAATAAATTAAAAAAAAAAATCTATAAACAATAAGATACAGGGGCATGCTAAGAAAGAGCATTTTAGGTTGGGATTTCAGAAGAAGCCAGAATGTCTGTGTTTGAATCCTCTTCTGTCACTTATTAGCTGTGATCTATGGCAAGTCGCTTAATCTCTTGGTGTCTGCCTTTACATCAAAAAAAAAAACAAAAAAACAGGACAGAAATAGGACAGCAGTAGTACTTATCTCCCAACGCTGTTACGAGTGAATGAGTAAATGTGTAAAGCACTCAGAACAAATGGCACCTGACAAAAAGTGGTGGCTGAACAGGCTTATTGTTATATATATTATTATTGTAAAGCCCACCTATTATTTTAAAAAATACTTGAACACATTTATATACTCTGACCTAGCATGGCAAATCATTTACCTTAATGAGACCATCTCCTTGGGCAAAGCATGGGTCCTGCACAAAATCAAGCACCTGAAGTGTCAGCTGATGCCACAACCTGAAAAACACAAGGCTCTTAAGACCTATAATCTAGCATCCGTCACAGACATCTTCACCCTTGATGGTCCTATCAAATAACAAATACTAACCAGTCTCTACTGTGTAATACAAGAATGCTAAAGCAGATGCTTTTTAAAAGCTGAGTTCTTTCCCTGGCTCTGCTACTCAATGGTTATGTCACCTTGAGATCACTTAACCTCTCTAAGTTTCAGTTTCCTGGCTCAGTTTCCTCAGCTATAAATGGAGAACACCTTTCCAGCCTACCTCAAAGGGTTATTGAGAGGCTTGACTGGAAGCAAGAACTCTGGAATCATACACACCTAATTTGAAATCCTGGCTCTTCTACCAATTAGCTGAGTATCTCAGGGAAGGAGCTTAAACTGAGCTTCAGCTTCCTCATCTTTAAACAGGATGAAGGACTGAATGAGCTAATACAGAAAGCCACTAGAACAATGACATAGCACATTTGAAACCAAAGGCTAATTTCTAAGAGTGCAAATAAAATGCTCTGAAAAATACAAAGTGCTACACAAGTAATTATTTGCCAAAAACTAAGAATTTTCTCTCAAAAATTGCTAATAGCAGAAGGCTAATGAACATCATCAAAACACATACTGAGGGCTTCCCTGGTGGCGCAGTGGTTGAGAAGTCTGCCTGCCGATGCAGGGGACGCGGGTTCGTGCCCCGGTCCGGGAAGATCCCGCGTGCCGCGGAGCGGCTGGGCCCGTGAGCCACGGCTGCTGAGCCTGCGCGTCCGGAGACTGTGCTCCGCAACGGGAGAGGCCACAGCAGTGAGAGGCCTGCGTACCACACACACAAAAAAACCCCAAAACCCCACACACTGCATATCCATGTGAAAGGCACTATGCTAAAGGCTAGGGTTGGTAACAGGGAGGTATTACAAGAGGTGTATTTTTCTATGGAACATCGCTAAACCAACGCCAGCAACTCATTCTATTCATTTAAAAACAGGTTACTGCTTAGCAACTGATAATTTAATTGTTCTGAAATTCACCCTGTTTCTAAGCAAAACCAAACTCTGAGACCTCTCTAGGGGCACAAATCCCAACATGAAATGCAATAAAAAGTATGGGCCATGGGAGAGAGCAGAAGTGGTTGCACCCCACCGTGTACCCTGAGGCAGAATTAACAGGGGAAGAAACCCCCAAAGTGCACTGGCCTCTGGTTTATCTGTTCCAGAGAAAATAACTAGCTACGGTGCCCCTATGACAAAGTCAGGTACAAGACACTGCTACCTGCTACACAAAACGTATGGCAGCCTAACCCCGAAAGGGTGTTTTGCTTGTCTGGCTGGAATCAAGAGGTAAAATCACAGCCCTGAACCGTTTCCGTAAGACCAGAAGGAAGGGCCTCAGTCACAGCCCCTCGGTCCGGAAGGCAGTGAACCCTAGATCCCCAAACCCAGCCTATGGCTCTCCTCCTCAGTCCTTGTGGGATGTCACCCCTCTCCCTCGTCGGCCCTGCCCTCCGGGTTCCTCAGCGCACCTCCTCGGTCTAGCCTGTCCCCACTCTCTCCACACGGGTCTGAGCGCCCTCAGTCCATCAAGGTCCCGGGCCTCCCCCGTCCCCACTCCGTGTCGCTCTCCTATCCCAGGACGCCCGGGTCCCCTTGGCTCGGCGCTCACTTCTTAGTGTAGAGCTCCTCCAGACGGTGCCACACGGCGGCCTGGCCGGGCCCGGAGCTCTGGCTCTGCTGTAAGAAGCCGGGTACGTCCTTCATGACGGGAGGAAGACGCCGGGACAGCGGTACTGCGGGGATGACCAGGCCGCGGGCTGGGGCTGCCAGAAGTGCTCACTCACTTCCGGCGCCGCGTCGCGCGGGGCAGGCCGGGAACGCCATACGCGACGTGAGGCGCCCGCTGGTTGTCATGGTAACCGTGCCTAGTTCCTTCGGGCAGAGTTCTCCTCAGGGTTTGTACCGCAATCCGCTGGCAGTTCGCCGTTCTACTCTGGCGTTGAAGAGTACGGGCGCCTGGGTCGAACCAGCCGTCGACTGGCTGTGTGGCCTCGGCCTTTGTGACCCAATGTTCCCGATTCAAGTGGGATGATAACAATACTACCTTCCTAGTAGTGGCTTGCGAGGACTAAGTATAAATATGATGCCTGTCCATAGAAAGCACTCCCAAAGTGTTAGTTATCATCGCCATCTCAATTGAAAAAAGGTGGGAGCGAGGGTAGAGAAATGCAGGTTCCTGGTTTGGTCTCGGGTACCAGAGGAGGGAGATCATCAGACTAGGAAACGGCCCCACCTTGCGTCCACCTCCACCTGGGCTGCCGGGGCCGGGAAAGAGCGCGAGGCTGTGGTAAGGGCTTGCGGGGGCGGGGCGAGGGTGCACCGAGAGGGGCGGGGCGCGCTGGGGGGCGGGGAAAGAGAGCGCGAGGGTGTGGTAAGGACGCGCTGGGGCGGGGCGAGGGGGCACCGAGAGGGGCGGGGCACGCTGGAGGTGGGGAAAGAGAGCGCGAGGGTGTGATAAGGGCTTGCAGGGGAGGGACTTTCGGGGGTGGCGCGCGCTCGGGGGCGGGGCGCGCACGTGACCCCTGGACACCTGACGCTGCGGGCTGCGGAGGAACATGGCGCTGTGGGCTTGTTCAGTTTTTCCAGCCCTCAGGCTTTGGGGCCTGGAAGGTGCGCGGCCCTGGACCCGCCGGCCTCGGTTTGTTCCGGGTGACGGCGGCGGCGGGGGTGGCGGGCGGGGCCCAGGGCGGAGACTGACCCCCTCAAGCGAGCGGGGGAGTCAGGCTTCCCCCTGCGTGGTCGGCGGGACGATTGGAGGACCCGAAAATGGCAAGTCCCTGCTCACGCGGCCCTTAAGGGTGTTCCGGAGACACCCATGGCATTGGTTTCTCGTTTCTTTCCGGGGTATTTTGGGCGTGTATAAGCAACATTACTTGTTCATTCTTGACATCCCGCCCCCTTTTTAGTTAGATTCTTTTCTGTACCTGTCCTTTTTTACTTAACATGTCTTGGAGTTACTTCCATTCTAAACAAATGTTTTCTGAGCCTTTTATACTAATCTGTAGAATTCCATTATATGGATGTTTCATACTTTAACGAGTCTCTTGTTGAAGTGGTTTCTAATCTTTAGTTATTACAGATAATGCTGTGTTGAATAACCTTGTTTGTACCTCATTTTTTGGATAAATTTCTAGTAGTGGAACTCCTGCGTCTACATTTTACTGCCCCACATAAAGGTCGTGCAGTTAATACTCCCACCAGCGTATGTTCATACCCCTACAGAGGTTCATACACAATAATTGCACATTTTGAGTCCTTGTCTAGGAACTGAACCTACAAGTGGAAAAATCTTAAGGCCCATAGTTGCTAATCAGGGTAGTTAGGAAACTAACTTAAATGCCCACTAATGGTCAAGTGTTTACGTAAATAATAGTACGTTCATTTAATGCCTTCTTACACAACTACCAAAAATATCGAAGAGTTTCATAAAGAAATACCAAGGAGGAGTCTTTCTTTCATCCAAGAAACTTTTAATTGGACTCATTATCTACCAGACAGTTCTAGATGCGAGGATGGAGCAGGGGTCAAACTGTTGCCTCCGTGGAGCTTATTCCAGTTTCAGAATCTGCAGGCAGTTGTGTGGGTGGGGCATGGCTAAATAGTGACCTGGGCTACCAGGTGCTGATCGGGAGACCGCCATCATTCAGTAAACCCTGCTCCCACTCCCCCCACCCCGCTGCCCCCGCCATCAAGCAGAAGTCTGGAGGGTGCCCGCGAGGAGCAGTCCGTTTGCACAGGCTGTCTGCAAGTTGGAATTTGTGCCTTTCGAGTTTGTGTTTTAGGGCTCGTATAAGAAATTGCCCTTTGTTGCCCTTTCCCAGGCACCACCCATGCTTGCCCCTCAGAGCACCCCTACTCCCTAACTCTCATTCCATGTAGCATATACTTTAAGTCATTCAGTATATTCTAGACATTCGGTAAAATTCTGCCAGGTGTTTTTCAGCGACAGACGTTTTACTTATGTAGGTGAGAAATACACATCAAGTACCCTGAGTAATACCTTGCACGCAAGTAGGCACTCAACAATGGTAATGACTTCTACAACATGGGTATTTTTTCAACACCAGCAAGCAACTCTCCACTTCTCCACAGACACCGACCGGGTGTCAAATTTAACTGAATTCTGACTCTGTCAGCCTGGAGATAGCACCAGCTTCCACAGGTTGAGGGCTCAGTCCCACAAGACTGACACCACTTCAGCTGCCAATCCAGGTTCACCTGTGCTTCTGACGAACTGACTGCAAATCGGAGGTTCCCACGACCCCCTCCTCTTCTTGGATTCACTTGCTGGAGCGGCTCACAGAATTCAGGAAACCAGTTTACTTATTAGATCGCGGGTTTATTATAAGGGATATTAAAGGATATGAATGAACAGCCAGATGAGGAGATATGTATATAGGGCGAGGTTTGGAAGGGTTCTCAATACAGGAGCTTCTGTCCCTGTGGAGGTTTTTTTTTTTTTTTTTTTGCGGTACGCGGGCCTCTCACTGTTGTGGCCTCTCCCGTTGAGGAGCACAGGCTCCGGACGCACAGGCTCAGCGGCCATGGCTCACGGGCCCAGCCGCTCCGCGGCATGTGGGATCTTCCCGGACCGGGGCACGAACCCGTGTTCCCTGCATCGGCAGGCGGACTGTCAACCACTGTGCCACCAGGGAAGCCCCCCTGTGGAGTTTAGGGCCTGGTACGTGGAAGTTTTCTGGTTCACCAACCTGGCAGCTCTCTGCCCTCCTTTTGGGTTTTCATGGAGGCTCCAACACTCTAATTGTGGTCGGTTCCCCTGGCAACAATATCCTCATCCTTAGGGGATTTCCAACAGTCACCTCATTAACATAAACTCAGTGTAGTTGTAAGAGGCTTGTTATGAATAACAACACACCCATTTCACCTTCACGGCTCTGAAGTGATTTTAGGAACTGAGGCCAAAAGACCGAATATTGTAATGAAAGATGCGTCCGTTGCTCTTAGGAAATTCAGAGGGTTCTGGGAGAGAGACCAAAATATATATTTATTATAAATCACAGTATCACAACTTCCATCTCATTCCTTTTGTATTTCTCATAATAATTTGCATTTAGGAGGAGCTCAGTAAATGTTTGGGTGAGGACCTTAGGTGAATAGACGTTGTTGATGCTGTGTGCAGGGGGGCATTTAATAGCTGTAGTTGGAACCAGAACCTTCTCTTTCCTTCCAAACCATCTGACTGGTTTTTATTGGAAAACCCCCTTTGGAGATTTCATTGACTTGCACTCAGAAGAGCTGCCTTGACAGGTGCTTTTATTCAAGTCTTTGATGCAGCAGAACTTGCTTCAGAATCTAGGGGCATCTCTGCAAGAGCCTGGGGAGGAGTGGGGAAGCATTATTTTCCCGGCTGCATGTATTTCCTGCACTTTCTGCTGGGAGGTTTACAGCTATGGATTTTTTTCAAAAGACTGTAGGAATCGTCTCTGGCTCCCTTTTAGCTTTGGCAGCTGAGGCTCACGGTGCTTGAGTGACTTGGTGAGACAGGTAGCGAGCTAGGGCTCTGCCTCTCCTTTTGGTGCCCTCGGCCCTGCCTTCCCTTGCCACATTCCTCTTTCTCATTACACACCTTTCTGAGGTCTGTTCTTTGGAAAACCAAGATGATGCTTGGTGTGTCAGGAGAGGCATCACAAGTGGACTGAGTGGCCAGCAAGCCCCTGAGTTGCACTGTCATTTACCCCAGAGTGGAGTGTGAGAGTGCAGGAGGGGAAGGGGTGACAGGCACCCTAAAGGAGGAGGGGGAGCCAGTACTGTCACCTTTCAGAGGAGGGCGAAGTGACTTCTCTCACTGGGTTCAGCAGTGGCTTCATGAAGGAGGTGGCCTTGACTCTGGGAGACTTTGGACGTGCTGAGGTGGAAAAAGGTCTTTTTGGGCAAAGGAGGTGGGTTTAGGGTGTATACAAGAACCAGGAAAGGAGGGGTCTTTGAGAGGGAGTAGCGGGGTTGAAGCTGTCCGTGGGTCGGGGTGTGTTGTGCTAAGATGTTAGGGTGCTCTGGGGGGCAGAGGGCGTCTAGGAAAACCTCACCAGCAGTGTGTAAGCAGGTGGGTCTGTGCAGGTTTTGCAGGAACAAGAGAAAAACCAAAGACAGAGCAAACAAGGGAGTGAGTTAGGGTCACACTCCTGGAAGATAAGCTCTGGATTGTCCTGACCTGTATCTAAAGATGTGCTTTTAGGGTGCGTATTTCTTGCTTGTATCACAAATGAGTAAAAGAAATACTCTGTTTCCTGTTTTTATGTCTGTATTCACTTTATTTATTTTTATTTAAAAATTTTTTTATATATATATTTTTAGCTTCTGCTTTATAACAAATTTAATCAGTTATACATATACATATGTTCCCATATCCCCTCCCTTTTGCGTCTCCCTCCCACCCTCCCTATCCCACCCCTCCAGGTGGTCACAAAGCACCGAGCTGATCTCCCTGTGCTATGCGGCTGCTTCCCACTAGCTATCTACCTTACGTTTGGTAGTGTATATATGTCCATGCCGCTCTTGTGCTTTGTCACAGCTTCCCCTTCCCCTTCCCCATATCCTCAAGTCCATTCTCTAGTAGGTCTGTGTCTTTATTCCTGTCTTACCCCTATGTTCTTCATGTATGTCTGTATTCACTTTAGATTTATCAATCATTTGGGGAGGGTTGTCATTTCAGTTTGTTTAATCTCTTTTCCTGTCAGGGTGGAGGGGACTACACCAAGGGCGCTGTCCTGGAGGCGGGTCATCAGGCCCTTCTCCTGGAGGATTGGTGTGGTAGCTGCCAGCCCTTGGGGTGTGAGGAAGGTGCCCTGTGTGGTGGGGCTGGCCGTCTTGAACTCTGGGCGAGCTGCCAGAGTGATACCAGGAGGTGATGAAGTTGTACAGCTCAGGCAGCTGCCAGATGAGGGCTCCGAGAGCAGATCAGTAAACCCAGAAGGCCTTCAGGCCCACACTCGGGCTCTAGCCTGCACGCCCCCAGTGGCTGCAGACTTGCTTCAGTGGGACGTTTTCCAGGTTCCGCTCCAGGCTCTATGCTGTCTGTGTTGCTCTTGTCTTCTTCCTGGTGCTTTCCTGGGTTTGGAGTCACTTACCGAGTCCTGATGCCTCTCCGAAGCCTGTGACTTGTTTATTGTGTGTCTTGCTCTTTTTTCTTGTGGAAGACCATCTCATACCCCTAACAGTTAAACTTGTTGGGAGTGTCTCAGCTCCTGGTTTCTGGAGATGACCTGAGAAGCCTTCTAGAGTTTTGCGGGGAGACCCCTGAGGTCCCGTCCACCCAGTGCCTTGCCTGGGTTATATGGTTTGTTTGGCTGCTGTGTGATACGAGCAGCCTCCTGAGCAGCTGCGAACGTCGAAGTCTCTGCAGCGGTTTGAGCCCCTCACTGTTAGGATTTGAATGTTTGTTTTTGGAATGGTCTCTTCAACCCACTTATCATCCTGGTAATATTTGATGTAAAGTCTGAGATGTTTAACTTTCTTTAAATGTCACTGAGTATTTGTCACATCCCAGGTATGTTAGGTGTACGGCTCTGCAGAGAGTATCCCCAGAGACCCCGCAAAGGGATGCTCCGTGGCTCTAGCCTGAGCCTTCAGCACTAGCCTTTGATAACAGGAATTGTGAAATGATACTTTCCTTGTTTGCACGGTTGCCATTAACCTGAAATACGTCTTGATTTCTGAGTTTGTATTTAATGCATGGTAAGAAAGGTGGTCGTTTGCGGGGCAGGAGGGCAGTGTGTGGTCATTCTCAGCGGTGGGGTTGGGGGAGGGGAGACATTGCTCGTTCTTTCTAGCATGAACTGGATTATCATCGGTTACCTGGCTGCTCTCCTTTTCCTGTCAGTATTGCAGGTGGAGGAAGGCCCATATGGTTTTCTGCCGGTGCCTCGAGTGTCTCTGGAAGTGGAGGCCACAGTCAGAAGTTTCTCCTGCAGGACATTGCTGAGCTGATTAAAACCAGAGCCTGCCAGAGGGTGGTGGTCATGGTGGGGGCCGGCATCAGCACACCCAGCGGCGTCCCAGATTTCAGGTGCCTGTGCGGTCCCCGTGCTCCTCCCTGGCTGCCTGGGGCTCACTCCACTTCCCGGCTCTCCTGAAGGGCTCAGAGCCTCTTCTCTCTGCAGATCTCCGGGGACCGGCTACTACAGCAACCTCCAGCAGTACAAGATCCCCTACCCCGAGGCCATTTTTGAGCTCTCATTTTTCTTTCACGATCCCAAGCCATTTTTCGCTTTTGCCAAGGAGCTGTACCCTGGGAACTATAGGCCTAATGCCACTCACTACTTCCTGCGACTGCTCCATGACAAGGGGCTGCTTCTGAGGCTCTACACACAGAACATCGACGGGCTTGAGAGAGGTGAGACCTCCATCCTGTCTCACATCTTCTCACTCCTGCAGGGAAGGCTCAGGTGCCTGTTTTTAGGTAGGGCTGAGGCCTAGTGCTTATTCCCCATCCTTGTGACTGATTTTGAGCCAAAAAGTTTTGCCTTTGTCCCCCCCCAAAAAATGTCCTCTCTGTGTTTAAGTATCACTGTTCGGACCTCATTGGTGGACCCATTTTCCGGGCTGTGAGTTTGGAATAGAACTAAAGTTGACATTGGGGGCTTCTGATCCGATGATTTCTTTTCTTTTCTTTTTATATGTATATATATTTAAATATTTGTTTATTTATTTATTTGGCTGCATCAGGTCTTAGTTGCGGCATGCAGGATCTTTGTTGCGGTGCGTGGGCTTCTCTCTAGTTGTGGCGCATGGGCTCCAGAGCACGTGGCCTCAGTAGTTGCGGTACACAGGCTCTCTAGTCGTGGCACGTGGGCTTAGTTGCCCCGCGGCATGTGGGATATTCGGTCCCCAACCAGGGATCAAACCCATGTCCTCTGCATTAGAAGGCGGATTCTTAACCACTGGACCACAAGTGAAGTCCCCTGATGATTTCTTTTTTAAAGTTTTCATTATGGGATTTTCCGAGCACACAAAAATGAAGAGAAGAATGTAATGAATCCTCATGTCCTCATCACCTCATCATGGCTAGTCCTGTTTAATCTGTGTCCTACCCCCACCTCTCTCTCACCCCCAACTATTTTGAAGCAGATCCCTCTTGTCATAAATTTAATACATAAATCCAGCAATGGATATCTTTAGAAGATAAAGACTTTTAAAACACGACCATGATATCATTATCACACAAAGAAATCACTAATAATTCCTTAAGATCATCAAACTTAGTGTGTGGTGATTTCTTGACTGTCTAGGTGGTGGCCACAACCAGTGATTCATGGGTCATACTGTCATACTGACCTCTGGCCGTGCACCCTAGAGAAGCAGTTGCCGGGGCCTCTTCCTCCGTGCAGTGATGCTGACAGGTGCTGACAGGCAACTCTCAGCAAGTCAGCAGCAGCTCAGCCAGGCTGTGGATGTGTTGTGATTTGAGAAATGGAGTTATCTCAACTCCAGGAAAATGTTTCTTTGCTAGAAGGACTCTACAGCTTGGAACCACATAGGCAGCAGTGAATACCCCATGGGGACAATCTCTCTCCTGGAGTTGCAGCAGGGCAGGCCTTGTGGGAAGGCGGGAGTGTGTGGCTGTGAGCTTCAGCATATGTACGGTGAGGACAGTGGGAAACCACTGCAGCTAGGACCAGGTCTGTGTACCTACAGCCTTCCAAAGCTGATGGTGATAACAAAAACTTCATGATAAGTTACCTTTTGTCTGTTTTTCTGCAGGTTTTTGGAAATGTATTTATAATATTTTCTCACTTTTCCTTGGTGTCTGTAGCACAGAAAATGTTTTTCTTAGTATTGGGTGTAATTTTATCTGGACTTAAATGTTTTTTCTACTGTGTTTTCACAGGCTTTGTTTTAACTGTGATTCGGCTCCATGTTGGAGCCTCACCCCTGAGCTTATTCTGATCAGGGGGGTGTCGTTTGTAGGTGACAGAGGCGGGGCCGTCGGGCTTCCACCAAGGGCTGTGACTCCTGGAGGGCCTGGCGAGCCCAGAGGTTACACTAAGGGGCTTCTGCCCAAGCTGGGGGCAGCAACACTTAGCTTTGGTTTGAATTTCAGCATCTGGCATCCCTGCCTCAAAGCTCGTTGAAGCTCATGGATCCTTTGCCTCTGCCACCTGCACCGTCTGCCGAAGAACCTTCCCAGGGGAGGACTTTTGGGTGAGTTGTCACAGGGACAGTTCTCTCCCTTCTGCCTTTCTCACTGGGAGTAAGCTGGAGAAGTGGTGTTTCATAAGCATCATGTCAGAAGGACAACAGAACAGTAATACTATGAAAATGTTTTTATTTTTAAATTAGAAAAGTAATATGTACTTGTAAAAAATTAAGGTAATACAAACAACAAGAATTTACTGTATAGCATAGGGAACTATACATTCAATAGCTTTAATAACCTATAAGGGAAAAGCATAAAAAAAGAATACGTATACATACATACATATATATATATATATATATACATATAACCGAATCACTTTGCTGTACACCTGAAACTAACACAATATTGTAAGCCAACTGTACTTCAATTTTTTAAAAATGTGCAAGTCCTAACTCCCAGTACCTGTAAATATAAACTTATTGGGCCATAGGATCTTTTCAGATTAAAAAAAAAATAAGGCAATAGAGAAATATAGAGGGGATAATGAATCTGCCTTCATCCAGTTCCTGTAGCCCACTTTTAACAGTTTGGTGTATAATGTTCCAGGCCTAAAAAAAAGAAAGATACAAACATACATGCACATTTCTGGGTACTTACACCCACACACAGTTACAATTTTTTTCATTAATGGGATCATTAAGATTAATATTGTGCAACATGCTTTGTCACTGAGCAAAATTTCATGGATATTTTGTGTCAATAACTACAGCTCTACTCACTGTTTTTAGTAACTATAGAGCATTCCATTTAGCAATTCACCTGTTGTGGGGTATTTTATGATGTTTGTGATTTTTACTATTAAAAATAATACAGTAATGATACCCATGTTTACACCTCTGTGTACTTCTGGGAATATTTGGGAATAGAATGGTTTTAAAAAATTTTATTGAAGTATAGTTGATTTACGATGTTGCGTTTAATTTCTGCTGTACAGCAGACTGACCAGTTACACATATATATATTCTTTTTCATATTCTTTTCCATTATGGTTTATATGGTTTATCACAGGATATTGAATATAGTTCCCTGTGCTATACTGTAGGCCCTTACAGTTTATCCATCCTATATATATAATAGTTTGCATTTGCTAATCCCACAATCCCAATCCATCCCTCCCACACCTCCCTACCCCTTGGCAACCACAAGTCTGTTCTCTATGTCTGTGAGTCTGTTTCTGTTTCGTAGATATGTTCATTTGTGTGGTATTTTAGATTCCACGTATAAGTGATATCCTATGATATTTGTCTTTCTCTTTCTGACTTACTTTGCTTAGTATGATAATCTCTAGGTCCATCCATGTGGCTGCAAATGGCATTATTTCAGTCTTTTAAATGGCTGAGTAATATTCCATTGTATATATCTATATACACGACATCTTCTTTATCCTAGAATGTTTTTTTTTAACATTTTTATTTTATTTTCTAAATTTATTTAAAAAATTATTTATTTATCTATTTATTTATTTGGCTGCATCGGGTCTTAGCTTTGGAATGCGGGATCTTTCGTTGTGGTATGTGGGTTCTTTATTGTGGCATGCGGGCTTCTCTCTAGTTGTGGTGCGTGGGCTCTAGAGTGTGTGGCCTCAGTAATTGTGGCACACAGGCATGTGGGATCTTAGTTCCCCAACCAGGGATCAAACCCGCATCCCCTGCATTGGAAGGCGGATTTTTTTTGTTGGGGGCATATAGTTGTTTTACAATGTTGTGTTAGTTTCTACTGTACAGCAAAGTGGAGTCCCCTGTGCTATACAGCAGGTTCTCGTTAGTTATCTGTTTTATCCACATCAGTGTATACATGTCAATCACAGTCTCCCAATTCATCCCACCACCACCCCCACACCCGCCTTGGTGTCCCTACGTTTGTTCTCTACATCTGTGTCTCTATTTTTGCCTTGCAAACTGGTTCATCTGTACCACATATATGCATTAACATACAATATTTGTTTTTCTCTTTCTGACTTACTTCACTCTGTATGACAGTCTCTAGGTCCATCCACATCTCTACAAATGACCCAATTTCGTTCCTTTTTACGGTTGAGTAATATTTCATTGTATATATGTACCACATCTTCTTTATCCATTCGTCTGTTGATGGACATTTAGGTTGCTTCCATGTCCTGGCTATTGTAAATAGTGCTGCAGTGAACACTGGGGTGCATGTGTCTTTTTGAATTACGGTTTTCTCTGGGTATATGCCCAGGAGTGGGATTGCTGGGTCATGGTAGTTCTATTTTTAGTTTTTTAAGGAACCTCCATATTGTTCTCCATAGTGGCTGTATCAATTTACATCCTACCAACAGTGCAAGAGGGTTCCCTTTTCTCCACACCTTCTCCACCATTTACTGTTTGTAGATTTTTTGATGATGGCTATTCTGACTAGTGTGAGGTGATACCTCCTTGTAGTTTTGATTTGCATTTCGCTCATAATTAGTGATGTTGAGCATCTTTTCATGTGCCTCTTGGCCATCTGTATGTCTTCTTTGGAGAAATGTATATTTAGGTCAGGTCTTCCGCCCATTTTTGGATTGGGTTGTTTGTTTTTTTGATATTGAGTTGCATGAGCTCTTTGTATACTTTGGAGATTAATCCTTTATCCGTTGATTCGTTTGCAAATATTCTCTTCAATTCTGAGGGTTGTCTTTTCGTCTTGTTTATGGTTTCCTTTGCTGTGCAAAAGCTTTTAAGTTTCATTAGGTCCCATTTGTTTATTTTTGTTTTTGTTTCCATTACTTTAGGAGGTGGGTCAAAAAAGATCTTGCTGTGATTTATGTCAAAGAGTGTTCTTCCTATGTTTTCCTCTAAGAGTATTATAGTGTCCGGTCTTACATTTAGGTCTTTAAACCATTTGGAGTTTATTTTTGTGTAGGGTGTTAGGGAGTGTTCTAATTTCATTCTTTTACATGTAGCTGTCCAGTTTTCCCAGCACCACTTATTGAAGAGACTGTCTTTTCTCCATTGTATATCCTTGCGGAAGGTGGATTCTTAACCACTGGACCACTGAGGAAGTCCCTAGAATGGGTTTTTTAAAGTAGAGTAAGATAGAGTGGAAAATCTTAAATAAAGATGAAATTCTGAAATATCGACGTGGCACAGGATCCTGTCTTTTATTTTTTATTGAGGTGAAATTCACATAACATAAAATTAACCATTTTAAAGTGTACAGTTTATTGGTATTTGGTACATTCACTGTGTTGTGCAACCCACCTCTATCTAATTCCAAAATATTTTCGTCACCCCAAAGGAAAACCCTGTATCCACTAATCAGTCAAGCCTATTCCCTTCCTGCCTCCAACCCCTAGCAACCACTGATTTAAAAAAAATTCTATTGGAGTGTAGTTGATTTACAGTGTTGTGTTAGTTTCAGGTGTACAGCAAAGTGATTCAGTTATACATATACATATATTCATTCTTCTTCAGATTGTTTTCCCATATAGGTTATTACAGAATATTGAGTAGAGTTCCCTGTGCTATACAGTAGGTCCTTGTTGGTATATAGTAGTGTGTATATGTTAATCCCAGGCTCCTAATTTATCCCTCCCTACCACGTTTACCCTTTGGTAACCATAAGTTTGTTTTTGAAATCTGTGAGTCTGTTTCTGTTTTGTAAATAAGTTCGTTTGTATCATTAAAAAAAAATTAGATTCCACATATGAGTGATATCATATATATGTCTTTCTCTGTCTGACTTCCTTCACTTAGTATGGTAATCTCTAGGTCCATCCATGTTGCTGCAAATGGCATTATTTTGTTATTTTTTATGGCTGAGTAATATTTCATTGTGTATATGTACCACATCTTCTTTATCCATTCTTCTGTTGATGGACATTTAGGTTGGCAATCACAGATCTTTTTGTTGTCTCCATAGTTTTGCCCTTTCCAGAATGTCATAGAGTTGGAATCATACAATATGCAGCCTTTTCTCACTGGCTTCTTTCACTTAGCATTATGTATTTAAGGTTCCTCCATGTCTTTTCATGGCCTGATAAGCACTTTTTTTTTTTTTAGGCTAATATTCCATTTGCTGGATGTAACACAGTTTGTTTATCCATTCACCTACTAAAGGACATCTTGATTGCTTTGGCATTTATGAATAAAGTTGCTATAAACATCCATGTGCAGGTTTTTATGTGGACATAAGTTCTCAGTTCCTCTGGGTAAATACCAAGGAGCGTGATTGCTGAATCCTATGGTAGGACTACGTTTAGTTTGTGTCTCTTCCAAAGTGGCTGCCCCATCTTGCATTCCCAGCAACAGTGAATGTGAGTTCCTGTTGCTCCACATCCTTATAAGCACTTGGTGTTGTCAGTGTTCTGATTTTGGCCATTCTTAATAGGTGTGTAGTGGAATATCATTGTTTAATTTGCAATTTCCTAGTGACATTTGATGTTGAACTTGTTTCATGTGCTCATTTACCATCTGTGTATCTTCTTTGGTGAGGTCTTGGGCTCATTTTTTAACTGTGTTGCCCATTTTCTTATTGTTCTTTATCAGATGTGTCTTTTGCATATTTTCTCCCAGTCTGTGACTTGTCATCTCATCCTCTTGACATTGTCTTTCACAGAGAAGTTTTTAATTTTAATGAAGCCTGACTTACCATATTTTTCTTTCATCGATCATCTTCTTCCAGATTGTGTTGGCTATTCTGAGTCTTTTGCTTTCCATATCAACTTTAGAATCAGTCTGTTGCTATCTATTCTCTGCATATTTTAAAAAACTTTTCTCTTTGGAGTTTTGCACTTTACTATGGTATGTCTCCATATGGATTTCCTTTTGTTTATTCTGCTTAAAAATTGTAGAGCTTTCTGAATCTGAGGTTTGATATCTTTCATTTTCGCTGAAAAATCTTCAGTCATGATCCCTTCAGACAGTGACTGCCCCACCATGTCCTGTCCTCTCTCTGGGCCTTGGGTTAAACACCTCTGAGACTGGTTCACAGTGTCCGCAGCCCTTGGAGGCTCTTTTCTACACCCATCCTGCTCCTCTTTGGGCTGCATTCTGAGTTATTCTCCTGATCTACTTTCCAGTTTATCGATATTCTATTCTGTCATAGAGGATAAAACCCTTCCACTGAGCTTTAATTTTCGATACACTACTTTTTATTACTGGAAGTTCTATCTGGTTCTTTTTCAAACCCATGACATTATTTTGTATAGCTTTCTATCTCCAACAGATATTTCAAGCCTGTCTTTTTAAAAATTTACACATAATGTAGTTTTTAATCTGTATCTTCTAATATCTGAAGTCTTTGACTCATAGTCCATCTCTTTTGTCTGTTGTTTCTGCTGCTCCTTACTGGGTTCAGCCTGCAAAAACAAATCCCATTAGCTGTAAAGGTTTATCTTAGAAGCCAGGTGTCTTTTTCCTTAGTTTCCTCCTCTAATGTCTAGCCCAAGCATGAATCCAAGTGTAGCAGGATATAATAATAGCTTACATCTGCTTCACCTTGGCCTGTAAGGAGGAGGTCTGTGGAAAATGTTGTGACTCATAACTCCAGCCAGTGAGTTGAAGGCGACCTGAATGTCTTCAGGGCTGAGATGATGATGTCAGGATCACTTCAGCTAAAATCAGGGACAAATTTATACCGTCATTTTCATTGAATAATGCCTGTAGTAGGCCAAATGCCTACAGAGTACTTCTGAGGACTAGATAATCAATACAGTTGACCTTTGAACACAGGTTTGAACTGTGTGGGTCCACTCATATGTGGATTTTTTTCAATAAATGTGTACCCCAGGACTACTTGATCCATGGTTGGTTGAATCACAGATGCGGAACCACAGGTACAGAGGAACCACAGGTACAGAGGGTTAACTAACTCTAAGTTCTGTATAGATCTTCAGTTGTGCGGAGGGTTGGTGCCCCTGACCCCTGTGTTGTTCCAAGGTCAGCTGTGTTTCCTCAGCACCTGCATGTCTCTGATAAGCACCCCAGGTGCAGAGCGTAGTGTTCAATGTGTTGTGTAGCGTATGGTGTCCAGGATCTGCTTTCAAATACAGCAACCTCCCCAAATTCTGGGGTGCTGTATGAAACTGGCAGAGTGTCAGTAATTGCTGAAGGTGGGTTCATTGTATACAGGGGGCTTCACTGTAGTACTGTCTCAGCTGTGGAATGTTGGACAGTTTCTCAATAAGAAGCTGTTTTTGCCTCTTCCGTTTAAAGTGTGTTGTGACAGCTTCCTTGGGCCCACTTTCTCTCTGTGTCACCCCAGGCCGACGTGAGGGTGGACAGGGTCCCACGCTGCCCGGTCTGCACTGGCGTTGTGAAGCCCGACATCGTATTCTTTGGGGAGATGCTGCCCCACAGGTTCCTGCTGCATCTGGCTGACTTCCCCATGGCGGACCTGCTGCTCATCCTTGGGACCTCTCTGGAGGTTTGTCAGCAGGCCTTGTGGTGCACAGACATGTGGGGAGGAGGCTGGTGGGACGAGGCAGAGGAGGTGGGGCTGGTGGGACAGACGCTCTGGGGCCACACCTTTGGGAGATGAGTGGATTCAACATGCGAGGAGGCAGAGGTGTTCCCGGCCTCGAATGGGGAGCAGGGAGGACGCTCAGCGTTGGACGTATGCAGGGTGCAGGTGGGCACAGTGTGCAAGGGGAAGGGGTGTGGGAGACGTGAGGCAGGAGCAGGCCTCCCAGGTCGTATCCCAGAGACCGACCTTGTGTAGAAGCAGTGAAACCAGGGATGCAGCTGGTCATCCTCGGGATCAGAGAGACCTGGGGACAGGGACTGAAGTGAGCAGATGTCCAGGAGGCTGAGCACAGTCAGACTGCGGGGCTACGAGAGACGGCAGAGCGGGAACGGCTGAACTCGGAGCCTGGCGTCACTTTGAGGACCGAAGAGAGAGGCGTCTGTCTGTTCCTGGGGGTTAGGGCCTTTGCTGGGGGGGTGGAGTCTGGGTCAGGGATGCTGAGTTCAGTCCTGCACATGTGTGTTTGTGGTGCCTGGGAGATGCATCCGGATTTGAAGCTCAGGAGGCTTCTAAAGGATGTGATGAGACCCTGGAATGGGCTGTGCCTGATTGGATGCAGGCACCAAGGGGCAGAGGGGCCAGAAAGACCTGTGCCCGGGGCCCCAGCCAGTCAGAGGCCCAGAGCTGTGTGCTTTTTCAGTGAATCTGCCTGCTGTGTGCCAGGCCCTGTTGCAGTGTGTGTGCCAGGAACCCCTCAGTGTGGCCCCTCTGTGAGGCGCCGGGCCCTTGCTCTCAGGGAGTGAGACCAGATAGACGAGCTGTCGTGTCACTGGTGAGTGTGGATGAGGAGGGCAGGTAAGATGGTGTGCATGAGCTTTAGCAGGGAGACCCACAGGATCCAGGAGATGTCGGAAGAGAAAGGGGGAGTGGATGAGAGGGAGGCTGGGGTGGGGGGGAACAAGGGCATCGAGACCCGGCGGTGGGAGTGCTACTGAAGAAATGAAACGGATGCTGGGTTTTCTCCATATCCAAGGTCTCACTGTCAGTCTGTGCTGTCCCTCCAAGGCTGCAGGGGCTGTGGCAGAAAGGTCCTGAGGGCTTGGGAGGGCGGGCACTGTGCTCCTCACGTTTGGGCAATTTTTCAGGTGGAACCTTTCGCCAGCTTGTCTGAGGCCGTGCGGAGCTCGGTGCCCCGACTGCTCATCAACCGGGACTTGGTGGGGTCCTTGGCTAGGCATCCTCGGGGCAGGGATGTGGTCCAGCTGGGGGACGTGGTTCACGGTGTGAAAAGGCTGGTGGAGCTTCTGGGCTGGACGGAGGAGATGCGGGACCTCATCCAGCGGGAAACTGGAAAGGTAGGGGCTGCTGAGAGTCATGGGAGGGGCCATCTCTTCTACTCTGGGGTCTGGTCAACCTGGAGTGGCTCCCTCTTTGGCCAAAACAGTAACAGTAATAGGTAATATTGCTGTTAACCCTGTACCAGACACTGTTTGGCGCCATCTGTGTGCTTATGAATTGGGTGCTGTGCTTCTTAATACCTCTGTTTAGAGATGAAGAAACTGATGCTTCGTGCCTGCCGAGTGGCAGAGTGGAGACGAGGGTCCAGGCAGACAGGGCTGTCGTTCTGCAGTCGTCACACTTCAGCTGTCTTTGTGCCCTAAACTGAAGGAGCACTCCAGGATAAGATGTGGTTCTGAAGTTCTCTGAACCTGTGTGGGATGATGCTTTTAGGAGATAATCAGAGTGAGAGGAGTTGACGTATCATCTGCTGAGCGTAGAAAGTCAGAGAGCCTTGATCTCTCTAGATGTCAAACCTCCTATAAACAAGCGAAGTTACAGAAAATGCGGTTTCCCATGAGAATCAGTTAACATGTGTAGCCTTGATGTGAGGGGTTATTTTCTACAGGGGGCAGCATTAAGCATTTGAAGTCCAGTTGTCTCAAAGAGGATTATTTATGACTACAGCCAGGTATAACACTGCTGAAGGTGGACTTCACCAGAATGCTGTAATTTATGTTCTTGCTGGCTTGGGAAACCTCTCACCCTTTGGCCGTGACTGCTTCAGGACTCAGGGCCATGAGTCAGCCCTTTCCTCTCACCTCCACTGGCAAAAGCCCCCAGCCTCTGGCTACAGCCTGATTTCTTACCAATTTGAACCAAAGCAAGAAGAATATGAGGCTTTTTAAAGATATGACTTTGCAGTTATATTGTTTTCATGATATTAGACATCATTGCCTTTCAATCCAGAGTTTGGCTGTTAGGGGTAAGATGTAGGACGGTGCCATTTCTCATCTCATCATATGGGGGAAATAAAGACCATCAGATGTTAAAGTCACATTGCTGGGTCACTTAATGGAAGCAGAGTCTGGCTAACACGGATGCTTACACTTTACACCTCGAGAGGAACCGTAGCAGATGCCTCGCTCACAGGGGAGTAGAGATCTTGGTCAGATCCGCCTGGCAGCTTACATAGGAGCCTTGGGTGGCTGACTTCCTACTTCCATATAACAGCAAGACAAAGTCAAGCAGCCTCTATAGACTTGTGGAATTATAGTCCTATAGGATTTGACCTGTGCTATTTTCTAGTTCCACAGAAATTTGTGTAAAGTTAACGATTTTAGGGGTTGACTTATTTTAAAAGAGTTGCTGTCCAAGAATAAACACTAGGGGATGAGCTGAAGTCTAAGTTGGATTACTTTTCCAAACAGTGAATGCACTTGGGTACATCTCGACTGGTTACTTAAGCGAAGCCCTCCATTTACCCACCCAGTTTTGCCCAGCCCTGCTGGCATCGTCTTAACTTGGTTGAACAGCAGAATTTGCAGACAGAAAAGCTTCCGTTTTAGGAAATAATTCCAGACCCTGAGATGTGCCCAGGTATGTTTTCAGATAATCAGTTTCCTCTCTCCTTTGTGCTCCAGCTTGATGGTTGGGACAAATTAGGAGAGTGAGGGCTGCTTCTCACGCCAGAAATGGCTACACGGGAGCCACTGCCCACTTCTGACGAGCCCTCTGCCTGAAGAACAGCTCGGGCACGCTTACAAATTTTGGCTGAACCAGAACATGCGACCTGAGGCTGCCCCTGGAGTGTCTTCCCAGCTCGTAAGAGTCTGTGCACTCAGGGCCACGCAGCCACAGATGTGCAGGAGCTGCCTGGCCTGACTTTTGCTGAAGCTCTTGATGCCACAGCGTTCTTCTGAACCTCTTGGACTCAACCTCTTGGACTCAGACAAGCTGGAACCCCAGACTGGACTCCATCTGAAGGGCAGGTTCAGCATCTGTCCACTTGGGTTGAGCAGCCCCAGTCACACCCCAGGTGTGGGCCTGGGTCCCAGGTAATGCACTAGGGTTTTCTAGCGCGTTGGCCTCTTTAGGTTTATTTTTGGAGACTGTCCTTCATTTTTGGCATGCAGTAAACTGTAATAGAGAAACTGGGCATCCCTTCATTTTTGTCTCCTGAAAGGGAAGATGAACGTGGAAAGGGGAGCTTGCGGGTGTGTGGGTGTCTTTCCTCTACTGAAACAACCCGAGGACTGAGAACATTTGTCCCTGATTCATCTCGGAGATGGGCATAGTGCCCTCTTCCAGCTCAAGTCCACGGCATCTTCAGAGCACCCAGCACCCCTCATGAAGGTCATCCCATCCTGTTCACGCAACCCCAATGCCTTTCATATATCAACCCCCAGAAACTCATCTGTTCCAGACCATTCCAGCAGCTTCCTGTCTCCCTGTCTCTACTCTCCCCCACCAGGCCTTCTTCCAGTAATGCTGCTAGAATTAACCTCTAAGACAGAAGGCAGTACTTATTTGGAAACCTTGCCTGGCTCCCTGACCTGTGCTCAGGCCACACTGCTGTTTGGGCAGAACATACTGTGGTCTCCCTGCTTCTGTACAGGCCTCTTCTGTGGTTGCCCCAACCCTGCCCCCAGTGCTCCCTCCTTCCTGGCATCTTGTCTTCCCCACGGGGCCCCTGGGCTGGAGCAGATCTGACAGACTCCTCAGGAGACCTGGTGGCCTCACTCTTCAAGAACAAGACACGCATGCTCATCTGGGAAAAGTGCTGAATTGTAAGAAAAACATAATTCTATTTCTACTTAACGTGCCTTTACTTGATATCTTGCACATATATTCACACACACACATTCTTGCCTGGAACTCTTTATTCCAGAATAATGTTTCCGTGAAGCTCTGTGGTGCATGATACAAATCTAGACTTATGGTTTCAGGAGAGACGTTTTCCTTCATATATTTATGGTTGAAACCAGTGGGAAGGATCGAGACTCAGCTGTCACCACCAGAGAACTGGGGCACTGAGCCAGGACCGAGAATGCAAGAGGCTACCAGCCCTGCACTCAGTGGGGACAAAAACAGCAGATCATACCTTGGAAGTGTGTTTCCGGCATTAGCATATAAAGTTCCAGCAGGTTCTTTCCCCTGTGAAATGTGGTGCTTGCCCAACGCCAGCTCTGGGCCTGCATGCCAGCTGTGGAGGTGCTGTGTCGGCCTGCACCCACACTCAGCCCCTGCCCTCCCAAACCCATGTACATTTTTGCCTTCAGTTAAGCCCTGCCCGCAGGCACACATAAAAGAAACCACTTCATTTGCGGAAAGCAAGGCTGAGTTCCCAGAGTTCGTAGGACAAGACCCTCGCAGCCCTAAAGAGAAGAAAATGGACCAAAGGCAAATCACGAATAGAACTCTGGGAGTAAAGAGAAAAGGGTCTCCAAGTTGGGAGGGAGGGATGTGGCTTCTCCAGGTCCTGGCCCCAAGGACTTCTCTGGAAGCAGCACCAGTTCTGAAGGGCGGCAGAAGAGCAGCCGTTCTCAGTCAGGGTCCGAGTCAGCGTCCGAGGAGAGCTGTCCCTCCATGGTCTCGCACATGGCATCCTGCAGGGATGTGAGCTGACCCCGGGGACTCATCCCCATGGGCTGGATGACTCTGTGCCTGCGGGGAAAAGGCGTGGTAGGGATGGGCAGGGGTCCTGCTCACCTCTGGCTGCGACCTTCTGTTCCACCAAGCTGCTCCTGTTTACTGGGGAAGCCTGGGTGGGAACTGTTTCAGTCAGGCCTAAATCCTAACTGCTACCTAAGCTCTGAGACCTTAGGCAGTGTCTTAATTTCTCTGGGCCTCAGTTTTCATCAACTGTAAAAAATGGACCTAATACTGATCTCAGCCCTAACCCTTGGCTAGAGAATTGCCTCCAAGACAGGTGATTTCAAACATTAGTAATGCAGCCCTGCCAGAACCTAAACCCCACTCTGATCCCACTTCCTGCGGCTCACAAGACAGGACGTGGGTCCTTCTCCTCTGTCCCAGCCCTGGGCCCCTCCTTGCCAGGCCACGTACCTGGAGAGCCTGTCAAACATGTTCACCAGCTTCATGGCCTCGTGCTCTTTCTGCTCCTCTGTCATGCCCTCCATGGGGTTGGGTGGCTTTTCCTCTACCCTTCCAGTCACTGGGTTTATGCTGTTTCACAAGAGAGGGAGCATGGGGAACGCATTAGTGACTTTCCAGGACAAAAGAGGGCTGTGTGGGGTGGGTGGAGTTCCTTATCTTCCTGCCTGGGCTTGTAATGGCAAGAAACCCATTTTCCTGGGTGCGGGGAAGGCAAGGCAACTGCAGAAGAGCCCTTCCTCCTGGAGCAGCAGGTAACCAGCTCCTGCCATCTGGACCACCCGGTCCCCCGCACTGCTCGGCCCCCTTCAGCCTGTGTTCTCAACAAAACACCCCGATGTCAGAATACATGTCACTTGGGAACAGCAGCCTGATTCTGTAAGGTCTTACCTGCTGGTCACCCTGTCCTGCCCACCCTACGGGCCCAAATGGGTGTGGGAATAGGAATGGGGGCCGAGTGAGGGCAGCCCGAGGATGTGGGGGGCACACACCTGGCCTTGGCTTCCTTGTACTCGTCTGTGTCCGTGTCCTCGTCCTCCGAGTACTGGCCCTCAGGCCGGCCCCCTGCCATGAGGCCCCTAGCAGCCAGGAGGCCGGCAGCATTCCCGTAGCCTGTGTACTTGATGAATCGGGGCACTGAAGGGTAGGGCAGAGGTCAGTGTGCAAACGTGGTTGGGGAGGGGCTGGAGAGGGGCAGGCAAGGGGCCGGCCCCCCGACTCACCGCTCTCAGAGCACAGGACGAACAGGAACTCGGCTGCCACCCTCTTCACGTCGGTGTCCAGGTGCGTCATGAGGCGAACCAGCTTGTTCCGCAACAGCTCCCCCACCTCGGGCCGGGTCCTCACATCCCGCAGCGGGGGCAGCACCTGGGGATGTAGTTGTCCCTGAGTCCGGGCCCGGAACGACCAGGGTCTCTGGCCAGGGCCTGACCGCGGCCCCTCTGCCCCGTACCTGGGCCTTCAGGAACTTCCTGGCGGGGCGGTGCATGCGGGCACACTCCGTCAGCACGCTCAGCACGGGGGCCACACTCTCCTTCAGCCTGTGCGTCTGCAGAGGAGCCTCTGTCACTGGACTGCGCCCATCTGACTCGAGGCCAGGGGAGCTAGGCACCTGCCAGGATGGTGCTGGCAGGAGGCGTTCGGGACGAGGCCCCACCACAGGGGCCCCAGCTGAGGGGCTAAGAGAGGGCAGTGGGTGTGTGAGAGCTTCGAAAAGGACAGGCGTGGACCCTAACTCGGGGCCATTCACGTGCCCTGCAACTTGAGGCAAATCACTCAACTGCTGTGAGTCTCACGTTCCTCCCTTTACACCAGAATGCTGGGGAAAACAGAGTGTTCCAAGCTGCTAGCCTACCGCCAGCACACAAAGCAGCTCCCAGGGCACGCAGGCAACGTGGAGTCCCCGGGGCCCTACTGAACCTTAGTCCGTCACCCTCTGTAGCTTGCATGATATGTCTGCAAACGCCAGAGGGGCTGGTTAGAGCACTGGCTGGTCAATGCCCTGTGGTGCAGCCGCAGGAATCAGGGAGCCTCTGGCTTGAAGGTCCTGTGGGTCCCCTTAGGGATGCCAAGGCACAGCTAATGCTCATCACCAAGGGCTGCTTGTGCTCAGTGACATTTTGAGTTTAGGATCACAAGCAGGGACTATGGGTGGGCGGGCTTCTCAGGACCACTCGAAGACCCACAAAGAGATCTAAAAAAATGAGTACTTTGCTAGACTCTGAACACTTGTTTCCGTATACTTCTCAGGGAGGAGGGTCCGGGCTCCTGTGTGGCCGGACCGTGGAGGAGCTGGAGCGTCACCTGAATCACACTGGGGAGCTGGTCTCCACCTCCCAGCGTGTACTACAAAAAAGCAGCGACCACAGCTGCTCGGGAAAGCCTGGACCAGAGCCACAGCAGCTCCCCCTGCCCACCTGGTGCAGACGCTTCTCCAGGAAGCTGAGGAGAACACGAATCACATCCATGTTCACTCCCAGGAACTCCAAAGAGCCTTCGTGGGGTTCCAGGGTGAGAAGAACGTCCAGACATTTGAGGGGCAAGTTCCCCAGGAGGTTCACTGTGTGGCTGGGGACAGGTGAAAGGGGCACTTGGTAAATCCAACCCCCAACACAGGTACGACCCTTGCCACCACCTGCTGGGGCCATGATATGAACCAGCGTCAGGGACCTGAGCAACAGCACCAGGTACCAGAGCTGAGGGGAGCACTCCCTGCAAACGCCCAACCTACCACACCTCTGGGTCGAAGCAACGCAGTCAAAAATCAGAACCTGCCTACGCGTAGGTCAGCAACGATGGAAGTGACTAGCGCGCTGCATTGTAGATACTGTACTGTCCGTGACGCTACCCAAAGTCCACCGGCACGTTCCTATCCCCGGACTCACGGCTCGTCCTAGCCGTGTACCGTAAGTGCTGGAGCTCCCCGGAAACACTGACATCCGTGTCACCCAGATGAAAGAAGGCTCTCTAGAGCTAGGAACCACCAGGGGGACCTGCGAGCAGAACGCCCCCCGCACGACAGGCACCACCCTCACCCGTGGAACTCCTCTGTGCGGTCTCCAGCAGCAGCAGCCATCACACAGCGCCGCAGCAGGATCCCCAGGTGCCGGTAAAGGGCAGTGTCTTCCTGACCAAAGAGAAAGGGATTCCTGTGAGAGAGAGAGCCCCACTCGCCCCCACTGCTGCCAGCTGAGATTCTACCGTCTGGCCCACTGCAAGACCACGTGCGCTAATTACACACCTCCTCTACTGTACACCTGGGTGCTTGTCCTCTCCCACGCGACCTTAAGAGGACTCTCCTGACTAAGAACGTTGACGGATCCCCTTGGAGCTGCTCTGCGCTTTAGGCCCACGCTCACAGAGGCATGGTGATGAATCTCTCACAGCCTCCCCCCACCAATCAGCCCTCCTGCCAAGCTGCAAGAGCCAGTTATGCTCTCCAACTCCCCGAGAAAACTTCCTTGAGGGCCCTGTCCCGGATGGCCATCTCCCTGCCTTCTCTTGATAAGCTAAGAGTTCCTCCTGGTCTGACGTGGAGAAATTTGAAGGTACCTGGCAAAGCAGCACGTCCAAGAAACGTCCAAGTTGTTATACCCCACCCTCAGGCTCAGATCAGCTCTCACCTCATCCACTTCCCTCTTGATGGAGTCGAAGGTGATGTTGAAGAGCACTTTGAGGATCTCCATGGCTCGCTCAGTCTCCTGGGGAGGCAGGAGCTCGGGGGGCCGCTCTCCAGGGGTCATTCCCAGCGTCAGCTCCAGCGCTTCGGTCAGCAGGTGCACTCCCTGCAGCTCCTGAAACAGCTGCTGGCGCACATCGGCGCGAAGTGCCGTTAGCAAGAAGAGGAGGCGCAGGTCAAAGAACTGGACGTCGTGCGGGAAGCTGCTCTGGCGGTACAGCCCCACTCGCTCTGCGAGCCTCACCACGAGCCCCGCCTCTGCTGCCAGCACCTGTGCCACGGGGCTGCTTAACACAAGGTTGCACAGGCACTTAAGGGACTCAAGCACAACATCCATGTCCAGGGGTTCGGGGACCGAGCCCTGGGAGGCGGAGATGCCAGCATAGCAGGCAAGTGCCTGCAGGCTCCGGCGGCTGGTGAATGAATCCAGGCAGCTGCGGTCCCTAGACAAGATGCGGATGCTCTGCAGCCAGATGATGCGGCGGGAAGGTGGCAGGCCCTGCTCCAGGACCGAGACCAGCAGCTCCGCCAGTCTCTGTGGGCAGGGAGAAGAGCGGTTCCACCAGGCTCCTCTACCTGGGCCACCCGTCCCTGCTCCTCTACCCTTCGTTGAGCACTCACCTTCCTGTCCTCCTGTTGGGTATCATCAAACGTGAAGCTCTGACAGTTCTGCAAAGAGACCCAGAGGCTCAGGAGGCGCAGGCCCACCGAGGCAGAACCCGGGCTCCGTGGATAGGGAGCTGAGGCCGCAGGCACCGCTCGGAACAGATGGCGCCCCAGCCCCACACACCAGCCCCCACAGCAACTCCTCAGAGACTCGGCGCTCCTCCCCGCCGCGCTCCCTTCCACCCTCAGCCCCTTGCCACGCTCACCACTCACGCCCCCGCCGCCGGCCACGCGTGCGGACCCCACCCGGCCCCACCTCCTCCCTGCACGTCCCGCGTCCACAACTCCCGCTCACCTCCCGGTTGTATGCGCGCAGAGCCTCCATAACTACGTCCTCCTCCCCCGTCTCCACGGCATCCGCAACCGCCCGGGGCTCCATGGCGGCCCCGGGACCCGGCGCCGGGAAAGCGGGAGGCACCTCGCTTCACGGTTCCCGGCCCGCGTCTGCCCGCCCCGCCCAGGCTCGGCGCACGGCGGTGGCCGCGACCGGGCTTGCGCGGCACCGCGGGGCGGGGCCTGGGAGGCGCGCGGGGGAGGCCGGGACGAGGCGTGCGCGGCGCCGCGGGGCGGGGCCTGGGAGGCGCGCGGGGGAGGCCGGGACGAGGCGTGCGCGGCGCCGCGGGGCGGGGCCTGGGAGGCGCGCCGGGGAGGCCGGGACGAGGCGTGCGCGGCGTAGTCTGGGCTGCGCGCGCCTTAAAGTGGCGAGCCCTGGAACAGCCCCCCTAGAACTGGAAGGCTTTGCCGCCAAGTGAGCTTGGGCTTCAAGATCCGACTCGGTGATCGTCCGACCTCTGGGCCCGAATCGTCCCTGAACCGAGCCGTGAGCCTCGCTTCTTGGGCCGGAATTCCCTGTAGGAGAGGACCTCAGTCCCCCACCCCTCCATCACACGAACACCAACACTCTTCTTGATGCACAGAACGAATGAGATGTCCAGGAGAAAGACGAGGTGGAAAGGATTTTGCAACCCCGGGACCACTTGCTTTCTAAACAGGCGTTTGAATGCCTACTGCATGCGAGGAGCCGGGATGCGGGTGAACAGGACCCAAAGGTCCCTGCCTTCGTGCAGCTTATGTGCCAGAGGTGAAGACCAAGAAAAACGGGCAAACGAGACGACTTTAGGCATAGTGTTGTGATCTAATAAGAAAAGGGGCTTGATGGACTGAAGGGAGACCTGAAGAAGTGCCATTTTTGCTGAGACCGGTTGGTACGAAGTGAACCAGGAAAGGATCTGAAAGAAGGTCATGGAAGGCAGAAGGAGTGGCCAGTGCAAAGGTGGGAATGGCCGTGGTGGGAGATAGAAACGTCATTGTTGTGGCTGAGAGAAAGGGGAGAGTGGGGAGGGGAGGTCAGGATGAAGGCAAAGCCTGGTCATGTGCGGTGACTTCCTTGCTGTTTAAGCAGGCACACCTGCTGGTCTGGCCTGGACTCAGTTTACTACTTGAAAAGCAGAGATGATAAAAGTTCCCATTTCAGTGGATTGTCAGGAGGACTAAATGACACACAGCAAATGCTCCATTACGTTGGGTGGTAACCTATAGTCCATCCACTGGGCAAGAAGGCTTTGTTGAGCATCTACTTTGTGTCAGGCCCCTTGTCAGTGCCCGGGTGCAAAGTCAAGAAGCACTGGCTCCTACCGTCCCCACTCCCTTTACGCTCCCACTCCTCTTCCTGGTTTCTTGTTTTCTTCGGAGTGCTTCACCCCTGCGACTTCTGCACTGCTCGCCGGTTCCAGGCACTTTCTAGGCACTGATCTCCACTTTGTCCCGCCGGCAGTAACTGGAGCCGGCCTTCGCACCGAGTCCGCTTCTTAGCCGCACCGCAGCCGGGCGGGCCGGGTCGGGCCTCAGGACCCGGGCGGGGTCGCGGCGAGGAGCCTCTCTCGCCTGGGAAAGGGCCCGTGAGCTCTTCACAGTTAGGACCTGAAGCCGCCTTAGGCGGCAATGGCTGCGGGAGTGTTTTTCGGCACCCTAATTGCCACTAAAGACACTAACCACCCAGGGGTCCCAAGAGCAAAGGGCTCGCCCCATCCCCAAGCCAAGCTGTGGAAGAAACGTCAGGTCCTGTCCTTCCCACTGCCGCACCTCCGCGGCCTGGACCTCGGCCGGAAGTCGGAAGGCCTGAGGCGGAAGGGGCGGGACCGGACGCCACTTCCCGCGAGTGTGCCACGTCAGAGGAGGTTGTGGCCGAGCCGCGTCCCCCGGGTCGGAGCTGGACGGGATGGCGGACTGGGCTAGGGGTGAGTGCGGGAGAGCCGAGGCGGATGGCGGCGGGGCCTGCCGGAACCGACGCCGCTGCCCGCAGGAGCCGCCCTTGCCTGCCCCCCGTCCCGCTGGGTGGCCTCGTCCGGGAGACCCTGGGGGCGGGCGGCGACGGGGCAGGGCGGCCGGGCTGCAGCCAGCAGCGCGGTGGAGGAGTCCCTGGGGCCCTGTGGGCGCTCCTGCCCAGCTGCTCCGTGAAGCTGCGGAGTCCGGAGGCCCGCAGTCCCCACCCCTGCGAGATGGTTCTGTCCGGGACCTCGGCCGGGCCGCCTGGTCGACGGGTCCCGGAGGCTAGCCCCCTCGGAGTGGGGGCTGCGCGTGATGAGAGGGCCCAAGCAGGCCGCGTACGGACTCGGGCTTGGGGTGCCCTACTTGCCCCCTGGGAGCCCCTCTTCTCATTTGCCAAGTGGAATGCTGATGCTTGTTTCGCTGGGCTGTTGTGCCCTTTAAGGAATTAATGGATACGAGGGGTTGGTAGGACGCCAACGCCTCTAATTTTGGGGCCTGTACACATTCGTGGTTCTTAGGGCTGTGCTCCTATTAGATAAGTCTCATTGAGGCATCTGGGCCAAGGCAAATATGCACTCTGAACTTTCGGGGAGGCGGTTGTCACCGACCTGATAGGATGGTAATTTTAAATCACCAGGCCCAGCCCCTGTCGTGGGCCAGGTCTCAGCAAACACCGTGCTCTGGGTGTCATACAAGGCCCTGTGTGGGTTGCAGAAGTGAGCAGACCTAGACCCTGCTCTTGGGATCAGTCTCAACCTTTGTTACTAAGGCTTTCCTAAGGCTTTACCAGAGTTCACTGGTTTTCTCTGACAACAGGTTCTGTGTACGTCACTGGTGATATCCATGGAGGGATGGTACGGGTTTTGTCACAGAATGTCAGAAAGTGCTGGTTCGACTGAGCCCTTTGGAGGTGCCTACGCATCCCAGCCTGCATGAGTACACAGGACATGTGCTCATGCACACTTGTTTATACAGCCTGTCTTGTGTGTGGAGTCCACGCGTTGGATCCTGGGTTAGGGCGGGACCTGCTCAACAGACTCAGGAAGGCCCAGTACCTCCGGACACCTGACTGAGCCAGATGGGATTGGAGTGAGAGCCCTGAGGCCACAAAGGGCTGAGGTGCAGGCGTCCAGGGGATGCTCGTGGGTGGATGCATGCCCTCAAACTCTGTCTTTTCTTGCAGCTCAGAGCCCCGGCGCTGTGGAGGAGATTCTAGACCGGGAGAACAAGCGGATGGCTGATAGCTTAGCCTCCAAGGTCACCAGGCTCAAATCGGTCAGTGGTGGTCCCCTCCTTTTGCCTCCACCTAGCGTCCTGGAGGGGGTGTCAGAGGGAGGGTGAAGGCCTGGAGGGGTTTCAGGTAGTTCCGTCATCCTTGTGCCGTCTGTGGCACACTCACCTGTGTGCGGCCCAGGTGGCATTTGGATCTCCTGACCTCTGCTGGTCTTGTTGGGGGTCAGGTGCTGTCCACTGTGTTTGTCCTGGCCTGACCCTGCCTCTTCTGTGTTCTGACCAGCTGGCCCTGGACATTGATAGGGACGTGGAAGACCAGAACCAGTACCTGGATGGCATGGTAAGGGTCTGTGGTTTGCGAGTGTCACGGTCACCTCTGCTCCCCACCACCTGCTGTGCAGGCCCCCACGTGTGTGTGTGTTGTGGAGTCGCCGCCCCTGTGTGATGATGATGGGATTCCTTTCTCAGGACACGGATTTCACGAGTGTGACGGGCCTCCTCACGGGGAGTGTGAAGCGCTTTTCCACAATGGCACGGTCTGGGCGAGACAACCGGAAGCTTCTGTGTGGTATGGCCGTGGGCCTGATCGTGGTCTTCTTCATCCTCTCCTACCTCCTGTCGAGGGCAAGGACGTGAGCCAGTGGGAGCTGGCTTCTGCGGGTGCCTCGGTCAAGCACGGTCCGCCTCTGCCTGGCGTCCTGGGCCAGAGGACTTAACGACAAAATACTCCTTTGAAACGATGATTGTGGCTTAGGAATCTTGTTCCTGTGTGGCTGGGAGCCTCTGACCCAGTGAGCTTGTGTTAGCTGGTCCCATGTGTGCAAGGGGCCCATCTTCCTGGGGTAGCCAAGGCCCCTCCCTCTGCCACCTTGGATGCTAGAAGCTCCAGCAGAGTCAGGTCCAAGCAGAGCAGCTGGGAATCCTGGACACGGTCACCTGTGAACAGCAGCTCTTCCCCTGGCCCTCGAGTTTCTGAACATCTCGAGGTTCTTCTACGCTGTTCTTGTCTGGGCGAGGCCACGTCTGGTATTTGAGATGCTCGGCGCTGACATAGGAAGGGGTTGTGGCGGTGAACCTCGAATCATCGCTGTCACCTTCAGCCGAGTGTTCTCAACCCAGAGATGGCAGTTGCTCCTGCCCAGAGCTGCTGGGCATCCGTGGACCAGTGAGAGTCAAGGGTCCTGCCGAGAGGCCTCTTCCTGCCTTCCAGTCCCGCAGCTGAAGCCCGACCCTCAGGAAAGGGCAGGGGTTGTGGATGGAGTTGGGAACTGCAACCTTCGCTGAAAGCATGGGGCTCACATTCTGGTGATCTCCCAGCCATGTATCCAGGTGCAGAAAGTGATATTTTCTCACGATTCAAGATCTATCCAGAGCACCAGAGATCTATTTCCAGGAGACCAGATCTCTAGAAACAAGCCCATCTGGCATTTCAGAGTCAGGCAAGGTGTGAGGAGGGACTTTTGGGGGTGTAGACAGCAGGCTTCCAAGTAAGGGCTCTTCGTGGGACTTGTAGGTCAGTTTCTGAGGGTCGGCGGGCAGTTTCCACCAAGCCCGGCCCTTCCACTGCAGTGTCTGCCCCCCTCTCCCTGGGCCCTCAGCACCCACTTGGTCAGTCCCCTGCTCACTCGAACCTCGAACTGAACCACAGACCCAGCCGGACCAGTGGCTTCTTACCCCACTGAGACCCCAGTATCCTTGTCTTCACAAAAAACACTTGTAAGAAACGAATCATAGGCTCTGTGTCCTTCCCTGCCCTTGTTCCGACCTTCTGGTTCCCTAGTCAGCCCCCCTTACTCCCTGAGGACTCCTGGCTCACTGTCCGCCTCCCCACACGCTCATGCCACGTGTGGTCACACGCGTCAGCCACGGCCTGGGGCCTGTCAGCTGCCACCCCACGTTGCTGGTCTCTGGCCCCGGGCACCGCGCCTCCCCCTCGTTCTCCGCCCGGCAGGCCGGCTTCTCCTCGCACGCTTGCCTTGGTGCCCTCCCTCCCGCTGTACCTGCGACCTGAGTGCGCTGTCTCGTCCAGTGTGTGCTTGTGTCTTCCCCGGTGAGACTGCCTTGCTTGACCCCGTGTCTCTGGGGCTTGGCTGTTTCCCCGTCCTCCTGGACGTTCCTTTGCAGGCCTCTGGTCCTGCCTTGACCCCCGTGTGCGCTGTGGCTCTGGCTTCGCCTGCTTCTCATCTCACACCGAACCTTGTTGCGGGGCCTGGTCCTCTGGCCACCAAGCTCAACAGCTGCTGCCCGTGCCGTGGCTCCATCTGGTCGCCGCAGGCCCTGCAGATACACCCAGACCTGAGCTCCGTGGCCCCCACCTTTTCTGGGCCTGCTCACCTTGCTTCCTGAGAACGTGGCTCAGCCATGGCAGCCTTCCCCCCGCAGATGCTTTTACGTGGTGTGCCCCCTGGTCTTGCCAAGACAGACCAGGAATTTAGAGTTTGCCTTCAGGGTGGCACACTGGCTGCTGTGTTCTCTCCTCAGGTCTCCATCTGTGCCTCCCCACTTCTCCACCTCCACGGCTCTTTGCAGCCCTTCCAGCTATTTGGGGGTCTGGGTTTTAGTTTCTTTCTGGTTTACTTTCTTGCTTCTTACTCTCATCGTGTTAGGTGAATTCCTGAAGGGAGCATGGCAACCCTGCTGCCGCTGTGTCAGCAGGGTTTCCTGTGGGGCCTTCACCCTCCTGCTCAGCCCTGTACACTGAGCACCTAACCCTGTGGGTAAGTGGGGTTTGCCGATTTTGATCCCGGAGACCATAAAGCAGGACTTGGAGCCTCCCTCTGTGCCAGGTGAGGATGAACTGCCAGGCTCTATCCCATAATTCAAGGACAAGACATCTAGCAATAAAAATTAGGAATAAACAGCTTCGTGATGAAGTAAACACATAGCTTTTGGCGTTTTCATTTCTTTGGGGGCTTTAGATAGCTTTGTGTGGAACTGACTCTGGTCCATAAACTGGCCGTGGGCACCAATGGTCTCGACTCTGCCGCTTTCCTTCTCCTGGGTCCCTTGTCCCCTCCTCACTCATCCCCTCAGGCGGGCAGACGTGAGCTTGCCGCTTCCTGCTGCTGGACCTTCCTTTGCGCAAGTTTCTGTGACTCGGATGGGGAAGATGATAGCATTACCTCTTCAGGATTAAAGGAATACATGTGAGGTATTTAGAACAAGTAGCCTGACACAGTCACAGCTGAGTGAGGGTCAGCAGCTGTACGGTGCTTAGTGCAGCTGCAGCCGGCAGCCCCACAGGGGTGACGGTTGCCTGCCCAGGGCTAGGGTGAAGGTTAGTCTTCATTCCTCAAGGCTGGCCTTGGACTCCAGGGCACCCTCTGGAAATGCCCCTCTTCATCCCAGCTCAGACACCCCCTTCCCTTCCCAGATCTTATGCTTCCCGTGTTATCTTTGATGTTTAACAGATCACCTTCGAATGTAGTCACTTAAAGCTGCAGTAATAGTTTATGTCTCATGGTTACTGCTGGAGTTTGAGACAGGCACAGCGGAGACAGTTGCCTCTGCTCTATGATGTAAGGACTCCTTTTGGAGACAAGAGGCTGGCACTGCCACTTGCTGAAGGCTCACACACATCTATAGGTCATTGCTGGTGTGAGCCGAGGGCCCAGCTGGGATCACTGTGTCGCCATGTGTTGAGCTTCCTTACAGCATGGTGGCTGGTGTGAAGGTGAGCAAAGAGAAGAGGGACATCCAGGCAGAAGCTGTTTTCTTTGTATGTTGCATGGCCTGGCTTCAGAAGTCACGTAGCATCACTTTATTCAGGACGGTCACAGGCTCTACTCTGGATTCCAGGGGAGGGACACAGACCCCATCTCGGCAGGGGAGAGTCAGTCACACAGGGAGAGGGCCACATGGGAGGGGACGAATGCAGGTGTGACCGTCTTTGGAGGATACAACAAGGCGCAGAGGGCAGCGCTCGAGGCAGAATCAGAAGGGCAGGCACAGCAGCGTCGGATGTTCCTGAGCCCTCCTCGCTGCTCAGACCCCAGGCCCTGGAAGCTAGGGTGGGACCCGACATGGGCTGGCATGATCGCCTAGGGGGCCCCTTTCTGGAAAACCTTAATCCTCCTTCAAGGCAAGCCATTGCTAACGGATCCGTGATTTATTGTATATCTGGGCACAGCAGGAAACACGTTTAGCAGATGGGAAAGCATAGGAAAAGTAGCTGGTCACAATTGTTCGAGCAAGCATGCTCTGCCCTGCAGGGCCAGGCCGGCTGCAGCCCAGCTGGTAGAGGAGCCGCCCAAAGCCCTCAGCTCAGGGAATCTGTTGTTGGGGGGACATGATGTGCAGAGGCTTAGCGTGACGGGTAGGGCAGGGCCAGGGCTCTTCCACGTCCACGACCAGGGGTGTCATGTAGTCAGAATGTTTGATGCCAAAGGTGACGATGGGGGCGCAGGGCTTGGTCACTGTCACCTGGGAGAGGAGAGGCTGTGAGGGGCCAGCACCCCTGCCCCCACCCCACAGGCTCTGCCCTCACTGGGGCCGGGGCTGCTGTACCCCCTAAACCCCCGGCCAAGGTGACCAGCAGGAAGTCCACACTGCCAGGCCTGACCACAGAGCCTGGTATGTGGTGACAGTCAGCATCACTCACCGTCACCAGTGTCTGGGGACACTGGGGACACAGAGCCTGCCGACTGGGGAAGGCTGGTGGTGGCATGCACAGTGTTCTGATGGTGCCTGGCCCCCGTGACCCTTGCAGGCTTACAGGCCCGCCCCCACCTGACCCCTGCGGCCGTGTCACCCCGCCCATCCCCACCCCACCCCTCTGGGCCGTGCTCTTGCCAGACCTTCTCAGGGCTGTGGGCTCCTGGTCCTGGCTTGAGGGTCTTGTCCCCCGGGGGCTCCACTCGGGCCGCCATGGTGTACTGTGGAGCCTTGAACTTAGTCACCTGGACATTGGTCTGGCGGTAGGCTGCCGGACCTGGGGTCTGGGAGGTGAAAGAGGCTCACTCAGGCTCGGCCTGCCAGGGCGTGCGACGCCAGAGGGCAGGGGCCGGCATCAGACACCGGGTTTCAGGCCCCAAGTCACCGTGTGTCTGTGTGTCAGGGGACTCTTCTGTCTCCAAACGATGGCCACACCATGTGACAGTACCCCAGTGCTGTGGGGCCCTTCTCTGTGTGGGATGTCACCTTCCCTTCAGCCTCGCTGTGGCAATGACACCCCAGTCTGTTCCAGCCCCAGACTTGTCCCTTCCGTGAGTGAGAGAGAGGACTCTTCCCAGTTGGGGACTCAAGGGCCTTGGGCTGGTGAGGTCAGCGGTGCTGTGATGCCACCTTGCCAGTCTCCCCAGGCTCCCCAAGCTCCCGGGTACACAAGCACCTCAGGGCCTTTGCACTGGCTGTTTCTGCAGCCAGAACCCTCCTCCCCAAAATACGTCACAGCTTATTTTTCTCCTCTTCTCAGCTGCTTCCTGCCTCAGACTGCAGGCAGCTCCCCACACACCCGTCCCCGTCCGTCTCTCCTCAGCACCATCAGTCTCCATGCCGAGTCTCGGCCTCTTCGTCCTCGTCCACCGTCTGCCCCCCCTCACCTCTGGGATGTAAACCAGTGGGGGTGGGGACAGACGTGTGGCAGGCTCCAAGAGGAGGAAGGAGCTGAGGGGCTTCGGGAGGATGGGGGTCAGGCTGGTGGGTCCTAGGTTCTGGGGGAAGGGGCCCGATGGGCCATCTCTCTAGGGGGTAAGCCCCAGCCGGGCGACCCTTGCCTTGTACGGGTCGTCACTGAAGCTGCCCAGCTTGCTGCGGCCCTTGATGGAGAAGGCGGGCTGGGAGGCCTTGCCGACAGTGTGGGGCCCCATCACCACGGGCAGCATGTAGGCAGCGGGGCCTGTTGAGGGCACAAGCACCGAGTCTCAGGCTGGACGGAATCCTGTGCCCAGAGTCTCCACCCCCATCAGGCCAGCCCCCCTCACCCGCCCTGCCCGGGATCCTCGACCCGGTCAGCCACGGGCCATCGGGGCTGCAGCAGACCTGGGGTGCTGTCCACTCGGAAGGTCTTGGTTCGGGCAGAAATGGAGTGGCTGGGCGCCAAGTTGAACACATGCTTGGTAGATTTCTCTGGAAAGTAGTGGCCTGGGGGTGGGGGGAGGAATGGTGTGGGTGCTGGGACGGGGAGGACCATCCAACAGATCCACACAGATGCCCGGCCCTGCTCGGGCAGTTCTAGGAAGACCCCCGACGTTGCGGGAGTGGGGCCTCTGGGCCCCAGTGAGTGGCGACAGGGATTGTGCCGGGGTGTCCATGATGGAAATGCTGGCTGCAGGGGTGGGGGGAGGCAGGGGCTGTTTTGAGAAGGAGGGCGAGTCTGACTTGGGCACTAGGGTCTCAGAGGTTGCGCTGGGGTCACAGCTCCACCTCCAGGCCTGATGGTATCCCTTCATGAGGAGAAAGGTGGGTCAGGAGGGTGGGGACGGCTGTACCCCTCACACCCTGGCCCCACCAGGCCTGCAGTGGCTACCAGCAGGGTTGGGCGGGGCTGGGGCTGGGCCAGAGTCCCTCACCAGGGCCGGGAGTCAGCGTGGTCTTAGTGCAGTAGCGCCCCAGGATGGAGTAGGAGGGGCCGAGGTCCTTGCCAGTCCTCAGTATCTTGGGGTTCACGCTGTAGCGGGGCCCTGGGGAGCAGTTCTCTGCCAGGAGCATGGGGGCCCCATGGAAGCTGTAGGCCGGTGCACGCAGCTTGTTGGGCGTGTGCTTCACAAAGCCTGTGGGGCAGGGGCTCTGAGCAGCTTGGAGCCAGACCCTGCCTTTCTCCCCCCAACCCCCCATTGACCCCAGAGGGGTTGATGGGCTGGGAGTCAGGGATGAGCCCTGGCCGTCCCCGGGCCACCCCCAGACCTGGCTCCTGCCCCCTCCCAGGCTCCCAAGCGCTTACCTGTGGTGGGTGGAATCAGGTACTTGGGTCCAGGGCTGCTGTAGAGGGCCATGATGGGTCCCCGGGGGCGATGGGGCCTCCAGGTGCCCACCCATACCTCCTCCGCCATGACTGGCTCTGTCCATGGATGGGAGGGTGACCAGGTGCTAGGAGGCCTGGGCCCTCCACCCGCATCACTGCCTTTGCCCCCACTGAGGGGCAGAACTGCAGGCCACAGCCTCCTCAGTGGGGTCTCGAGTTGAGGCCCAGACTTCAGAGCAGTGGGAGATCCTGCCGCACCAACCCCCCAAGAGGAGGAGCATCAGAGCCTCGTGGACAAGCTCGTGAGAGCTGTCTCCTTCAGCACTCATGGGCCACCCCACAATGGCTCTGAGGGGGTCTGCGCAGGTTCTTCCTGCTCAGGGGACCCTGGGCATGACTGGGCAAGGAGCAGTGGGCAAAGGTGGGGAACTTCTTGGATGAGGCTGTGCCATGGGCTGAGCAGGGGTCTGCTCTGGAGGGGCCCTTACCTCCTTAGTCCAGGAGCAGTGCTCAGAGCAACCTATGGACCGAGCCTTCTCAGAGGCGACCCCGTCGCACTGGCCTCGGTGCCAGGGACTTCCAGAAAAGGAGCACGGAGAGGAAGCCCTCTCCCTCTCTCTCCTCTCCCCCTGGGGGCTTCGAGAACTGGGGAAGGCTCCCGGTCCCTGAGCTCTAGAATGTGGCTCTGTGGGGTGGTGGGTTCTAGATCACTGTCTGTGTGATGGAGACAATGGCCTCAGCCAGTGGGACCCACCCTGCCCCGCCCATGCCTGGCTCGCGACCCGGGCCTTTGCTCCTTGTTGCAGGGTGCAGGCCAGAGGCGCAGAGGGCAGGAAGGGGACAGCTAGGTCCTGGACTAGGACAGTGAGGCCATGAATCAGAGGGGCCCAGAATCAGAGTGGCCGAGGAGTAAGGTCCTCAGGGGCAGAGCTGAACGTCCTCAGTCCTGCCCCCGGGGAAGGACTGAGCTGGGGAAACTGAGGCAAAAGAAGACTCTGGCTGTTGGGGATCCTGGGATCCAGGGTGCAGTAGGGTCTGCCCTGGTTTGGGGTGGGGGCAGGAGTTGGCATTGGAAGCTGCTGCTCTCCTGAGGGACCTTTCCCTGACCCTGCTCTCCCTCCTGCACCATGGTGGCTGTGCCCACCCGTCGGACCCCGAGTGTCCTCATTAGCATGTTCTTCTTGGGGCTCCGGCTGGGGCTCCGTCTCTTTCCTTGGGTGACTTCTCAATCCCCTGGACCCGTGTCATGTGTATATTGTGCACATTTATTGTCTCAAAATGATAACCTTCAGATGCAGAGCGCCCGCACCCAGCCTCTTCCCCCAGCCCTGGCCACTTCCTCTCTCTGGGGCTCTTTGCCCCTCCCCGCTCTGAGCCCCTGCCCCCAACCTCTGCCTCCGTAGGCCTTCTTGTGTCCTGATGCCTCCCTGCAACCACATGTGTTGTCTATCTGTCTGTCTTGCTTTGTCCACCTGCCTACAAGGGCGTCTGCCTGGATTTCTGTTGGTGGGTCTGCCCTCTATGTGGGGTTTCTGATATGTGTGTGCTCCGCTCACACGATCCTGTGTGTGAGCCTGTAGTTGTGTGCCTGAGGGTGGGGAGAGACAGGAGCCAGAGCCTGAGCTGCAGGAGGCTTTACTGATTGGATGGCTTGTGGATAAATCCACGCATAGGGAAGTGGTAGGGGTGTCGTCGTCATGGTTGCTTGTGCGGCTGGTCCTACGGCTGCTTGGAGCCACATCTGGGGTCCACTACGCATCGTCCTGACTGCCCAGCACTTGCACCTGGAAGGCAGACGCGTGTGGGCCAAGAGGCCTGGGGTTCCTGTGCCCGGTGATCAGTAACTAGAGAGCCACAGCTCCATCAGACAAACAGGCCCAGGCCAGCCTCTGGGGGGATGGTGGGCTCTGGCACATTGCAGCCAGTGCCCTTCCAGCAGCTGGAGAAGTGGGGTGTGCGCATGTGTGTTTGCATTTGTGTGTGTGTCAGGTGTGAGCATGTGCGTATGTGCGTGTAGGGGGAGGCTGAGGGCTGCTCTGCAGGCAGTGAGGTCTGGGATGTCCACCCCTGCTGGCTGGCTGAGGCAGGTCAGGGTGTCTGTGGGGTGCTGGGGTATGGGGTTGCTGCACTGGGTGGGTGATGAGGGGCTATGGCATTTGGTGGAGGGCCTGAGGAGTAGGACTGTGGGTCCTGCTAGGGCTGCAGGCCTTTAGGGAGTGGGGTGCCCCCCTGGCCACGGTACCAGCAGCTTGACCAGCTCCGCCTTGTGCATGGGCCGCAGGCCATCTACGCAGGACTTGAGCTCGGTCACCGCCGCCTTAGCATCTGCACTGACGTCGCACTTGCCCAGGGGCCCCTCATAGAGCTCCTCTGCGGATCCCAGTAGCAGCGTTTGCAGGAAGTCGATGAAAAACTCGTTGTTGTCCTCCCCCGTGGCCAGCCCTGTGTTGGGGTGAGATGAGGCCAGGCCAGGACTCCTTCCAGCTCCACCCCCAGACCTCCCACTTCTAACCTCAGCGGTCTCCAGACCTTCCCCATCAATGTCCACCTCACCTGCTCCAGATCTTCCTCCAAAACATCCCCCAGCTCCACCTGCCTGAAGACCCCTCCTGTCACCCTAACCTCAGCTGCCTCTTTCCGCTCTGGGTTCCTTAGCGTCACTGAGGAAGGAAAGCCAAGCCTCTGACTCAGTGGGAATTTCCCCTCCGTGTGAGGTTGGCTGACCTGGAGCTTGGATCAGGGTCAGGGTCAGCCTGGGCTGGGCTGGGTTGGTGACATTGGGCTTGGTGGTGACACAGGGGCTGGGAGAGAGGTTGAGCTGGGCTGGGGTTGGGGTAGGGTTGCCTGGTGACTGGGGTCGCCAAGGGCACCAGGGTCATTGCCCACATCTGTGTTCTGTGATGGAGGTGGGTTGGGGTGCCTGGGAAGGGGGGCACCAATCACTGCGGGGCCCAGTGCCTGGATTTCTAGCTTCCCACGTTCCCGCCCATTTCCCCCCGACACCAGGGGCCCCCGAATGTGCTGGAAGCACCTGTCAGCGCACAGACTCGGCACGGCTGCAGAGCAAGGTGAGCGCCACCAGCCACGAGCGGGAGGGCACTGCTCCCCTTCACTGCGGACCACGCAGGCTCCTCAGGAGCTGCCTTGGCCTGCTTTACGCCTCACACAGGCACCGGTCCTGGGGGCGGGTCCGACCTGCCCAGCAGGACCCAGCCAGTGAGAGCACCGGTGGGGCAGCCGAGGGTGTGTCCTCTCCCCCTGCCCTGCAGTGGGTGCCAAGGAGCAAGGGGCCTGGGGTGCTCTGTGAGGGGTGCTTGGCAAATGTTTGGGGTGAGTGGACGGAGGTGAGGGGGCGACGTGAGCCTGGTCAGCAAGGAAGGGGGTTGCGGCTGGGGATGCTGAGGGCCTCTGGCCTCGCTTGGCTTGTGGCTGAGAGTGGCAGGCTCTTGGGCTAGGCCCAGGCCTTTCTTCTGGGGGAGGAATCCCCCCTCCACTCAGCATGCTTTGTGGGCCAGCACTGGGTTCTGATCCCTGAGACAGCCTGGAGGTCTCCACTGGGGCAGGGGTGGGGGACTTCCTGGGGTCTGCAGACCTGGGCGGTAGGAGATGGGCCCAGGGCCACGGGAGGCCCGAAGTGGGCAGCAGCCTCCAGGGGATGGAGGGTGGGCCTGAGAGTGACTGAGGGACGAGGAGCTGGGCCATCTCTGGGACCTGGTGGGATTAGTCACTTGCAGGAAGTGAGGCGGGGCTGCAGTCTGACTCAGCTTCCTTCTGTGGTCATCCAGCCTGGGGAAGTCTAGGATCTGGGGGAGACAGTCCAGTGCTATGATGGAGAAAGGGGGCTGGGCCCATTACTAGACCGCCCCTAGAGCAGTGCTGCAGTCCTGGCCCTTATGCCGTGGACCCTCTTCTCCTGTCCCATGCTGCCACCTGGTGGCCAATGGCATCCTGCAGGACAGGCCCACTCTCCACAGGGTCCCTGTGAGGATCCAGGGTTTCAGGCCCTTCCTGGCCCCCGGGGGCTCCTCATTCAGTACTGACACCTCCAGATCAACCTTGTCCGGATTGGTTACCCTGTCTCTGCTTGTCACCCTGCCCCTCACTTGCCTCCAGCCATTCCTGAGTCTGTCACAGACCACAGACCCTTGTCCTGTGTCCTCTGAGTACTCAGAGCTTCTCATCCACTTGGGTGTCTGTTTATAACAAATAGTCTGTAGTCCCCTTTGCTACCGTGAAATGAAATCCATGGATGATATAACCTACTTATACTCATAATTCCAAGAATATAGGAGAAATAACGTGTAATGAGGTCATCTGTAACAAGACAATGTGGCTTCATGGGTGAGACTGCTTTCAGCAAATTTGAGCCCCTCCCCATCCCCAAAGGCCCAGGGGGTTCTGGTCAGTGGGACAGGCCTTGCTCTGTTTGTGCTTTGATGGTCCCATCATCTTCTTTAACTTAAGAGTCCTCTGGCTGCTTGCTGGGTCACCTGGAGAGATGTTTAAAGGTGCTGTCCCTGGGCTGTGACATAGTCCAGACTCATGGAAGGCAGGGTTCCGGGGGCAGGGCCTGGACATGTGCCCTTCTGAATCCCTCCGGCCCCAGTGGAGACTGTCCGCCCAGCGTTTATTCCCTTTCCTCTGCACTTTTCTCCCGGTCTCCAGAGTGCTGTGTGTTGGTTTGATATGATTTCAAATGCACTTTTTTATGACTTGAGTGAAGTTGTTTTAATCCAGCTGTTTATGACAAAGACCAAAACCAGTTTTTTTGGGAAGAAAAGTTGTTTTGATTTAAGAATGGAGTGAGCTGTGTCAGGGTCACTCCCTAGCAACAGGCCACTGGATGCCGGCTCCTGGTTGGTCAAGCCGACTCCCTCGAGAATCTCACAGAAAAGGTACACCTCGACTAAATGTGGACTTTATTCCTGTCATCTCCCCTTGTGTGGGACAACAGTGTAATTAATCTGTCGTTTGTTTGGATTATGTTATTTTGTTATTGGCTTATTATAAAGAGACATTATCCTGTATGCTATTGGCTTGAGCGATTATTGTAACTCCCGCCGTGAACCTGTGTTGAATAAACTATTGGCAAAGGCAGTCTCAGTCCCTGAGAGTGATCCGCCGCCCCCTCCCACAACAAAACAGCTGCCCCGACTGGAGGTGGGCTGGGTGCCCTCCTTTACTCCATTTGGATTTTGCGGTTTTTCTTTTTCCCCAAACGCCAGCCCCCTGGAATCACATGCTATTGAACGTTGCTCCTGCAGCCCTTCACAGGCGCTGTCAGCTACGGAATCCCCAGCAAGCTCTCACAGTTGCTGAGGATTTGAGCCTCTCAATTCTATCTTGCTTTGCTCACTCCTCCAGGTACCATTCTTTTTTTTTTGCGGTACGCGGGCCTCTCACTGTTGTGGCCTCTCCCGTTGCGGAGCCAGGGAAGCCCCAGGTACCATTCTTGGTGACTTTGCTGTGCACATACCTAACCCATCCCACACCTTGACCTTCGTTCCCCGGCCTCCTCCCCTCCTGTGGTGTTGCCCTCCACCCGCTTCAGTCAGTCACTGTCAAGGTTATCCCCTGGTCTTTGCAATACCAATAACTGCGCTCCCCGCTCAATTTCTATTTCAGGTGTCCCTGCCTGTGGCCATGTCCTTTCCGTCAGCTCGCTGCCTCTGGTGCACAGCAGTTACTCGGGAACCGTCACGGTCCTGCACATCCAGTCCACCGGGCCTGGGTCTACCGCACCACGGTTAAGAACGTTCCCTCGCTCACGGCCAAACCCCCTTCCCGTCCCACGCTCTCCCCCGGCACTGGATAACTGCACCTCTTCCTCTCCACTTGCCCACTCAGCAGGGTGTGCTGACCTCATGGCAAGACCTCGCCTTGGGTGGGGCCTTAGTGCTGCCCATGACTTCTAGATTCCCAGGATGGGTGTCCTCCCATACTTTGAGGTGGCTATTGTCACACTGCCCCTCCTGTCTTACCCTCTGGGCCTCAGCTCTTAATTTCATCGAGAAACTGAATAGGTCAGAAAAAAAACTACACATAGTCTTATCACCAAATCTATCAACCTGCCTTCATTTCCAGGTTTGTGTTTCTTCCTGTATCAAGAGAGGACCTGTCTTCACGCATACCAATGGCAACCCTCCTCCATTACTTCTCCCCACATGAAGGCTTTGTCATCTCTTTCTGCAGTATCATGTTTTTATCTCTACTGCATCTTTCTCAGTGTGACAGGGAAGAGCCAGTTTTGACTCCCTGTTGGATCTGTTTCTTTGACGTTAACCTTTGCTTTTCATTGCTTTTGTTATCATAATCATCCATAGTGGCCTGCCTCAGGGAACCCTGCCCCTCTGCCTGAATATTAAACTAAAGTGCCTCTGTTCAGCTCACAGGGAGACAATCTGACCCTGCCCACCTGTGAATGGCTGCAAGAAAGAAGAAAGTAACACATCCCCTCACCCGTTTTGCAAGACTGATAGTCCTTTTTACTTTGCTTCCTCACCGCCTCTCCCTCTCTGATTCTATAAAAGAAGGTGGCATCCAGATCCCTAATAAGACGGTTTTGGGGCCCCCTAGCCCGCCATCTTCTCCGTCTGCAGGCTTTCCGGGTGACCTCATACTCCTTGCCTCCACACCTCGTCTCCGGTTTACTGGCCTGTCGTGCGGCGAGCAGAGCGAGCCTGGACTCGGTAACGTCATCAGCATTTACTCATGTTATAACATCAGCCATCTGTAAGCAGGACACAGCACAACAAAGGCCACCCCCTTAGCACCAGTGCTGCAGGCTTCCCCGTGGTCCTCAGACCACTGTCCCCTCGGCTGTATCTCACCCTGAGCCCCAGGAGGCTCCCAGCCTTTGTATTCAGGTTGCATTTGGCTAACGGGAAGGGACAAATAGATTCTGCATTCATGAACGTTCTAGGCATGGATCTTGTTCTGATGGAAAATTACAGTCAAAATGTTCTTTAAAAAAAACCCCACCAGGGCCTCCCTGGTGGCGCAGTGGTTGAGAGTCCGCCTGCCGATGCAGGGGATACGGGTTCGTGCCCCGGTCTGGGAGGATCCCATATGCCGCGGAGCGGCTGGGCCCGTGAGCCATGGCTGCTGAGCCTGTGCGTCCGGAGCCTGTGCTCCGCAACGGGAGAGGCCACAACAGTGAGAGGCCCGTGTACAGCAAAAAAAAAAAAAAAAAAACCCCACCAGGTTCTATCAATTCATAACATGTTTGGTTCTAATTTTCAGAGACGTGCAGATACCAAGATCACATTTGTTAAATTATGGAACTCATCACCGCAACCTGCAAGGGCTCCGTTCTTCTAGTTTTTGAATATTTATTTGTGCCCTATGACCTTAGGTGCCCTCATGAAAATATGTGACATTCCGTTCTGGGACAGAAATATGAAGGTTATTAAACACTGAAGGTATCAGACAAATCAGTATGTCAGACTGTCTGATTCACCTTGTTAATGAGGCAGGACGGAAAACGGCTGCTTTTCATGTAGAAACACGGAGAGTTCATTCGGTAGTCAAATTCTCTTAGCAGGACTCCTCCCCTGGGTCACTATCATATCGGAAAAGGGTCTAGACCTTATAAGGTTTAGAGCTAACATTTTTGTTCGTAATAAAGCTAAAAAAATCTTTTTTTACATCATCATCATTGTATTCAAATTACATATATCTTCATCAATAACTGTATTCATCAAGTGATGATGAAAAATATTGAAACCAAGCAGGAGGGGCCCTCCTGGCAGAAAAGCCTTTCCATGTCCCCCGTTTCTTGTTTGTAGGAAAAAGCCTTCAGCCTCCTGGACATTCGCAGAGTTCCAAAGGACAGATTCAAACAGTTACTAATTAGGGAGGGGAGGGAATACAGAAATAAAGGAGGAGCAGTCAACTAATAATAGGGCAGCGATAAGGCAGGGTCCTGGTTCCTCCTCAGAGATGTACATAACAATATGTCTCTGAGTTCTTCTGCAGGAACTAAGGCCCCCAACCAGCGGAGGATGGTAAATTCTGGCTGAGCACAAGAATCCTGGAGCACCACCCTGTTACCTCACCACCAGCCAATCAGAAGAAAATCACACACCGCAGCCCTCACCCCAAATTTTGCTTTTAAAAACTCTTCCCCCCTGGGGCTTCCCTGGTGGCGCAGTGGTTGAGAGTCCGCCTGCCGATGCAGGGGACACGGGTTCGTGCCCCGGTCCGGGAAGATCCCACATGCCGCGGAGCGGCTGGGCCCGTGAGCCATGGCCGCTGAGCCTGCGCGTCCGGAGCCTGTGCTCCGCAACGGGAGAGGACCGCGTACCGCCAAAAAAAAAACCCCCCCAAAAACCAAAACTCTTCCCCCCAAACCATAAGGGAGTCCAGTTTTTTGAGCACGAGCCACCTGTTCTCTTGCTTGGCTTTTGCAATAAACCTTTCTCTGCTCCAAACTCTGACGTTTCAGTTTGTTTGTCCTCACTGTGTGTTGGGCACATGAACTTGGGTTTGACAACAATTCTGTCGAGCTAGCCAGGAGTCTGTATCCATGGTGGGTGGACCCCAGCCGGGGCAGCCCCTTCCCTGAGTCCCCAGCAGCTGCCGGAACTCATTTTGCTCCAGGGAACTCGAAGGGACTCTCCCTGACAGACTCTGAGCATCCCGGCCCAAGGCTGTCTGGAGCCGAGGAATGTCCTGAGCTCTCCAGTCCACACTCTGTGTCATTTGGGGCTGAGTCACTCCAGTCTGCACAGCCTGGGAATTCTACCCGCTCCATCTGGCTTCATTCCATTGCGAGAAGTGAGCCACCCTGAGCTTGTTGTGAACAATTCTGGGCCCGTTTGTCTTTTAGGAGCTGGGCCAATCTGTTTGGAGGCCTCCATCTGGGAGTGGGAATGGAATTTTTGGACTACGCCTCAACTGATCTCTCGTCTGTGTGATTGTATTTGTTGTTTGTATGTATGTGTGTATCAGTACTTGCATTGGGTGGCTGAGACATCTCTGGTAATGGAGCTCACATGTGATGACACCAGGGTATTCTTCCTTATAGCTTTGGCTTGGCTTACTGCAGAGCATTGGTTGGGACTAAGGCTTGGTCATTTGGCCCCATCTCTGATGGGGCATTGGTTGGGTTTCTCCCCTTTGGATTCAAGCTTGGTCCTTTGGTTTCGTCTCTGACTGATGGGCCATTGATTGGGAATCTCCTTTTCTGGGCCTAGGGAACTGCGACCCTGAGAGACTGTTCTGCATTGGTTTGCTGTTTGCTTGATATTTCACAAACTGGCAGTGAATAATTAAGTATGGGTGATCAGAGCTCTGTTCCATCTTGTAGTCCCCTAAGTTATATTTTGCAAAACTGGGAAATCTTCAGCTATGCTCCCATGAATAAAAGAAAATAGCATTTTATTGCAACCCTGCATGGTCTCAGTACTCCTTGGGATCTGGAGAACAATGGCTCTAAGTTGTAATTCCATCCTTTCAACGGCAGGATATTTGACTGCATTCCAGTTTGAATTTCCAAAGTCTAGTGTATGTAGCCAATCTGCCCACAGGGAGTGGGGCCTCGCTGAATTGTGAGCGTGCATGGTCTGCACTTCCCTCATGGCCCATGGGGGGCGTTTAGCCCACGTTGCTGACCCGTGTTCCACACTCAGAGTTGGGTTTGTACACAGCTGATGGGATCTGGGTCTCATCAGGGCCGTCCAGGGCTTCAGCTCTGGGATAGTGCGGGGTCACTTCGACACTGACAGGAGCTGGGTCTCCTCAGGACCTGCCAGGAAGCAGTGCTGCTGGAGAAGAGGTGAGGGAAGGTGGGGAGAAGGTTCCTGTGTGTGGCTGACCACGGGGGGCCTCCATCTTCAGAGGACCCAGGAGGGGAAGGAGCTGATGTGGAAAATTGTGGGTTTTAGCCAGTTTGTGTATGTGGTGTAGACAGAGTGCAGAGTTGTTCTTTGGTGTGTGGCGTCCAGCTTTCCCAGCACCGTTTATTGAGGGGACTGTCCTTTCCCTGGCGTATGTTCTTGGCTCCTTTCTTGTGAGTTAACTGACCACACACCTGTGGGTTTATTTCTGGGCTCTCTGTCCTGTTCCTCTGGTCCCTGTGCCTGTTTTTGTGCCAATTCCACACTGTTTTGGTGACTGTAGCTTCGTAATGTAGTGTGAAGTCAGGGAGGGAGATGCCTCCAGCCTGTTCTCTTTTCTCAGGGTTGCTTTGGCTATTTGGGGTCCTTTGTGGTTCCACACAGACATTAGGAGGATTTGCTCTATTTTGGGGGAAAATACCGTGGAATTTTGGGAGGGATTGCATTCACTGTGTCCATTGCTTTGGGTAGAATGGGTATTTTAACAATATCAGTTGTTCCATTCCCTGAGAACAGGATGTCTTTCCATTTATTGGTGTGTTTTTCAATGTCCTCATCAATGTTTTAAAGTTTTCAGTGTGCAGGTCTTTCACATCCTTGGTTAACTTTATTCCCAGGTATTTTGTTCTTTTCGATGCAATTGTAAATAGGGTTGCTTTCTTTCTCTTTCTGATGGTTCATTATTAGTGTTTAGAAATGCAACTGATTTCTGTGTATTGATTTTGCAACTTTACTGAATTCATTTATTAGTTCTAATAGTTTTTTTTATGGAATGAAGTAGAAAATTGGAATTCAAAAATCCCACTGTTTCTACCATATCCAGGTCATCCGCAACACGGAGGACAGTGGCTCCTAATATAACCTTCCCACAGTGCCTCTATATTACATGTGGACTTTGGGTGAACTGGATCTGGGTAAAGCTTGGCTTCTATATGGAAGTTTGATGTTTTCTCTGCTTTTCTGGCGTGCTATTGACATACATGATACTTTGAAAAGTAATTTACTTTCCAGTAATTTCAAACATACAACTTTACACACATAAAACAAGTCTTGTACCTTGATTAAATATACTCCTAAATATTGACGTTGACATTATTAAAAATGGAATTGTTTTCATAAATTCTTTTCCAGATTATTTTTTGCTAGCGTATACATATAAGATAGATTTTCATGAATTGATATTTTGTTCTATAACTTTGCTTCATTAGTTGATTAGCTCAAATGATTTCTTTGCTGATTATAGGTAGTTTTATATATAAGATGATGTGACCTATGTTCTGTGAAGAGACACAGTTTTAATTTTTCCACTCACCCACGGATGCCTTTAGTTTTTTCCTCAAGATTCTGGGTAGAACTTCCAGTACACTATTGAGTAACGGTGGTGAAGGCCAGCTTCCTGGCCTTGCTCCTGACTTCAGGAGTAAATCTTTCAGTCTTTAACATTGAGCATGAAGTTTGCTGTGGCTTTTTGTACTGCTCTTTTCCATATTGAACACATTTCCTTTTAGTCCTGCTTTCTTGAGTGTTTATCATGACATAGCACTGGATTTTTCATTGTAGATTTGTTTGCATTAATTGACATGATCATGTGTTTTTACTTCACAGTGTTATTGTGGTTCAATACATTGCTTACTTTTAACATGTTGAGCAACATGGAATTTCTGGTGTAGAGATACTTGCTTATGGCATCATCCATTTAAAGTTCTGTTGGTTTCATGTTGCTATTATTTTGTGATAGATTTTTACATTCATATTTATAAGTTATATTGGGGTAGTTTTCTTTTTTTTCTTTATTTTTAAATCCTTTTTTAAAAAATAGTGGTTTTATTTCATTTTATTTATTTGTTTTGGCCACATCCCACGGCTTGTGGGATCTTAGTTCCCCAGTCAGGGATTGAACCCGAGCCCTTGGCAGTGAAAGCACAGAGTCCTAACCACTGGGCCACCAGAGAATTCCCTAGTTTTCTATTTTAAGATGTATTTGTATAATCTGATTAGATTTGGCTTGGTGTAAGTGGTTTGGAGGGTTAGCATTAGGGCTGGGACTGGTGTGAGGGCTGGGGCTGTGTATGGTTTATGGTTGCTGTTAGGGTTTACGTTTTATGGTTATGGTTTATGGTTATGACTTATTTATGGGTATGGTTAATGAATATATTTTATGGTTTATGGTTTGGTTATGGTTACAGTTTTGCTTATTGGTTAAGGTTTATGGTTTTGGTCTCAGGGTGTTAGCGCTCTGTGTAAGAGTGGGTGTTAGGGTATGGGTTAGAGTTGGGGTACAGTTAGGATACAGGTAGAGTATGCATTAGGGTAAGGTACAGGTTTAGGGTACGGGTTAGGGCTAAGGTTAGATCAGGGCTTAGGGTCAGGATCAGAGTTTAGGGTGAGGATCCATGGCGGGATTAGCGTCAAGGTTGAGCTCGGCCGTTGTTTTCTGCTCCTCCTGCCCTGGATTCTGATTGATGGATGAATGAAAGGTCTGCTCTGGTCACTCACTGTTTCAAATTGAGCTCAGCCTTAGTCAAGGGTTCTTAGGGCCTCGGAGGTCATACAGGGTTTCCCTCCACCCTCCCTCCTGGGAAGGGTGATGCAGGCCCTACTCTGTCTGGGCAGCCCCAGGTCCAGCATGGCCCTGACATGCAGGATACTAAGTAGATGTGTGTGTGTTTATATAAGACTCGGTGCATCAATCTGCCAGCCCCAGGTGCTGCCTTTTTTAAAAAAAATTAATTAATTAATTAATTTTTGGCTGTGTTGGGTCTTCATTGCTGCGCGTAGGCTTGCTCTAGTTGCGGTGAGTGGGGGCTTCTCATTGCAGTGGCTTCTCTTGTTGCAGAGCACAGGCTCTAGGCGCGTGGGCTTCAGCAGTTGTAGCTCATGGGCTCTAGAGCTCAGGCTCAGCAGTTGTGGCGCACGGGCTTAGTTGCTCTGTGGCATGTGGGATCTTCCTGGACCCGGGCTCAAACCTGTGTCCCCTGCATTGGCAGGTAGATTCTTAACCACTGCACCACCAGGGAAGTCCGGTGCTGTGTTCTTGAGGGCTGGTGGGGCCCTCCTGGGACTGGATGGATCCTTTGTTCCATCTGCATGGGTGTACAAGCAGGTCTCAGAACAGCCCTTGGCCTCTGAGCATCCAGGCAGGCATCCATGTTCCTCCAGCTCAGGTTAGCCTTGGCGCCTCAAGCCCCCGTGGCCAATTACTGAACTGATTGTGTCTTTACTCTTTAAAATTAAATCACTCTCTCCAGGTTGGCGAGAAGTTTACTTGTGAACTTGGTTAGGGTTAGGGGTTAGGGGTTAGGGTTAGGGGTTAGGGTTAGGGTTAGTGTTGGGTTAGGGTTAGGTTTAGGGTTTAGGGTTAGGGGTTAGGGTTGGGTTAGGGTTAGGTTTAGGGTTTAGGGTTATGGTTATGGTTTGGGTTAGGGTTGGGTTAGGGTTAGGTTTAGGGTTTAGGGTTATGGTTATGGTTTGGGTTAGTGTTGGGTTAGGGTTCAGGTTGGGTTAGGTTTAGGTTTAGGGTTACGGTTAGGGTTAGTGTTGTGTTAGGGTTCAGGTTGGGTTAGGTTTAGGTTTATGATTTAGGGTTTAGGGTTAGGGTGTCCAGTCTTATGTCCCATCCAGCTGTGGGTGTTGGTGTCGTTAGTCCAGTTGCATTATAGCCCCTGTTTGAATTTTGTAAGAATTCCTCTCTCTCTCACTGTATTTTTTTAAATTTATTTGTATAATGGGGTGTAGCTGATTTTCAATGCTGTGTTCTTGGTGCTGTACATCCACTTGATTCACTTACAGAGAGACATCAATAAATTCTTTTCTAGTTTCTAGTAGTCAGATATATTTTTTTTCTGTGAATAAAGTGTGCTGAGTCGAGTTCCTTGAGCAGTGAGTAGGTCTTGGCGATTACATTATTGGTTTATGGAACGGTATCTGTGCCAATATCAACCTCCTGGTTTATGCATCACCACACCACACTTTTCCCCTTAAGCAGCCATAAGTGTGTTTTCTAAATGTGTGATGGTGTTCTGTTTTGTAATTCAGTTCATGTGTAGCGATTTTTAGATTTCCCCCTATAAGTGATATCTCTTGATAAGTTTCTTTTTGTGTCTGACTTATTTCACTATCAAGGACTGTACCTAAGTCCCCTGAGTTGCTTCAACTGGCCTGTTTTCATGGCTGAGTAATATTCCCCTGTACATAAGTACCAAATCTTCTTTATCCATTTTTTCCTTTCAAGGACATTTAAGTTGTACCCAAGTTGAGGCTTTTGTAAACATAGCAGCAGTAAACGTTGGGGTGCCTGTGTCCTGTGGAGTTTTGGTTTTTCCAAGATATACGCCTGTGAGTGGAAGTGCCGTATGCTCTGTAGCTCTGTTTTTTAGATGTTTTAGGAAACACAATACACTTCTCCAGAGTGGCTGTTGGCAATTTACATTCCCCCCTCGTCAGCGTAACAGGGCTCCCTTTTCTCCACGCCCTGTCCTGCATTTGTGGGTTTTACCCTTTGTGAGGATGGCCCTTCTCACGGCTGTGAAATGATACCTCTTTGTAGTGTTGATTTGCATTGTCCACTTTTTTGTTTTGCCAGAAAGGTCGTATGCGTTTTTCCTGAATATATTCAGGAAAAACCATATGCCCTATTTGGCCAACTGCATCCTTGGCGAAGCTCAGCCGCTTTTCATGTGCTTAAAGGGTGAGGCCAATCTACCTGTTGAAATCCCATTCCTGCACTTCTGCCTTGCTTTCAAGTCCTTTTTCATGACTTACTTCAAGGCATTTTTCGACGTTAGGAATCTTTTACAATCCTGCAGGATTGTGAATTGCAGTGCCCCTGAGCTCCATTTTTCAACTTGCTTTTTTGGGAACTGGCCACAAAACAGCAGGATTGCTTCAAGCCCTATTCTGGTTCCAGGGGCAAGGTAGCCTTTGGTCAATTCCTCTTCCTAATTGGAATTTAGAGTGGCGTTTGCCTGTCCAAACACCTAGGGCTTGTCTCTCATTGTTTCCCCCACTTCCGCTTCATCCTCCGGACAAATTCAAAACTGTGCGAAACAGGATGTTGAAGGTGCTGACTTCCCCTAGTGGGGAGATTGTTAGGAAAGAGGCTGGAGGGGGGAACCCAAGCACCAGGAGATGAGATGAGGTGCCTTTCCCAAACTCTTCCCGATCCGACGGTGTACGATCCTCTGCGTGTGCCATGCATGTTTTAGCTGTAGGAAGGGTCCCCTGCACCTGAAGATTTGCGACCCATGGATTGGGGACCAGGAAGTATTACTCTAAAGGGGCTGCATTTGCTGTCCCATCCTCACTAAGCCTCTCAGCCCCACGAGTGTCCAGCCTTAAGTCCCATCTAGATGTGGTCAATCCAGGGTGCATCACAGCCCCTGAACGAATTTTGTAACAGTTTCTCTCTGTTTTTTTTTCGTAATTTATTTTTATATATCTTTTAAAGAGATTTTAAAATCTCTCTGATTTTCAATGCTGTCTTTCTTGCTGCTGCACATCCACTTGATTCACTTATAGAGAGACATCAATAAATTCTTTTTCAGATTCTTACCAGTCGTATATATTCTTTCCTGGTGACTAGAGTGTGCTGAGTCCAGTTCTTTGAGCTATAGAGTAGGTCTTGTCGATTACCTATTTGGTCTTTGGAAGGTATCTGTGCTAATTTCAACCCTCTGGTTTATGCCTCACCCCACCCCACCTTTCCCCTTTAGCAGCCATAAGTTTGTTTTCTAAATGAGTGACTCTGTTTCTGTTTTGTAATTTAGTTCATGTGTAGCCATTTTTAGATTCCACCTATAAGTGATATCTTATGCTAAGTGTCTTTTTGTGTCTGACTTATGTCACTTAGAATGATTGTACCTAAGTTCACCTGAGTTGCTGCAACTGGCCTTATTTCATTGATTTCATGACTGGGTAATATTCCATTATACATAAGTACCATATCTTCTTTATCCATTTTTTCCTTCCAAGGACATTTATATTGTTTCTAAGTCGAGGCTCCTGCAGAAGGGCTGCACTAACAGTTGAAGTGCCTGTGTCCTATGGATTCATGGTTCTCCCGAGATGTACACCCCGGAGTGGAAGTGCCGTATGCTCTGTAGCTCTATTTTTTAAAATTAATTAATTAATTATTTTTGCCTGTGTTGGGTCTTTGTTATTGCGCACGGGGTTTCTCTAGTTGCAGCAAGTTGGGGCTACTCTTCGTTGAAGTGTTTGTGCTTCTCATTGCAGTGGCTTCTCTTCTTGCAGAGCACAGGCTCTAGGCGTTGGGCTTCAGTAGTTGTGGCACACGGGCTCAGTAGTTGTGGCTCACGGGCTCTAGAGCACAGGCTCAGTAGTTGTGGTGCACGGGCTTAGCTCCTCCGTGGCATGTGTTATCTTTCCGCACCAGGGCTCGAACTCGTGTCCTCTGCATTGGCAGTTGGATTCTTAACCACTCCGCCACCAGGGAAGTCCCTGTAGCTCTATTTTTAAGAATTTTTAGGAAACATCATACCCTTCTCCAGGGTGGCTGTTAGTAATTGACATTCCCGCCATCAGCGTAGCAGGGTTCCCTTTTCTCCACGTCCTCTCCTCCATTTCTTGTTTTTACACTTTGTGAGGATGACCATTCTGACTGGGGCAAAGTGATACATCTTTGTAGTGTTGATTTGTATTTCCCGCATGTTTGGTTGGCACAAGGGCATATGGATTTACACCTATACGCCCTTTTTGGCCAACTGAATCATAGGCAGTGTTGAGCAGCTTACATGTGCATTAACGGTGAGTCCAATCTACCTCTTGCAATCCGGTTCCTGCAATTCTGCTTTGTTTTCAAGTCCTTTTCAGTTACTTACCCCAAGACATTTTCCCACCATAGTTGTCATTTACAACCCTGCAGGCGTGGTGGATTGCAGTGCCCCTGAGCACCTGTCTTCAACTTGTTTCTGAAACCGGCCACAAGGTGGCAGGATTGCTTCAAGCCCCATTCTGGTTACAGGGGCGGCCTGAGCCTTTGGGAAATTCCTCTTCCTGATGGGAAATTAGAGTGACATGTGCTGTCCAAGCACGCAGAGCTTGTTTTTCATTCCTTCCCCCGCTTCCCCTTCATCCTCCGGGACAAATTCCCAGTCGTGCACGACCGGCTGTTGAGTGTGCTGACTTCCCCAGGTGGGGAGACTCTAAAGAACGAGGCTGGAGCGGGGAACACCCCCGGACATGTGGAGATGGGGTGACTTTTCCAAACTCTTCCCGCCCATCCGGCCCCCCTCCCCCCGTCCTCTGGGGTTCTGTCCAGACACGGCGGGGTTTCCAGCGGTGCGGGGCTCTGGCACCGCCCTGCAGGGAGCAGCCCTGCTACCCGCGCCTGCAGCGCCGCCTGCTGGTCTCTCTGTCCTCCCGTCGGGCACAGTCTTCACCTTCCCCGCTGCCTCGGACGGTCCCACTCCGCACTGTCCCGTGAACAGCCCCTCGTCCCCACCGCCATCACGCCCAGCTCCACACCCCTCGTCCAGCCTCAGGGATGACCCAGGACTGGGCTCCGCGCCTGCCCACCGTTGGTCGTTGTCCTCAGTCCACCTGTGCAGACAGGTGAGGATCCCCTCCAGAGGCTCCCAAACGCTTCACCCCTACCTCCTCCCCGGGGTCGGCCCATGTCCTGTTGGGACGTTCCACCCTCACCAAGCCCCAAAGTACATGGCAGGGGCAGGCATCAGGCCTGCAGCGTGCACTGCTGTGCGTCCTGCTGTATACACAGGCATGACCCTGCCCCAGGGTGCAGGAAAGGCAGCCTTACCTCGGGACGTGGGGAGAGGGGCTGTCCACAGGGCGGACGTCTGCTCTCGGCTCACCAGGCAAGGGCAGCCGGGTTCTCGCTCCTTGGACCCTTTCTCACCCAGCCTGACCAGGACCCGGCTTTGTTCCCACCCCTGTCGTCCCTCCATTGGCCTCGCTCTTGTGAGCCGAGCAGGACAGTGTGGTCTGTGGTCACAGGCTGAGAGACACAGACACTGGCTGACCCGCGTGCACACACACTGACCACGTGGAACGGGCACTGCACCAGGGCCCGTGCGGTGTGGGTTCACCTGCCCACAGAGAGGCCGGGCCTCTGTCCTGGCTCCAGAGGTCACCTTGAGTCTGACGTGAGTGTCCGTGCTCCGTGGGCCTCGCTCCAGGCTGGTCTTTGCTGACGGCGTGATACACGGTGGGGCTTCCTGAGTCGCTCCCGGGGGCTGGGGGCCAAGGTCAGGCACATCGTGGTCCCCACGTTGACGTGACAGACCCCAATAAACCCTGCACTTCAGGACTCAGGTGGGCTTCCCTGGGCCGCCACAGCCGAGGAGGCTGGACCCTGCTCATCCCCCCTGTCCTCGCTGATTTTAACTTGCATCCTTCACCATAATAAACCCTGGGTATAACAGCTTCAGGGAATTCTGGGAGCCTCCAAGAAAAAGGAAGCCAGAGAGGGGTCTCTGGGTCCCCAACTCTGCAGTTGGGGTCAGAAGTCGGTGGGGAGGATCTTGGGGCCCTGGAATCTGAAGGGCCCCCCTACCAGGGGAGGGGTAGGAGACCACGGGTGGCAGTTAAGCTGAGTCCAAGGCCCTCCTGTGTAGGAGGCTTCCTAGCCCCAGGGATCCCGAAGAGGCCTGCTCCCTCCTCCCCTCCGCCCCCAGGCCTGGTCCCTGCTCTTTAGAGATTCCCTAGGGTGGGGTCCTGGTGCTGGAGGTGCCCCGATGCTGTGGCCTCCTGAGCCTCCAGTGAGGATAACGGGAGTGGGGGAAGACTTGTTCACAGAAAGGGAGCTTCTGCCGGAACAGAGCCTGGGTCTGCTGCCCCCAACCCCAAGTGCACTGGGGCAGGTATGTGAGAGCGAGGCTCCCTCCCCTCCCAAGACACACAGGACACATGGGCGCTGGTCACTGGACTCCCACACGATATTAAAATCTCCCATGCAGGCCTGATGGGTGAGAGACACTATTTAAAGACTATTAATGGGGCCAGGGGGGCCCAGAGGGTGAAGCTGGGGGTGGGGACAGTTGGAAAATCACCCAAGGATAGGCTATCCCTGCAGCGACCCCCCCAGGTGGGCTCAGATGGAGGTGGACCCATCAAGTCAGAGCCCACATTCGGGGTCTCTGGGGGACAAATAGCCAAGCACCCCCAGTCCTTGCCTTCACCTGCTGCAGTTAGGGCCTGCCTTGCCTTCTTCATGGCCAAGTTCTCACCCCTCCCAGAAGGCCTCTTGGGGGTTAATGGAACGGAGGTGTCCATGGCAGGACTGGAGGGCCTGTGGTGGGCTGGAGGCCACGTGGCAGCAGGAGGGCTCCCACCGAGCCTGCTGGTCCACACCTCCTGGTCACAGGCCCGCACAGGGTCCACCAGGCTGTGGATGTGGTAGAAGCTGCAGAGGTGCAGGGACCGGTCCAGCCATGCAGGTGTCTGACCACCGAGCGGTCAGTGTGGAGTATTCCCAGGGAGCCCTGGCCATGCTCGCACCCTCCCGGGAAGGAGACGTCAGCATGGTCCCTGGAATGACCGGGAGGTCAGCCGGCAGCACCCCCCACCCAACCTCACTGTTACCACAGGAAACAAGAGACAACTCCGTGAGGAAACACAGAACATCCCCAGCCTGATGCTGTCCCGAGGAAGGTCGGCTGGCATCTGGGAACTGGCTGCTATAGTGGGTTGAATGGGGGCCCCCCAGAAGTTATGTCCACGTCGTGCCCCCCAGAATCTGAGAATGGAACCGTATTTGGAAGTACGGTCTCTGCAGGTATAGTTAGTTACGGATCTGGAGATGAGGTCATCCTGGATCCGGGTGGCCCTGAATCAGTGACAGTGTCCTTCTAAGAGACAAGAGGAGAGACACAGACACACAGGAGACACCATGTGAAGACGGACGCAGAGACGGGAGGGATGTGGTCACAAACCCAGGGACGCCTAGAGCCCCCAGAATCTGGAAGAGGCAGGAAGGATCCTCCCCTGGAGCCTCCGGAGGGAGTGCAGCCCTGGGACACCTTTATCTCAGACGTCTGGTCTCCAGGACTGAGAGAGGACAGGTTTCTGTTGCTCTGAGCCTCCGTTTATGGTCGTTCATCACAGCTGCCCCGGGAAGCTAATGCAGATGGTGAGCAGCTCCCTGGCCTGATCTAAACCCTCCCTCCTCCCTTTAGGGGCAGCCCCCTGTGCCTGTGCTGTTGTACAAACCATGTGGCTCATGCTGAACCCTGGCTCCCCTTCTGGGCACCGGCATTTTGGAGGGTGAGGGCAGAGAACACCACGCGACCAGCCCCCAGCCGGGTGCCAAGCCTCTAGTGAGCTTCCCTGGGGGGAAGGGGGTGCGGGTAACTGTCATGGCTCTGCCCTTTGTCGCTGGGGGAAGAGACACCCTAGAGACCCTCGAGGGAAGGAGGGGGCATGAGGGTCATGAGGTGACCGGAGCAGGGGCCCTCCCTCCCGGACATCCCTACTGCATGCTGTGACCCATCTCAGTTGTGAGCACACAAGCCATGAGCATGTGCTGGGTCCTGTGAGCCTCCAGCCAGTCCCTGAAGGTGAGGGTGGCCCTGCAGACCCCAGCCCTCTCCTCCACGTCTAGTAGGTGGAAGACCCACTTCTGCTTGCCATTCCAGAAGCGGTTCTGGAGCTGTCCTGGGAGGGCTTCTGGGGTTATGCAGGCTGAGCCCCTGTTGCTATGCACCCACTTCCCCACAAGAATATCCAGAGCAAGCAGTTTGCCCTGTTGCCTGAATGCCCCCCACCAGTTTTCTCAGAAAAGAATCAGGGGTTTCTGTAGCAGCTTCCACAGGCAGCTCTGCTTCTGGGCCCACGTTCACATCTTCTGTGTAAACACCGAGAACCTTCCCTGACATGTACCCCGGGCTGACCACCTCCGCATGCCAACCACAGGCCCCAGTGCGGGCGTCAGACTGACCCGCCCATCTCAGCCTCCTCCTCTTGTTGTCAGAGCTGCTACAGGCCCTTCTCAAAACCCGTGGACCCACCTTTCACAGGGCTGTCCTCCAACCCCACCTTCAGCAGGAGTTCACCTAAGTATTTAAGTGAAGGGGTCCAGAGATAAGAAAGGAAGCTACAAACAAACAAACAGATGGAACCAGCTGGGACCAAGATGGCAACGAATGTGACCTCCAACAGACCCTGAGTCTCATCACATGTTGAACTTACTATATCAGCATATTAAGTGACACACCCACCGGTGACCATGACTGGACAGGAATGACCAAAAATGGGTAAAAGGAGGTGGTACCCCACCCCCTTGAAAAAAGCCCCGCCCCTTCCCAGAAGGTCTCTTCATCCCATCATTAGCCTCACTCCTCCTCCCTTTGTCTTTACTCTTTAAAATTAAACCACTCTCTCCAGGAGGGCGAGAAGTTGATCCGTGAACTTAATTCCCACTTCTCCATTCTCTGGCCACTGAATAGAGCCTGTGCTGTGTTGGTCTCAGCTTTGGTTTTGTTATTTACCTACTTGAAACCACGTGGAAAAAGGAAACCTTCCCCGCTGAGGCAGAGAGCCTCGCCAGGCTGGGGCCCGAGCAGGGTCCACAGGACTTCACTTGGTAACAGTCTGTAAGGGGGCGGTGGTCTCTTCCCGTGGGGTGGGGGCAGGGAATACCTACAGCCACGGCACCGGCTCTGTGGATGGCACAGCCCCTCGTGGGCCTGGACCATGTGCTCTCATCCCCCCACACCTGACACCCTCTGACAGCGGTGACACTGGCTGCTGGGCGTCCAGTCAGGGGGGACCAGAGGCAGCACTTGGTGCCAGATCAGACGTCCCTTTTCACGGGCAGGGGACATAGGAGATATTAGGACTTTGTGTCTAGAAAACAAACCAAGAGGCTAGAAGGTGATCTGAGATGTGGACTTGAAACCCACATGCGAGGTGAGAGCTCCCACTGGACACTGGCTCGGAAGCTTTCACGCAGGTGAGACCACACCAGTGCTTCCCGCCCGACCCTTCTAGGTCTCCCTGTGGGCACAGCTGGACCTGCACTCCTCAGGCACCCCGACCCAGAGCCTGAAGGGCTGATGCTGCCAGGGCCTGGGGACACGTGGTTCCCTCCACCAACGCTGCTCCGCTCCTCCTCACCAGTGACCATGGGAGGGAAGCCCAGTGGAGTCTGAGGCCCGGCACAGGCAAAGCTTGCACCCCCCCCCAGGACCCCCGGCCTCGCCCTGCTTCCTCAGGCCCACCACCTGACCCTCCCGGTGCCTGCGTCCCACTGACCCACATTCCCGGTGTGGATGTCCACGTGCACAAGCTGCTCCGTGTCCTCTTCCCACATGGGACACCCCCATCCCTGCTTCTCCCTAATGACAGCCTGGACCACGAATGTTCAGGGTAGGAAGAGGGCCGAGGAGGACGCCGGCCTGTCCCGTCTGCCTCCCGGGGGCCCAGACACAGGGCTCGGGGGCTGCTGGGCCTTGAGGTCTGGATGCCTCCAGGTGTGGGATGAACCTGACACTGCCTGCTGGAGCTGCTCCTTCCGAGATTCAGGAAACAGGGGGACCCACCAAACGGAGCCTGTCCCCAGTCTCTGCTGCAAGTCTGCTCGGATTTGGTCTCCCGATCTTGAAGGCAGACCTGCGGGAAACAGGACCTGCGATTCCCATACTGACGGTTTTCCATGGAATTTCCACTAGACCCCTTCCTACCCTGTTCTGAGCAAATTACTAGTCAATCCATCACCCCACAGGCAGACCAGGAAGCTGAGGCTCCGAGAAGCCAAGTAATCCAGCCAGAAGCACAGCTGTGGGACCACGGAGTGGGGTCTGCATCCGCCGCCCGCCCAGGGGGACTGCCCACTCCCTGCAGCTTCCATGCCTGTTCCCTTCACCCCCCTCCCGGGACCAGCTCGCAGAGCATCCTCTTGGGGGGATTCACTTACCTTCTTCTAACAGGATCCATCTTACTATCCTGTTCTGGGATCAACCAGAAAGCTTGTCACTCTGAAGCACGTTCAGCCTCACGTCACCAGGGCAGATTTCCTGGATCACACTCACCACCTGTCCACTCCCAGCTCAGCCCCGAGCTCCATGGCTCTGCCTGGGCTCCCACCTCCTCCTGCCTGGTCTGTCCCTCTCATGTCCCCTGCAGGGTCACCAGGAGCTCCCACCTGCCCCAGGCAGGCTGTCTGCTCTGTCCTGGGGAGGCCTCCATGCTGTCAGGTGGACGACACAAGAGGTACACGTGGGGCCTCCCTCACGCAGCACAGTGGCCAGCACCCGCCTACTGACCTCATCATTCAACATGGACAGGGGTTCAGGGGTCCCGTAGCATCTCCTGGTTCTCATTTCATCCCAGCACTGCCCACAGGGAAGTTGCTAAGCAACTCTGTGCCGGCTGCACAGAGAGGACGCTCATACACACGTCGCCCTCCCAGCTCACGGGGCTCTCGTGGTCAGGTCCCTCCCAGGATATGGAGCTCACCTGGGCAGGCACCCAGCAGCCCACGGGGCTCTCATGGTCAGGCCCCTCCCAAGATATGGAGCTCACTTGGGCAGGCACCCAGCAGCCCACGGGGCTCTCATCATCAGGCCCCTCCCAAGATAGGGAGCTCACCTGGGCAGGCATACAGCAGCCCACGGGGCTCTCGTGGTCAGGTCCCTCCTTGGATACGGAACTCCCCTGGGCCGGCACCCAGCAAGGCTGGGCACACAGGAACCGTGCACATAGCCCTCATTGCAGAGAACCCCCAGCTCACCTGTCGCTCAGAGCTGACACAGAGCACCTCAGAGCAGGACCTGAACTAACAAACAACAGCTCCGGGACAGGTTTGTGACCCTGGGCATCACTCTGTGCGGCCTCCCTCTGCCTGGTCTTCCAGAGACTTCCACTGCAGCCGGGGCACCAGGCCCCTGTATTCACTCACCACCCCTCCTCTCCCTGACTCTTGGCTTCCTCTCATTAGGAGAGGGTCTTCTTGAAATTGTCTCCCACTCAAGGACCAGATAAAATGATTAGAAAACAAGCCAGGGCTGCAGCCCCTTGTCTATCCTGACCCTTAGGACCCTACACCTGTTCCTTGGACCTGGCCGGTGCAGCAAGGCCCATTTTCTGCAGCTATGAGCCCCTGAGGGGTGAGGATTGGCTGACCTAAGTAGCCTGACCTGGCCGGCCAGCCCTCCGCAGGTGTGCCTGGGTTGAGGTCAATATAAACACCTCCCAGGCAGCAAAAGCCCCTACAGCTGTGCCTGACGCCATATTCTCTGCCCCGTCAGCAGTGTCGGGGCTGGGCTGGTGGGAGGGAGCGAGGGGCCATGGCTTTTTGGGTGGTCCGGTGTGAGTGGGGCTCTGCTGGACTTTCTGCAGGAGTTGCCAGGGTGCCACCTGCTAAAGAAGAGGATGTGTCACCCATACCTGCTGCTGGAATTTCTCCCCGGGCAGAGGTGAGGAAGAAAAAAAGCAGTGGGGGCCCAGACGGGAGGGGTACCTCAGGCAGGGAAATGGAAAGCTTCCAGAAGAGCGCCTGGGGCCAGGACCATCCTGGCTGGCCTGCAGGCACCAAGTTGGCCTGCGTGCTGTCGCTGGTGTGGCTCCACGGCCCTTCCTCTAGGCTTTCAAGTCCTTACACACATTCAGGTGTTTTACCTGGGAAGGGTGGGAACAGTTCAGCAGCAGCTGGCCTGGGGCTCAGCTCACGTTTACTCACAGGCGCCTTGGCACGGTCCCCCAGCTTTGCAATGAGGGCGCTCATTGTGGGGGTGCTGCTGGCTGCATGGGAGATGATTCCCCACCTCTGACCAACTTCAGAATTGTTTACCACTGGAGCAAGTGCCCTGATAGGGTTTTCATCTGTGTGACTAGGGGGTTCTTAATTAACAACGTGAACGGTGACATCAGAGGTCCTGAATCAGGATGGAAATACATATCCTCAACACGTAGAGGCATAAAATCCTGGGAAGGGGGCTTCCCTGGTGGCACAGTGGTTGAGAGTCCGCCTGCCGATGCAGGGGATGCGGGTTCATGCCCTGGTCCAGGAAGATCCCACATGCCGCGGAGCGGCTGGGCCCGTGAGCCATGACCATTGAGCCTGCGTGTCCGGAGCCTGTGCTCCACAGTGGCAGAGGCCGCAACAGTTGAGAGGCCCTCGTACCGCAAAAAACAAAAAAAAACCTGTGGAGGCTGTGTGCAGCCGGCACCCTTAGGGATGGGCTTCTGACTGACCCCTCAACATTCTGGTGTCCAGCCACTGCTTTAGGATTTCTGGGGCTCAGTGCTGACTCTAAGGGTTCTGCAATCTAGCCTTTGTCGGCCTTTAATGAGACCCGCACTTCCAGGATCCTACAGAGCAGGGTCTGTGTGACTGTTCTGTGGCTTCTGTAAAAAATGACCACAAGCTGGGTGGTTTAAAACAACAGGAATTCATCCTCCCCCAGACCTGGAGACCAGACATCCGAGATCAAGGTGCTGCAGGATGGAAGTCTCTCCAAAGGCTCCAGGGTATAGCATTCTTCCTGCCTTTTCCAGCTTCTGGGGGCTCCAGGCATCCCCAGGCTTGCGGCTGCATCCCTCCCATCTCTGCCTGTCTTCACGTGGCTTCTCCTCTATGTCTGTGTTTCTCCTCTTTTGTCTCTTATAAGGACTCTCTCAATTGGATTGAGGGCCACCCTAACCCAAGATGACCTCACCTCGAGATCCTTAACTATATATACGAAGACCCTTTTCCCAGATATGGTCCTGTTCACGTGTTCTGGGGGGCACATCTTTTGGGCCAGCATTCAACCCATTACCTGTGTATAAAATAACCCTCATTTTAGGAGGTTACCAAGGTCCCATATAGACTGGCACAGACAGCAGCCATGTGGGTGGGGTCTGGGCAGAGTGAGGACCCTGGGATCACCTGGAAAGGATGAAGTCCTGGCTGCATTAGGAGAGCTCTTCCACCACGGGGCCCGTGGAAACAGCCACTCCACTCTGTCCGTGGAAAGGGACCCAGTGCCGAGTCCAGAAGTGGTTATATTGCCAAGCTGGCTCTTCTGGGATTTCATCATCAGTAGCATCATGTAACCAATAACTACGGGCTTGGAGGAGTCACTCTCTGGCACATGATGACAGCACTGTCACTTTAGGCTCATCCAGCCTAGAATAGGAACGTTTGAAGGAGAAGAGTTTGGGAGATTGTGAAGCTTGGTTGTCAAGGAAACTGAGCAGGTTTGTCAAGGTTGTCAAGGAAACTTCTCCCTTAAACTGAAGGCAGGGCTGGGAGAGCTGAACTCCAGGGATCTTTTAAAGGGGCCACTCTGAAGCACCATCACCTGAGAGGTGGTCTCAGCGTGAGCTGGGGTTTGAGAAAAGTGTGATGAGATTAAGCCTGACTTTCTGTGACAGCTGGGGAGGGCTTTGTAAAGCACCTTGGCTTTTAAGGCAAAGGTTTGTTGCTGGAACAAAGTGTCTCCCAAAAATGGGCCGAAGCTCAAGACGTCTCTGTCCCCTTCTTGTGAGAGTCCAGGGCAGGTGGGTGTCAGGGTCCAGGCTCTGCCCCCCTTGTTTCTCCTCCCTGCTTCCAGGTGAGGGCTCCAACAAGCAGGGTGGGGTGACCAGGTGGGCATCATGCCCTCCGTCCTAGGATGCAGGCTGGCCAGGGCCCTCACCACCTCCACCCCTTCCCCTTGGTAACACGAGACACTGCGCCCCAGCTCTAAGGGGTGGGAAGGCTAGGAGGTGCAGGGTAGCTGTGAACAGGAAAAAGGGAAATGGTTTCTGATGGGCAGCTCCATGGCTCTGCTGTGAGGGTCACCTGGACGGTAGCGCACAGACTCTGGGTCCTGTGAAGCTTCGACGCTTTGTGGTTCTGGAAATCCTATAGGAGACGGTCCACAGCAGGTGAAGCTAATGCCCTGAGTGGAGGTGGTGAAGCCAAAGATCTTCAGTTCAGACTGAAGGTGATGATGTGGGCGTACATACAGGACAAAACCATCTCGTGTGAATGGACTTCAGGCACGTTTAACATGAATGCAGTCATGTTAATGCCTAACATCTTCTATCTTGTGCCTCCCATCAGGGACCCCCTCCTCAGTTTCTGGGGCTCCTGTAAGTCAGGTACAGGGGGATGGAAAGTGGGCTCTGTCCAGTGTGAGCCCTGAGTTACCCTGCGTGCCAGTCTGCTCAGGACCGCTGTAACAAACACCACAGACTGGGCAGCTTGAATAACAGGCCTATCTCCCAGTCCTGGATGCTGTCGGAGATCAAGGTGTGTGCAGGCTGGCTTCTGAGGACTCTCTTCTTGGCTTGTAGACAGCCATCTTCTCCCCAGGTCCTCACATGGTCTCCCCCTGTGCCTATCTGTGTCCTAATCTCTTCTTGTAGGACATCAATCCTATTGGATTAGGATCCACCCTAGTGACCTCTTTTTTACCTTGATCACCTCTTTAAAAATCCCATCTCCAAATACAGCCACGTCCTGGGGTCCTGGGGGTTAGGGATTCAGCATGTGGATTTGGGGGGACGTGGCTGAGCCTGTACCATCCTCCTTAGGAACCGAGGGTGCCTCGGTCCTTCCTTCCCTCAAGTCACACGAGGTGATGTAATGGCTCAAGGAGAGGCCACTCGTGCAGAGTTTGTGTCCCAGCTGGGGAACCCTTCTCTGCTCTCTTTGATCAGGCCGTGGCAGTGCCAGTCCCCTCCGGAGGTGAGCAGTTCTGGGGTTTCCTGCCGTGTCTCCTGGCCTGCTGAGGTGCTCACTGTCAGGGAACCCAGGAGCCAGCAGCCTAGTGGGGATGCCGGGGACACTCAGGGCCTTGGCAGATGTCTCTCCCGGCAGATACCCTAGCGAAAGTGGGGAAACATTTGGGGGATTGCAGGTGGGAGAGAGTCAGTCTCGTTTATGTTTCAGAAAGACCACGTTGGGGTGGGATGTGAGATGCACCGTGGGGGCAGGGAGCTTTGTCAGGCCTGATGGAGGAACCAGGCACAAGATCGGGCTCGGGCCAGGGCTGTGGGCATAGAGGGGAATTAGTGTGGGAACTGGCCACAGACTGTTGTCGAAATATCAGCTTCCCTGTGCACTGAGGCTGAGGAGAAATACAGAGACAGGGATTTTGGAGGAAGAGAGAGATGGCTTTATTTTTATGCCAGGCAGAAGGGAAGACACAGCTAGCTAGTGCCTCAAGAACTGGGCACCCCTCCTTGAGAATCAGGGAAGATTTTATATGTGGGGCTCTCGCAGTCCGGGGTATAGGATGAGGATCAAAGTAGTGAAGGTCTTGCATTCCTCCTTTCCTTTGCATTATTTCAAAACAGTCATAGTTGGCATCAGACCGCCCGGTAATTGGGGTCCAGCAGTCTGGTAATTGCATATGTTTGTCTCTGGTTTATCAGCCGATGAACTTGTTTCTGAAATGAAAAATTAGTGGGTGATTTGTTATGAGGGGCATATAGAATGTAAGTGCTGGACATAATAAGGTTAGGGAGTGAGAGGCAGGGGATGTCACTCACACAGAGTCAGGGGTGATGGGTGCCGAATGTAAATTACATAGTGTTGGGGAGTGAGGTTAGCTTTGTAAAGTACAAATCTAGTTACTACAAATGAGTGACAAAGTAAAACAAGGAGTGATGAACTATTTCAGGCCAGGTTGTGTTTCTTCTCTAGCCTGTTCGCTGTTCCCTTTGTTTTCCTTGTTCTCAAGGGAAGGAAAACTTCGTTTCTATTTTTGCTGCAACAAGACTCTGGAGGAGCAGATGACAGTCACTGGGGCGCAAGGAGGGTGGGAGACTGGGAGCCTGGGAGCCCCCAGTGTTACCGAACAAAACGTGGGTCCGCTTGCCCGAGTGCAGTAAAGCCAGTCTACTGACACCGGGTGTGGTGAAGGAAAGTGCAGCTCTAATTGTACAAGTGCCGATACAAGGAGGCCAGGTGGCTTGTGCTCTAAAACCCCGAACTCCCTGAAGGATTTCAGCAAAGCAGTTTCAAAGGCCAGGTGAAGGAGGGGGGTCGCAGGGTATGTGATCAGCTGGTGCACAGTTCTCTGGCTGATGGTGAGGTAACAGGCGGTTAACATTGTAAATTCTTAGGCACCAGAAGCTCCGGGGCTACCTGTTCATGATCATCAAGTGGTTAATTTCTTCCACTTGGTAGTGGAGGAAGCATGCATCAGACACTGTTATCTGGGTACTTCAGAGAGGACCTACAGCAGAGGACGTGGGGGAGGGCTCTGCCCTGGGAAGGCCCCGTAGGGTCCTGCTCGGTTACATCCGGTGCCTGGGCTCAGCAACCTGGGAAGGTGGGGCTGCTCCTGGGTGTGGGGAGCTGCGGGATCCCAGTCCTCTGAGGGGCCTGTTGGCCCCCAAGGTGAGATGGGGGTGCAGTGGCTGGACAGAGGCGTCTGGCCTGGGGGAGGGTTCCAGGCTGGAAATGTCACTGGAATCATCGCAAGGAGGGAGAGGGAAGGCAAAGTGGGGGCAGATGGGTCACAGCAGACTACGTGCAGGTGACTGCGGTCCTGTTGGAAGCAACTCAGAGCAAGAAAGGAGTGGCCGTCAGGGGCTCAGCTCCATCCTCTTGTTCCTTTGTAAAACCGCTGTGTCAGAGTTTGAGACACCGCCAGGAGACGTCTGGGCCCAGTGCTGCCATGGCTTCATCAAAGGGCCCAGGGGGAACACAGAACCACTGCAGGCCCCGCCCATGTCCTCACTGGGAATGAACCCCATCAGGGCTCCTGGGCTCACAGACTTTAGGGAACCTCTGTCCTCAGGAATGGTCTTCCTCCCTCCTGTCACCTGCTGGTCAGAGGCCCAGGAACCCCCAACCTGGCTCCACCCCCAGGGCCTGGATTCAGAGGTCCAGGAACCCCCAACCTGGCTCCACCCCCAGGGCCTGGATTCTGGGACAGCTTAAGGGTAAGCAAGACCCTCATGCTCCTTTATCTGCCTGGGGGTGAGAATGTCTTAAATGCTGCAATTGACTGATTAGGGAGGGCTGAGTGTTTCCAGCAGGTATGGGTGGAAAGATGGGGCGTGAAGTTCCTAGGTCTGCAGGGTCTTCCCAGCGTGAAGATGTGTGTGTTTCCCCCGGCCAGTCAGCATCCTCCCAGGAAGCCCAGATCCAGGATTATGAGGGCAGAGGCTCTCCCCTTGCTTATCTGTAACTTCCCATGCCCACAGCAAGGAGCCTGGCTGCCACCATCTCCCATTTATCTGTGCATTGCTCCTTTCCAGGTTACATGTGCAGAGGTTTCAGAATTGTTAGCTACTACACCCTGGAAGGAACTTCGTAAAATAAAGCCCACTGTTTATATATGGGCCATTTTGCCTTTAGTCTACAGATTCCATTCATTTCCAAAGGTAACTTAGGTCAGCAGCTTTTACCCCATCCCCTACAGTGAGTTGTTTCCATATATTTCTAACACAGTTAGACTCTGTGACATTATGTATTCCATCCTGCAACACTCCTACATCCTAAATAACTAAATCTGAATAGATTATGATTGGCCCCTTGGGCTATGCACATCTTTGCGCTTAGACAAATGTATAGTGACAGGTATCCATCCTAGAGTATCACGTGGACTACTTCAAAACCCCCACCCCATGATCTGCTATCATCTATGTAGGTTTGTCTTTCCCAGAATGTCATCAATGGGGTCATACTGTGTGCAGCCTGCTCAGCCTGGATTCTTTCACTTAGCAGTATATACTGAAGATTTATCCATGTCTTTCCATAGGTTGATGGTGCATTCCTTTCTGCTGAGTAGTATTCCACTGCATGTGTATGGGAGGAAAAACAATTTTCCCTCTACTTTTCTACGTTCTTGGTTGAGGCCCCCCCTGCCCCTGTAATAAAAGACAGATTACCAGGAGACAAGCAGAAGTTTAACAACATGTATACCTTCTGAATCCAGGGGGGATACCACGGAAACTGAGTCACTCCCTGAAATGACCAAAACCATCCCCTTAAATACTGTCTTCAGCTAAAAACAGAAGAAAGATACTAGGTAAGGGGGGAAGGCCCGTTATGGCAGGTTATCATGCAAAGCACAGTAAACAAGAGTATGATTGTTTGCACATTAAAGTCAGGACCTCTCCATTGAAAAGAGTTACTTAAGATTTACTTATCCTTCTATTTTTGGTGCAAAGAGGGGCATACACTTATAAATGGAGATTTCTCTATTGTAAATGTCCTTCATAAAACGGCAATCTCAGTTTTATGAGATTTTTTTAAAAATAAATTTATTATTTTATTTTTGGCTGCATTGGGTCTTCGTTGCTGCGTGCAGGCTTTTCTCTGGTTGTGGTGAGCAGAGGCTACTCTTCATTGCAGTGTGTGGGCTTCTCACTGTGGTGGCTTTTCTTGTCGGGGAGCACAGGCTCTAGGTGTGCGGGCTTCAGTAGTTGTTGCTTGTGGGCTCTAGAGTGCAGGCTCAGTAGTTGTGACACACCGGCTTAGTTGCTCTGTGGCATGTGGGATCTTCCCGGACCAGGGCTCAAACCCGTGTTCCCTGCATTGGCAGGCGGACTCTTAACCACTGAGCCACCAGGGAAGCCTTTTTTTTTTTTTAAAGCAGACAAATAATCCTTATGCCAGGGAGACATATTTTGGGGTGGCATATTCTACTCGCCTTGACATAGATGTACCCCAATTTGCTTATGCATTCATCTTTTGAAGGATATCCTGATTTCTTCAAGTTTTTAGCCATTATGGAAGTGCTGCTGTGCATAATTGCATCCTTGTTTGCATTTGGACATAGATTTTCAAACCAGTTGCTTAAATACTGGAAGCATGATTGTTGGATCCCAACGTGAGACTTGTTTAGCTTTGGAGAAAACTGCCAACTTGTCTTACAAAGTGGCTGCACATGCATCCCCCCAGCTATGAGGGAGAGTTCCTCTTGTTCCTCACCCTCTAGCAATTGGTAGAGTCATATTTTTGGAGCTTAGCAGTCCTAATAGGTGTGCTGTCTTATCTCATGATTTTAATTTGTAATTCCCTAATGGTGTATGATGTTGAGCTTGTTTCTGTAAGACTTTTACTATCTGTGTGTCTTTTTCAGTGGGATGTCTGTTCAGATCATGCTGTCATGTTCATGCTGAGAGGAGCCCTGTCTCCTCAGGACCCGCTGGGGCTTTGGCTTCTGGAACACGCGGGGCTGAGTCCACGCTGATGGCCGGGCTTTGGGACAACCCGGGGTCGAGTCCACACTCACAGAAGCTGGTTCTCCTCAGGATCCGCTGGGGCTTTGGCTTCTGGAACACGCTGGGCTGAGTCCACGCTGATGGCCGGGCTTCGGGACAACCCGGGGTCAAGTCCACACTAACAGAAGCCGGGTCTCCTCAGGACCTGCTGGGGCTTCAGCTTTGGGACACTGGGGGGTCCAGTTCATGCTGACAGGAGCCTGGTCTCCTCAGGACCTGCCGGGAGGTGATGTCACTGAGGGAAAAGGTGAGGAAAAGTGGGGAGAATGTTCCTGTGCGTTTTTGACCACTGAGGGTGTCTGTCTTCAGAGGACCCAGGAGAGGAGGGGCTTGGTGTGGAAAACTGGGTTTTTGGCCCCTTTTAGACAGAGTGCAGTGTTGTTCTTTGGTGTGTGGCGTCTGGTTTTCCCAGCACCGTTTACTGAGGCGACTGTCCTTTCCCTGGTGTATGTTCTTGGCTCCTTTCTTGTGAATTAACTGACCACATACCTGTGGGTTTATTCCTGGGTTCTCTGCTCTGTTCCTCTGGTCTGTGGGCCTGTTTTTGTGCCAATTCCACACGTTTTGGGGACTGTAGTTTCATAATGAAGTGTGAAGTCGGGGAGCAAGATGACTCCAGCCCGTTCTCCTGCCTCAGGGTCGCTTTGGCTCTTCTGGGTCCTTTGTGGCTCCACACACAACTTACGATAGTTTGTTCTGTTTCTATGGAAAATGTCATTGGACTTTTGGTAGGGATTGCGTTGAATGTGTACATTAATTTGGCTAGGATGTATATATTTTTTTTAACTAAAAATATTTGGGGCCACACCATGTGGCATGCAGGATGTGAGATCTTAATTCCCCAACCAGGAATGGAACCCATGCCCCCTGCAGTGGGAGAGCAGAGTCCCAACCCCTGGATGGCCAGGGAAGTCCCACCTTAGAATTCATATTTTCACAGTATTCTTTTCACTCATGAGCACGGGGTATCTTCCCATTTATTTTTGTCTGTTCAGTTTCCTTTATCAGTGTCTCCCAGTTTTCAGTGTGCAGGTCCTTCACGTCCTTGGTGAAATTTACTCCTAGTTATCTTTTTGGATGCAATTGTAAGTGGGATTTTTTTAAAAAAATCTTTTTCTGATGGTTCATTATCAGTGTATAAAATCACAAATGATTTTTGTGCATTGATTTTTCTTTTTTTTTGTATCCTGCAGCTTTACTGAATTCATTTTTTAGTTGTAACAGTTTTTTGGTGGTTGAATGTGGAAAACTAGAATTCAGAAATCCCACTATTTCAGCTACATCCAGGTCATCCACAGCACCCAAGACATAGTGGCTCCCAATATAATCTTCCCATGGTGCCTCTTATAGTATGTGGACTCCTACAAGGCTGATTAGCATCACCACTGTGGGTGAACTGGATCTGGGTAGGGGTTGGCCTCTATAACAGAGTTTGATGTCTGCATTTCTGGCGTGGTATGACATGGTTATTTTGATAAGTATTTTATTTTCTGATAAATTTCAAGTGTATAAAAACTTTAAATAGCAGTATAAAGTTTTCCACATTCATAAAATACTCCAGGTTGTTTTTACTCAACTTTCACCAGCTGCCCCAGCTTTGTGGAAATGTATTTTTCCATTCGAATCCACTTTTCTTTTCTTGGAACCATCACTGGGGCTTTTCCTCACTTTAAAAACTTTGCTGGATTTAAAGTGTACAAGATGAGCATGATCTGGGTGGTTTTTCTATATGGCTTCTTTCACTTAGGATGTTTTCAGTATTTATCCACATTGTAACATTGATCATTATTTCATTCACTTTTTCCATTGTGATTAAAAACACATAACATTTACCATTTAAGCCATTTTTTTAAAGTTTTTTTTTTTTTTTTTTTTTTTTTTGTGGTACGCGGGCCTCTCACTGTTGTGGCCTCTCCCATTGCGGAGCACAGGCTCCGGACGCGCAGGCTCAGCGGCCATGGCTCACGGGCCCAGCCGCCCCACGGCATGTGGGACCTTCCCGGACCGGGGCACGAACCCGTGTCCCCTGCATCGGCAGGCGGACTGTCAACCACTGCACCACCAGGGAAGCCCTTTAAAAGCTTTTTAAAAAAAATATTTAATTTTTTATTTTTTGGCTGTGTCAGGTCTTTGTTGCTGCATGCAGGCTTTCTCTAGTTGTGGCGAGCGGGGGCTACTCTTCGTTGCCATGTGCAGGCTTCTCATTGTGGTGGCTTCTCTTGTTGCGGTGCACGAGCTCTAGGCGCACGGGTTTCAGTAGTTGTGACACGAGGCCTCAGTAGATCTAGCTCATGGGCTTAGTTGCTCTGCGGCATGCGGGATCTTCCAGGACCAGCGCTCGAACCCGTGTCCCCTGTACTGGCAGGCGGATTTTTAACCCCTGTGCCACGAGGGAAGCCCCATTTAAACCATTTGTAAGTATACAGTTGTATGGCATTAACTACATCCACATTGTTGTAAAAATATCCTCACCATCCATCTCCAGAACTTTATTTTCCCCATGTGAAAACGTAGCCATTAAACACGAACTCACCTCAACCCCTGGCAACCTTATTCTACTTTGTCTTTGAGTTGGACTTATCTGGATACCTCATACTAGTGGAATCATAGAACGTTTGTCCTTTTTGTGTCTGGCTGGTTTCACTTAGTATAATGACTTCAAGGTTCATCCACATTGTAGCATGTGTGAGAATTACCTTAGTTTTAAAGGTTGAGTCATATTCCATTGTGTATATACTACACTGTACTTATCCATTCATCTGTTGAAGGATGTGTTGTGTTGCTTCCACCTTTTGGCTATTGTGAATAGTGTTGCTATGAATATGGGGTACAAATGTCTGTTCCAGCCCTTGCTTTCTAATATTCTGGGTGTACACCCTGGAGTGGAATCAAGGGATCACACATTTTCCATGTTTTTGAGGAGCCACCATACAGTTTTCCACAGCAGCTGTATAATTTTACTTTATTCCTTTATATGACAGAATAATGCAGCTTATGGATCTACCTTATTTTGCTTATCCATTTACCTGCTGATGGACATTTAAATCTTTTCTACCTTGGGCTATTGTGAACAGTGCTGCTATGAATAATTTGTGTACAAGTTTTTGTTTGAACGCCTGTTTTCCATTTTTTTGGTATATATCTAGGAGTGGAGTTGTTGAACGACATGGTAATTATATTTTATATTTTTAAGTAAATGGTAAAGGTTTGTACACATAGACTGCACCATTGTGCATCTCCACAAGTAACTTTTAAGGGTTCCAATTTTTCTGCATTGCTGCCATTTGTTATTTTTATTTATATATTTTAAAATTGATTTTAAAGTTTATTTTTATTCTAGTGCATGTGAAGGGGCATCACACTGTGGCTTTCATTTGCATTTTCATCATGACTACTGACGTTTGACATCTTTCCATGTCCTTGTTGACCGTTTGTATGTCTTGCCTGGAGAGCAGTCCATGCAAGCCATTTGTCTGTTTCAAAAATTTTATTGTTTGTCTTTTTTTTGATGAGTTGTAGAAGTCCTGGGTATATTCTAGGTAAAGAGTCTTATCAGATATAGAATGTGCCAATATTGTCTTCCATTCTGTGGGCTGTCTTTTTACTTTCTGGATAGCCTCTTTTGATGCACAAGGGTTTGTAATTTTGAGGAAATCCAATTTATCTATTTTTTCTTTCATTTCTTATGCTTTACTGTCAAATCTAAGAAACCATTGCTAAATTCATGGTCAGGAAGATTTAATTTCTTGGTTTATTTGAGAGTTCATACAGTCATCCCTCGGTACCCACTAGGCCAGGCTTCAGGCCTAGGGTTGAATCAGTGTGAGGGTTCAGGGGTCACGGTTTAGGGTTAGGGGTCATTGTTGGAGCATCCTGGTAGAGGGTTGTGGTTAAAGGGTCGGGGGTTAGAGTTTAGGGGTCATGGGCGAGGGTCTAGGGGTCTGGGGTTAGGGTTGTTAGGGGGTTACAGTTAGAGGTTAGGGTTCTTAGGGTGAAGGTTAGAGGTAGGTTTAAGCACAATTGGCCATCACTGCCCTCCCCTCTCTTTCTCTCTGAAGCCTCCAGAATGGATAGGACTTGCCCAGGGTCAAACAGGAGTCAGGGAGCTGAGGTCAATAACTGGTTTTCTGGCCTCCCTTCCCCCAGTCCTGGGCTCTGAGAGAAGAATGAAATGTCTGTTCTTGTCTCGGACTGTTTCTTATCCAACTCAACCTCTGTCAAGGATTGGGGAGGGTGTCAGAAGTCATGCATGGTTTCCTTCTGCCCTCCTACCTGGGAAGGGTGATGCTGGCCCTACTCTGTCTGGGCAGCCCCAGGTTCCAGCACAGCCAAGACAGGAGGGCACTCAGCGGACATGTGTGGATTTATACAGGACTGGGTGCAGTGACCTGCCAGCCCCCAGATGCCGCCTTCTTAAGGGCTGGTGGGGCCCTCCTGGCCCTGGAGGCATCCTTTGTTCCATCTGAGTGGGCATGAATAGATGATCAAGTCTCAGGCAGGACAGCCTTTGACCTCTGACTATCCAGGCAGGCATCTGTGGTCCTCTAGCTCAGTCCAGCCTGGGCATTGTCAGGCCCTCATGTACAGTTACGGAGCTGACCATGATGCTGGGCAATTCAAGAGCTACCTGGGCAGTGTAGACATTCCTTTGAGAAGTTTCAACTACCGACATGCATGTGGCTGAGAAAAAGGCCTCCCGCTCACAGCCTCATAGGCTGCCAAGAGAAGTAATAATCCTCTAAACATTGGAGTGTGTCCCTGACACAACACCCATACAGTAGACCATGGCCCTGCAATCCTTTGTCCTTTCAGTCGTTAGAAACTTTTGACATGCATATTCATTAAGAATCAAAGATATGGAAGCACCTGGACCGCCCAGTGGGAGGTTTACACTGACACTGCCATTGTCTTGGAGAGCCATATGCATCCATGTGGCCTCTGGAAGCCTGCCAATTATGGGTTCCATGGCATGGAATAATTCTTGAGCCTCCCGTTACTTCATTGCACAAGAGTTTCCTTACCACCCTAGCATTTGGTTTCTTCCCTTAGAAAAGGAGAGAGAAGAAACTGGAAAAGGAGCAGTATTGTTTTTCAGGGATGGGTAGTTAATATGGCCAGGGAGATGGCATAACTCACGGGATCCCACATCTCAGGGGCAGGAATGAGGTCTGTGGGTCTTCTGAGGGCACATGGGCTGTTCTGGGCCAGCCTCTGAGATGTGAGGACCTGATGCCCAAGGAAAGAGACTTGAGTTTACCACCACCAATGATCCTGACTTTTCAGCAAGTGAAAGAACTTCTTGCAGTCTTGGGAGGGACAGTAAGAGCACTGGATACATAGCTGCAGCCCCTGACCCTAAGTGAACCCCTTTCTTCCTTTTGTGTCAGATTCTGTGCTGTGCAGTGAGCTGTCATTGACTTAGAATCTGTTGCTTTCTCCCAGCCAACATCTGTTCTCAGGCCCAAGTGCCTCAGTTTTCCTTTGGGAATTACATCTCATCGCTTCCAGTCCACAGTTGCAGAAGGATGACCCCATGTTCCACCCAGCTCGAAGAAGGGTTTACAACCCACATCTAGCCAGTCCCATTTTCCACCTTCTGGTGTTGGGTCAAGGATGAGAATGCAACCCAAGCCAGATCAAAGGCATTTAAACCCATGACTTTTTGGAATCCAAGAAAAGGAGAAACTCTTTCTCGGAAAATGGATGGTGAGTGGTTGTCAGCCTAGAACTGCTGTTGGCCAAAGGGCAGTGAGAGAGCCTGTGCCTGTGAATGGGGTCCCCCAAAGGCACTGAGCAGGACAAAGGTTTGGAGAGAAGCAAGGTCACACTGAGACAGTGTGAGCTGCTGGACCTGCCAGGTCCAAACCCATTCTTCAACTTGTCACTTGCAAGTATTAATGTATTTCTACCCTTACAATAAATACTAATTTATTTTACTTCCGTAAGTGTGTCCAGTCGCTGGGAAAAGAAAAAGTCCTGGTTGATACATCTGAGTCAATAATCCCTGATCCTTCCTCAGGTGTCCTCCCTGGGTAGGCGTGGCTGGGGGAGGTGAAGACACTGGGTGGGGTCATATACTATGGGAGCTGCCAAACAGCTCTGTCCCTGTTCCTTCCCTGTCCCAGGAGAGGGAAACCCTGGAAGAGTGATAGGATAACCAGTAGAGGAAGAGGTTCCTCAGTGATTAATTGGCCTTTTTGTGTTTTCCTTAATTTAGGGTCCATTTTGGTAATGTGTTTTTACAAAGAAATCCCCCTTTTCCTCTAGGTTTCCAGTTTGTTACAGTAGATTTCTCTTATTTGACGTTTACTTTTTCCTGTCTAATTTTCTACAGAATCATGACAAATAATGAACAAATACTGATACTTTACTATTAACTGAAGTTCCTATTCACGTTCCCTTTGTTATACCTTTCCTTGTTCCAGGGTCTCAAAGGACATGGGGTCATCATGTCTGTTTAGTCTCTTCTGGGCTCTGACAGTTGCTCAGACTCTCCTTGTTTCCATGACCTTGACAGTGTGGAGGAGGACTGGTCAGGTATTTTATAGACTGCCGGGCACTGGGATTTGCTTGGTGTTTTTGTCGTGGTTAGACTTGGCTTTGAAAAAGCAGATCACAGAGGTGAAGTGCTTCCTCTTCACTATATGTCAAGAGGACAGGCTCTTAAGGAAACTTCTCACTTATATTCTTAACTTTGGTCACCTAGCTGAAGTAGTGTTTGTCAAGTTTTCCCACAGGTTAATTTTTTTCCCATGTCCATCCTGTGTGTCTTATTTAGGAGGAAGTCATAATGCAGAAGCCACACTTGAGGAGAGAGGGGTTACAGCTGAGTGTCTATATGAATTGTTTAGAAGCTTTGTGCATAGGAGATTTCTATTTAACACCATTCATCGAAAACTATGTAATTTATTTTTACCAGTTTGGACACGTGAATGATTACTGTAAACTTTTGTTTATAATCCAGCACTACATTATTAGACTGCTTAGTTCATTCTTGCTTTGGCTGTTGAGAGCTTTTTCCATTTGCTCCTGTTTTCATTTTACATAATTTTTCTTTTGTGGGTTTTTAAAATTTTGGGTACTTCTTTACTTTCTGATATTTTAAGATTACGCTGCTTCATATATTTACTGTCTCAGTCCTAGCATCAGCCCTTTCTTCAAAGAGCCCTTGTTCCTTTTATTAGAGAATGGTATTAAAAACTTACATGTGGGAGCTAAATATGCTCAGCTGACAGTACATAGAAATACATGCATGTATCCCAGCCTATGCATAGACACATAATTATAAAGATATCCATGTGGAACTATGTGTAGGCTAAAGATAGTTTATACCGATGTCTCCAACCGGATCTGTTATGACATGGATATCGTAACCTTTTCCCTTTGTTTGACTGTAACATCCCACTCCAGTGGTAAGAAACCTGGCTTCCACCATTTGTCATTTATTAAATTCAGTGCTTGTTCCATTCGATTACTGATATAGTAGTTTCAGTACTGTTAGCTACTACCCCTCATGGGAAAGAACTTAGAGTCCACTGTGTATGCATGGCACATTTTGTCTTTGGCCTACAGATTCTGTACATTTCCAAAGTTAACTTAGGTCACCCATTTGTCCCACTACCAACAGTGAGTTTTTCCATACATTTCTGAAACAGTTAGATTCTTTGTTACATTCTGTATTCCAGTCTTTGACACTCCCATATCCTAAGTAGCTAAGTTTGAATAGATTGTAAATTACTTGTTGGGTTGTAAAAATCTGTGGGTGTAGACAAATGCATAGTGACAGGTTTTCACCACTAAAGTATCATATGGACTATTTCTACCACATATTCCTTAAACTGTTTACCAGTGTCAGTTTTACCTTTTCTAGAATGTCATATAAATGAGGTCATACAGTGTGTAGCACTTCAGACTGGATTCTTTCACTTAGCAATGTACGTGTTAGTTGCATCTATATCTATCTATATATATTTGCATGGGTTGATGATCCATTCCTTTATATCTCTGAATACTATTGCACTGCATGTATATGAGAGGAAAAATAATTTTCCCTCTACACTTCTATGTTCTTTATTGAGATCTCCCTTGTAATGAAAAAGAGACGAACTGGAGAAAACAATCAGAAGTTTAATATATCCCATGCGTACCTCTTGTATACTTGAAAGATACCCAGGAAAACTGAGTCACTCCCTGAAATGGCCCAAGCCATTACCTTAAATGCTATCTTCTGCTGAGAACAAAAGAAAGATGTTAGGGAATGGAGGAAGCCATTTAAGGGATGTTATTAGTCAAAGCCCAGTAAACAAGGGTATGGTTGTTACACAGATTTACATCCAGGCCTATTTCATTGACAAGCTTTGTTTTTTTTTTTTAAACATTTATTTATTTGGCTGCACTGGGTCTTAGTTGCAGCCTGTGTAATCTTTAGTGGCGGCATGCAGGCTCTTAATTGCAGCATGTGGGATCTAGTTCCCTGACCAGGGATTGAACCCTGGTCCCCTGCATTGGGAGTGTGGAGTCTTAACCACTGGACCAGCAGGGAAGTCCCAACAAACTTTTCTTGATATTTAGTCATCTTTCAATTCCTGGTCCAAAGAGGGACATACCCTTACAAATGGAGATATCCTTAATAAATGGAAATTTACTTCCTAAAAGGGCATTTTCTTTAAAAAAAATTTTTTTTATTAGTTTCTGCTTTATAACAAAGTGAATCAGTCATACATATACATCCGTTCCCACATCCCTTCACTCATGCATCTCCCTCCTTCCCACCCTCCCCATCCCACCCCTCCAGGCGGTCACAAAGCACCGAGCTGATCTCCCCGTGCTCTGCGGCTGCTTCCCACTATCTATCTACCTCACGTTTGGTAGTGTATACATGTCCCAGCCTCTCTTTCGCTTTGTCACAGCTTACCCTTCCCCCTCCCCATATCCTCAAGTCCATTCTCAAGTAGGTCTGTGTCTTTATTCCCGTTTTACCCCTAGGTTCTTCATGACAGTTTTTTAAAATTCCATTTATATGTGTTAGCATACGGTATTTGTCTTTCTCTTTCTGACTGACTTCACTCTGTATGACAGACTCTAGCTCCATCCACCTCATTACAAATAGCTCAATTTCGTTTCTTTTTGTGGCTGAGTAATATTCCATTGTATATATGTGCCACGTCTTCTTTATCCATTCATCCGATGATGGACACTTAGGTTGTTTCCATCTCCGGGCTATTGTAAATAGAGCTGCAGTGAACATTTTGGTACATGACTCTTTTTGAATTATGGTTTTCTCAGGGTATATGCCCAGTAGTTGGATTGCTGGGTCATATGGTAGTTCTATTTGTAGTTTTTTAAGGAACCTCCATACTGTTCGCCATAGTGGCTGTGCCAATTCACATTTCCACCAGCAGTGCAAGAGTGTTCCCTTTTCTCCACATCCTCTGCAGCATTTACTGTTTCTAGATTTTTTGATGATGGCCATTCTGACTGGTGTGAGGTGATATCTCATTGTAGTTTTGATTTGCATTTCTCTGATCATTAATGATGTTGAGCATTGTTTCATGTGTTTGTTGGCAATCTGTATATCTTCTTTGGAGAAATGTCTATTTAGGTCTTCTGCCCATTCTTGGATTGGGTTGTTTGTTTTTTGGATATTGAGCTGCATGAGCTGCTTGTAAATTTTGGAGATTAATCCTTTGTCAGTTGCTTCATTTGCAAATATTTTCTCCCATTCTGAGGGTTGTCTTTTCATCTTGTTCATGGTTTCCTTTGCTGTGCAAAAGCTTTGAAGTTTCATTAGGTCCCATTTGTTTGTTTTTGTTTTTATTTCCATTTCTCTAGGCGGTGGGTCAGAAAGGATCTTGATGTGATTCATGTCATAGAGTGTTCTGCCTATGTTTTTCCCCTAAGAGTTTGATAGTTTCTGGCCTTACATTTAGGTCTTTAGTCCATTTTGAGGTTATTTTTGTGTATGGTGTTAGGGAGTGATCTAATCTCCTACTTTTACACGTACCTGTCCAGTTTTCCCAGCACCACTTATTGAAGAGGCTGTCCTTTCTCCACTGTACATTCCTGCCACTTTATCAAAGATAAGGTGACCATATGTGCGTGGGTCTGTTATTATAGGTCTTTTCCTTCTCTTGTGTTTCTTGCCTAGAGAAGATCCTTTAGCATTTGTTGTAAGGCTGGTTTGGTGGTGCTGAACTCTCTCAGCTTTTGCTTGTCTGTGAAGGTTTTAATTTCTCCATCCAATCTGAATGAGATCCTTGCTGGGTAGAGTAATCTTGGTTGTAGGTTGTTCTCCTTCATCACTTTAAATATGTCCTGCCAGTCCCTTCTGGCTTGCAGAGTTTCTGCTGAAAGATCAGCTGTTAACCTTATGGGGATTCCCTTGTGTGTTATTTGTTGTTTTTCCCTTGCTGCTTTTTAATATGTTTTCTTTGCATTTAATTTTTGACAGTTTGATTAATATGTGTCTTGGCATGTTTCTCCTTGGACTTATCCTGTATGGTACTCTCTGTGCTTCCTGGACTTGATTAACTATTTCCTTTCCCATATTAGGGAAGTTTTCAACTATAATCTCTTCAAATATTTTCTCAGTCCCTTTCTTTTTCTCTTCTTCTTCTGGAACCCCTATAATTGGAATGTTGGTGCGTTTAATGCTGTCCCAGAGGTCTCTGAGACTGTCCTCAGTTCGTTTCATTCTTTTTTCTCTATTCTGCTCTGCAGTAGTTATTTCCACTATTTTATCTTCCAGGTCACTTATCCGTTCTTCTGCCTCAGTTATTCTGCTATTGATCCCTTCTAGAGTATTTTTAGTTTCATTTATTGTGTTGTTCATCGTTGCTTGTTTCATCTTTAGTTCTTCTAGGTCCTTGTTAACTGTTTCTTGCATTTTCTCTATTCTATTTCCAAGATTTTGGATCATCTTTACTATCATTATTCTGAATTCTTTTTCAGGGAGACTGCCTATTTCCTCTTCATTTGTTAGGTCTGGTGGGTTTTCATCTTGCTCCTTCATCTGCTGTGTGTTTTTCTGTCTTCTCATTTTGCTTCTCTTACTGTGTTTGGGGGTCTCCTTTTTGCAGGCTGCAGGTTCGTAGTTCCCGTCGTTTTTGGTGTCTGTCCCCAGTGGCTAAAGTTGGTTCAGTGGGTTGTGTAGGCTTCCTGGTGGAGGGTGCCTGTGTTCTGGTGGATGAGGCTGGATCTTGTCTTTCTGGTGGGCAGGTCCACGTCTGGTGGTGTGTTTTGGGGTGTCTTGGACTTATTATGATTTTAGGCAGCCTCTCTGCTAATGGGTGGGGTTGTGTTCCTGTCTTGCTAGTTGTTTGGCATAGGGAGTCCAGCACTGTAGCTTGCTGGTCATTGAGATAAGCTGGGTGTTGGTGTTGAGATGGAGATCTCTGGGAGATTTTCGCCGTTGGATATTACGTGGAGCTCGGAGGTCTCTTTTGGACCCGTGTCCTGAAGTTGGCTCTCCCACCTCAGAGGCACAGCACTGACTCCTGGCTGCAGCACCAAGAGCCTTTCATCCACACGGCTCAGAATAAAAGGGAGAAAAAGCAGAAAGAAAGAAAGAAAGAAAGAAAGAAAGAAAGAAAGAAAGAAAGAAAGGATAAAAGAAAATAAAGTAAGGTCAAATAAAATAAAGTTATTAAAATAAAGAATTATTAAGAAAAAAAATTTTTAAGTAAAAAAAACAAAAACCAAAAAAAAAAAAAAACCGGACGGATAGAACCCTAGGACAAATGGTGAAAGCAAAGGTCTACAGACAAAATCTCACACAGAAGCATACACGTACACACTCACAAAAAGAGGGAAAGGGGAAAAAATCATAAATCTTGCTCTCAAAGTCCACCTCCTCAATTTGGGATGATTCGTTGTCTCTTCAGGTATTCCACAGACGCAGGGTACATCAAGTTGATTGCGGAGCTTTAATCCGCTGCTTCTGAGGCTGCTGGGAGAGATTCCCCTTTGTCTTCTCTGTTCGCACAGCTCCCGGGGCTCAGCTTTGGATTCGGCCCCGCCTCTGCGTGTAGGTCGCCGGAGGACGTCTGTTCTTCGCTCAGACAGGACGGGGTTAAAGGAGCCGCTGATTCGGGCGCTCTGGCTGCCTCAGGCCGCGGGGGAGGGAGGGGCACGGAGGCGGGGCGAGCGTGCGTGGCGTGACGTTGAGTCAGCACGAGGCGCGCCCGTGCGATCTCCCGGGGATGTTGTCTGTGGAGCCGGGGACCGTGGCAGTGGCGGGCTGCACAGGCTCCCGGGAGGGGAGGTGTGGAGAGTGACCTGCGCTCGCACACAGGTTTCTTGGTGGCGGCAGCAGCCGCCCCAGCGTCCCACGCCCATCTCTGGGGTCCGCGCTTTCAGCCGCGCCTCGCGCCCGTCTCTGGAGCCTCCTTTCAGCGGCGCTCTGAATCCCCGCTCCTCACGCACCAGGAAACAAAGAGGGAAGGAAAAGTCTCTTGCCTCTTCGGCAGCTCCAGACTGTTCCCCGGACTCCCTCCCGGCCAGCCGTGGCGCACTAACCCCCTTCAGGCTGTGTTCACGCCGCCAGCGCTCTGACGGAAGCCCGAGCCTCAGCTCCCAGCCCCGCCCGCCCCGGCGGGTGAGGAGACAAGCCTCCCGGGCTGGTGAGTGGCGGTTGGCACCGGTCCTCTGTGCGGGAATCTCTCTGCTTTGCCCTCCGTACCCCTGTGGCTGCGGTCTCCTCCGCGGCTCCGAAGCTTTCCCCCTCCGCCACCCGCAGTCTCCGCCCGCGAAGGGGCTCCTAGTGTGTGGAAACCGTTTCTCCTTCACGGCTCCCACCCACTGGTGCAGGTCCCGGCCCTATCCTTTTGTCTCTGTTTATTCTGTTTTCTTTTGCCCTACCCAGGTACGTGGGGAGTTTCTTTCTTTCTTTTTTTTTTTTTTTCGGTACACGGGCCTCTCACTGTTGTGGCCTCTCCCGTTGCGGAGCACAGGCTCCGGACGCGCAGGCTCAGCGGCCATGGCTCTCGGGCCCAGCCGCTCCGCGGCATGTGGGATCTTCCCGGACCGGGGCACGGACCCGTGTCCCCTGCATCGGCAGGCGGACTCTGAACCACTGCGCCACCAGGGAAGCCCCGTGGGGAGTTTCTTGCCTTTTGGGAGGTCTGAGGTCTTCTGCCAGCGTTCAGTAGGTGTTCTGTAGGGGTGGTTCCCCGTGTAGCTGTATTTCGGATGTATCTGTGGAGAGGAAGGTGATCTGCGTGTCTTACTCTTCCGCCACCTTCCCCCTCTCCCAAACATTTTAATAATAGTAATTTTTCTGACGCATGAGCGTGGAATATTGTTTCCTGTTGTGTCTTCAGTTTCTTTACCAGTGCTTTATAGTTTTCTGAGTATAGGTCTTTCGTGTCCTTGGTTAAATTTATGGCTAAATAGTTCGTTCTTTTGGATGGAATTGTAAATGGGATTGTTTTCTTAATGTTTCTTGCTGGTGGTTCATTATCAGTGTATAGAAACGAAACTGATTTGTGTATATTGAGTGCATATTTTGCGACTTTACTGAATTTATTTTTTAACATAGTTTTTGAAGTAATGTGAAAAATTGCAATACTAAAATCTCACCGTTTCTATTGCTCCCCAGGTGATCCACAGGACCCACGGCATGGTAGCTACTAATACACTCTTCCCACGGTGCCTCTTAATACCGTGCGGACTCCTACAAGGGAAATAAGTATCACAACTTTGGTTGAACGTGGTCTGGGTAAGTCTTGGCCTGTGTAAGAAAAATTTGATGTCTGTCTTCCCTGATTTTCTGACATGGTTGTCTAGAAAAGTAATTTACTTTCCAGTAATTTAAAATGTACAGAAAGGTTGCAATAATGTCAAAAAGTACTCACATTTGCCACTTGACACAAAATGCTCAGTGTGTTTTGCCCAAGGCACCAGCACATAACCCCTAAATGAAGAAATCCTGATGTCCACATTATAATTTAATACTCAGCCCCACTTCAACCTTCACCTACTGTCCGAACGGTAAGAAAATGTCTTTTTCCATCCGGATCCAGTTTTCTTTTTCTGGAACCATGACTGAGTTTCTCCCTCATTTGGACAACCTTGAAGGATTTGAAGCAGACAAGATGAGTATGGGATCTAGGGGGCCTTTTCTGTATGGCTTTTTTCACTAAGAATGTTTTTAACGTTCATTTTTGTAACAAATATCAGCGCTACACTTTTTTTTCATTGTCATTAAAAATACAAAACATGACTTTAGCGTTTAATTCACTTTGTGTATACAGTTTTGTGGTATTAACTACCTTCATTTAGTTGCACAAACAAGTTAACTAACATGTGTACCTCCTGTGTGCATGGCAGACACCCAGGAAATTGAGTAACACCCTGAAACGGCCCAAGACATCACCTTAAATACCGTCTTCATCTAAAAGGGAAAAAAAGGAAGGCTATAGTTGTTTCTGTCTACATTCATTTGATCGTATATGGTTTCCAATTGATGTTGTATAACTAGTTGTGGAGAAGTCATGGGATAGGTGGCTTCATTTCAGTTTGAATTTCCAAATTTAGTGGATTCTGCAGGCTTGTTAACAAGGTTTACAAGCTTCATATTGGATCAGGACATCCCATGGTGTAACTGGTATTCACGGTTTGTTCAACAGTTAAAGGTCTGTGTGATATGAGTTCATCCGGGAGTAATCCAGGTTAGTTTCTGTTATACATTTGTCCCAGGATGAAAGGACAAGAGAACTAAGACCTAATTTATAAAAGTGCCTTCAAACTAATTGATACTGAAGTATAGTTAACCTACAATGTTGTGTTAATTTCTGCTGCACAGCAAAGTGATTCATACATACGTACATACATATGTACATATTTTTCATATTCTTTTCCATTATGGTTCATTACAGGGTATTGAATACAGTTCCCTGTGCTGTACAGGAAGACCTTATGTATCCATCCTATATATAATAGTTTGCATCTACTAATACCAAACTCCCAATCCGTCCCTCTCCCCTGTCTTCCCCTTGACAACCACAAGTCTGTTTTCTCTATTTGTGAGTCTGTTTTTGTTCTGTAGATAGGTTCATTTGGGTCTCATTTTATAATCCACATATAAGTGATATCATATGGTATATGTTGTTCTCTGTCTGACTGACTTCACTTTGTATGATAATCTCTAGGTCCATCCATGTAGCTGCAAGTGGCATTATTTCATTCTGTTTTATGGCTGAGTAATATTCCGTTGTATATATGTACCACATCTTCTATATCCATTCATCTGCTGAGGGACATCCAGGTTGCTTCCATGTCTTGGCTATTGTGAATAGTGCTGCTGTGAATGCTGGGGTGCATGTATCTTTTTGAATTATAGTTCTGTCTGGATATGTGCCCAGGAGTGGGATTGCTGGGTCATATGGTAATTCTAGTTTTAGTTTTTGAGGAACCTCCATACTGTTTTCCATGGTGGCTGCATCAATTTACATTCCCACCGGTAATGTATGTAGTACACCACACCCCTTCCAGCATTTCTTTCTAGACATTTTAATGATGGCCATTCTGACCACTATGAGGTGATAACTCACTGTAGTTTTGATTTGCGTTCTCTAATAATTAGCGATGTGGAGCATCTTTTCATGTGCCTATTGGCTATCTGTATGTCTTTGGAGAAATGTCTGTTTAGACCTTCTGCTTATTTTTTGATTTTTTTTTCTTTTTTGAGCTGTATGAGCCGTTTGTATATTTTAGAATTAAGACCTTGTTGGTCGCATCATTTGCAGGTATTTTCTCCCAAACAGTTAGCACAGGTGGTGGAACAACTGGATACCCACATGCAGAAGAGTAAAGTTGGACCCTTACCTCCCCGAACCCCATATACAAAATCAACACAAAATGGACCAAAGGCCTGGGTGCAAGAGGCAAAATTATAAAACTCGTAGAAGAAAACATAAGAGTAAATCTTCATGACCTTGGATTTGGTCATGATATCTTAGATCTACCGAAAGCACAAGCAGCAAAAGACAAAATAGATGAATTAGACTTCCTCAAAATGAAAAAGAGTTGTGTCTAAAAGGAGCAAGGAATAAGATAATCCACCATCCAAAATGGCGCAGGATGTTTGCAAACCATGTATCTGATAAAGGACTGTATGTAGCCCACCGGCCAAGCCCCCGGTGGTCCAGTGGAGTGTCTGTGTGGCCCCTCCCGTCCTCGGTGATCAGGGAATTTCAGGCCCCACGGCGCCCGCGGGGTGATCACTGGTCATCCTTGGCACCCTCAAGGAGTGAGTGAGTGCTGGATGGTTTTGAGCCCAGATGCACTCCCATTACTGCCCTCAAAGGCTGAAGCCTTCAGCATGCCTCCAGAAGGACACAGAGTATTTGCAAGTCTTTGAGAGCCAAGAGAACAGTCTTCACTTTTCTGAAAAGGGCATCTTACTGTTTCACAGCATGACCATTTTCAATCTGGCTCTCGGGGTGCCCTCCCACCTTCTTTATTTCTCTGAGAGTGGCCATGGTGGTTTGGCTGTCCCCAGTCCCCACACCAAGTGACAAGGCCAGTGGGGTCAGATCCTGGTGGTCCTTAGCTTCGTTGGAGATTAACCCAGACCCTCGGCCTGCGATTGAACGGGGATGCCCCTGCTTCTCCCCATCACCGATTCTCATCTCCTCCTCTATCTCTTTTCCTCTTGCTTTTCAGTCTCAGATTTACCTGATGGTCACCACTCACAGCTCCCGCAGAGCCCAGAGATTTCTCCTTGAAGGAAAGGTTCTGGAAAATCAGAGGGATAAATAAAGGATGCAGCTGATTCCCGCCTTGTGCTGACGCCCAAGAGGGTGAGGAGAGTGAGTGTTTTCTCATTAGAATTTTAAATCCTGCAAGTAATAGATCATTGGGGGTGGGGGGCATCCAGTGTTTTCCTGCTCATTCTAATAATGTCATTCCTGAATTTTTATGTGGTAAGTAATTTATATTATTTATCAGTAATTTGATTATTGATATAATCAAATTATTATCAAATTATCCTGAGGGGGATATCCATTTAAAAAATGTTAGAGGTAACTCCAAGGGATTTACAACAAACAAGGACACAGAACCCGTTCTCCAGACACTGGCTGAGAGATTCCTACCCTGAGCCGCAGTCCCCTGGAGGGCGGAGTGGCCATGACTCTCCTCCCACAGGTGAGCCTACACAGGCACATCCCACGTGGGACCACTGCATCGTAGAATCTTAAGAGTGGCCAATGGCAGGCAGCTGGCCAGAGATGCGGACAAGAGAAAACTGCCCAGCAGCCTGGGACAACCCCGGGGTGAGGCCTTAGGAAGGGCCAGTGTCAGAGCCTCAGAGATAACCTGAAGAGTGTTCAGGCTGTTAAGGACATCGTCAGAGATGCACTTAGGGACATATTCAGGGCCTTAGTTATGGACAGGATCAGGGCATTATTTAGTGACAGCTTAGACTATAGGGGACAGCATCAGGGCCTAAGTTAGGGACAGTGTCAGTGCTTCAGTTAGAGAGAACGTGAGAGCCTTAGCTAGACACAGTTTGGGCTGTTACTTAGGGATCTCTTCAGGGCCTTAGAGCCAGCATCGTGGCCATAATTAGAACCAGTGTGAGGGCGTTAGGTAGGGCCAAAACTGTGGTGTTAGTTAGGGAAAGAGGTCATTAGTTACAGACAGTGTCAGGGTTTTAAGTAGGGACAGCGGCAAGTCCTTAGTTAAGAAGAGTGTCAGGGCCTCACTTAGGGGCAGCGTCAGGATGTTAGGGAGAGTCGGGACATGAGAATTTCAGATTCTGAGGTAGAGACAGCATCCGGGCCTTAGTTAGGAAGAGGGTCAGGGCCTTGGTGAGGGACAGGGTCAGGACAACGGTGAGGGACATCTAAGACTATTAGGGACATCGTCAAGGCCTTAGACTGGGCCAGCATCAGGGCTGTGGTGTCGACCAGTGTCAGGGCATTAATGAGGGACAAAATGAGGGTGTTAGTTAGGAAAAGAGTCAGGTCATTAGTTACAGACAGTTTTAGGGCCTCAGGTAGAATGGGCATCAAGGCCTTAGTTAGGAAGAGCATCAGGGCCTCAGTTAGGTTCAGCATCAGGACATTAGTTAGGGCCAGCAACGGGGCCTTAGTTAGGGACAGTGTTGTCAGGCCCTCAGAGATCACTTGAGGGCCTTCGTAAGAGACAGTTCAGGCCGTTAGTTAGGGACACTTCAGAGACTTTCTTGGGGATATATTCAGGGCCTTAGTAATAGAATCAGGGTGTTATTTTGTCACCGCTTAGGCACTAAAGGACAGCATCAAAGCCTCAAGGAGGGTGTCAGCGTCCTGGGGATAGTGTTAGGGACTTTGTAAGTTATAGCTTAGGCCATTAGCTAGGGACAGTGTCGGGCTTATTAAGGGCAGTGTCAGAGACTTCATGAGGGACATCTTCAGGGCCTTAGTTATGGACAGGATCAGGTCCATACTTGGGACCAGTGTCAGGCCGTTATTTAGGGGCAGTGTCAGGGCCTTCTGTAGAAACAGCGTCATCCAGGTGTGAATGTCCATGTTGCCTTGCAAAGATACTTTCTAGGAATTGAAAGCAATGAGGAATGAACAAGTAGCAACAAGGTGCAGGATTTTGCCAAAGAATCATTTTTTTAACATATTTATTGGAGTCTAATTGCTTTACAATGGTGTGTTAGTTTCTGCTTTATAACAAAGTGAATCAGTTATACATATACATATGTCCCCATATCTCTTCCCTCTTGCGTCTCCCTCCCTCCCACTCTCCCTATCCCACCCCTCTAGGTGGTCACAAAGCACCAAGCTGATCTCCCTGTGCTATGCGGCTGCTTCCCACTAGCTATCTATTTTACGTTTGGTAGTGTATATATGTCCAAGCCACTCTCTCACTTTGTCACAGCTTACCCTTCCCCCTCCCCATATCCTCAAGTCCATTCTCTAGTAGGTCTGTGTCTTTATTCCTGTCTTAACCCTAGGTTCTTTATGACATTTTTTTCCCTTAAATTCTATATATATGTGTCAGCATACGGTATTTGTCTTTCTCTTTCTGACTGACTTCACTCTGTATGACAGACTCTAGCTCCATCCACCTCATTACAAATAGCTCAATTTCGTTTCTTTTTGTGGCTGAGCAATATTCCATTGTATACATGTGCCACGTCTTCTTTATCCATTCATCCGATGATGGACACTTAGGTTGTTTCCATCTCCGGGCTATTGTAAATAGAGCTGCAGTGAACATTTTGGTACATGTCTCTTTTTGAATTATGGTTTTCTCAGGGTATATGCCCAGTAGTTGGATTGCTGGGTCATATGGTAGTTCTATTTGTAGTTTTTTAAGGAACCTCCATACTGTTCGCCATAGTGGCTGTGCCAATTCACATTCCCACCAGCAGTGCAAGAGTGTTCCCTTTTCTCCACATCCTCTGCAGCATTTACTGTTTCTAGATTTTTTGATGGTGGCCATTCTGACTGGTGTGAGATGATATCTCATTCTAGTTTTGATTTGCATTTCTCTAAAGATTGATGATATTGAGCATAGTTTCATGTGTTTGTTGGCAATCCATATATCTTCTTTGAAGAAATGTCTATTTTGGTCTTTAACTAAGACCGTAATGCTGATCCTACAGAGGCCCTGATGCTGCTCCTAAGTCATGCCCTTATAGTGTCCCCAGCTAAGGACCTGATGCTAGGCCTCACTCAGGCCTTGTCGCTCTCCCTACGTCAGGCTCTGATGCTGTCCCTACCTGAAGCTGTGACACTGGTTCTAAACAAGGCCCCGATACTCTCAGTAACTAAGATGTTGACACTATACCTGGGTCACTTCCTGACAGTACACCTAGGTCATAGCTTATCCCTGTCTTTAGCTAAAGTCGAGCCTCTTATGGCAACTAAAGCCCTGATGCTGTGCTTTACTCAGGCCCTGAATTTAGCCCCAAGGCCGTGACACTGTCCCTAACTAAGGCCTAGATGGTGGTCCAACGTCAGTGCCTGATACTGTCTGTAACAAAGTCCCTAACACTATGCCTGACTCAGGCCCTGACAGTGTACCTAACAGAAGGCCCTGACGCCAGTCCTAGCCAAGACTCTGACACTGTCCCTTACAAAGGCTCTGATGGTAGTGCTAACCAAGGCCCTGACACTGTCGCTAAGTAGGGCCTGAGACTACGGCTAACTCAGACCATGATACGATACCAAACCAAGGCTCTGATGCTCGTCCTCAGTAAGGCCCTGACACTGTCCTAACTTACGCCCTGACACTGCACCTAACACAGACACTGACACTGTTCCTAAGAGAGGCACTGATTCCACTCCTAACTCAGGCCCTGACGCTGTCCCTCACTAAGGCCCTGACACGACTTCTATCTCAGGCCCTGACTTTATACCTAACGAAGGCTCTGAGGCTAACCCTAACTAAGGCCCTACAGTGACCCTAATTAAGGCCTTGACGCTATTCCTAACTAAGGCCCTAGCCCTAGCCCTCCCCTACCCCATCCCCATCCCCATTCCCAGCCCCTGATGCTGATCCTACAGAGGCCCTTATGCTCCTCCTAGCTCTTGCCCTGACACTGTCCCTACCGAAGGCCGTGATACTGGTCCTAAAGAAGGCCCAGGTGCTCTCGATAACTAAGGCCTTCAGAGTGTCCCTCGCTCCGTTCCTGACTTTATCCCTAGTCCATAGTTAACGTCCTGCCTCTTAACCCTACCTGAAGCCCTAATGCTGTCCCTAACTAAGGCCCTGACTAGTCATCAATAAGGCCCTGACACTTTGTAAGTAAGGCCCGGAAGCTGTCCCTAATGCAGGCCCTGCTGCCGGCAATAACTAAAGGCCTAACACTATCCTGAGCTAATATACTGACCCATCTCGAACCAAGGTCCTGACACTATCCCTAAGTCAGCCCTGATGCTGGCCCTACATAAAGCCCTGAGGCTGTCCCTAACACAGGCCCTGAAGCTATCCCTAACTGAGGCCTTGACACTCCACCTAACTCAGGCCCTGATCATGTCTTTAACTAAGACCGTAATGCTGATCCTACAGAGGCCCTGATCCTGCTCCTGAGTCATGCCCTGACAGTGTCCCCAGCTAAGGACCTGATGCTAGGCCTCACTCGGGCCCTGTCGCTCTCCCTACGTCAGGCTCTGACGCTGTCCCTAACTGAAGCCCTGACACTGGTTCTAAACAAGGCCCCGATATTCTCAGTAACTAAGGTGTTGACACTATACCTGGGTCATGTCCTGACAGTATACCTAGATCACAACTTATCCCTGTCTTTAGCTAAAGTCGAGCCTCTTATGGCAACTAAAGCCCTGATGCTATGCTTAACTCAGGCCCTGAATTTAGCCCCAAGGCCGTGATACTGTCCCTAACTAAGGCACTGACATTGTCCCTAAGTAAGGGCGGTATTCTCTTCCTAACTCTGGCCCTGCAATTATATATAACAAAGGCTCTGACGCTTGTCCTAACCAAGGCCCTGACACTGTCCCTCACTAAGGCCCTGACACTACTTCTAACTCAGGCCCTGACATTATTTTATACCTAATGAAGGCTCTGATGCTAACCCTAACTAAGACCCTGACAGTGACCCTAACTAAGGCTTTGACACTATTCCTAAGTAAGGCCCTAGCCCTAGCCCCAGCCCCAGTCCCAGCTCCTGCCCCAGCTGCTACAAAGGCCTTTATTCTCCTCCTAGGCCTTGCCCTTTCACTGTCCTTAACTAAGACCTTGACACTGCTACTAACTCAGGCCATGATACTGTCCCTAAGTCCCTGACAGTGTCCCTGACTAATTGCCTGACTCTCCTCCTAACTCTGGGCCTGCCATTATACATAAGAAAGGCTCTAACGCTCGTCCTTACCAAGGACCTAACACTGTCCCTCACTAAGGCCCTGACACTATTTCTAACTCAAGCTCTGACATTATACCTAACAAAGGCTCTGATGCTAACCCTAACTAAGGCCCTGACAGTGACCCTAAGTAAGGCCTTGACACTAATCCGAACTAAGGCCCTAGCCCTAACCCAAGCCCTAGCCCTCCAATACCCCCGCCCCAGCCCCCGCCCCCGCCCCCGCCCCAGCCCTAGCCATTGATGCTTATCCTACAGAGGCCCTTATGGTCCTCCTAGGCCTTTCCCTGACACTGTCCGTACCGAAGGACATGATACTGGTCCTAAAGAAGGCCCAGGTGCTCTTGATAACTAAGGCCTTCAAAGTGTCCCTCGCTCCGTTCCTGACTTTATCCCTAGTCCATAGTTAATGTCCTGCCTCTTACCCTACCTGAAGCCCTAATGCTGTCCCTTACTAAGGCCCTGACTAGTCATCACTAAGGCCCTGACACTGTTTGTAAGTAAGACCCATAAGTTGTCCCTAAAGCAGGCCCTGCTGCCGGCAATAACTAAAGGCCTAACACTATCCTGAGCTAATATACTGACCCATCTCGAACCAAGGTCCTGACACTATCCCTAAGTCAGCCCTGATGCTGGCCCTACATAAAGCCCTGAGGCTGTCCCTAACACAGGCCCTGAAGCTATCCCTAACTGAGGCCTTGACACTCCACCTAACTCAGGCCCTGATCATGTCTTTAACTAAGACCGTAATGCTGATCCTACAGAGGCCCTGATGCTGCTCCTGAGTCATGCCCTGACAGTGTCCCCAGCTAAGGGCCTGATTCTAGGCCTCACTTGGGCCCTGTCGCTCTCCTTACGTCAGGCTCTGACGCTGTCCCTACCTGAAACCCTGAAACCCTGACACTGGTTCTAAACAAGGCCCCGATACTCTCAGTAAGTAAGGTGTTGACAGTATACCTGGGTCATTTCCTGACAGTATACCTATATCATAATATAACTCTTTCTTTAGCTAATGTCGAGCCTCTTATGGCAACTAAAGCCCTGATGCTGTGCTTACCTCATGCCCTGAATTTAGTCCCAAGGCCGTGATACTGTCCCTAACTAAGGCCTAGATGCTGGTCCAAAATCAGGGCATGATACTGTCCCTAACAAAGTCCCTAGCACTTTGTCTGTCTCAGGCCCTGACAGTGTACCTAACAGAAGGCCCTGACGCAAGTCCTAACCAAGACCCTGACACTGTCCCTAACAAAGACTCTGATGATAGTCCTAATCAAGGCCCTGACACTGTCCCTAAGTAGGCCCTGAGACTACGGCTAACTCAGGCCCTGACACGATAACTAATGAAGGCTCTGATGCTCATCCTACCTAAGGCCCTGACACTGTCCTAACTTATGCCCTGACACTATACCTAACACAGACCCTGACACTGTTCCTAAGAGAGGCACTGATTTCACTCCTAACTCAGGCCCTGACACTGTCCCTAACTAAGGCCCTGACACTACTCCTAGCTCAGGCCCTGACAGGATACCTAATGAAGGCTCTGATGCTAACCCTAACCAAGTCTCTTACACTAATCCTAACTAAGGCCTTGACAGTATTCCTAACTAAGGCCCTAACCCTAGCCCCAGCCCTAACCCCAGCCGTAGACCCAGCCCCATCCACTGATCCTACAGAGGCCCTCATGCTTCTCCTAGGCCGTGCCTTGACACTGTCCTTAACTAAGGCCTTGACACTAATACTAACTTAGGTCATGATAGTGTCCCTAACTAAGGCCCTGACAGTGTCCCTAACTAAGGCCCTGACAGGACTTCTACCTCAGTCCCTGACATTATACCTAACGAAGGCTCTGATGCTAACCCTAACTAAGGCCCTGACAGTGACTCTAACTAAGGCCTTGACACTATTCCTAACTAAGGCCCTAGCCCTAGCCCCAGCCCCAGCCGCAGCCCTAGTCCTTGATCCTATAGAGGCCCTTATGCTCCTCCTGGGCCTTGCCCTGACACTGTGCTTAAGTAAGGCCTTGACACTACTACTGACTCAAGCCGTGATACTGTCCCTAACTAAGGCCCTGACAGTGTCGCTAACTAAGGGTCTTTCTCTCCTCCTAGCTCTGGCCTTGCCATTATACATAACAAAGGCTCTGGCGCTCCTCCTAACCAAGGCCCTGACACTGTCCCTTACTAAGGCCGTGATTCTACTTCTAACTCAGGTCCTGAGATTATACCTAATGAAGGATCTGATGCTAACCCTAACTAAGGCCCTGACAGTGACCCTAACTAAGGCCTTGACACTATTCCTAAGTAAGGCTCTAGCCCTAGCCCCAGCTCCAGCCCCAGCCCCAACCCAAGCCCCAGCTCTGGCCCCAGCTCCTACGGAGCCCCTTATGCTCCTCCTAGGCATTGCCCTGACACTGCCCTTAACTAAGGCCTTGACACCACTACTAACTCAGGCCGTGATACTGTCCCTAACTAAGGCCCTGACAGTGTCCCTATCTAAGGGCCTGACTATCCTCCTAACTCTGGTCGTGTCATTATACGTAACAAATGCTCTGATGCTCGTCCTAACCAACACCCTGAGACTGTCCCTAACTAAGGCCCTGACACTGCTCGTAACTGAGGCCCTGACATTACACCCAACGAAGGCTCTGATGCTAACTCTAACTAAGGCCGTGACAGTGACCCTGACTAAGGCCTTGACACTATTCCTAACTAAGGCCCTGAAGCTACACTTAACTCAGGCCCTGACACTGTCCCTAAATAAGGCCCTGATGCTACACCTACAAGAGGCCCTGACACTGTTCCTAACAGAGGCACTGATGCTAGTCCTAACTCAGGCCCTGACAGTGTCCGTAACAAAGGCCCTGCTGCTGTCAATATCTAAAGTTCTGACAGTATCCTTAGCATATATCCTGTCCTATCTCTTACTAAGTTCCTGAAACTGTCCCTAAGTGAGCCTTGACGCTGTCCCTAAATGAGACCCTGAGCCTGTCCCTAAGTGAGGTCCTGAGAATGTCTTTAACCAAGACCCTGATGCTGATCCTATAGAGGCCCTCATGCTCCTCCTAGGCCTTGCCCTGACACTGTCCCTACTGAAGGCTGTGACGCTGGTCCTAAAGAAGGCCCAGGTGCTCTCAGTAACTAAGGCCTTCGAACTGTCCCTTGGTACATTCCTGATTTTATCCCTAGCCCGTAACCTGACTCAGTTCGTAGTTAATGTCCTGCCTCTTACCCTACCTGAAGCCCTAATGCTGTCCCCAACTAAGTCCCTGACTAGTCATCCGTAAGGCCCTGACACTGTTTGTAAGTAAGGCCCGGAAGCTGTCTCTAATGCAGGCCCTGCTGCCGGCAATAACTAAAGGCATGACACTATCCTGAGCTAATATACTGACCCATCTCGAACCAAGGTCCTGACACTATGCCTAAGTCAACCCTGATGCTGGCCCTAAATAAAGCCCTGAGGCTGTCCCTAACACAGGCCCTGAAGCTATCCCTAACTGACGCCTTGACACTCCGCCTAACTCAGGCCCTGACCAAGTGTTTAACTAAGACCGTAATTGTGATCCTATAGAGGCCCTGATGCTGCTCCTGAGTCATGACCTGACAGTGTCCCCAGCTAAGGGCCTGATGCTAGGCCTCACTCAGGCTTTGTCGCTCTCCCTACGTCAGGCTCTGATGCTGTCCCTACCTGAAGCCCTGACACTGGTTCTAAACAAGGCCCTGATACTCTCAGTAAGTAAGGTGTTGACACTATACCTGGGTCATTTCCTTACACTATACCTAGATCATAATTTAACCCTGTCTTTAGGTAAAATCAGGCCTGTTATGGCAAGTAAAGCACTGATGCTGTGCCTAACTCAGGCCCTGAATTTAGCCCTAAGGCTGTGACACTGTTCCTAACTAAGGCCCTGAATAGTCCTGTTAAGGCCCTGACACTGTCTGTAAGTAAGGCCCGGAAGCTGTCCCTAATGTAGGCCCTGCTGACAGTAATAACTAAAGGCCTGACACTATACTGAGCTAATATACTGACCCATGTCTAACCAAGGTCCTGACACTATTCCTAAGTCAGCCCTGATGCTGTCCCCAAATAAAGCCATGAGGTTGTCGCTAACATAGGCTCTGAAGCTATCCATAACTGAGGCCCTGATGCTCTCCCTAACTCAGGCTCTGATCATGTCTTAAGATCGTAATGCTGATTCTACAGAGGCCCTGACGCTGCTCCTGAGTCATGCCCTGACAGTGTCCCTAGCTAAGGGCCTGACGCTAGGCCTCAGTCATGCTCTGACCGTCTCTCTGTCAGGCTCTGACGCTGTCCCTACCTGAAGCCCTGACACTCGTTCTGAACAAGTCCCTGATACTCTCAGTAACTAAAGTTTGACACTATCCCTAGGTTATTTCCTGATACTATACCTAGACCTTAACCTAACCGTTTCTTTAGCTAAAGTTGAGCTTCTTATGCCAACGAAAGCCCTGATGCTGTGCCTAACTGAGGCCCTGACTTTAGTCCCAAGGCCGTGACACTGTCCCTAACTAAGGCCTAGATGCTCATCCTAAGTCAGGGCCTCATACTGTCCCTACCTAGGGCCCTGACACTATTCCTAACTGAGGCCCTGACACAATCCGTAACAAAGTCCTTGACACTACTGCTAACTCAGGCCCTGACAGTGTCCCTAAATAACGCCCTGATACTACTCCTAACTCAGGCCATGACATTGTTCCTAACTAAGGCTCTGATACTACTCTTAACTCAGGCCCTGACATGATACCTAACAAAGACTCTGATGATAGTCCTAACCAAGGCCTTGACACACACTGTCCCTATCTAAGGCCTTGACATTGCTCCTAACTCAGGCCCTCACACGATTACTAACAAAGGCTCTGTTGCTAGTCCTAACTAAGGACCTGACACTGTCCCCAACTAAGGCCCTGACACTACTCCTAACTCAGGCCTTGACATGATACCTAACAAAAGGCTGTGATGCTAGTCCGAACTAAGGCCCAACACTGTCTCTAACTAAAGCCTTGACACTACTCCTAAGTCAAGGGTTTTAGTTAGGTCCTGTTTCAGCGCCTTAGTTAGGAATAGCGTCAGAACCTTTGTGAGGTATCGTGTCAGGGCCTAAGTTAGGAGTACTGTCAGGGCCTTAGTTAGGTACAGTGTCAGGGGCTGAGTTAGGAGTACGGTGAAGGCCTTGGTGAGGACAGTGTCAGGGCCTTAGTTAGGACTATTCAGGTCCTTAGGTAGGGACAGAGTTAGGGCTTCAGGTAGGCTAATTATTACTTACTTAATAAGTAAGCCTTGTTAGGCTACTTAGGTCAGGGCCTAAGTTAGGAGTACTGTCAGGGTCTTAGTTAGGGACAGTGTGAGGGCCTTGGTTAGGACTAGCATCTGAGCCTTTGTTAGGGACAGTGTCAGGGTCTTAGTTAGGACTAACGTCAGGACCTTCTGTTAGGTACACTGTCAGGGCCTGAGTTAGGATTAGTGTTAGGGCCTTTGTTAGGGACAGTATCAGGCCCTGACGTTCGACCAGCATCTAGGCCTTAGTTAGGGACAGTGTCAAGGCCTTGGGACTAAGTCAGGGCCTGAGTTACGCACAGCATCAGGCCTTTAGTTGGCATAAGAGGCTCGACTTTAGCTAAAGACAGGGTTACGTTAAGGTATAGGTATAGTGTCAGGAAATGACCCGGGGATAGTGTGAATACCACAGTTACTGAGAGTATCAGGTCCTTGTTTAGAACCAGTGTCAGGGGTTCAGGTAGGGATCGCCTGGGAGCCTGTCTTAGGGAGAGTGACAGGGCCTGAGTGAGGCCTAGCATCAGGCCCTTAGCTAGGGACACTCTCAGGGCATGACTTAGGAGCAGCATTGGGGCCTTTGTAGGATGAGCAGTAGGGTCTTAGTTAAAGACATGATCAGGGCCTGAGTTAGGAGTACGTTCAGGGCCTTAGGTAGGGAGAGTGTCAGGGCCTTAGTTAAGACTAGCATCAGAGCCTTTGTTAGGTATCGTCTCAGGGCCTGAGTTATGAGTAGTGTCAGGGCCTTAGTTAGGGACAGTGTCAGGACCTGAGATAGGAGTAGTGTGAAGGTTTTAGTTAGGGCCAGTGTCAGGGCCTGATTTAGCAGTAGTCAGGGCCTTAGTTGGGGACAGCATTAGGACTTCAGGTAGGATAAGAGGCAGGACATTAGCTACGGACTGAGGTTACAGGCTAGGCATGACGTCAGGAAATGAGCGAGGGATAGTTTGAAGGCCTTAGTTATTCAGATCATCAGGGCCTTATTTAGGACCTGCGTCAGAGCCTTATCTAGGGACAGTGTCCACGCAAGGCTGAGGAGTAGCACCAGTACTTCTGTAAGATCAGCATCAGGGTCTTTGTTAAAGACATTGTCAGGACCTCTGTTAGGGACAGCCTCAGGGCCTCTCTTAGGGACAGCATCAAGGCCTCACTTAGGGACAGTTTCAGGAACTCAGTAAGAGATTGGTCAGGATATAAGCTTAGGATAGTGTCAGGACTTTCGATATTGACCGCAGCAGGGCCTTTATTAGGAACAGTGTCAGGGCCTGTTTTAGGTGTAGTATCAGTGCCTTATTTAGGGACAGTGTCAGGGCCTGAGTTAAGTGTAGCATCAGGGCCTGAGTTAGGAATAGTGTCAAGGCCTTAGTTAGGGTTCCCATCAGTGCCTTCGTTAGGTATCGTGTCAGGGCCTCAGTTAGGGACAGTGTCAGGGCCTGAGTTATTAGTAGTGTCAAGGCCTTCGTTAAGGACAGTGTCAGGGCCTGAGTTAGGTGTAGCATCAGGGCCTTAGTTAGGAGTAGTGTCAAGGGCTTAGGGTCAGTGTCAGGGCCTTAGTTAGGATTAGCATCAGAGCCTTTGTTAGGTATCGTGTTAGGGCCTGAATTAGGAGCCGCACAAGGCCCTTCATTGGGGACAGTTTTAGGGCCTGAGTTAGGAGTGGCATCAGTGCCTTTGTTAGGAACAGTGTCAGGGCCTTAGTTAGGACTAGCATCAGAGCCTTTGTTAGGAATCGTTTGAGGGCCTGAGTTAGGAGTAGTGTCAGGGCCTTAGTTAGGGACAGTGTCAGTGCCTTAGTTAGGAACAGCATCAGAGCCTTTTTCAGGTATCGTGTCATGGCCTGAGTTATTAGTAATGTCAGGCGTTACTTAGGGACAGTGTCATTGCCTTGGTTAGGACTAGCATCAGAGCCTTTGTTAGGGACAGTGTCAGGGTCTTAATTAGGACTGGGGTCAGGGCCTTCTGTTAGGTAGTGTCAGGGACTGAGTTAGCCATAGTGCTAGGTCCTTAGATGGGGACAGTATCAGGTCCTGACTTTGGACCAGCATCTAGGCCTTAGTTTGGGACAGTGTCAGGGCCTTGGTTAGGAGTAGCATCAGAGCCTTCTGTTAGGTACAGTGTCAGGGCCTGAGTTAGGAATAGTGTTAGGGCCTTTGTTAGGGACAGTATCAGGCCCTGACGTTGGACCAGCATCTAGGCCTTAGTTAGGGACAGTGTCATGGCCTTGGGGCTAAATTCACGGCCTGATTTAGGCACAGCATCAGGGCTTTAGTCGGCATAAGAGGCTCGACTTTAGCTAAAGATAGAGTTAGGTTAATATCTAGGTATAGTGTCAGGAAATGACCTGGGGATAGTGTCAATACCATAGTTACTGAGAGTACCAGGGGCCTTGTTTAGAACCAGTGTCAGGGCTTCAGGTAGGGACAGCGTCAGAGCCTGATGTAAGGAGAGTGACGGCCTGAGTGAGGCCTAGCATCAGGCCCTTAGCTAGGGACATTCTCAGGGCATGACTTAGGAGCAGCATTAGGGCCTTTGTAGGATGAGCATTAGGGTCTTTGTTAAAGACATGATCAGGGCCTGAGTTAGTAGTAGGTTCAGGGCCTTAGGTAGGGAGAGTGTCAGGGCCTTAGTTAAGACTAGCATGAGAGCCTTTGTTAGGCATCATGTCAGGGCCTGTGTTATGTGTCGTGTCAGGCTCTTTGTTAGGGACAGTGTCTGACCTGAGTTAGGAGTAGTGTGAAGGCTTTAGTTAGGGCCAGTGTCAGGGCCTGAGTTAGGAGTAGTCAGTGACTTAGTTAGGGACAGCATTAGGGCTTCAGGTAGGATAAGAGGCAGGACATTATCTACAGATCGAGTCAGGTTATGGGCTACGGAAAATGTTAGGAAATGAGCGAGGGATAGTTTGAAGGCCTTAGTTATTCAGAGCATCAGGGCCTTATTTAGGACCTGCGTCAGGGCCTTATCTAGGGAAAGTGTCAGGCCAGGCTTAGGAGCAGCACAATTGCCTCTGTAGGATGAGCATCAGGGTCTTTGTTAAAGACATTCTCAGGGCCTATGTTAGGGACAGCCTCAGGGCCTCACTTAGGGACAGCGTCAAGGCTTACATCAGGAGAGTTCTAGGACGTTATTAAGACATTTGTTAGAATATTCTCAGGATAGTGTCAGGACTTTAGATATTGACGGCAGCAGGGCCTTAGTTAGGGTCAGTGTCAGGGCCTTAAGACTAGCATCAGAGCCTTCAAAGGAATCGTGTGAGGGCCTGTGTTAAGAGTAGTGTCAGTGCTTTAGTTAGGGCCAGTGTCAGGGCCTGAGTTAGGTGTAGTGTCAGGGCCTTAGTTAGGGCCAGTGTCAGGGCCTTAGTTAGGACTAGTGTCAGAGCCTGAGTTAGGAATAGTGTCAGGGCCTTACGACTAGCGTCAGGGCCTTCTGTTACGTACAGTGTCAGAACCTGAGTTAGGAATAGTGTTAGGGCCTTAGTTAGGAACAGTATCAAGCCCTGACCTAGGAGAAGCATCTAGGCCTTAATTAAGGACAATGTCACGGACTTGGGACTAAATTCAGGGCCTGAGTTAGGCGCAGCATCAGGGCTTTAGTTATCATCAGAGGGAGGACATTAGCTAGTGACAGGGTCAGATTAACATATAGGGATCATGTCACCACGTTAGTTACTGAGAGTACCAGGGCCATTTTTAGAACCAGTGTCAGGGCTTCAGGTAGGGACAGCGTGAGAGCCTGACTTAGGGAGAGTGACAGGGCTTGAGTGAGGCCTAGCATCAGGCCCTTAGCTGGGGACACTGTCAGGTCATGACTTTGGAGCAGCATCAGGGCCTTTGTAGGATCAGTATTAGGGTCTTAGTTAAAGACATGTTCAGGTCCTGAGTTAGGAGTAGGTTCAGAGCCTTAGTTACGGAGAGTGTCAGGGCCTTAGTTAGGCGTAGCATCAGAGCCTTTGTTAGGTATCGTGTCAGGGCCTGAGTTAGGACTAGTCAGGGCCTTAGTTAGGGACAGCATTAGGGCTTCAGGTAGGATCAGAGGCAGGACATTAGCTATGGATCGAGTCAGGTTAAGGGCTAGGGATTATGTCAGAAATGAGCAAGGGATAGTTTGAGGGCTTTAGTTACTCAGAGCATCAGGGCCTTATTTAGAAGCAGCGTCAGGGCCTTATCTAGGGACAGTGTCCGGGAAAGGCTTAGGAGCAGCACAATTGCCTCTGTGGGATCAGCATCAGGGTGTTGGTTAAAGATGTTGTCGGGGTGTCTGTTACGGACAGCCTCGGGGCCTCACTTAGGGACAGCGTCAAGGTTCACTTAGGGAGAGTTTCAGGACTTCAGTAAGAGATGGGTCAGGATATAAGCTCAGGATTGTGTCAGGATATAGATATTGACAGCAGCAAGTCTTTATGTAGGGACAGTGTCAGGGCCTGAGATAGGAGTAGCATCGGTGCTTTTGTTAGGTTAGGGTTAGGGTTAGGGTTAGGGTTATGGATAGAGGTTTTGGGTTAGAGGTTTAGGGTTAGGGTTAGGGTTAGGGTTAGGGTTATGGATAGAGGTTTTGGGTTAGAGGTTTAGGGTTAGGCTTAGGTGTTAGGGTTAGGGTTAGCGTTAGTGTTAGTTATGGGTAGGGTTAGTTAGGGTTAGGGTTGGGGTAGGGTTAGGTTTAGGGTTAGGGATTAAGGTTTAGGGTTTAGGGTTAGGTTTAGGGTTTTAGGGTTTTAGGCTTTCAGAGTTAGGGTTTAGGGTTAGGGTCAGGGTCAGGGTCAAGACTAGGGTTTTGGGGTTAGGGTTTAAAGGTTACAGTGATGGTTAGGGTAAGAGGGTAGGCTTAGGGTTATCATATGGGTTACAGTACAGGTTAGGGTATGGCTACGGCTTAGGCTTAGGGTGTGTGTTAGGGTACAGGTTAGGCTTAGGGTTAGGATACAGGTTAGGGTACAGTTTAAGGTTAGGGCACGGGTTAGGGTTTGGGTATGGGTCAGGGTCAGGGTCGGGTTAGGGTTTAGGTTTTAGGGTTAGGGTTAGTGTTAGCGAACGGGTAAGGTTTATGGTAAAGGTGAGTGTTAGGGTAGCGTTAAGGTTAGGTTTAGGGTTAGGGTTAGGGTTAGGGTCAGGGTCAGGTTCAGGGTTAGGGTTAGGTTAGGGTTAGGTTAGGGTTAGGGTATGGGTTAGGGTATTGTATGCCTTAGTTTTAGGATTCGGGTATGGGTTAGGGTACGGCTACGGGTTAGGGTTAGGTTATGGGTTAGGGTACAGGTTAGGGTATGGGTTAGGGTACGGGCTAGGGCTAGGTTACTGTTTAGGGTGTGGAGCAAGGGTGTCCTGAAGGGAGTGGCTTGGGGTCAGGAGGCGGTGGAGACTGTGTTTCGTGGGAGAGTCTTGCACACCTGTGACATTTCGTTCTCGAGGTCAGCACGGCAGCGCGGATCCACCATCTGCTCATTTTTCTGTTCCTTCATCGCTCACTCATTCCCTTGCTCATTTGTTCATTGACCCTCTCTATCCGTGACTTGAGCAGTTACTAAGGGTGTACTGTCTGCAGCAAAACACAGGATGCAGAGGGCCCGAGAGATCTGGCCATCGGTAAGACTAAGGCCTGCTCAGCGCGTCACTCACGGTGAGCCCGGGAGTGAACTGTGCACCTGGGCAGGGGCTCCAGGGGGACGAGAAGACCATGCAACTGGGGTGCTGCCCCTTCCCGCCTCCTCTCCGTCAGGCTCCCTGGCCTTCCCGCGTCCCTGTGGCACAGCTCTGTGTTTGGTCACCCTTTGTGTGGTAGAGGCCTGGAGGAGATGGTCAATGTCCTCATGGGAGGATCCTGCTGCCCACAGAGCACCTGGGACTCTGAATCCAAGTTCAGCAAGGGGAATACTCTGGAACTTTCTGACCCTCCAGGCACCAGAAGCCTGGGAGCTTGGCTGGGCTCCCGTACCCACTTCTTATGCAGTCTCCCTGGATCCCCCATCCCACCACAGTGAGTATCCAGAAGGTGCTTTGTGATGCCCTTTCCAGTCTGGGCAGCACCAGGGCCCTGGGGCTCTTCCAGGCCCAGAGCATCCAGTGTAGTGAAAAATTGACAGTTTTCACACAGTGTAGAACAAGCCTGGCGGTTATTTATGGTTTGTGTTGTGTGTGATTTTTTATGGTCTTGGAGAGTCCTATCATTTTTTTTATGCATCAGCACATTTTCCCACAGCACGTGCTTGAGTCCACAGGCTCAGGGGGTATTCCTGGGTTCTCTGGTCAGGAAGGCCCAGTCAGACTGGAGGGGAGACTGACCACACCCAAGGCCTGGTCCTTGTCAGGCAGAGGGCAGGAGATAGTCCAGTTGAGGTAAGATTGAGGCTCATTCCAGGAGGGTCATCCTGACTGTGGTCTAAAGAGATGCTGCTGCTTCTGGGAATATTTTTTTCTAGAGGAGAAAAACAGAGATGTTGTATAGAGCATGACTTGGACTAACAGGCAAAGGCAAGTCCGTGCAGGCCTGCGAGAGGGGGATCATGTCTCCCAGATCTTCATGGACTGTAGACCCAGCACCTCCGCAATCAGCCCCAGGTGGAGCAGCATTAAGACATAGAAGAAGTGGACTTGGGTCAGACTGCAGCTTTGTGATTGTGCACAGAGATGGCTGACTGTTTCCCAACTCCAGGGTTCTAGAACTGGGGCCTCTGGAGGGCATAGGCATTCAGGAATATGGTGAAGTGCTTATGGAAGAGTAGATAGCAAAATGTAAGCCTCAGCCAACAGCAAGATACCATGCAAGATAACACAAGACCCCCAGTCCGGAAGTAGCACCGACATGACCTGCAACTGACACTCAGACTTGCTTCTCCCACGAGCGGCTGGGGCAGCGGAAGGCTCGGCTGAGGCAGCTGAGCAGGCTGGGTCTGTATCCCACGACTGGGCAGGGCATAGCGTGCTTGAGCCTTCAACGAGCCTCTGTGACAGATGCAGGGCCGTGACCATCTTTATTTCCCAGGGACCATCTGCTGTCTCCTCGTTCTTGGGGAGGGTGAAACAAAAACAAACTTTGTGAAATTTCCTGAGCTTTTGTGTGTATGTGTGTGTATTACGTGAGTGTGCGCAAGCACGTGCATGTGTGTGCTGTCTGTGCACAGGTCTGTGTACATCCGAGTGCATGTGAGTGTGTTTATGTGCAGGCAGGCACGTGTGTATGCACGTGTTTTTGCATGCGCAGCACGTGTGATTGTGTGCCTGTGTGTGACTGCAGTCCATCTTTTCATGTGTGTGTGTACATGTGTGTGAATGCCGGTATGTACGTGCACATGTGTGTCTACACATGCGTGCTGTGGGGGGATGAGGAAGGCACGGGGTTGTTGCTTTCTGGTGCCGCCTTCCCCCACCCTCCCTTTTGCTGTGGCCTCAGCACTTTGTGGTGAAGTGTAGAGACTCAAGGAGGACCACTACCCGCTACCGTGAGTGATCTGCCTGCTCATCCTCACGGTCATCCATCTGTCCAGTAAACATCCCTGAGCCTGTGCCATGTGCTGGGGCCTGGGGTCCACAGTGAAGCAGGCGCATGCCCTCAGCTCTGCTCAGCCCAGCCGGGCGCGGGGCAGAGAAGCTGCAGGCCAGGTGTGTCTGTGGAGGGAGAGGTTACCTCTGGCTGGTGGGTCAGCGGAGGTGGCAGCTGAGCCGAACTGAAGGAGCGGGATGGACGGAGCTCGCTCTAGAGGAGGGTGGGGGCAGGGGGCAGGGGAAGGGGCTGGGTGCCTGGCTCGCGGGGAGGACGCATCGCAGAGGGGCTGCAAGGGTGGCCAGACAGCTAGCTTTGACTTCGTTTTATAGACAGAGAGAACAGTTTTGGAACGAGAGTGACAGGATCAGGCCCACACATTTCCTCTGGTGGCGGCTGAGGGGTTTGATGGCAGAAGAGAGGAGATGGGCCAAGGAACAGGGGTGACGGTGGGGGCTGTGCCTCTGCCAGGCTTCCAGCCTCTTTGTGGTGGTCCCTTGGGTCCACAAGGTTAGCACGCATCTTGTTTGAGGCCGGAATGGGGCTTCCTCTTCATTCCCTCTTTGCCAGAAGTAAACGCAACACAGTTTGGAGTTGGTGAGACTGAGGGGGCCATCTTGCAGGAAAGGCAAGCGTCAGCGTTGGCTGGGGTGCCTACCCGGGGTCAAGGGGGAACCCTTAGCCAGACCCGCAGACCCCAGGGAAGGACACGGTGTGCTCAGAGAGGCAGGGATAGTCAGGAGAGCCAGGTGTGCAGAGAAGGCTCGGCCAAGGGGGCCCTGGGGGCTCAGGGAGTGAGGGGAGGGGTGGCCAGACAGCCGTGAATGAGGCCCAGGGGTCGACGGGGTCGTGCTGTGTGCAGGGTGGACACACAGGGCCCGAGGCTGTTCTGTAGGGAACGTCTCCCGGCTGCAGTGGGCTCTGGAAATTGTCTGTGGGTTGCCATGCCTCCTGGGGCTCTCCGGCCCAGGCCCTAGCCGGGAGCTGCCTGTCCAGCCTACCCCGGCTCCACCTCCAGACTGCGCAAGGCTGGGCGGGCGGGACGGGCTCCTCGTGTCTCAGTTGCCATGACCTGTGACGTTTCCTTTCCAGTTGCCAGGTTCATTATAAGGATACATGTACAGTTTGTTGCGTTGTCTTGTGCCACCCGTTGGCTTAGGGAAGAACTGCCCTGGTAGGTTGGCCTGCAAGGTGTGCTGCTTCAGAGCCTCCATCTGACATACTCTTCCCTGCCCGAAATGCAAACAGCACACACTCCCTGCCTGGTTTGGGAATGATGACACCTCACCTCTCGCCCCTCCTGCCCTGTCCTGCCCACACTCCAACCTCAAGGACACTTCGGTTCCCCATCTGACTCCCGACCCCTCCAGCTGGCTGGGGACAGGCAGCCTCATGACACAGTGTGCACAAAGGTTTCTGGCCGGGCTGTGAGGATGGGGACCAGGTCCCACCTGTGCCAATGAAGCAGGCGTCTCACCTGGATTTGTCTCCGGGCTCTTGAAGGTGGACTGAATGTCAGACAGTCCAGAGGCCAAGGGCCCCAGAGGAGGGGGGTGTGGGCGCAGGTAGAGCAGGAGCAGCTGCCCCTCTGGTCAGGAGAGTCCAACAACCCAGGGCTTTCTGGTTCCTGGGGGGAGGAGAGGGCAGAGGCAGTGGGGGCCCAAAGACAGGTCCTGCTTCACCTCTGGATGGAGCCAGTCAGCTGAGCCCAGGTTTTGAGGAATTACAGTTAAAGGATGCAGGCTAGAGGGTCAGGGTTAGAGGGTCAGGTTAGATGGTCTGAGTCATAGTCAGGGTAAGGGTTAGGAGTTTACAGGTCAAGGTCGAGTATCTAGGGGCTAGGGGTTAGGAACCTTAGGGTTTAGGATTAGAGATTAGGAGGTTAGGGTTAGGGAGTGAACAGTAGAGATTTGGGCGTTAGGGTTAGTGGGTTAGTGTTAAGCACAACTGGCCCACGGCCCCCCTAACCCCACACCTCTGAGTCCTGTAGGATGGACAAGACTTGCCCGGGGTCACTCACGAGTGTGGGGTTCACCTGGGCCGCTGGTTATCTACCCCCATCCTGGAACCTGAGAGCAGAAGAACGAAACGTCTGCTCGGGTCACTGACTCTTTCAAATCCACCTCAACCTCAGTCAACGGCTGTTAGGGCCTCAGAAGCCCACAGGGTTTCCTCCTACCTCAGAACTGGAAAGAGTAGTGCTGGCCCCACTTGGCCTGGGCAGCCTGGGTCCAGCACAGGCCTGACTGAGCTCACTCCATGGTCATGTTATGAATTTATACAGAACTTGGTGCAGCGACCTACCAGCCCCCAGGTGCTGCCTCCTGAGGGCTGCTGGGGCCCTCCTGGGACTGCAGGCATCCTTTGTCCCATCTGAGTGGGCATCAATAGACATCAAGTCTCAGGACAGCCCTTGACCTCTGACCATCCAGGCAGTCATCTGTGGTCCTCCAGCTCAAGCCAGTCCGGTCCCTGTCAAGTCTCTGTGGCCAATTACTGAGCTGACCTTGCTGCTGGGCAATTGAACAGCTACCTGGGCAGCACAGACAGCCCTTTGGGATGTTTCAGTTACTAACATCCTTGTGGTTGAGAAAAGGGCCTCCCCCTCACAGGCTCATAGCCTGGTATGAGCGAGGTAATAACCGTCTAAACATTTGAGTGTGTCCCTGACACAACAACCATACAGCAGACCATGTCCTTGCAATCCTTTGGGCTTCCAGCTGTAACAAACTTTTTGATATTCATACTCATTAAGAGTCAGAGGTACAGGAGCAACTGGGCCACCCAGTGGACAGTTTCACACTGAGGCTGCATGGTCTTGGAGAGCCACGTGCACCCATGTGGTCTCTGAAAGCTGCCAATGATGGATTCCATGATACGGCATAATCCTTGAGCCTCCCACTGCTTCATTGAGCAAGAATTTCCTAACTACCATAGCATTTAGTCTCTGCTCTTTGTAAAGGAGGGAGGAGACTGGATAAATGAGCAGTATTGTTCTTGGGGGATGGGTGAGTCATGTGGCCAGGGGGCAGGTGTGACTCCTGGGCTCCCCCCACCAGAGACATCAAGGAGGGCTGTGCCTTTTGCAAGAGGAAGAGGTTCTTGCTGTTGTGGACGGACAGCAAGAGCACTGGATGGGTGGCTGCAGCCCCTGACCCTAAATCAGCCCCTTCCTTCCTTGGCCTTCAGATCCCACAGCTGTGCAGTGGGCTGTCAGTGATGTGGAATCTGCTGCTTTCCCCAATCCAGCATCTGTTCTCATGCCAAAGTCCAGAACCTCAGCTTTTCTTTGGGAACTTTTACCTGTTTCCAGTCCAAACAGTTCCAGAGGGCTGATGCTACGTTCCACCCACCTTGAAGATGGGCATATGATCCACATTTAGCCAATCCCATGTTCCATCCTATGGGTGCTCTGATGGGTTCAAGGACGATGCTATGATCCAAACCAGGCCAATGACGTTTATTTTATTTTTTGGCTATACTGTGCACGCGGGATTTTAGTTCCCTGACCAAGGATCGAACCTGTGCCCCTTACATTGGGAGCTCAGAGTCTTAACCACTGGACCACCAGGGAAGTCCCATCCCCTCATTTTCAAAACTGCTATGGATTTAAAGCATACAAGATGGTTGTGATATGAGTGGCCTTTTCAGTATGACTTCTTTGACTTAGAATGTTTTCACTGTTTATCCATGTTGTAACATGGATTATCAGTGTTTCATTCATTTTTTTAATTGTGTTTAAAAATACATAACATGGGGATGGGGGGCAAGTGGAGGGAACGGCCCAGATGCACAGCATTCATGGACCCTCTGGACTGGAGGGACTCGTGAGAGCCGGAGCCCAGAAATCCGGGAACGGATAAGACACAGCGTCCCCTCCAATTCCCGTGAGCACCCCTTGCTCCATCCTGTGCCCAAATACCTCAGCTAGGCCCTCTCCCCACTCTTGACACTCCAGACTCAGCCGGAACAGACCTCCGCAGCCGCCGCTCCCCACCCTGCAGGAGAAGCTCAGAGGTCCTGTCCCCCTTTCCTCTGAGGGACTCTTTTTGGTGACCACAAAAGGATTTGGTCGCTCAGGACAAAGCTGGTAGAGGAGAAAGGGATGGCTGCGCCCGGCGTGCCACGCTTCCTCCTGACCTTCGACTTGGACGAGACTATCGTGGACAAAAACAGCGACGACTCCGTCGTGTGCGTGACGCGGCGGGCCAGCGGCTGCCTGAGAGCCTGCGTGCCACCTAGCGCTAGGGCTTCTACAACGAGTACATGCAGCACGTCTTCCAGTACCTGGGCGAGCAGGGCGTGCGGCCGCGGGACTTGCGCGCCATCTACGAGGCCATCCCCCTGTCGCCCGGCATGGGCGAGCTGCTGCAGTTTGTGGCCAAGCAGGGCGCCTGCTTTGAGATTATTCTCATCTCAGACGCCAACACCTTTGGCGTGGAGAGTGTGCTGCGCGCTGCCGGCCACCACGGCCTGTTCTGCCGCATCTTCAGCACCCCGTCGGGGCCCGACCCTTGGGGGCTGCTGGCGCTGCGGCCCTTCTACGCGCACAGCTGTGCTCGCTGCCCCGCCAACATGTGCCAGCACAAGGTGCTCAGCGACTATCTGCGCGAGCAGGCCCACGACGGCGTGGCCTTCGAGCACCTTTTCTACGTGAGCGACGACGCCAACGACTTCTGCCCCATGGGGCTGCTGGCAGGCGGCGACGTGGCCTTCCCGCGCCGCCACTACCCAATGCACCGCTTTATGCAGGAGGCGCAGAAGGCCGAGCCCAGCTCCTTCCACGCCAGGGTGGTGCCCTGGGAAACTTCCACCGAAGTGCGCCTACACCTGCATCAGGTGCTGAGGACGTGGCCTGCAGGGGCCACCCGGGCGGGGAGGGGGTGGGGCGGTGGGGGTCGGGAAAGAGGAAGCTAGTTTTATTACTCCCTTTCCCTTTCGTTTTGGTATATCCCTCCAGAATTTCCCGGAATTCCAGGTTGGTCCATTTGGGGACTGGAGGAGGGAGTTGGGAGCTGTCCCCATCTGTGCAGTTAACCCAGCTCGGCTGCCTCCCTCAGTTCCACTGCAAGCGAATTCTGGAGTCTGGCCGCAGCAGCGTGGCACGCATATCTGAGCAGGCAGCAGTGTTTCCACAAACCTTGTCCTCTCAGTTGGGAGGACGGGGTTCCCTGTCAGGGTAGAGAAGGAACAATGTCCCGCCGCGTTGTGGTTAACTGTTGCCTTGGGCTGCGTGGCCTCCCTCCTCCAGTCTTCTGTCCAGAGGACCCAGGCCCCGAAATGTTCCCCCCCACACCTCCCCGCACCAGACTCCCCACGGAGAGAGGTGGCGCTCCTTGCTGATGGTCCCAGGCCTAGATCTTGCTTTACCTACTGTGACTCTACACTACACTCCTTGCCCCCCGCCCCCCCACCCTGTTAGCATCCCCACAGGATAAAAAGCTAGAGGAAACGGTCACCTCCTGTTGGTGGAAAGAGGTAGCACACTGTCCCGGGGCTCGGGTCTGGCCAGCCAGGGACCTCACAGAGCCCGAAGATGTCTCCTTGCACCCCAGCCTCCTCTATGCAGCAAGAAACCAGGGACTTACCCAAAGTCGCCCCACTGACTGGGCCCTTTTGAGTCCCCCTCCTCCCGTATGGAAGAGAAAGCCATGATGCTGTAAAGCAGAGCCAGTGGAAACCCAAGGCCCACCTCCCTCTTCTGGAGTTTCAGAGCTGTGAAGGAGGTGAAGGGGCGGAGGTGAGCGAGGTGTCTCACGCTGCCGTCTGGGGGATGAGGGCGAGGTGAGCTCTGCTCTCAGAGAGCCCCACTTAAGTGAGGGAGCTGGTCCCCACTCTTGGAGGAGTGCCCAGCCTGGGGAACCAAGACTGAATACATAACAAAGCAGGCAACAGGCAAAAGAGCAGGGTGCGGCCCACCTTCGCAGAGGGGCACAGGGGTCTAGTGTGGAGGGCTCAGTGAGCACCGAGGAGATGGGAGATACTGCTGCTTAGGGCAGGCAGAGGAGGCTCAACGAGCGGGAGCCTTACAAGTGTGTTGCCTTTCAGTCCCTCGGCCCGCTAGCCCTGCAGGGCAATCATCAGGAGGTCATCAGAATTTTATTCAAAGTTGGCACTTGCAGCTGGAGACCCTGTCTTGCATAGCGTAAGGGTCCCCTGTGGGTAAGGTCACCAAACTCCTTGGCTTCCAGTTCTTTCCTGTGTCCAGCAGGCCTCTGGGTACCTCCTCTGTCTTTACCAGGATGCCTTCCCACTGCAATGGGGGGAAGGAACAGACACAGCTCACAGGCCAGGAGGCGTGCCGGGCTGGTCCAGGCTTGACTGGAGCAGGCTTTGGTGTGGGACTCAAGAGGCTCACTCAAGGCGGTGCTTGGGTCAGCATCCCAGAGATCCCAGGCTGTCAGCAGCTGGGCTGCACATAGTTCCCGGGGAAGAATCCAGACCCCTCTGAGCCGGTGCCCTCACAGCAGCCATCGGAGTAGTGGCGGGTGATGCAGATAATGGTGCCCTCAGAGAAGGAGAGTTCATTGTCCTTCTGGCGGGTGTATGGGTACAGTGTCATTACTGCAGGGCGGGAGGAGAGGGGTGCCATGAGACGTGCCTCCTGCCCCACCACAGGGATGCTTGTGCCCACATACTGGACTCTAGGGGGCAATGTGGGGAGTGGGGCAGGAGATGCCTTCTTCAAAGCCCCAGGACTCCTCCCCAGCTGAGCTAATATTCAGTATCAGGCCAGCTGCTTCCATCCTCTGTGGGGGTGCGGTGGGGTGGAATAAAAGGCTCCACAAGTGTGACACAAGCCATCCCCTCCACTCCAAGAAACTTCAGTGTTTGAGAGCAGGGCCCCAGGATCTACCCATGTTTTGTAATCTGCTTTCAGCCCCCGTTCATTCTGGTCTTTCCACAATGTCTCTGGCAGGTGCTGGAGGTATTGCTCAGTAGATGCTCTAGTAGGTGTTCAGTAAATACAGTAACATTGAATAGTGTAGACTTGGTCGAGTGAGCCTTGGGCAAGTCACTTAGTTTAACCTCTCAGGCTCAGCTTCGTCTGTTAAATGGGAGTGTGAAGATCGTAGGAGGTTAAGTAAAAGTGAGAAAATGGATGAGAAGCTTCGACTCTGGGGTCTGGTATAAAGCAGGGGCTAAATTATGTTAACCCCCCCCCCCCACATAACATTTACCATTTAAATCATTTTGAGCATACAGTTCTATGGCATTAACTACATTCACGTTGTTGCACAAATATTCTCAGCATCCACCTCCGGAAGTTATTCATTTTCCCTATGGAAAATTCTGTATCAGTTTCTCTAAATTTTTGCCAACATTTGTTATTTTTAGCTTTCTTGATTGTAGGCCTTCTAGTGTGTGGAGGGGTCGGCGTTGTGGTGTTAACTTGCATTTCATCACGACTAATGACGATTAACATCTCTTCATGTGCTTGCTGACCATTTGTATGTCTTATCTGGAGAAGGGTCTTTTGAAGTCCTTTTTCCATTTAAAACATTGGGTTGTTTGCCGAGTCCCGCCAAGCGCTCCTCCTGGCGGCGTTGGTGTCGATGAGTCCAGCCTGGAGCGGTCTCCGCGCCGCAGGGGCCCGCGCCCCGGGGCATCGCTAGCTGCCTCTCAGGAGAGGAGACGCCCGCCCCCCGGCGCCCGTGCCTGGAGCGCCGAGATCGTGCTGCGCCTAACGGGGCGGGTCTTGCTCGGCATTGGCTGCGGGTCACCTGAGGGCGGTGGCGGTCTGCGCGCCTCTCCCGGAAGAGTGTCCCGGAAGTGGGCGTCCCGGCCAGAGCGCACCTGGCGCGGGGCCTCCTTGGGGCTCCTCCCCGTCGGCGCTACGCGAGCCGGTGGGGGTCTAGAGGGCCAGCGCCCGGCGGCTGGGAATGACCCGTCCCGTGGGTCCCAGGCACCCCAGCGGCATCCGAGCGCGGAGCGGAGGGAGTCTAGGGAGCCAGCGCCCAGCGGCTTTGAACGACCCGTCCCGTGGGTCCCTGGCAGCCCAGCGGCATCCGAGCGCGGAGCGGAGGGAGTCTAGGGAGCCAGCGCCTGGCGGCTGGGAACGACCCGTACCGTGGGTCCCTGGCACCCCAGCGGCATCCGAGCGCGGAGCGGAGGGCTGCGGACCGCAGGTAAGGGGACAGGGGTTGGTGGGGGTGGGTGGAGGAAGGAACGAGGAATTAGAACGAGAGCTGTTTGGTACAGGGGCAGAAACAGAAAACTCAGACGTACCACTGCAGAGGCCATGGGAGTTAAAGTTGTAAATGCGTTTATATTTATATATAAATATAATATATATATTATATATATTAAAATTATATAATAATATATATATATATTTTATAAAATGTTTTATAAAATGTTTTCAGTAGCCGGCAGCCATTCTCTTCCTGTAGCTGATGGGATACAAAGCTCTACTGGGTTGTTCTTTGCACGGGATAGTCTTGTTTTGCAGAAATTCAGCTCAGAGCCATCCTTGATGTGTAAGTGTAAGGTCGGATCTTAACAAACGGCATCGCGAAACAGAGGAAAGCTTCAAGTGAGCTTTATTAGGGGGCGCTGCCGGGCGAGGTTCACTGGTCCGAGAGAAAGGGGCCAGAGAAGTCGCCCCCGGGCGAGGGCTGGGCAAGATTTTATAGGGGAAGAAGGGAAAGGGGTGTGGTGAATCTGGGAGGGCGCAGGGTATTCCTTATCTGGTGGTCTCTTGGGGTGTCGTGGCACTATCTGGTGCCGGTTACATCAGTCTTGGGACCGCTAGTCCCGTCCCTCGAAAGGCGGGAAGGCTGGGCCGGGTGGAAAGCCCCCAGGTCAGTTCCTGGAACTGGGTGGTCCGGAATGTCTCCAGGTCAGTTTCTGGAACGGGGTGGTCCGGAGAGTTTCGGTCTGATGCAACCTGTGAATCTGATTGCGTTCCCCTGCCTCGGGCCAGTTGGCCTTACATCCCGACATCTTTGGTGTAATGGGGCGGCGTTCCGATCTCTGGCTACTTCATGCTGAATGGGGGCGTCGAAAGGGGAGTCGGGCGACCAGAGGTCCGAGGCTTAGGGGAGACCAGTGGGGGTTTCTGTAGGAAGTAAGGTGTAAGGACCGAGGAACATTTGGTTTGTGGCCACCCGAGAGACTTCCTCCATGCGCCGGCGAAGGAACCTAAGAAAACAGGGGGCAAACATGAGCAAGATACAGATGAGAATTAAGGGGCCTCAGATTGGTGTTAGCCAGGTATAGAGGGTGGATCGCCCCCAATCGGGAATTGGGGAGGCGGACTGTTGGTGTTTGCGTTGGAGTTCTTCTCTTAAGCGATGGAGGGCGTTTACAGCAGCATTCCTCCTGTAGGAAGAGGCAGGTACCTCCTTTGTCGGCCGTCAGGAGATCCAGGGCTCGTCGATTCTGGAGAGCGACTCGGGCTATGGAGGTGATTTGGCGCTGGAGAGAGGAGATGGAGGCGGCGGAGCCTTCAATGGCTAGCTGGAGTTTATGTTCTAAGTCGCGGGATGTTGAAACACTATGTGTTAGAGCTCCCCCCCCCCGCCCCCCGAGGCCTGCAGCGACCAGGGAGGCGAGAGAGATGCCTGCGACCAGAGAAAGAAAGATAGCTCTTTTTTGTCGGGTAAAGGGCGGCGTGATTAGCGAGGAAAATTCGTCTTGGCTATACAGTGTGAGTTGTGGGACGAGAGTAACGGGGATACATGGGAAGGGGGAGGAAGAATTGATCTCTTTTGTGAGGGAACCATTGCACCACAAAAACATGCCTGGTGGTGCTTCAATTGATGTGTTTACCGTGAGGGATGTGTTGCAAAGAAACCCAGTATCAGGTAGATTTGGGCGGCTGCCGTAACAGATAGTGAGATTTTTTTGAATCAAGGAATATGGGGACTTTTAACGGGGAAAAAGGTGGGTTTTGGGATGTGTAAGAAGTAGAAATGAAGGGCTGGTCGAGTGGGACAGCAGCCAAGGGCGGCCGGCCAAGCGAGGCACATAGAAAGCAGTCGGAGATGTTACCTATTCCTGTGTGATTGAGTATCTGTAGTGTTTGTTTGGTCAGTTCGGCTGCTGCTGCTAGGGCCCGAAGGCATGGTTGCCATCCCTGAATGGTTGGGTCTAGCTGTTTGGAGAGGTAAGCCACGGGGCGGTAGGAAGGCTCTACAGGCTGGGCAAGGAGTCCAGTGGCTATTCCGGTCCGTTCATCCACAAAAAGGTGAAAAGGTCGGTTTGGGTTGGGCAGAGAAAGGGGAGAAGATACCAGAGCGTTACGGAGGGTGAGAAAGGCCTGTTGAACGGCGGAAGGAGAGGTGAGGAGTCCTTGAGGGGTTTCCTTAGCGGCTAGATATAAGGGTTTAGCGAGGAGAGCAAAGTTAGGGATCCAGTGTCGGAAAAATCCTATAAGGCCCAAAAAGGAGACAATATGTTCCGCTGTTTCCAGAGGCTGGAGTTCACGGATAATCCGGGTGCGATCGGCTGTTAGACCTTTGGTGGTGGGGGTAAGATGGAGCCCCAGGTAGGTTACAGAAGATACAGATAACTGAGCCTTGGCTGGGGAGACCCGATAACCGCGAGAGCCAAGGTAATTGAGGAGATCTGCAGTATGTTGTCTTGAGAGGCTGAGAGATGGGCTACAGAGGAGGAGGTCATCTACATATTGAAGGAGTGTGCTGGGGGTACCGGAGCAGGAAGTGAGGTCCTGTGCCAGCGCCTGACCGAAGAAGTGAGGACTGTCGCAGAAGTCCTGGGGAAGAACCGTCCAGGTGAGCTGACTGGAAGTATGAGTATGCGGATCTGTCCAGGTAAAGGCGAAGAGGAAATAGGAGTCGGGATGTAGGGGGATAGTGAAAAAGGCATCTTTGAGATCCAGAACCGTAAACTGGGTTGTGGATGGGGGGATATGGGAGAGCAAGGTGTATGGGTTTGGTACTACTGGGTGCAGAGGAATTATGGCCTCATTGAGTAGTCGGAGGTCCTGGACCAGGCGATAATCCTCAGAGGCCTTGTGGACAGGCAGGATGGGGGTGTTTCAGGGAGAGTCAGTGGGGATAAGGAGTCCCTGGCTTAGGAGTCTGGTGATAATAGGTTGTAGGCCCCTAAGGTGAGTCTCAGAGATGGGAAATTGGGGCCTTGATGGAAATTTGGAGGGGTTCTTTAGGCGGATGAGGACGGGGGAATGGTGTGTTGCTATTATGGGCTTAGAAGTATCCCAGACTTGGGGATTGATGGGGTTGGTGTGATTGGAAGAGGGGGATAGGAGGGGGAGGGTTCTAGAGGCAGGCCGAGAAGAGGAAGCAGGAGTTGGGAGGAGGGGACCTTAGGGTCAAGTCTAACCAGCTGGAGGGAGGCCCCTAAGTGGAAAAGGACATCTCGGCCTAGCAAGGGAACTGGGCAGGATGGTATCACTAAGAAGGAATGAGTAAAAGGGAGTCCTTCAATATGACATGGGAGTGGACCGGTCTGGAGTGGGAAGGATGGTTTGCCATCAATACCCATGACCGAGATCTGAGAAGGAGTAACTGGCCCAGAATAAGTAGGCAGGACCGAATAGGTAGCCCCCGTGTCCACCAGAAATGAAATGGACTTATCCGCTACCTGTAGCGTTACCCTGGGCTCGGCGAGGGTGATGGGGGTCTTTGAGTCCGGGTGCCGTCAGTCGTCAGCCAATCCCAGCAGTTCGAGTGGTAATGCCATTGGGTCGGCCTGCCCCCCACGTGGAGACGCTGAGGGCGGGCCAGTCGTAAGGCAGTCACTCTTCCAGTGGCCCGTTAACCCGCAGCTGGGACGGGGCTTAGAAGGAGGTCGGGGATTGGGACATTGGCGAGCCCAGTGGCCTTCTTTTCTGCATTTGAAGCAGGCCCCTGGCGGGGTTGCCTTTTGCGGACCCCATGGATGCTGTGATACATGGGAGATGGCCAGCCTTAGGGCGCTACAAGAGGTTGGGTTTGGAGGGCCACCTTCTGGTGCATCCGAGCCTGTCAGCTGGATCCTGCCAAATCCTCACGGCCATTGTAGACTTTAAAGGCCATCTTTACCAGATCTCGAATAGGGGTTTGAGGGCCATCTTCTGCCCGTTTTAATTTCTTTCGGATGTCCGGGGCTGATTGGGTGATAAAATGGGTGGCTAGGACCGCTGCCCCTGCCGGGGTGTCGGGATCCAGCTGGGTGTAGAAAGTTAAGGCCGCTGTAAGGCAATTGAGAAAGATAGCTGGATTTTCGTTAGGTTCTTGGATTATCTCTTTAGTTTTTCAAAATTGACTACCTTATGAGCAGCAGCCTGCATGCCAGCCAGGAGGCACTGGATCATGAGGTCGTGTTTATGACGGCCATCTTGGCCATCCTGATAAGTCCAGCCTGGATTGGTACCAGGTACAGCAGTCACTCCGACAGGCATGGAGTTGTCGGTAAGGTGAACCTGATCTGCATGGTTTCGGGCAGCAGTTTGAATTCTCTTTCCCTCTCGTCAGGGGTCAGAGTAGAAGATAGGATCACAGAGATATCATACCAGGTTAGATCGTAAGCTTGAGAGAGGTAGCGAAATTATTTGATGTAGCGGGAAGAGTCGGCCGAAAAGGAGCCTAATCGCGTTTCTATTTGAGAGAGAACTTGGAGGGAAAAGGGAACATGAACTCTAACTAATCCTTCCGCTCCTTCTACCTCCCTCAGAGGGCAGAGGAGATTTGGATCTTGGGAGTCGTGAGAGCGAGTATGTGCACTAATTGGCGAAGGAAGGGGCGAGGGAGGAGAAACCGTTGAGGGAGGCGGGGGAGCGGTTGGATGGGCCGGAGCGGCTGCGGGATGAGGAGGGACCGCTTCAGGGTTGGGTGGAGGCTGGAGAGGAGCTCTGGAGGGGGGAGAGGCGAGAGATTCGGGTGGGTCGCCTAGTGGAGAGGAGTCATCATCAAAGGAAATGAGGGGCTTGGATGTAGGAGATGTCTGTTTGGCAAGAAAGATCTGGGAAGTGGAACAATCGACGTAGAGGGAGGGGCGGGAGCGTAAATACCAGAAGGCCTGAACATAGGGGACCTCGGATCATTTGCCCATCCTGCGGCAGTAATTATCTAGATCACGGAGGATGTTAAAATTGAAAGTCCCTTCAGGAGGCCATTTGGATTGATTGTCTAGAGGATATTGTGGCCTGGCCACAGTGGAATAGAAAATAAGCCGTCGGCAACGGAGAACTTGGGAGAAACCGAGGGCTGTAAAATTGGCTAGGAGACACCCCAGGGGTGTCTTAGAATCTGGTTTCGATTCTGAGGTTCCCATGACCCCCAGTCTGTCCCTGAGTGAATGGAGAAGGAGAGAGGCGTGCCTGGTCTCAGTCTCCAATTCACGGCAGGTCGGAGGGCAGTCAGGTGATTGGGACGTCTCCACAGTTCCATAGACCTCACTTGCTATATGGTCGGTCTTTTGGTATATGTATTTAATAGGTATTTGTACACGTATGGTAACTCTAATCTTAATTTTTCCATTCACCCCACCTATCCTTTTAGATAAGCATACTTCTAAGTCTGTGAGTGTCTTTCTCTGTGGAAATATGTTCATTTGTGTTAGTTATTAGTTAACACCTATAAGTGATACCATAGGATATAGGTTTTTGCTTTCTGACTTACCTCATGTTCTGTGATTATCTCCAAGCTCATCTATGGTGCCTCAAATAGCAGTGTTTCATTGTTTTCCATGGCTAATATTCTGTTGTATAAATAGACCACTTCTTCTTTATCTGTTCATCTGTTGATGGACCTTTTGGTTGCTTCACTGTCTTGGCTATTGTGAATAAGGCTGCAGTGCAGATTTTGCAGCCCGGGTCTTCTCGATTCAGGTCTCAGGTGAGAGGCCCAGTGGTGTGACTGCTGGATTGAATGGTACCTCAATTTTTATTTTAATTGCAGCTCCCTTCTGTTCTCATTATTGGCTGTTACCACTTTACATCTCACCAGCAGATAGAGGGTACACAGTTCTCTAAAACCCCTTCAATATTTATTGTTTGTAGTCTTTTGGCTGATGGCCAGTTGACTGGTGTGAGTTGAAACCTTTTTGTAGATTAGATTTGCATGAGTCTAATAATTACTGAGGTTGAGCTTTTATCCATTTTCCTTTTTTTAAAAGAGAGTGAGCCAAATTAACCTCTTCATATAATTTTCTTGAAAAATTTGCAGTTTTGAATTTTTTTGTCCATTCCCTACCTCCGCACAGTTGTTTAGGGCAGGTGTCCTTTACAGCCCTGAGTCCTTGGGAATGTTAAGTGACCATTAGCTGTGGGTTTAAAGCCGCTATTGTGGGAAACGGCCACAAGGCGGCAGCATTTCTACATTTCCAACTCTGGGTTTTTGGGCAACAGAGCTTTCCTGGAAATTGTGTTAGTAAGCAGCAAATTAGAGTGGAATGTGCCAGCGCAAAGCCCCAAGAGCATATATATCCTAAATTGTTTGCTTTTTTTTTTTTTTTTTTTTTTGCGGTACGCGGGCCTCTCACTGTTGTGGCCTCTCCCGTTGCGGAGCACAGGCTCCGGATGCACAGGCTCAGCGGCCATGGTTCACGGGCCCAGCCACTCCACGGCATGTGGGATCTTCCCGGACCGGGGCACGAACCCGTGTCCCCTTCATCGGCAGGCGGGCTCTCAACCACTGCGCCACCAGGGAAGCCCAAAATATTTTTATTTATTTATTTTTTTAATATTTATTTTTATTGTTTTATTTGGCCGCGTCCAGAGTGCATAGGCTCCGTAGTTTGTGGCACGCAGGCTCACTAGTTGTGGAGTGCGGGCTTAGCTGCCCTGCAGCATGTGGGAACCTAGTTCCCCGACCAGGGATCGAACCCGCGTCCCCCACATTGGAAGGTGGATTCTTTACCACTGGACCACCGAGGGATGTCCCTGTTTGCTTTTTAAATTTAATTTTTATTAATTATCAGAGCAAATTTGATAAAAATGTAGATTCTCCTAGGTGTACAGTCTCTGGTTCATCCTATCAATGTATCTGTCTATTCCTCTTTGGATCCTTTCCCGTGTATATTATAGAGTGTTGAGTAGACCTCTCTTCGTATTCCATAGGTATTGTGTGATTATATATTTCATATGTATTAGTACATGTCTGTTAACCCCCATATCCTAATTCATACATTCCTTACACCTTTCCATTTGGTTAAACATAATTTGGTTTTCTGAATCTATGTGTGTCCTTCTCTTGGAAATTATTTCATGGGTATCAATTTTTAGGTAACACCTGTAAGTGATGTCATAGGATGTCTGTCTTTCAGTTTCTTTCTTACTTCAAGTTGGGTGATTATCTGTAGATCCTTCTATGGTGGTGCCAACGGCACTGTTCCATGCTTTTTCATGGCTAATATTCCATTGTGTACATGGACGACTTCTTCTTGGTGCATTTTTCTGTTGATGGACATTTCGGTTTCTTCCAGGTCTTGGCTATGGTACGTGTTGCTGCAGTGCAGGATTGCCAGCCTGTGTCTTTTTGATTCTGGTCTACTCATGTGATAGGCCCATGAGTGGGCCTACCAGATCACATGGTAGCTCCATTTTTACCCTTAAACGCACCTCCATTGTGTTCTCACTACTGGCTGTTACCAGGTTACATCCCACCAGCAGCTAAAGGGTACACAGTTCTCTAAAACCCCTTCAGCATTTATTCTTTGTAGACTTTTTTTTTTTGCTGATGATCATCCTTTTTCCATTCCTGTTTTTTTAACAAAAAAAGAAAGAAAAAGAAACAGAAAACAAATGTGCGTAAAATATGCCTCTTGAAACTGTCGTTTTGAAATGTGGACGTCTTTTGAATTTTTTGTTCGATATACGACCCCAGGATTTGTTTTCAGGGCAGGTGTGATTTACAGGCCTGCACTTATTTTGAATATCAACTGACCATTAGCGCTGGGATTAAAGCTGCTGTTGTGGGAAACGGCCACAAGGCGGCAGCATTTTTCCATTCCCAAATCTGGTTACTAGGGCAGCAGAGCCTTTCTGGAAGTCCTGTGCCTAGGTTGTAAATTAAAATGGAATGTGCCAGGAGAAACCCCCATACGTTTATCTTACATTAATTCTTGTTCGTTGTTTTAGTTTTTTAATCAGGGTAATGATTAGAATATTGTTTGTCCTAGGTGTACACAATCTGGTTCATTTGTGCATTATATATATATATATATATATATATATATATATATATATATATATATATATATATATATATATTCCTGTACAGAGCCAATTCCCATGTAAATTATTGCAGAGTGTTCCATAGACCTCCCTTGCTATATGGTCGGTCTTTTTAATATATGTATTTAATAGGTATTTGTACACGTATGGTAACCCTAATCTTAATTTTTCCATTCACCCCACCATTCCTTTTAGATAAGCATAGTTTGTTTTCTAAGTCTGTGAGTGTCTTTCTCTGTGGAAATATGTTCATTTGTGTCAGTTGTTAGATAACGCCTATAAGTGGTATCATAGGATATGTCTTTTGCTTTCCGACTTACCTCATGTTATGTGATTATCTCCAGGATCAACTATGGTGCCTCAAAGAGGCTTTCCACGGCGAATATTCCATTTTGTACATGGACCACTCCTTCTTTTTCCACTCATCTGGTGATGGACAGTTTGGTTACTTCCATGTCTTGGTTATTGTGAAAATTCCTGTAGTGCAGCTGTTGAAGCCTGTGCCTTCTCGACTCTGGACTTCTCAGGTGAGAGGCTCAGCAGTGGGCCTGCTGAATGGTGGCTCAATTTTTACGTTTAAACGCAGCTCCTTTCTCTTCTCATTATTTGCTGTTACCACTTTACATCTCACCAGAAGCTAGAGGGTACAGAGTTCTCTAAAACCCCTTCAGCATTTATTGCTTGTAGACTTTTTGCTGATGGTAGTTGACATGTGTGAGTTGAAAATTTTTTGAGGTTAGACTTGCATGAGTCTAATAATTCCTGATGTTGAGCTTTTACCCATTTTCCTCTTTTTTGAAAATGAGTGAGTAAAACTTACCCCTCCATACTATCTCCTTGAAAATTTGCCAGTTTTGAATTTTTTTGGCCATTCCCTACCTCCGCACAATTGCTTAGGGCAGGTGTCCTTTACAGCCCTGAGTCCTTGGGAATGTTAAGTGACCATTAGCTGTGGGTTTAAAGTTGCTCTTGTGGGAAACAGCCACAAGGCGGCAGCATTTCTACATTTCCAACTCTGGGTTTTTGGGCAACAGAGCTTTCCTGGAAATTGTGTTAGTAAGCAGCAAATTAGAGTGGAATGTGCCAGCGAAAAGCCCCAAGAGTTTATATCTCCTAAATTATTGTTTTTTAAATTTAATTTTTATTAATTATCAGAGCAAATTTGATAAAAATGTAGATTCTCCTAGGTGTACAGTCTCTGGTTCATCCTATCAATGTATCTGTCTATTCCTCTTTGGATCCTTTCCCGTGTATATTATAGACTGTTGAGTAGACCTCTCTTCGTATCCCATAGGTACTTGGTGATTATATATTTCATATGTATTAGTACATGTCTGTTAACCCCCATACCCTAATTCATACATTCCTTACACCTTTCCATTTGGTTAAACATAATTTGGTTTTCTGAATCTATGTGTGTCCTTCTCTTGGAAATTATTTCATGGGTATCAATTTTTAGGTAACACCTATAAGTGATGTCATAGGATGTCTGTCTTTCGGTTTCTATCTTACTTCATGTTGGGTGATTATCTGTAGATCCTTCTATGGTGGTGCCAACGGCACTGTTCCATGCTTTTTCATGGCTAATATTCCATTGTGTACATGGACGACTTCTTCTTGGTGCATTTTTCTGTTGATGGATATTTTGCTTTCTTCCAGGTCTTGGGATGGTACATGTTGCTGCAGTGCAGGATTGCCAGCCTGTGTCTTTTTGATTCTGGTCTACTCATGTGATAGGCCCATTAGTGGGCCTACCAGATCACATGGTAGCTCCATTTTTACCCTTAAACGCACCTCCAATCTGGTCTCACTACTGGCTGTTACCAGGTTTCATCCCACCAGCAGCTAAAGGGTACACAGTTCTCTAAAACCCCTTCAGCATTTATTCTTTTAGACTTTTTTTGCTGATAATCATTCTGACGGTTGTGAGGTGAACGTTTTCGTACAGTGGACTTGCATGGCTTTATTAATTCCTGATGTTCAGCCTTTTTCCATTCCCATTTTTTTAACAAAAAAGGAAAGGAAAAGAAACAGAAGCCAAATGTGCATAAATTATGCCTCTTGAAACTGTCGTTTTGAAATATGGACGTCTTTTGAATTTTTTGGTCTATATATGAACCCAGGATTTGTTTTCAAGGCAGGTGTCATTTACAGGCCTGCAATGATTTTGAATATCCACTGACCATTAGCGCTGGGATTAAAGCTGCTGTTGTGTGAAACGGCCACAAGGGGGCAGCAGTTCTCCCTTACCAAATCTGGTTACTAGGGCAACAGAGCCTCAATGGAAGTCGTGTTCTAGATTGGAATTTAGAATGGAATGTGCCAGGAGAAAGCCCCTCAAGTTTGTCTCACTACTTCTTGTTCGTGTTTTTAATTTAATTTTTTATTTTTTATTACAGCAAGTTTGATGACAACGTTTGGCTTGTTGTAGGTGTGCAAGATGTGTTTCTTTTACACATATACATATGTCTGTTCTTCCTGGGATCCTTATCCCATGTACGTTATGACAGAATGTTGAATAGTCTTCTCTTGGTATTCCGTAGGTCTTTGGTGATTATATATTTCACCTGTGTTTGTATATGTCTGTTAACCCCAATATCCTAATGTATCCAATCCTCACACCTTTCCATTGGTGAACCATAAGTTTGTTTAATGAATCTGTGATTGCCCTTCTCTGTGGGAATATCTTCACTGGTATCAATTTTTAGGTAACACCTATAAGTGATATCATACGATATGTGTCTTTCTCTTTCTTACTCCAGGTTGTGTGATTACATCTAGAATCATCTACGGTGCTGCACAGGGCAATGTGTCCTTTTTTTCCTTGGCTAATATTTTGTCTGTACTTGTACCAGTTCTTCTTTGTCCACTCATCTGTTGCTGGACTTTTTGGTTACTTCCATATCTTGGCTATTGTAATACTGTGCAGTGCACATTTGCCTTCCTGTGCCTTTCCAATTCTGTCTTCTTTGGTTATAGGTCCAGGAATGGGCCTGCTGAATGATATTGTAGCTCAATGTGTACCTTTTAAAGGCATCTCCATTCTGTTCTCATTAGTGGCTCTTTCCAGGGTACATCCCACTGAAAGTTGAGGGTATGCATTTCTCCACAACACCTTCAGCATTCATTCATTCATTCATTCATTCATTCATTTATTTATTTTCGTTTGTTTGTTTTGCGGTACACGGGCCTCTCACTGTTGTGGCCTCTCCCGTTGCGGAGCACAGGCACCCGCGGCATGTGGGATCTTCCCAGAACAGAGTACGAACCCGCGTCCCCTGCATCGCAGGTGGACTCTCAACCACTGCGCCACCAGGGAAGCCCCAGCATTTATTGATTATGGGTTTCGTGCTGAAGGTTATTCTGAGGGGTGTGAACTGATACCTCTTTGTGGTTGAATTTCCGTGTGTCTCATAATCCCTTGACATTAAGCTTTAAGGCATGTCCTTCTTATTTTTCAAACTGTGATTACAGCTTAGCTCTTCAAAGTGTTTTCTTAAAGTATGTGTCACATTTTGAAATTTTTTGGCCATTACCTCCCTCAAGACATTTTGAGGGCAGGTTTCATTTACAGCCCTGCAGTACTTGTTCACATGAAGTGACCATTAGCACAGGCTTTAAAGCTGCTTTTGCAGGTAACGGCCAGAGGGTGGCAGCCTTTCTACGTTCCCCACGCTGGTACTAGGGAAACAGACCTTCCTGCCAGTGGTGTTCCTCGGTTATAAATTAGAGAAGAATGTGCCCAGATAAACCCCCAAATGCTTACGTCTCCTTACTTATGTTTGTTTTTAAATTTAATTTAAACTTTTTATTGGAGTAATATTCCATTGTGTACATGGACCACTGCTTCTTGGTGCACTCCTCTGTTGATGGACATTTTTGTTGCTTCCAAGTGTTGGCTATGGTAAGTATTGCTGGAGTGCAGAATTGCCAGTCTGTGAGGTTTTGATTTTCATTTTCTCAGGTGACAGGTCCAGCAGTGGGTATGACTGATTGCCTGGTAGCGCAATGTTTCCCTTTTCAAAGCACCTCCATTGTGTTTTCATTAGTGGCCCTTACCACATCCCCCTTAGAACGGAGGGTACGCACTTCTCCACAATCGCTTCAGCATTTATTGCTTGCAGCATTTTTTTCTGACTGCTGTGAGCTGATAGGTTTTTGTAATTTGGGTTTGTGTGTCTTTACAAATACCAAAAATTCATCATTTTTCCAAGCCGTTTTTGTTTCTGTTTTTAAAAAAGGAGAACAAAGTATGCATACAATATACCTCTTGAAATTGTCTTGTTGGAAGGTTGCCCTCTTTTGAATTTCTTATTCGGTTTTCGACCCCAGGAATTTTTTGGTGGACAGGTGCCATTACAGAACTGCACGTTTGGTGAATGGTTAGTGACCATTAGCAGTGGGTTTAAAGCTGCTGTTGTGTGAAACGGTCACAAGGAGGCAGCATTTCTTCATTCCCCAATCTGGGTAGTAGGTCAGGAGAGCCTTTCTGGAAGTCCTGTTCCTAGGTTGTAAATTAGAATGGAATGTGCCAGGAGAAACCCCCATACGTTTATGTCTCATTACTTCTTATTGGTTGTCTTAATTTTTGTAATCGGGGTAATGATTAGAATATTGTTTGCCCTAGTTGTACACAATCTGGCTCATTTGTACATTATATATGTCTATTCATATACAGATCCTCTTCCCATGCAAAATATTACACGGTGTTCCGTAGACCTCCCTTGCTATATGGTCGGTCTTTGTGACACATGTATATAATATGTATTGGTATATGTAACACTGATCTTAATTTATCCATTCCTCCCACCTTTCCTTTTAGATAAGTATAGTTTTTTCCTACATCTGTGAGTGTCTTTCTCTGTGGAAATATCTTCCTGTGGGTCAGTTATTAGATAACGCCTATAAGTAATATCATAGGATATAGGTCTTTTGATTTCCAACTTACCTCATGTTCCATGATTATCTCTAGGCTCATCTGTGGTGCCTCAAAGAGCAGTAATTCATTGTTCTCTATGGTGAATATTCCATTGTGTACATGGACCTCTTCTTCTTTATCCATTCACCTGTTGATGGACATTTGGGTTGCTTCACCATCTTGGCTATTGTGAATAAGGCCGCAGTGCAACTGATACAGCCTGTGTCTTCCCGATTCTGGACTTCTCAGGTGAGAGGCCTAGCAGTGGGCCTGCTGCGTCGAATGGAAAACGTAGGGAGTAACCAGGCAAAGTCAGTTACCATGGCAGCCCTGGGAAAAACATTACCACGTGACACTAACATTCCCAGGAGCCTACATTTGTTTCCACAATAGGTAAACCTTTCTCATTTCAAAGTACTATAATGTGAAATATGCATCTCAGTCAGAACTAGAGGTTACTCAATGTCTGCTGTGATCGGAGGAAAAGAGAAGGGCCTTACACAGTATCTAAAGCAATGACACGAAGAAACTAGGGGCCACGGGCAGAGACACACAGGCTTAGATAGCCTCCAATCTCTATGACATTCTGAGGAGATTCACTTTGTAAGGGCTCGAGCACGAGAAAGCAGCCACTAACCAGCTACCCTGTCTCAAATATTTGGAGAAAGTCAATGCAAATACATACCTATGTATTCTTCTTTTCTGATCATTCTTTCAGTGTAGCCCTTCTGGCTTTGTGCAAAGCGATTCTTTGTTTTGTACCTGAAAAATGAGTGGCACATGTAAATGGATGAAACTTGTTAGAGCAGACATCCAAGGAGCTCTTCAGCTAACGAACGAGGAGCTCCGAGTTCTGGGAAAGAATCGTAAAAGTAGTGTAGAATCACAATATCTTAGAGCATCCTTTATATCAACTCCCCTCTATCATATCACCAATCAGTGGTCATCAGCCTATACATGAACTTTGCAGTGACAGGAAACCCAGCACTCTCTAGACAGATCTAGGCATTTCTAGTTGCTACAGCAGTCTATGTCAAGTTCAGAATCTGACTCCCTGTCACGCATCAGTCCCAGTCTGCCTTCTGCAATGGTACACCCCATGGCACACCTCATCTCTTTTCCATCTGGCACATTTCCCAAACACATGAGGACAATTTTGTTCTTCCTAAAGCTCTCTTCTCCCACGTCACCCTCCTAAATCACTCCTTCCTTCCTGTGTTTATGACTTTGAGGAGCCCCCAAGGTTTTCTCATCCCAAGGCCATGACAAGCAATGGCATCAGCGTGCCTGCTACAGATTCTAGGAAAGGGGCAGGGCCACACAAGGGTCTGGCAAATGTGACTGACAACCTGAAGGGAGAGTACATGTGAGAACCTCAGCCTCTCTTCAGTCCTCAGCCTCTATCCAAGGTTTCTCCATAGCACACTATTGACATTTTGGGCCAGATAATTCTTTTGGGGTGGTGGGGAGGGCTGTCCTATGCCTTGTACGATATGTAGTAGCATCCTGGCCACTACCCACTAGATGTCTGCAGCACCGCCGCCGCCCCACACACACCCCGGATGTGACAAAGAAAAATGTCTCCAGCCATTGTCAAACGTTCTGGAGGACGGGTGATGGCAAAATCACCCTCACTCAGGAGCCACTGCTCTTTCCAATGACTCTGTTCACCCATGAGGACTCAAAACCCTCTCCTCTGCTGCCTTAGCATTCAACTCTCCAGAACGTCTATCGTGTATCAAAATGCTATTTGAAATTTGATAGTATTTATCTCTATAACGGTGTCTGATGAAAGTAAAACTCTTTCGCCAGATGTTAAGAACCTCCCAGGTGATTAATCCACGTTTACCTTATCTCCTACCCAAGACACTGGAAATTACAGAAATGATCGGACACCCATTTTCGGTATCCGTTCAGGAAGTACCTGTTGTCTAAGGCTTTTTGGCAACCTGAACAACTGAATTAAAGTAAAATATTCTGCCTGACCGTGGCTTTGTGAGACAAGACACAAACCTGTAGCAGGACCCTCCTCTCTGCTGTTTACGGAATTGAGGTATCTGACTGGAAAGCCGTTGGAGGTGAACTAGCCAAGAAAGCAGTGGGTTCAGGATGAGAATTTGGAAAGGGTGACAAGGGAGGGGAGAATGAACCTCAGCTGAAAAGAAAGGGGAAAAGTACCAAGAGATGAGTTCTCTTGACTGAAGAGAAGATACGCTGAAACCCATCAGCTTGCCCTCGGGGCCCTCAGCTCTCTGGGGAGCTCTAAGGGAAGGGTGAGCCTGGACCTACGACTCCGGATTCCTGGTCTCGGCCCCCAGGCCTGACCCATTCACTCAGACTCTCAATAAATACTTGTATTCAAAGACCTTACACGGGGACCACATCTGGGAAAACATCGCCGCACCCTCATCATAAGTCACAGGGGGGAGACCCGAACTGGCCAAGCCATGACAGGAGCTGTGAGGGCGACAAAAGAGCACGGCAGGGATCGGACATCGGATCTCCAGAAGCCCTCCGCCCTCCTGGTTCGTAATGCCAGGGCCCCATCGCCGCGTATCGCCGGACCCCGGTCCTGCCTCCGTCGCGCACCCTTCCCCAAGGTTGGCGGGGGTCTGGAGTCATCATCCCCGGTTCGGACCTACACACCTCGCCGCTGCTGAGCTCTACACATCCCGCTCCTTCCACACAGTTCGCCGAGTCCGCGGGCCTTACTGAGCCGCGCCGGCCACCGTCCGCGAGGCCTTGGCGCGCCCGTGACGTCACTGTCGTGCGCCTCTCCCGGAACGAGGGGTGTATGGCTCTCGCACGGCGGCTGCGGCTGTTGTCGCTCGCGGCTCGGTTGCTTCTGGCGCCTCGCCGGGACCTGACGGTCTGCGGTCCCATCGAGCCCCTGCCCGTGGTGCGCATCCTGCGGGCTCTACAGCGGCGGCAGGAAGAGCGGCAGAGTGGGCAGCGGGGCCCCCCGCGGCCGGTGCTGGCGCGACCTGGGCCGCTGCCACAACGACTGAGCTCACGTGCCGCAACTACTGAAGCCCACGCGCCTAGAGCCGGTGGCCCCCAAGAAGAGAAGCCACCACAATGAGAAGCCGGTGCACCGCAACGAAGAGGAGCCCCCACTCACCGCAACTAGAGAAAGCCCACGTGCAGCAACGAAGACCCAACACAGCCAAAAGTAAACAAATAAATAAAATGAAAAAAGATACAATACAGTATTGTTAACCAACCATAGTTGCCATGCTGCACATTACATCCCAGAACGTATTTGTCTCGTAACTGGAAGTTTGTATCCTCTGACCACCCTCACCCATTTCCCTCCCCCCACCTCATCCCCATAGGTTAAAATTTTAAATAGAGGAGCCCAGATAAACTTCAATGAGCAGGTGACATCTGAGCAGAGATCTGAGTTAGCCAAGTTCGTATCTAATGGAAGAGCGCATAGGAGAGGTAAGGGCCGGTGCAAAGACCCTGGGGCAGGAGCTTGTCTGGTGTGTTGGAAGAACAGGACGGAGGCCACTGTTGGATGCAGCACAGAAAGGAGAAGAGGGTAATGGAAGTCAGATACACAATGGATGGAGAGCAGCGAGCAGGTAGGACACAGTGGTCGGACCCCGAATGGCCTTGTCGGACGCTCTGCGGGCTGTGTTAGTGCTTCACGATAGGAGCCAGTGAAGGCTTTTAAGGAGAGGAGTGGCATGACTGATCACATTCCCCATGATCACGCTGACTGCTGTATGAAAAACAGACTGTGGGGGCCACGGTAGACACTGGCAGATCATCAGAAGGCTCTTCTGCCACCGATGTCAGAGATGATGGTGGCTCAGGACGGAGAGATAGTAGGGGAGGTGGCGAGAAGTGGTCACATTCTAAAAATATTTTGAAGGTAGAGCAACAGGAGTAAAACGAAGAAAATCCAAATCCCGTGGCCCAGAGATAACTGTTAATTCATTTATTCTAAGCAAACTCGGTCCCTCCTAAAAACCACAAAGCTTGCCAAGGATGCTCTTCTCAGAGGTACTACCTTTGTACTACTCAGCCCACTCCGGCATGCCCTCCCCCTCTGCCACTCTCCCAAAACTGCTCTGATTCAAGTCACCAATTACCTCGAAGTGGCTCAATCTATGAGACACTGACCCGTCCTCAATCTTGTTCTGCTAGCAGCACGTGGCACGGTGGAGCCTCCCCTCTTGCTTGATCTCTCTCCTCCCTGGGTTCGTCGACCGCACACTCTCCCAGTTTTTCTCTCTACCCCTGCTTTGCAGTCTCTTTTCCTGGTTTCACCTCCTGCCCTCACATGTTGAGGTTGCTCCTCAGTCGTGGGCCCTCTTCCCTGCTAATTTCACACATCCTGCCCCACAAATGTATTCACTCCCATGGTATAAACTACTGGCCACGATCATCTCCAAAGGCATCCCAACCTCACACCAACTGCTCAAAACACATCCCCACTCGGATGTGTTAAGGGCATCTCCTACTCCACGTGTAGAAGACAAAGCCTTGATCAACCTTCCTAAGCCTCGTACTCTGTCTCCAATTATTTATTCAACGGACACTTACTGAGCCCCTAAGATATGCCAAGCACTGCTAGGCACTAGAGACAGAAAGATGAGGCAGGAGGGTAAGGTTCAATAGAACAGAGGGTTACAGAAAGGGAACTTACAGATATGTGTGAAAATAAAAGTGTGCACGGTGCTATGATGGAGCACTTACGTAAGGCTGTAGGAGTCTAGCTCAGCAGCGAAGAGACTGATGGGGGTTGAGGAGGGCCTCCCTCAAAAAATAATCTCTGTGGACTTCCCTGGTGGCGCAGCGGCTCAGAATCCGCCAGCCAGCGCTATTTACAATAGCCAGGACATGGAAGCAACCCAAGTGTCCATCGACAGACGAATAGATAAGAAGATGTGGCACATATATACAATGGAATATTACTCAGCCTTAAAAAGAAACGAAATTGAGTTACTTGTACTGAGGTGGATAGACCTAGAGTCTGTCATACAGAGTGAAGTAAGTCAGAAAGAAAAACAAATAGCGTACGCTAACACATATGTATGGAATCTAAAAAAATAAAAGAGTTCTGATGAAGCTAGGGGCAGGACAGGAATAAAGACGCAGACGTAGGGAATGGACTTGAGGACGCGGGGAGGGGGAAGGGTAAGCTGCGATGAAGTAATAGAGTAGCACTGACATATATACAATACCAAATGTAAAACAGCTAGGTAGTGGGAAACAGCGGCATCGCAAAGGGAGATCAGCTCAGTGCCTTGCCACCACCTAGAGGGGTGGGATCAGGAGGGTGGAGGCAGACTCGAGAGGGAGGGGATATGGGGATATACGTATGCATAGAGCTGATTCACTTTGTTATACAGCAGAAACTAACACACCATTGTAAAGCAATTATACTCCAATAAATATGTTTAAAACAAAACAAAAACAAAAACAAGAATCCACCTGCCAATGCAGGGGACACGGGTTTGCTCCCTGCTCCAGGAAGATCCCGCATGCCTCGGAGCAACTAAGCCCACGAGCCACCGCTACCGAGCCCGTGCGCCACAACTTCTGAAGCCCGCGCACATAGAGCCCGTGTTCCGCAACAAGAGAGGCCCCTGCAGTGAGAAGCCCGTGCCCCACGACGAAGGGTAGCCCCTCCTTGCCGCAACGACAGAAAGCCCACGCACGGCAACGAAGACCCAACGCGACCAAAAATTGATTAATTAAAGCTTATATTAAAAAAAAAAAAACCAAAAAAATCTCTGCTGGGAATTCCCCGGTGGTCCTCTGGTTAGGACCCTGTGCCTCCAGTTCAGGGGGCCTGGGTTCAATCCCTGGTTGGGGAACTAAGATCCTGAAAGCCGGCACCGCAGCCCAAATAAAAATGAAATAAAATAAAATATATTAAAATAAAAAAAGAAAGGATCTCTGATTCAAGGTCTAAAGGGTGAGAAGGTGTTTATCAGGCCAATATGTGGGGAGAAAATTTTTCCCATTTCAGTAAGTAGCACGTCCATTTACCCAGTTACACACCATTAACCCACATTCCCCACATCCAATTCATCGCTTACTCCTATTCGCCTCCAAGCCATCACTAACCTTCCAAATATGACTCTAACGTGCCTGCTTTACTCCACCTCCAAGGCCACCACTGTGCACAAAGCCAGTCTCCTAATGAGTCTCCCCAAATCTTCTCCTGCCCCCTCCTATCCATTCTCTTACAATAGCCAGTATGGTGTCTGAAAAAGGCATCTCTGCTAACACCACTTCCCTGTTTATACCCTGCAATGGCTTCCCACCAACTTTAGGATAAATCCCAAACAGATGATGGACTGGAGGTTGGAAGACCAGAAGGAGGTAGGGTGTTAGGTTAGAAAGAGGGATAAAGGGTCTAGGCAAACAGCGAAAAGGGCTGAAAAGAAAATGATCGGCACTTGTACAACAGTCCGGATGCAGGCAGGAGAATGCAGGAATAGCGAAGGAGTACGAATAGCCAGCCACTTTTTATTTCTGCAATGCCTTTGCAATTCCCAAAGTGCTTCACTTATAACTGTGATTCTCAAACCTAGCTGTACATTAGAATCATCTGGAGAGATTTTTAAAACTACCAATGGCCAGGCCTCACCCCATTTTAATCAGAATATACACTTCACTAGGGCAGGAATTTTGTCTGTTTCATTCACTGTCCATATGAAAAGTACCTGGGACATACATGGTGCTCAGAAAATATATACTGAATGAATAAATGAAGGAAGGAATGTACCACTATCACCTGAGATCCAAGGAGACATTCTTTTCAAAACTTAGGGAGTAACCAGGCAACGTCAGTTACCATGGCAGCCCTGGGAAAAACATTACCACGTGACACTAACATTCCCAGGAGCCTACATTTGTTTCCACAATAGGTAAACCTTTCTCATTTCAAAGTACTATAATGTGAAATATGCATCTCAGTCAGAACTAGAGGTTACTCAATGTCTGCTGTGATCGGAGGAAAAGAGAAGGGCCTTACACAGTATCTAAAGCAATGACACGAAGAAACTAGGGGCCACGGGCAGAGACACACAGGCTTAGATAGCCTCCAATCTCTATGACATTCTGAGGAGATTCACTTTGTAAGGGCTCGAGCACGAGAAAGCAGCCACTAACCAGCTACCCTGTCTCAACTATGTGGAGAAAGTCAATGTAAATGCTTACCTATGTATTATTCTTTTCTGATCATTCTTTCAGTGTAGCCCTTCTGGCTTTGTGCAAAGCGATTCTTTGTTTTGTACCTGAAAAATGAGTGGTACATGTAAATGGATGAAACTTGTCAGAGCAGACATCCAAGGAGCTTTTCAGCTAACGAACGAGGAGCTCCGAGTTCTGGGAAAGAATCGTAAAAGTAGTGTAGAATCACAATATCTTAGAGCATCCTTTATATGAAATCCCCTCTTGCATATCACCAGTCACTGGTCATCAGCCTATATATACATGAACTTTGCAGTGACAGGAAACCCAGCACTCTCTAGACAGATCTAGGCATTTCTAGTTGCTACAGCAGTCTATATCAAATTCAGAATCTGACTCCCTGTCACGCATCAGTCCCAGTCTGCCTTCTGCAATGGTACACCCCATGGCACACCTCATCTCTTTTCCATCTGGCACATTTCCCAAACACATGAGGACAATTTTGTTCTTCCTAAAGCTCTCTTCTCCCACGTCACCCTCCTAAATCACTCCTTCCTTCCTGTGTTTATGACTTTGAGGAGCCCCCAAGGTTTTCTCATCCCAAGGCCATGACAAGCAATGGCATCAGCGTGCCTGCTACAGATTCTAGGAAAGGGGCAGGGCCACACAAGGGTCTGGCAAATGTGACTGACAACCTGAAGGGAGAGTACATGTGAGAACCTCAGCCTCTCTTCAGTCCTCAGCCTCTATCCAAGGTTTCTCCATAGCACACTATTGACATTTTGGGCCAGATAATTCTTTTGGGGTGGTGGGGAGGGCTGTCCTATGCCTTGTACGATATGTAGTAGCATCCTGGCCACTACCCACTAGATGTCTGCAGCACCGCCGCCGCCCCACACACACCCCGGATGTGACAAAGAAAAATGTCTCCAGCCATTGTCAAACGTTCTGGAGGACGGGTGATGGCAAAATCACCCTCACTCAGGAGCCACTGCTCTTTCCAATGACTCTGTTCACCCATGAGGACTCAAAACCCTCTCCTCTGCTGCCTTAGCATTCAACTCTCCAGAACGTCTATCGTGTATCAAAATGCTATTTGAAATTTGATAGTATTTATCTCTATAACGGTGTCTGATGAAAGTAAAACTCTTTCGCCAGATGTTAAGAACCTCCCAGGTGATTAATCCACGTTTACCTTATCTCCTACCCAAGACACTGGAAATTACAGAAATGATCGGACACCCATTTTCGGTATCCGTTCAGGAAGTACCTGTTGTCTAAGGCTTTTTGGCAACCTGAACAACTGAATTAAAGTAAAATATTCTGCCTGACCGTGGCTTTGTGAGACAAGACACAAACCTGTAGCAGGACCCTCCTCTCTGCTGTTTACGGAATTGAGGTATCTGACTGGAAAGCCGTTGGAGGTGAACTAGCCAAGAAAGCAGTGGGTTCAGGATGAGAATTTGGAAAGGGTGACAAGGGAGGGGAGAATGAACCTCAGCTGAAAAGAAAGGGGAAAAGTACCAAGAGATGAGTTCTCTTGACTGAAGAGAAGATACGCTGAAACCCATCAGCTTGCCCTTGGGGCCCTCAGCTCTCTGGGGAGCTCTAAGGGAAGGGTGAGCCTGGACCTACGACTCCGGACTCCTGGTCTCGGCCCCCAGGCCTGACCATTCACTCAGACTCTCAATAAATACTTGTATTCAAAGACCTTACACGGGGACCACATCTGGGAAAACATCGCCGCACCCTCATCATAAGTCACAGGGGGGAGACCCGAACTGGCCAAGCCATGACAGGAGCTGTGAGGGCGACAAAAGAGCACGGCAGGGATCGGACATCGGATCGCCAGAAGCCCTCTGCCCTCCTGGTTCGTAATGCCAGGGCCCCATCGCCGCGCATCGCCGGACCCTGGTCCTGCCTCCGTCGCGCACCCTTCCCCAAGGTTGGCGGGGGTCTGGAGTCACCATCCCCTGTTCGGACCTACCGACCTCGCCGCTGCTGAGCTCTACAGATCCCACTCCTTCCACACAGTTAGCCGATTCCGCGGGCCTTACTGAGCCGCGCCGGCCACCGTCCGCGAGGCCTTGGCGCGCCGGTGACGTCACTGTCGTGTGCCTCTTCCGCAGCAAGCGAAGTATGGCTCTGGCACGCCAGCTGCGGCTGTGGTCGCTCGCGGCTCGGTTGCTTCTGGCGCCTCCCGGGGACCTGACGGTCCGCGATCCCAACGAGCCCCTGCCCGTGGTGCGCATCCCACGGGCTCTACAGCGGCGGCAGGAAGAGCAGCAGAGCAGGCAGCGGGGCCCCCGCGGCCGGTGCTGGCGCGACCTGGGCCGTGGCTGGCGCTACCTGGGCCTTTGCTTTTGTCAGCGCGGCGACCGGAGTTGAACCAGCCGGCACACCTCACGCTGGGCCCTTGGAACCCGCGCCACTCGCTTCGCATGGCTGGAGGAATCGGCGCGCCCACGCGGACCATTTCTCCACCGAGCGCGCGCAACATGAGGCTCCAGTGCTGCGGAACCTCTCGCCCAAGGGCAGCTGCACCTAACTGGGTCTGGAGCTCCGCGTTCTGAGCGCACTACAAGAGGCTGCTCCCGAAGTTGGTCGGCCCACAACCGTGCAGTCGAGTACCATTCCCCAACTCCTTCGCGGCCGCCACATCCTCTGCGCCGCAGAAACCGGCAGTGGCAAATCTCACAGCTACATGCTACCTCTCCTTCAACGGCTCTTGGGCCAGCCAAGCCTGGACCCCTGTCATATCCCTGCTCCTCGAGGCCTGGTTCTTGTGCCTTCTCGAGAATTAGCCGAACTGGTGCGGGCCGTGGCCCAGCCCTTGGGCAGCTCCTTGGACCTCCAGGTGCGGGAGTTAGGGGGAGGCCATGGCATGAGGAGGATCAGGATGCAACTGTCCAAACAACCTCCAGCAGATATTCTGGTGGCCACTCCGGGGGCTCTGTGGAAGGCCCTGAAAACTCAATTGATCAGCCTGGAGCAGCTCTCCTTCTTGGTGTTGTATGATGCACACACGCTGTTGGATGAAAGCTTCCTGGAACTGGTGGATTACATCTTGGAGGGGAGCCATATAGCAGAAGGCCCAGCTGACTTAAAAGACCCCTTCAATCCCAAAGCTCAGTTAGTGCTGGTGGGGGCCACATTTCCCGAAGCTGTAGGCCAGCTGCTGAGTAAAGTTGCCAGCTTAGACTCTCTAACCCCCGTTACCAGTGACAAGCTCCACTGCATCATGCCTCACGTCAGACAGACATTCATGAGGCCGAAGGGAACAGAGAAGGAGACTGGGTTGGTGCAGATCCTCAGGCAGCATGACAAAGCACATAGGACTGGCCCCGCAGGAACTGTTCTGGTGTTCTGTAATTGCTCCAGCACTGTGAACTGGCTGGGGTATATATTCTGGATGACCACAAAATCCAACACTTAAGACTGCAGGGACAGATGCCTGCCTCAATGAAAGCAGGCATCTTCCAGTCCTTCCAGAAGGGCTCCCGAGGCATTCTTCTCTGCACAGACATCACCTCTCAGGGCCTGGACAGCACCCAGGTGGAGCTAGTCATCAATTATGATTTCCCTCTCATCCTGCAAGACTACATCCACAGAGCAGGGAGGGTGGGCCGGGTGGGGGGCGAGGTGCCAGGCACCGTCGTCAGCTTTGTGACCCATCCCTGGGACGTGAGCCTGGCTCAGAAGATTGAACTGGCAGCTCGCCGGAGGAGAAGCCTTCCAGGACTGGGGTCCTCAGTGAGAGAGCCTTTGCACCAGCAAACCTTATTGCAGCAGGCTTATATATGATGCCGTAACAGGGACCTTTCCCTCTGTGCTGGACGGGTGAGCACACTTGTCAGTGGGGTGCTCTGGGCTGCCTAGTCACCTTCTGAAGACCCGGGCTGCTGTCTGGCTTCAAAAGGTAAGTTGCTGGCCAACACTGGAGGGTGAACTACTGAGCTCGGCTCTCTGTAGTCTTTCACGTGAAGAATAATGTCGATCTTGGCTCTGTATTATGTCATGGTTTCTAACAATAAGCTATGTTTCTATGGGTGCCCCTTAATAACAGTTTCCACTGGGGCAGAATTCAGTAGACTCTGAGAAGATTCACACTCCAAACTACCACACTTAGGACGAAGGCTCTTTCAATTGATGTTTTAGTTTAGATTTTGTTTCCTGCCCCAAACATCCATTAAGCCCCCAGGAGAAGGAAAAGGGGATGTGACTAGCAATAGAGAGAAATCTTCTTCACAACAATGGCCATGGCAAGCTTAGGCACTTTTGGTGAAATCTCTCTGGGAAGTACTGGCAGAGAACTAAAAGGCAAACTGACACCGAAGTATTGCTTGGTGTGTATTTCCAGGCTCTGCCTTCTTTCTCATCTCTTGGTGGCAGGTGGAGGAAGAGGAGAAAAGGTTAATCTTTTTTATAAACCGGCAGAATAAGCTTATAACATCCTCTCACTATCTCTGCATAGGTTCTAGTCTCTGCAGCATTATATAAGCTTTGCCCAAAGTAATGAACTGTTGAAAGTCAAATGTAATACTTCACCAAACAACTTAAAAATGCTTGCACACTGGAAAGGGTTAAGTTGCAGAGAACACAAATGGACCCAGAGCAACCTTTGCCGAAAGAGAATATTGTGCTAAATGTACAGTCATAGCTCTTTTCCCTATGAAGAAACAGTCAGAAGGATAAAAGAACTTGGTCAAAATCACACAAGTAAGTAGGAAACAATCTGGTCTGTCTGTCCTCAGGGTTGTGTTCTTTAACCACCAGGCTAGCTTTTCTCAAATCTGATTCATGCGTAGAATAACTATACACCTCTGCTTGCCTTGAATATTCCCTGTTTATACATATGCCTGCTCCAGTTTTTAATATTGACCACTTTGACTCCCAAAAGCAACCGAGAATACACAATAATTTGGTCACTCTATCCATGGACCACTGTGGTGGGACTGCCCAGGAAGCTTATTAAAAGTGCAGCTTCCTGAGCCCTACTCCAGATCTAGATAAGTTTTCTGAGGGTTGGCTCAAGAATCCAGGTACAAGGCTTTTTAAGTGGTTTGGGGGAACCCCCCAGGTGATTCTCTCCCTCTCTTAAGTTAATAAACCGTTTATTCTGCCTCCCCCAGATGCCCAGCCAGGTCCTGTTAAGGTAGGAGTCCCCACACCACATCAGAGGGATGCTCCCAGCCAAGTAATCTCCGGAGGCTTGGAGATTCTGAATAGTCTCATGCTGGCCCACCTGCCGTGACAAACCTCTGCCAGAGCAAGCATTCCCCTTCACATTTACCTTCTACCACTCCCAAAGGCAGTCTGCTCCAATGAGGCCTGACTTCGTCTGTCCTAACGGGCACCCACTGATTCAAGCAGTTTAGGGATAGAAGGTGCTGTGGTTCTCAACCAGGGTGGCCCACCCTCTAAAAGGGTAGTCCAAGCAGTCTCTACCTCATGGGCACATCCCCTCTGCAACAGCCCCAGTAAACGAAGGTCCCATCTTTGCTTTTTCAAGGTTGGCAACAGGGAGTCCCCTCCTAAAGAAGGTTCTCTCTCATTGCCACACTATCAAAGGCTGCCCCAAGTGTGGTTCCTTCCTGTGGGCCTGATCAGGCTAAGGGCAGAGTTGTCTCTTTCCTTCTCTGAGTCGGACCAAGTCGTCTTACTAACCCCTCTTCACAGTGTTGACCATGTTTTTCACGGGGGCTGCTGCTGAGCCTTTATCTCTTCCTTTCATGGTGGAGAGAGGATTATAATGATTTTTACTTCTAGGGGAGAGGGGAGTGTAATGATTATGTTGTCATTTTGTATTATGTCCTTTTGTCATGAATTTGTTTTGAATTTCATATTAAAATGGGCCCACCATTCCCACTTTGTGAGGTCATTCAGCACCCTCATTTTGCACCTTTAACATCTCTCAGTATCACTTGGAAATGTTTGAAATGGCATGAGCTTGTCCTCACATTCCTATCAGCTGTAAATCCGGAGCCCCGACATGAACTAACCATTGAGCAGAACCCCTCTCCACTAGCTGTGTAACACTGGGTAGGCCCCTTAACATCTTGGTTTTCTTAAGCCCTCAGGTGTAAAAATGTGAGGGTTCTATGAATTTATATTTGGGGCAGGACAAGGTCGAGAAGAGTGTGTCTTTGCTTTTATTCTTCCAAACTGGAATGTCTTCCCTCTCTTCCCCATGGGTCCAAATCTCACTTGCCCTTCAGGCCCACTGCCAAGGAGCCTTCCCTGATTCCCCAGTCCACACAATTCTCTGCTTCTTAGGGTCAGTGCCATACAACCTAGCTGTCTCTTATCATTAATCTTGCCTCTCAAGCCAATTTCAGAATGTGGGTCTCTCTTGCCCTCCTGTACCAGCCCACTTGCACGCCCCACATGGGGTGTCTACTAGACTACAGCATGGGTGAGGAAGCCCAGGTGTGAGGGACCAGGCAGAGTACCTCTGCCTCCACCCTGCTCTCCTCCACAAAACTGCCCCTCCTCCTGAAACCTGACCGCAAGTCACAGGTTCCTTATTATGACCTCACTGGGTAGTGATGACCTCACAGGCCTTCTCACAATTTCCATGGCAGCATAACTATGGAAACGTGCTGCCCTCAGAGAAACTTCCCTACCAGATCTCCACCAGATACCAATCTCTTTGGTTGTCTGAGAGAGAATGTCTGACCGGATCGTCTATATTTACTCAAACCTGTGCTCTGTTCCCTGGCTGGGCAGTGCAGCAGGTACACCGAGACCGGGCATCTGTAGAAGAGGCATGGTGTACACACAACCTCACCTGGCTGCCACATGTTCCTGTGGGGCTTGCCCACTACGTAAACCTCAGCACTTTCCCAGCTGTAAGTAATACCAGTGACCTGGGACGCCAGGGTCCCACAGTGCTCACTGCTGAGGACAAGTGAAAGGTCATCCCTGAAGTACTGTGCAGGAAGCTTCTGATCTTTATAAATATAGCCTTCCACTTTGGGCTACAGGATGCTTCCATTCAGACCCTTTCCTGATTGGCCTCTTAGCAAAAGACAAGCACATTTTTGTTGGCAGATGGTAAACGGAGCAGTTTGAGGAAGAGGGCCACTCTTGAACCGCACCTTCAAACCCAGGCACCTCTGTGCTGTCATGTACACATCTATATCGGTCCCCTCAGACACATCCCATACTGAGCTGCTGAGTACTAGGGGAGAGGGTGGTGCCTTATTCATGGGAAGACCGGAAGAACCAAGGGGGGTGATGAAGTGCTAGTGAGACTGGAGGGCTGAGCAGATGGTGTCCCAGGAGGCTGGGTGGATGTGAGCCTACACTTGGTACCCAGAACCTGGTCTGAGTCTCCTGATCACTCTGCCTCAGTATTTGGCCTTGATCTAATCTAGATAAAAGTATCAGAGGGCTAGAGTTCAGTGTGGTTGTAACAGGCATTATAAATGGGGCCCAAGAGGGGTTGCCAAGGTGGGAGGGGTCCTTAACCAATTTATATTAGATTATCTTTTTCCAAAACTTGAAAGACGTTTCCATTAAAGCCTCAGAAGTGACACACTGCAAGAAATGTTTTCTCTGTTGTGGAAGGGAGAGATGGAGAGGATCATGATTGCAATTACTTTCGGGTTCTACTGTTTTCCCCGGAAACGGTGAAGAGACTACCTCACCTGATGCAACCGTAGGCTCTAGGAATTGCTTTTGTAGCCAGTGTCCCTTCTCTAGGGACTCATAGAGGTAATGGGCCAAGGCTGTGTTTGGGATGTCAAGTAGATTAAAGGTCTTGAGCCAGAAACTGGGAGAGACATGAGAGAGGGAAATTCTGGCAGGAGACTGTGTACAGCAGAAGTGACTGATCAGTTCTGATTTTCTTTGCAGCAGCCGTGGCTCCCCTTTCTCCTCCTACACCTGGTCACTACCATGTCCTCAACCGAGGGTGTGGAGAAACGCAGGTGGGCCGGCATGGGGAGACATACTGCCTGGTTGGTGGCTACCGGGCCTACGGGGATGCTCCTTTGGCCACGCCAGCAAAGGCGGAAGCCGAGAAGCCAGTCCCCAGATGTGCTCCCGAGAGAAAGCACACTCCGGAAGAGTCGAAGATCTCGGTTGCTCCAGACCCAAAATCCGGCGATTGTAGCATGGTGCCAGGAGGCGGACTCCACAGAATCTTGCTGGCTGAACCATTCTGAAGACAGGGCAATGGTTTAACTGCCTAAGACAGCAAATGCCTCTTCCTGCAGTGACCCCTCCGGCCGCCCCCCCCACTGCCCCGTGACCCCTCCGGCCCCCCCCCGCTCAATAAAATGCTTTTCTGTAACAGATTTCTAGGGTCGCCAGTGCTCAGACTTAGGTCACTACCCCTGTGCTAGGCACTCCTGCCACCCGGCAAAGATTCCAAAGGTGGAACAGCTCCAGGGGGTGCCAGGGATCAGAGCAAAAACTTGAGAGGCTGGGGATGCAGGAGTTTGGGCACAGTCCCTAAATCATCTCAGTGGTTGAGCTTCTGTGAGAAGGCACATCCCCAGTGTGTGTGTGGGGGGAGGGGGTCCCTAGAGGAGGCAGCTAGCGGGAGGGCCTGAGGCTGGAAATGGGGAATGGCGTGCGGCCTCTGAGCAAGCACAGGCACTTAGCCCTTGAGGTTTCTGGGAAAGCTAGAGCCACAAGGGCCATGAGACAAGGCAAGTGTAGCAGCAGAACCCAGGTGCCAGGTCTTTCTTCATAACCTACACTTCTCCACGAGGCCGGGCCTTCCAAGCTGAGGTAGGAGGGATCCTGGCCAGAAGGTCAGCCAGCAGCTCTGGGACGAAGGTTGCTGCGGTGGGGACTCTGCTGCCACGGAAATGACTTCATTTCCTTCCACTCAAACAGCCTGCTGACTGGGTTCCTGCTCTGTTGAGTTAAAGGGTCGTTGACTCTCCCCAGAAGGTTGTTCAGTTCACCTCCCAAAAGTCCCTCTATTCAGGCCCTTGGGAGGTGTAGCAGCTCCTGAGGGCGCTCTCCTGAGGCTGGCTGACAGAAGTGGGGGAGGTTCCTGATAGTTCCCAGGCGCTGGTTCAAGTCCCCAGAGAATGGTCATGCAGGTTGGGGAGTCAAGTAGGAGGAGAGAGAAGGTCGGGGGCAGAAGGCCCCTTCCTGAATCCACAGCTCACAAGGTTACCCCACCCCATTTCCAGAAACTATCTCTTCCCCCACAAAAGCCCCCATGGCCCAGTACCGGGAAACCGGGAGCCCAGAGCACTTGTGGCCACAGAGACCCTCGCACGCAGCCCTCGGGGTGGGCGGGGCCGGCTGCAGGCAGATGGGGACGAGGTGTGCTCCCGGGAGGCCACGGGCTGCAGGTGGCCCTCTGAGAGAAGCACCCCAGCTTGGACAGGAAGGTTAGAGGCGGGGTGAGCAACCTAGGGCGCCCCCTCGGAGCAGTGGGAGTGGGAAGAGGGGCGGGGGCGGAGGGAACCCGCGATGGGAGGCGAGTGGGCTCTCAGCAGAGGCCAGCTTAGCCCGCGGGAGGTGCCTCTGAGTAGGGGGCGGGAGGGCAGTGCCGCCCTGTGGCTGCCGGGCTTCCCGGATCCGGATCGCAGCTCTCCGCACACGACTCGCAGGGTCCTGTGACTCTGTATCCCCTCCCTCACCCCGTCCCCCTCGCGAGGCCGCGCCGCTGGGTGGCCTGTTTCGACGGGCAGAACCCCATAGCCCGCCCCTCTCAGACCCGCCTCGGCCCGCCTGCCTTGCCCTGCGCCGCTTGCGCCCCAGGGGCCTCGAAGGTCCCCGTGCACGCAGCCAGCGGCCTCTGCTGTGCCTGCTGCTCCTGCTGGGTCTGCTGCTGTGATCGGTAACCCGCGTGCAGACCACGCTGGGCACCTCCAGCACCCCAAGTCCGCGGGAGCGCACGCGGGCCCTGATGCGGGACTTCCCGCTTGTGGAAGGGTGGCTGCAGTGTGTGCGGGCTGCTGGGGGCCGGTGGGGGTCTAGCCTGGCCCTGGGCAGGGGAGGAGGTCCGGAGCATGTAGCGCTAGTGGGGAGGCTCCCTCACACCACCCCTGGATGTCCTCTCCATCATCTATGGATGCCCTTCCCCTTCTCTATCATCCCCTCCCTGGCGAGAACCCCTCAGCCCAGGCCTCAGCTGCTCCTAGTATAGTCTGTGTGACAGTGTGAGGTGGGGGACCCCCAGGCTGGCCCAGGCCAGGCAATGTGTCCTGCCCGATCCCAAGACCTAAGGAGCCCACCCATTTGCCTAGACCTCCCTCCAGCCACAACAACATGCCCCTGGTCCTGAGGCAGTTTTACCACAATGGGCTACAGCATGTTAATCTGCGCAATTTCAGCCATGGCTAGACCAGCTTGGACAGGGTGAAAGACGGTCTCGTGGGTGGCCAGGTACCAAAGGGACACACAAGGTGCCACCATGGCTGCTGGGGAATGTGGGGCAGTTTGGGGGCCTCAGAGACCACAGGTTAGTCACATTGGAACGAAGTTACCATAGTGACCTAGAAAGTGCCATGCCATGGATGCTGGGGGCTACAGGGGTCACAGTGAGCCCACCTGACGGGCTTCCAAGTACCACAGAAAAAGCAACGCATTACATGTGACTTCTGGGCACAGTGAGTGCTGTGCCAGCTGAGGAGGCTAAGAGAAGCCCAAGGAGTTCCAAAGCCCAAACTAAGCCCTGGCTTCCCTCAGTTCTGGTCAGCCTACGTCCCATGCCAGACCCACGAATGGGATGCTGTGCGCCTCATCCTGGAACAAATTGACCTCATCCGCCTCATGTGTGCCTCCTATTCTGAGCTGGAGCTTGTGACCTCAGTTAAAGGTAGACGGGGGACTTCCCTGGTAGTCTAGAGGTTAAGACTCCACGCTTCCACTGCAGGGGGGTCGGGTTTGATTCCCGGTGGGGGAACTAAGAGCCCTCATGCTGCGTGGCACGGCCAAAAAAAAAGGTAAACAGACTGGTGGTGGTGGGTGTTAGGGACTTCAGTAAGCTACTCCTGCCTCTGAAAATGATCATCTAACCTACCTGCCCCCAGCTCTCAACAATACCCGGAAGTTGGCTTGCCTCACTGGTGTGGAGGGCGGCCACTCACTGGACAGTAGCCTCTCCATCTTGCGTACCTTCTATGCGCTGGGTGTGCGCTACGTGACACTCACCCACACCTGCTACATGCCCTGGTGAGCACCTGAATATATTCAGGAAAAAACGCATTCGCCCTTTTTGGCCAACCAAACAAGCGGGCAATGCAAATCAACACTGCAAAGAAGTCTCACTAGGCATTGGTCAAAAGGGCCATGCTGAAAAAGTGTAAAAACCAGAAATGCAGGGCAACTCAAGGAGAAAAGGGAGCTTTTTTACACTGATGGGCGTGATATAAATTGCCAACGGCCACTCTCGAAAATTGTATGGTGTTTCCTAAAACATCTAAAAAACAGAGCTACAGAGCACAGGGCACTTCCACTCATGGGCTTATATCTTGAGAAAACCAAAAATCGACAGGACACAGGAACCCCAAATTTTAGGGCTGCTGTGTTCACAAAATCCTCGACTCGGGTACACCTTAAGTATCTCATTAAAGAGAAAAATGGATAAACAAGTTGTAGTACTTATGTACAATGGAATATCACTCAGCCATGAAATCAATGTCCTAAGGCTAGTAGCAGCATAATGAGTGGGTTTAGGTACGATGATTCTAAGAGAAATACGTCACACAGATAAAGAAACTTATCATAGATATCAGTTATAGACGGAATGTAAAAATTACTACATGAACTAAATTACAAAACAGAACAGAGTCACACATTTAGAAAACACACTTATGGCTGCTTAAGGGGAAAGGTGAGATGGGGTGATGCATAAAACAATAGTTTGAAAGTAGCACAGATACCGTTCCATCAACCAAATATGTAATAGAGAAGACCTACTCATTGCTCAGTGAACTGGACTCAACACACCTTATTCACCACAGAAGAATATATCCGCATAGTAAGAATCTTAAAAAGTATTTATTGATATTTCTCGGTAAGTGAATATAGTGGGTGTAAAGGGGCACAAACACAGCATTGAAAATCAGCTAAATCCCATCATAAATACAAATTACAAAAAAAAGCAAAGATAGTGAAAGAGAGAGAAATTCTTACAAAATTCATTCAGTGGCTGTGATGCAACCTGGATTGACCACATCTAGACCCACAGCTGGAAGAGACATAAGGTTGGACACTCTTGGGGGCGACCGGATTGGTGAGGTTGCGTGAGCAAATGCAGACCCTTTAAAGTAATACTGCGTGCTACCCATTCTATGGGTCAGAAATCTCCAGGTTCAAGGGAATCTTCCTACAGCTAAAACATGCATGGGAAACCCAGAGGATGGTACACCATATGATCGGGAAACGTTTCTAAAACGCACCTCATTTTTCATCTCGTGGTGCTCGGGTTCGCCATTCCAGCTGCTTTACCAACAATCTCCCCACTTGGAGAATCAGCACCTTTAACCTCCTGTTTCGTACAGTTTGCAATTTGTCCAGAGGTTGAACGGGTAGAGGGGGAACCAATGAGAGATCAGCTCTAGGTGTTTGGACAGACACATGTCACTCTAATTTCCAATCAGGAAGAAGAATTAACCAAAGGCTCTGCCTGCCCCCTGGAACCAGAATAGGACCTGAAGCAATCCTGCGGTTTGGAGGCCAGCTCCCAAAAAGGCGAGTTGAAAAATGGATCTCAGAGGCACTAAAATTCACAAACCTGCAGGATAATAAATGATAACTTTCGTACCTTATTGAGGTAAGGCAACGAAGAGGATTTGAAAACAAGGCAGAATTGCAGGAAACCGTTTTCAAGAGGTAGATCGGAATCGCCTTTAAAGCACATGAAAAGCGGCAGAACTTCGACAATGATGCAGTTGGCCAAAAAGGGCGTACGTTTTTTTTTCCTGAATATATTCAGGAAAAAACGCGTAGGCCCTTTTTGGCCAACCAAGGAAGTGGGCAATGCAAATCAGCACTACAAAGAAGTCTCACTTCGCATCGTTCAAAAGGGGTTTTACCATGTTTGAAATTCCAATATTTTAGCCTGACACGTTTTTGGATTTTAGAAAAAAAAAAATTTTTAATGAGACAAAAAATCTTTTTTATGACCCAAAAAGACAGCAATAGTTTTATATTTTTATCTATTTCACTTGCACACAAAAGTCTCATGGGGTTATGTAAAGCAGTCCTGTAGGATGCTGTGCATGGTGCAAATATGGATTAAAGCTTTGGAATCTTAAGCTTCACTCACCTGAAACTTTTAAATTAGGATGCAAGCAATCCTTTCCAACATGTGAACAGAGAAAGACACTGTCTTTATTTTATTTGTCAGGTAATTAATCTGTCTTTTGCCCCAAGGAGAGAAACACCTGGCACTTCTATCAATGTGTTGTACAAACATCTTTGAACACAGAGTGCAAGCAGAGGTTGATACAAGATGTGAAAGAAAAAAAAAAAGAGAAAGAGACCCCTGTGGCATTTTCTCCTAACTTATTGCAATCTCCCATTTAAAATGTGGGAATAATCAATCTTCTGAGGAAAAAGGCCCAAGGAAGCTTTTTGCTTTTGTGGAATAATGCAATGCCTAAAGATTTCATGAGGCAAGAAGAATTAATGAGAATGACCATGAGAAATCAAGAAAAGTCAGATCCATGGATGAAGTGATGTTTACCTCTGTGAATCAATGAGAAGTAGGAGCAAATGAAAAGAAAGCTGACTATAACATTTTCTGAATAAATGTAACCTTTCAGCTGTCATAGACAAATTAATGCTCACTATGATACAACATATTTAGTTCAGAAAGTTAACTTAAATTTAAAGCTTATCAATTAGATTTATTGAAGAAACGAAAACATATTTGTGGTTTAGAATATATAATGTGTTCTGCAACAGATAAGAAGATTACATAAATAAATAGAAATAAGACTAAATAGAGGAAAATAACAAATTAGATGTTATTAACATTAAAAACTGACACTCATCTAAAGAAAGAGGAGAGACAGAGAGAAGAACTTATATCAAGTATATATTTAAAACTCCTAAATAAGAAGTCTTCAGATGTTAAAAAAAAAAGTCTTCAATAAGAAGATAATGTAAGAGCAAAGATGGGAAAAATATACCAAAAGATATTTCAAGAAAGAGAGTACAGAACGTTAAGTAAACATATCAAAAGATGCTTGGCTTCTTAGTAGTCAATTAAATGCAAAAAAGTCATACCTGGAATTATCACTCACCAACCAGAAAGTTCAAATGAAAATGACAGGTATTATCAAGGTTGACAAGAATGTGTGTAATCCTTGAATCTCATTCACTGCTGCTGAGGATGAAAAATCATACAAATGTTTTGAAAATATTTAGAAATATCTAAAAAGATAAACAGATGAAAGCTATGAGTCAAAAATTTTACTACTACATGTATATTGAACAATAATTTATACACATACCACCAAAGCTCAAGTTCTAGTATGTATATACCAGTGCAATTCTCAATAGACCCAAACTGAAAATCACTCATAATACATTTTGGAAAAAATTAATTAATAGTTAAGTATTTACACTATGGAATCCTATGCAACAGTGTCAGTGCATGACAACAACAACAGGCAACCATATAGGCGTATTCATAAACAACATAAAATAAAAAAGCCCAATCCAAAAGTGATTTTACTGTGCCATTACATTTATATAAAATACAAAATACAGGTAAAGTGATCTTTTTGTTAGATACCAGAACAATATTAAACCTTAAGGGGAGTCACTAGAATTGGACAAGGGGGGCTCTGAGTATCTGGCAATTTTCTGTGTCTGTATCTAAAAGCTATGTATAGAGTGTATGCAGATTCTGAATTTTCTGAAATTTGTCATTTCCTTACAAACCATGCATATTTTTAGTTGTTTTTTATACATAACAAAAAGTAAAAATGATAGACTAGGGAAGGTAATTATATTAGCACTTTAATATCCATGCTTTTCAAGGTGGAAGTGAAAGGTATTATATACTTGACACTGTGATTACTTCTTAAAAGTAAGGTGAAAATTTCAGATTAATAAATAAGACATACTTCTTCATATATCATCCTCAAAGAGGAGGGGTAGAAAGGAGTATTATTATTTTTTATTTAATATAGAACAGTTAAGATAGAAAATAATGAAAACAGACTAGGTTTAAAAAAGAGCACACTGGACTTCCCTGGTAGCTCAGTGGGTAAGAATTTGCCTGCCAATGCAGGGGACAGGGGTTCAATCCCTGGTCTGGGAAGATCCCACAGGCTGTAGAGCAACTAAGCCCGTGTGCCACGACTACTTGGCCTGCGTTCTAGAGCCTGCAAGCAACAACTACTGAGCCTGCGTGACACAACTACTGAAGTCCATGCACCTAGAGCCCATACTCCACAAGAAGAGAAACCACAGCAAGGAGAAACCCATGCACCACAATGATGAGTAGCCCCTGCTCGACACAACTAGAGAAACCCTGTGCAGCATCGAAGACCCAACACAACCATAAATAAATAAAATTAAGTATTGTGACTTGTGAGATGACTCACTCATGTGGCTGTAAGTAAGAGGCCTCAGCTCCTTGCCACATGAATCTCTCCTTAGGGCTGCTTGAGTGTCCTCATGACATGGCAGCTGGCTTACCACAGGAAGAGTGATCTAGCAGAAACCAAAGCAGAAGCTCCAATATCTTTTATACCTTTGGAAGCTGCACTTTGTCATTTCTGCAATGTCTTATTAGTTAAAACATCAGCCCTTTTCAACTGTGAGGAGGCACACAGGTGCATGATGACTGGGAGATAATTAGGGTATGATTAGGGCCTTCTTGGAGGCTGGCTACCAAGGTGGCTGACTCACCGAACACTGAATTTTGTTTTCTTCACTGATGGAGAGAAAATGGTGAGTGAATCTCATTGGTGTTCTTTGAGATGTACCAAAGCTAGCTCTTGCTCTCACCCCCAGCTGTGTGGCTGAGAGGGTCTTGGTGCTCCAGCTGGGTGTCAGGCCTGTGCCTCTGAGTTGGGAGAGCAGAGTTCAGAATATTGGTCTACCAGAGACCTTGGGCACCTTGTAATATCAAAACGGCAAAAGCCTCCCAGAGATATCCGTCTCAATGCGAAGACCCAGCTCCACTCAAAGACCAGTAAGATCCCGTGCTGGACATCCAATGCCAAACAACTAGCAAGACAGGAATGCAGGCCCACCAATTATCAGAGAGGCTGCCTAAAATCATAATAGGTCACAGACACCCCAAAACACAACACCGGATGTGGACCTGCCCAACAGAAAGACAAGATCCAGACAAACCCACCAGAACACAGGCACCAGTCCTCTCCACCAGAAAGCATACACAACCCACTGAACCAACCTTAGCCACTGGGGGCAGACACCAAAAACAACGGGAACTACGAATCTTCAGCCTGCGTAAAGGAGACCCCAAACACCGTCCACAAAGCCAAATGAGAAGACAGAGAAACACAGAGCAGATGAAGGAATAAGGTAAAAACCCACCAGACCAAACAAATGTAGAGGAAATAGGCAGTCTACCTGAAAGAGAATTCAGAGCAATGATACTAAATATGATCCCAAATCTTGGAACTGGAATGGAGAATATACAAGACATGTTTAACAAGGACCTAGAAGAACTAAAGAGCAAACAAACAATGATGAACAACACAGTAAATGGAATTAAAAATTTTCTAGAAGGAAACAATAGCAGAATAACTGAGGCAGAAGAATGGATAAATGACCTGGCAGATAAAATAGTGGAAATAACTACCACAGAGCAGAATAAAGAAAAAAGAATGAAAAGAATTGAGGACAATCTGAGACACCTCTGGGACAATGTTAAACACACCAACATTCGAATATAGGGGTCACAGAAGTAGAAGAGAAAAAGAAAGAGACAGAGAAAATATTTGAAGAGATTATAGTTGAAAACTTCCCTAATATGTGAAAGGAAATCGTTAATCAAGTCCAGGAAGTGCAGAGAGTCCCATACAAGATACACCCAAGGAGAAACATGCCAAAACATATATTAATCAAACTATCAAAAATTAAATGCAAAGAAATAGTATTAAAAGCAGCAAGGGAAAAACAACAAAAAACATACAAGGGAATCCCCATAAGGTTAACAGCTGATCTTTCAGCAGAAACTCTGCAAGCCAGAAGGGACAGGCAGTACATATTTAAAGTGAAGAAAGGGGAGAAGCTACAACCAAGATTACTCTACCCAGCAAGGATCTCATTCAGATTCGACAGAGAAATTAAAACCTTTACAGACAAGCAAAATCTAAGAGAATGCAGCACCACCAAACCAGCTTTACAACAAATGCTAAAGGAACTTCTCTAGGCAGGAAACACAAGAGAAGAAAAAGACGTACAATAACAAACCCACAACAATTAAGAAAATGGTAATAAGAACATACATATCAATAATTACCTTAAATGTAAATGGATTAAATGTTCCAACCAAAAGACATAGACTGGCTGAATGGATCTGAAAACACGACCGGTATATATGCGGTCTACAAGAGACCCACTTCAGACCTAGGGACACATACAGACTGAAAGTGAGGGGATGGAATAAAATATTCCATGCAAATGGAAATCAGAAGAAAGCTAGAGTAGCAATTTTCATATCAGAAAAAAGAGACTTTAAAATAAAGACTATTACAGGAGACAAAGAAGGACACTACATAATCATCAAGGGATCAACCTAAGAAGAAGACATAACAATTGTACATATTTATGCACCCAATATAGGAGCACCTCCATACATAAGGAAAAGGCTAACAGCCATAAAAGGGGAAATCGAAGGTAACACAATCGTAGTAGGGGACTTTAACACCCCTCTTTCACCAATGAACAGATCATCCAAAATGAAAATAAATAAGGAAACACAAACTTTAAATGATACATTAAACAAGATGGACTTAATTGATATTTATAGGACATTCCATCCAAACACAACAGAATACACTCTTTCTCAAGTGTTTGAGGAACATTCTTCAGGATAGATCTTATCTTGGGTCACAAATCAAGCATTGGTAAATTTAAGAAAATTGAAATTGTATCATGTATCTTTCCCGACAACACTATCAGAATAGATATCAATTACAGGAAAAAATCTGTAAAAGAATACAACCACATGGACGCTAAACAATACACTACTTTATAACCAAGAGATCACTGAAGAAATCAAAGAGGAAATTAAAAAATACCTAGAAACAAATGGCAATGAAAACATGATGACCCCAAACCTATGGGATGCAGCAAAAGCAGTTCTAAGAGGGAAGGTAATAGCAATACAATCCTGCCTCAAGAAACAAGAAACATCTCAAATAAACAAGCTAAATTTACACCTAAAGCAATTAGAGAAAGAAAGAAAAAAAAAAAACCCAAAGTCAGCAGAGGAAAGAAATCATAACAGTCAGATCAGAAATAATGAAAAAGAAATGAAGGAAACAATAGCAAAGATCAAAAAAACTGAAAGCTGATTCTTTGAGAAGATAAACAAAAGTGATAAAACCATTAGCCAGAGTCATCAAGAAAAAAAGGGAGAAGACTCAAATCAATAAAATTACAAATGAAAAAGGAGAAGTAACAACTGACACTGCAGAAATACAAAGGATTATGAGAGGTTACTGCAAGCAACTATATGCCAGTAAAATGGACAACCTGGAAGAAATGGACAAATTCTTAGAAAAGCACAAACTTCCAAGACTGAACCAGGAAGAAATAGAAACTATAAACAAACCAATCCGAAGCACTGAAATTGAGACTGTCATTAAAATCTTCCAACAAACAAAAGCCCAGGACCAGATGGCTTCAAAGGCAAATTCTATCAAATAGTTAGAGAAGAGTTAACACCTAGCCTTCTCAAACTCTTCCAAAATATAGCAGAGGGAGGAACACTCCCAAACTTATTCTATGAGACCACCATCTCCCTGATACCAAAACCAGACAAAGATGTCACAAATAATGAAAACTACAGGCCAATATTACTGATGAACATACATGCAAAAATTCTCAGCAAAATACTAGCAAAAAGAATCCAACAGCACATTAAAAGGATCATACACCATAATCAAGCTGGGTTTATCCCAGTGATGCAAGGATTCTTCAATACATGCAAATCAATGTGATACACCATATTAAAAAACCTGAAGGATAAAAACCATATGATTATCTCAATACATGCAGAAAATGCTTTCGACAATATTAAACAGCCATTTATGATAAACCTCTAGAAACTAGGCATAGAGGGAACTTTCCTCAACATAGTAAAGGCCATATATGACAAACCCACAGTCATCATTGTTCTCAATGGTGAAAAAGTGAAACCATTTCCACTAAGATCAGGAACAAGACAACGTTGCCTACTCTCACCACTATTATTCAACACACTTTTGGAATTTTTACCTACAACAATCAGATAAGAAAAAGAAATAAAAGGAATCCAACTCGGAAAAGAAGAAGTTAAGCTGTCACTGTTTGCCACTAGATGACATGATACTATATATAGAGAATCCTAAAGGTGCTACCAGAAAGCTACTAGAGTTAATCAATGAAGTTTGTAAGGCTGCAGGATACAAAATTAATGTACAGATATCCCTTTCATTCCCATACACTAAAGATGAAAAGTCTGAAAGAGAAATTAAGGAAACACTCCCATTTACCCATGCAACAAAAGGAATAAAATACCTAGGAATAAACCTACCTAAGGAGACAAAAGACTTTTACTCAGAAAACTATAAGACACTGATGAAATAAATCAAAGATGACACAAACAGGTGGAGAGATATACCATGTTCTTGGATTGGAAGAATCAACACTGTGAAATGACTATACTATACAAAGCAATCTACAGATTCAATGCAATCCCTATCAAAATACCAATGGCATTTTTCAGAAAACTACAACAAAATATTTCCCAATTTGTATGGAAACACAAAAGACCCCGAACAGACAAAGCAATCTTGAGAAGAAAAACAGAGCTGGAGTAATCAGAATCCCTGACTTCAGACTATACTACAAAGCTACAGTAATCAACACAGTATGGTACTGGCACAAAGACAGAAATATATATCAATGGAACAGGAGAGGAAGCCCAGAGATAAACCCAGACACATATGGTCACCTTATTTTTGATAAAGGAGGCAAGAATATAGAATGGAGAAATCACGGCCTCTTCAATAAGTGGTGCTGGGAAAACTGGACAGCTACAGGTAAAAGAATTAAATTAAAAGACTCCCTAACACCATACACAAAAATAAACTCAAAATGGATAAAAGACTTAATGTAAAGCCAGACACTATAAAATTCTTAAGGAAAACATAGGCAGAACACTCTATGACATCAATCACAGCAAGATCCTTTTTGACCCACCTCCTAGAGAAATGGAAATAAAAATAAAAATAAAAACATGGGACCTAATGAGACTTAAAAGCTTTTGCACAGCAAAGGAAAACGTAAACAAGATGAAAAGACAACCTCCAAAATGGGAGAAAATCTTTGCCAATGAAGCAACTGACAAAGGATTAATCTCCAAACTTTACAAGCACCCCCTGCAGCTCAATATCAAAGAAACAAACAAGCCAGTCCATAAATGGGCAGAAGACCTATTAGACATTTCTCCAAAGAAGATATACAGATTGCCAGGAAACACATGAAAGAATGCTCAACATCACTGATCATTAGAGAATTGCAAATCAAAATTACAATGAGGTATCATCCTACACAGGTAAGAATGGCCATCAATCAAAAAATCTACAAACAATAAATGCTGCAGAGGTGTGGAGAAAAGGTAACCCTCTTGCACCGTTGGTGGGAATGTAAATTGATACACAGACACTATGGAGAACAGTATGGAGGTTCCTTAAAAAACTAAAAATAGAGCTACCATATGACACAGCAATTCCACTACTGGGCATATACTTGGAGAAAACCATAATTCAAAAAGAATCATGTTCCACAATGTTCATTGCAACTCTATTTGCAATAGCCAGGACATGGAAGCAACCTAAGTGTCCATCAACTGATGAATGGATAAAAAAGATTTTGCACATCTTCAATATAAAATGGAATATTATCAGCCATAAAAATAAATGAAATTGAGTTATTTATAGTGAGGCGGATGGACCTAGAGTCTGTCATACAGAGTGAAGTAAGTCAGAAAGACAAAAACAAATACTGTATGCTAACACATATATATGGAATCTAAAAAAAGAAAAAAATGGTTGGGAAGAAACTACGGGCAGGACAGGAATACAGACGCAGACGTAGAGAATGGACTTGAGGACATGGGGAGGGGGAAGGGTAAGCCGGGACGAAGTGAGAGAGTGGCATTAACTTATATATACTACCAAATGTAAAATAGATAGCTAGTAGGAAACAGCTGCATAGCATGGGGAGATCAGCTCAGTGCTTTGTGACCACTTAGAGGGGTGGGAAACGGAGGGTGGGAGGGAGATGCAAGAGGGAGGAGAAATCGGGATATATTTATATGTATAGCTGATTCACTTTGTTATACAGCAGAAACTAACACACCATTGTAAAGCAATTATAGTCCAATAAAGATGCTAAAAATAAATAAATAAATAAATAATTTGTACCTCCCCCAAATTAAGTCTTTTTAAAAATAAATAAATAGGGCTTCCCTGGTGGCGCAGTGGTTGAGAGTCCGCCTGCCGATGCAGGGGATGCGGGTTCGTGCCCCGGTCTGGAGCCTGTGCTCCGCAACGGGAGAGGCCACAACAGTGAGAAGCCCGCGTACCGCAATAAATAAATAAATAAATAAATAAGTAAATAAGGGTACTCAATAACATGGTAACTCTAAACCTAAGTATTTTCAATACTACAGCAAAGGTAAATGGATTAATGTCTCCTATTAAACTGTAATTTTTTATATTATGTGCAACTAAAATTTTTTCCCAATATACAGGTAAAATAAAATAATTACTTTAGAAAGGTGAAAACATTCCATGTATTTAAAAACAGTAAAACGATAAGCATATGATATGCATCTTAGATAAAGTAGTGTTTAATTTCAGAACAATTTGTCATTATTGTAACTAGTACTATTATCCCAATTTCTTAAAAATATTTCAATACTTTTTCTATTTGAAAAAATACTTTAATATTTTTTTCTTTGCTCTTTTGTGGTCTAATACATGGTAAGTATTTAGCTGCTATCATAACTTAAAAATATATGTTGTTTTTTACAGCCAAACAAAACGGAATCAAGAAGAAATAGATAACTTGAACAGACTGATCACTACAAGCAAAATAGAAACTGTAATTTACAAAAACTCCCTACCCACAAAAATCCAGGATCAGATGGTTTCACAGGCAAATTCTACCAAATATACAAAGCAAAACTGACACTGATTCTTCTCAAGGTCTTTGAAAAGATTGAAGATTAAGGAATACATCCAATGACATTCTATGAAGCCACCATCACCCTGATATCAAAACCAGATGGGGGGGGACTTCCCTGCTGGCACAGTGGTTAAGAATCCATCTGCCAATGCAGGGGACATAGTTTCAAGCCCTGGTCCGGGAAGATCTCACATGCCGTGGAGCAACTAAGCCTGTGTGCCACAACTACTGAGCCTGTGATCTACAGCCCACGAGCCATAACTACTGAGCCTGATAGCCACAACTACTGAAGCCCACGCACCTAGAGCCCATGCTCTGCAAAAAAGCCAGTGCAGTGAATAGCCCGCACACCACAACGAAGAGTAACCCATACTTGCCACAACTAGAGAGAGCCCGTTCACAGCAACAAACACCCAATGCATCCAAAAATAAATAAAGAAAGAAATTTACTGAAAAATAAAAAAACACAGATGGGGACTTTTCTGGTGGTCCTGCAGTTAAGATTTTGCCTTCCAGTGCAGGGGGTGTGGGTTCAATGCCTAGTGGTGGAGCTAAGATCCCACATGCCTCACAAATAAGAAACCAAAACATAAAACAGAAGCAATACTGTAACAAATTCAATAAAGACTTAAAAAAAAAAAACACAGAGAAAGACACTAGCAAAAAAGAAAATTGCAGGCCAATATCTCTGATAAATATGGATGCAAAAATTCCCAACTGAATATTAGAAAACCGAATCTGACAGCACATAAGAGGATCATACACCATGATCGTATTTGATTCACCCCTGTGTCACAAAGTTGTTTCAACATATGCCAATCAATCAACATGATACACTCCATCAACAAAGGAAAAACACAAAAAAATGATCATCTCAATAGATGCCGAAAAAGCATTTGAGAAACTTCAACATCCATTCATGATAAAAACGCTTACCAAAATGGGTATAAAGGAAACATATCTCAACATAATAAAAGCTATTTATGACAAACCCACAGCCAATATAATATTCAATGCTCATGACAAAATATCAAAGGAGCACGGAAAAGTGATGGAGGAGATGGAGAAACTTCTCAGTGTGCAGGTGCAGGCTCAACATCAGCGCTAAATCCTGCTCAGCTTATGGTGATTCAAGAAAAAGCTAAAAGCCTTTATGAAGACTTGAAGAAGAAACACAGGAAAGAATCAGAGGGCATATTTTTTAATGCCAGCCATGGCTGGTTTCATCGGTTCAAGAGTAGAGCCAACCTCAACAAGGTAAAAGTAAGTGGAGAGGCAGCAGGTGCAGATAGGGTAGCTGTCCAGGAACTTCCTGAAACACTTTGAGAAATTATTGATAATGGTGTGCATTTACCCAACCAGGTGTTTAATGTGGATGAGACACAACTGTACTGGAAGAGGATGCCAGACCGAAGTTACATCAGTAAGAAGGAAAAGTTGATGCCGGGCTGTAAAGCAGCAACAGATAGGCTAACCGTTGTTTGGTGGCAATTCTTCCAGTGATATGAAGCTGAAGCCTCTCTTAGTTTATCATTCAGAGAACCCAAGAACCCTTAAAAACATAGCCAATGACTCTCTTCCTATTGTGTGGAAGTGTAACCCCAAATCCTGGGTTACACAGGCCACGTTCCAGGACTGGTTTTGCCAACACTTTATCCCAGATGTAGAGAAATATTGCTCGGAGAAGGACGTCCCAGAAAAACATTCTTTTGCTGCTTGACAATGCTCTGGGCCACGCCCCTTTCATGGATGACTTTTCCCAACGTCAAAGTAGTGCATCTGTCACCGAATACTGCATTGCTCATCCATCCTATGGACCAGGAAGTTATAGCGACTTTCAAGAAATATTATTTATGTCACACTTTTTGTCAGGCAGTAAAGGTAAGTGAGAAATCAGGAAGAACCTAGGGACAATTTTGGAAGGACTATAACATCTACAAGGCCATAAAAAACATTGACTTTGCATGGTGTGAGTGTATGTTGGTCACCATGAATGGGGTTTGGAAGAAACTTTGCCCACAGTTTGTTCATGATGTTTGTGGATTTGAGAAGGCAGATCAGAAGTCTGAAGAGGTCTTCAGCAACGTAGTGACCCTCAGCGAGAAGCTGGAGCTAGATCTGCAAGAGGACAATTTCACTGAACTCCTTGTTGTGCAACATGAGGAGCTTACTGATGGAATTGGAGGCGCAGAGAAAGGATGAAGAGGGACAGGAGGAAGAAGTAACTGAAGAACTGAAGAGATTCACGACACAGAAAATGCCAAGGGCATCTTCTAAATTTGAGGAGGCACTGTTAGTTTTTGAGGCACAGGGCTCGAACCTACAATGGTACCCAAAGGTGGCAGCAGCCATTCAGAATGCAAACCAGTGCTACCATGTCATCATCTATGATGAGAAGAAACGAGCTACAACCCAGACATCAATGGATCATTTTTTCAAGAGGGTAGATAGAATTAAATCCAGCAAGGAACCAGAACCTGTGTCATCAATGTCAGGTATGAGTGAAATTGGAGCTTGCCTCGTCTCCCACTGCTGATAATCCTTCACCTCTATCATCTCCCACCTCCTCTCCCTCCTCCAATCAGTAACTCTTCTCGCCTGTTCCCTCGATGCCAGCCCCAGTATCCCAGCTGTTGTACTGTATTACTGTACTTTTCAAGTTACTGTACTGTAAGACTAAAAATGTCTTTGTTTTTGTGTTTGTTTCTTATATACTATTTGTGTGAAAAGTATTATAAACCTATTATGGTACAATACCATATAGCCGACTGTGTAACCTGGGTACCTCGGCTAACTTTGTTGGACTTACAAACAAATTGGACTTACAAACGCACTCTTGGAACAGAACTTGTTCATACGTAGCGGACTTACAGTAAAAGCAAAAAAGAAACAGGGACTAATCAAACTTATAAGCTTTTGCACAGCAAGGGAAACCATAATCAAAATGAAAATACAACCTATGGGCTGGGAGAAAATATTAGCAAATGATGAGACTGACAACGGCTTAATTTACAAACTATACAAACAGCTCCTACAACTCAATAACAATATAACAAATAACTCAATGGAAAAATGGGTAAAGACCTAAATAAACATTTCTCTAAAGAAGACATACAGATAGCCAATAGGCACATGAAAAGATGCTAATCATCACTAATTATTAGAGAAATGCAAATCCAAATTACAATGAGGTATCACTTCACACAGATCAGAATGGCCATCATTAAAAAAAATCTACAATTAACAAATGCTGGATGGGGTATGGAGAAAAGGGAACCCTTCAGCACTGTTGGTGGCCATGTAAGTTGGTGCAGCCACTATGGAAAACAGTATGGAGGTTCCGCAAAAAAACTATAAAGAGAGTTGCCATATGATCTAGCAATCCCACTTCTGGACATATATCTAGACAAAATTATAATTCAAAAAAATATATAAAACCCTATGTTCATAGACGCACTATTTATAATAGCCAAGACATGGAAACAACCTAAATGTTCATTAAAAAATGAATGTATAAAGAAAGTGTGGTATACGTATACAATAGATATTACTCAGACATAAAAAAGAATGAAATAATGCCATTTGCAGCAACATGGATGGACATAGAGATAATGATACTAACTGAGGTAAGTCATAAAGGGAAAGACAAATACCATATAATATCACTTACATGTGGAATCGAAAACAGGACACAAATGAACATGTCAGCAAAACAGAAACAAACACACAGATATAGAAAACAGAGTTGTGGTTGCCAAGGAGAGAGTGATGGAAAGATTGGGAGTTTTGGAATAGCAGAAGCAAACTATTCTACATAGGATGGACAAGCCACAAAGACCTACTGTACAGCAGGGGAAACTATATTCAGTATCCTGTGATAAATCATAATGGAAAAGAATATATACATATATATATATATATATATATATGACTGAATCACTTTGCTGCACAGCAGAAATTAATACAATAATGTATAAAGGCTGCAGAGGGTGTGGAGAAAAGGGAACCCTCCTGCACTGTTGGTGGGAATGTAAACTGATACAGCCACTATGGAGAACAATATGGAGGTTCCTTAAAAGCTAAAAATAGAACTACCATATGACCCAGCAATCCCACTACTGAGCATATACCCGGAGAAAACCATAATTCAAAAAGATACATGTATCACAATATTCACTGTAGCACTATTTACAAGAGCCAGGACATAGAACCAACCTAAATGTCCATCAACAGATGAATATAGAAAGAAGATATGGCCTATATATATAATGGAGTATTACTCAGCCATAAAAAGGAATAAAATTGAGTTATTTGTAGTGAGGTGGTTGGACCTAGAGTCTGTCATACAGAGTGAAGTACGTCAGAAAGAGAAAAACAAATACTGTATGTGAACACATATATATGGAATTCAGAAAAATGGTACTGACGAACCTAGTGACAGGGCAGGAATAAAGACACAGATGTAGAGAACAGACTTCAGGACACAGGGCTGAAGGGGACACAGGGACTTAGTGAGAGAGTAGCACTGACATATATACACGACCAAATGTAAAAGAGCTAGTGGTAAGCTGCCGCATAGCACAGGGAGATCAGCTCGGTGCTTTATGTCCCCCACAGGGGTGGGATAGGGAGTCTGGGAGGGAGCCTCAAGACGGAGGGATATGGGGATATATGTATACATATAGGTGATTCACTTTGTTGTAAAGCAGAAACTAATACAGTGTTATAAAGCAATTATACTCTAATAAACATGTATTTTAAAATACCACAACGTTGTAAATCAACTACACTAGAAAATATTTCTTAAGTGAAAAAGATTTTTTTTTTTTTTTTTGGTACGCGGGCCACTCACTGTTGTGGCCTCTCCCGTTGTGGAGCACAGGCTCCGGCCGCGCAGGCTCAGTGGCCATGGCTCACGGGCCCAGCTGCTCCGCGGCATGTGGGATCTTCCCGGACCGGGGCACGAACCCACGTCCCCTGCATCGGCAGGCGGACTCTCAACCACTGCGCCACCAGGGAAGCCCGAAAAAGATTTTTTGAATGTATGTTTTATTGTGTGTGTGTACCACAGGTTCAATATATATGAATTATGTCAAATTGATTACATTGTTTTTCAAAATAAAGAATTTTTGATATTCTACATCAGCTGCATAATATAAATGCAGAAAAACTATATTTTTTTTCTAAAGTTCAGAAATACCCATTTTGCTCATTCAGTATACTATAAACCACTAACTGTTAAAAAGGGATTCATGACCTCTTTCTTCCAAAGAAATATTTCTGCACTCACACAAGTTTAATAGAATGTTCCACCATGAACTGGCTTCCCACCTTAGAGACACGAGATTTACATCCTGAAATCTCTTTCTTGCAAAAATGTCCAATTAGCATCCTAGCATTACAGAAAAGAAATGCTTTTTGCCAGATCTCAAATTACATACAACTTTATCACGACATCATGTTTTTTTTCCACACACACAGACTGCATTTTATTTTTACAAGAGAAAAATCAACTGACACCAAACATTGTAAATGGATGACCACAGCAAAAGCAACAATGATTGTAATTCCCAAACATGAAACACACTCGTACTATTGTCATAATATTGACATTCATTCCAGGAATCCTCCACAGCTCCTTTATTTTGCAGTGAAAGACACCATGTTTTGTTTTTTTTTTTGCGGTACGCGGGCCTCTCACTGTTGTGGCCTCTCCCATTGTGGAGCATAGGCTCCGGACGTGCAGGCTCAGCGGCCATGGCTCACGGGCCTAGCCGCTTCGTGGCATGTGGGATCCTCCCGGACCGGGGCACGAACCCGTGTCCCCTGCATCGACAGGCGGACTCTCAACCACTGCACCACCAGGGAAGCCTGACATCATATATATTTAAATTATCAGCACTCACCTGAGATCTTCAAAAATCAACAAAAACATAATTTTGTGCTCTCTTTCATTTATTCTGGTTCTAAGTGGTCATTTCTAAACGAAAGTATTTAAGTATGTTAACGTCATCTTATAACATCATATTTCAAATGACTACCGTCTCTCCAAAGATGCAATATGAGGAACTCATAATTAGGCTCTCCAAAGTTTTACTCTTTGAATCTGTATTACACTTCTGCTGAACTTCACACTGTTCATTATTCTCTGAGAATATTCTTTTTCTTGTATGCCCATCTCACATGCTCTTTCATTTCATGAAGTTTTTTCCTACAATTTTATGCCTAGTTTATTTCTGAGAAAATGCATTATTCCAGATTGATAATTATAGACACAAAGACTTCTATATAATTCCCTGAGTTTCAAAAACTCCTTCTTCTTTTTTTTTTAAATACCTAGATTCTGAAGCTCTCCACAAAGCATTACTAAAATTGCACTTACATAGTATCTACATATTAATCACACATTAATGCATTTACAATTGTATTATGCTTTATTGCTAATTTTGGAGCATAAACGTAGCTGTCTTATTTACCACCCTCTTGGAAATCACTTTAATATTTGCACTTAGGACTTGAAAGAGAATGGATAAATAAAAACCTGAAGAATATGCAAATACAATTTATATATTTCTCATAAAATTAGGTGATTATCTAACCTTTATCCAGAAAAAAGAAGAGCCCACATACTCTGCAGTCATGATACTCGAGAATGTGTGGTCTTCCAGCAGGAAAACATGCAGTAATCCACGTGGCAGAGTTTACCTGTGACCAGCTGGGGTTAGTGTCCTATGCATTCCTTACATGCAACATATCAGGAGTGGCCAAAGTGAATTTGTCAGTTGTGGCAATAAGTATAATGAAGATTTGTAGCAGGTCATGCTCATATATGCAGCACAGGTACAATCAACATTTTGCTCAATTCTGGTAGATCTAAATCTGTATCTGTTACCTTGTCTTTAACGAGGAAATGTCAGAACTGACTTACCAAAAAAAAGTGTTTTGTTTGTTTGTTTGTTTTAATTACAGTCACAGTGAGTAAGACATAGCTCAGAACAACTAATGTGACTTAGTGATTCTCTCATCAGGAAATGCAGTTTCTACTTCCCTGTTTATTCTCCACATCTTGTAGTAAGTTAAGTTTCAGTGAAAGATAAATCTACAGGGTGAAAAGAAAAGAAAACTTACATGTGTTGATAAGATCATTCTGACAGGTTTTACCACGTATGTCAGTGCTTCTGGTGATGGACACAAGCTAGAGCTCCCTACTCTGACATTTTCACTGATGTCATTCCCCTTGACCCTCAATTTGAAAGTGGATAAAAATGTTTTCTATGTTTTCTTCTTTAAGAAATTAAATAAAGAATGCTGTCTAGACATGATCCTCTAATGACTTTCAGTCAGTGGTCATCAAGAGAAGAAAAGCACAGAATCTCATCCCCACAGAAGGGTGACATTCAGTCAGGTAAGAAAATTCTCCCCCAAATCAGAGCTTCATCTTTAACATTCAATCAAAGGCTTTCACAGGTTCTTCATACTCTGCACTCAGCTTTACCATACGGGATTGGCTCTGAGAATCTCACACCAGATGACTGACAAACATGTCATAGTACACTGATCTGGGACCAGATCCTGCCTCTCTTAATGATCTCCCGCAGGGACATTGTAATATTCTAGGATATTTCCTGGAGCCCTCTACTCTATACAGGTACACTTCCAAGTAGAAACAGAAGCTTTGATTCTCACTGGGACCCCTGCTCTGTCCAACCAACCTCTCTAGAAATATGATGTTCTAATCTCTCCTGATTAGAACATTGCACGGTCTCTCACTGTGCTAATTTAGTAAAGGTAAAAGAGAAACAAGAAAGAGCAAACTATGCAGGGAGCAATATATAAGATTCCTTTACTTAATGTATTTATCTGATATACACAAATATTGAGAAATATAGATTCATTTCATAACGGTCAAGAAAAGAGGAGGAGGAACCTCCATGCCAACAGTATATATAAATTGGAATCAATCCTGCATAAGCTCCAGCTAAAGCTTAGCTACGAGGTACTAACTCTTCTCATAAAGCAGCAATAGTTCTCCATCATTTGAAGCACACTGAGGACTCAGACAGCTGGACACTGAGGGTGTAGTCTCCTCACTCGAATTCTGTACCTGCATCACAGAGCAATGAAATATTCCCAAAGAATTATTAAGGATGAGGTGGGGAGCCGAAATAAAAAAGATGAAACCACAGTCTGCCCTACCATCCGTTCTGCTGGATATTACCACCATCTTGGCCCAGTATGACCTTCCCACTTTTCTCTGGGCCTCCCTACTTCCCACCTCCATCCTCTCATTATATCTTACCTACACTTGGAAACGACTCTAGTTTTTCCACTGATCTTCATCAACAAGCAATCCAAATAGCAACTGTGTATATAACTCCTTAGAAACCTCAGGTATGACTCAGTAATACGTGACCTTCGAAGTCAAAAGTTTTCCTAATTCCCTTTATTATTATTTTTTCCAATTTCCATGTACTTACACTCTCAGGACCTCCACTGTCCTCAGGTTCGTCTTCCCTGCAAAATCTGTCAACTTAGACATAGACTTAAGTACCACCTTCTAATTATCTCCTAGGGAATCCAGTTTTTAAAAAAGCCTCAGCAAGCCTTATGGACTTTATTAAAGACTCTTAAAGATAACCCATGGGAGATAGCAGTACACCCACAGATATCTATTTAATACACCCTCAGAGTAATTTTTTTCTTTTTTATAAAGTCTCTTCTGTCCAATGAAGACTCTCAGCTCTTCTTCTTCAACATATGCAGTGTCTCACCCTTCTGATTACTCTCTGCTGTATCCCAGGGCCACTCCCTTTCCTGATATTACATTCTTTCCCAATTTTGTATGTTAGTAACATCAAATAACATGAAGTATAACATGTTAATTATTATAAAGTGCACCGTTCAGTGATATTAAATACATTCATATTATTGGGCGATCAACATCGCCATTTATCTTTCTAATTCTTTTCTACATTTTAAAACTGTAACTCTATATCCTTTAAACATAACTTTCCTTTTTGTTCCATAACCACCTGAAAAGCATCATTACCCTCCCAATTTCTATGGTTTTGACTACACTAAGTACCCCATATAATTGAAATAAGTAGTTGCATTGTTATGACTCACTAAAAGTCACAAAAATGGCATATTTGGTAGCTAAATTTCCTCAGGATTCATCCATGTTGTAGCATATTCCTAGATCTTTTCCTTCTTAACACTGAATAATATTGTATTATATGGGTATACCACACTTTGCTTATCCAGGAACTAGTGGATGAACATTTAGGTTGCTTTCATATTTTAGCTACTGTGATTATTACTGCTCTATACACTGCAGTACAAATATTACTTTAAGACCCCGATTTCAATTCCTTTGGGTATACCTCATAGTAAAAATTTCCTGGATCATGTAGTAATTCTATTTTTCAATATCTGAAAAATTGCCATACTCTTTTGCAAAGCAGCTGTATCATTCTACACTCGCACTGACAGAGCACAATGCTTCCAACTCCCTCACATCCTCACCAATACTTGTTTTCTGCTTGTGTATGTGTGTGTGTGCTTGTGTGTGTATGCATGCACACAAATATATAAACATGCATTTAATGATATGGAGCATCTATTCAAGTGCTTAGTCATTTGTACATCTTTTTGAAGAACCATCTATTCAAGTCTTTTATCCATTTTTGAATCAGGGTGTTTGCTTCTTGTTGAGTTGTAGGAGTTCTCTGTATATTCTGAATAGAAATCTCTTGTCAGATAGATGGCTTTCAAATATTTTCTCCCATCTTGTGGGTTGCCATTTTATTCTGTTTACATTCCTTTGATACACATTTTTTAAAATATGTACTGCAAATTGTTTATTTTTTTGTTAGCTGTACCTTTGTTGTTCCTTCGTTTCATATTGAGGAAATCACTGCCAAATACAATGTCATGAAGCTCTTCTGCTGTGTCTTCTTCTAAGACTTTTTATTTTATTAGGTCTTATATTTAGTTTTTTGATATGTTTTCATTAATTTTTGCATATGATGTTAGGTAAGAGTCCGTCTTCCTTCTTTTGCATGTTGACAACAAGACTTCTCAGCATCATTTGTTGAAAATACTATCCTTTCTACTTTGAAAAGACTTGGCAACTTGTCAAAACCCATTTGGCCATATATCAGGGTTTATTTCTGGGTGTTCTATTCTATTCTATTGGTCTTGAATAAGGGAAAAAATAGTATAACCTATCCAGGTTGATGAAGAACATAAAGAAAGACCAGGACTGAGAATTAGGAGGGCAATATAAAAAAGCAGGGAGTAAAAGACAGTGTGAGAGAAGATCTTGTACTTGCAAGTTCATGGAAATATGATCATGTTAAATCACTAAACGCCTGACTTTGAACAATACCGTAAATGTGCTAGCAAGAAACGTAACACTTACCCATCTCTGGGAAATACAGTATGGGCAAAAAGATAAACTACACACAAATATATTAAAAAGGGAAGGGTTTTCATGGTGTGAGAATATTGTGGGATTTGAAATACAATTTACTTCTGTTCTACCATTGTCTCTAAAATTTATCAAAGTGTATATACAAGCAATTCCAATTCTGGTAATGTGCTTGACAGGTTTAATATGAACTTCAGCAGACCAGTAAATGTACATTGATAGTAGGACTGTTCCCTAATCCAAAAAACAAAACACAAAAACTGGAAAGACTAGAGTTCACTTTGTCAACACACATACAGATGCAGCGATGGTTAACGGTCCAAAAAAAGAAGGTGAGCATGGGTGCAAGAGGTTAATCCCCAGTCTGGTGTGGGGTGCAGAGTTTGAGGGTAAAACCGGTAGAAAATGCTTTTGTTCTACCCTTGATTTTTGAGGTATGGAAATTCACAGGTCACTACCTTCATTTCAAAATGAATGAATGCACTATTCAATTTTTTTTAAAACAGAAGTAAACATGAGTGATAATAAATTTTAAACTGTCGCTAGTCAAATAAGATACTAAGAAAAATTAAATCATATGATTTAAGAATGAAGTGGAGAGATTGTCTAAGATGGTAGCATTCAAAGACCCAGAGCTTGATGCCTCTCATGGGCACACCAAAGTCACAACTGTTTACAGAACAGCAATTGATGAAAAAGGCCGGGACCTACCATAAAAGATGTTTTAGAGCTAAAGATATAAGGAAGGCACCTCGGCAAGACAGGAAGGAAGGGCAAAATCTCAACAGAGTCAAGACCCATCCCCCCAGGTGGGTGGCCCACAGATGGGAGAATAATTACAATTTCTGAGGTGCACCCAGGTGGCAAGGGGTATGAACCCAACATCAGGCTCCCAAGCCCAGGGACCCTGTGCTGGAAAGAAGGGTTCCTAGAAAGTTGGGCTTTGAAGACCAGTGGTGCTTATTTTCCAGAGAGCCAGAGGGTTGTGGGAAATAGAGATTCCACACTTAAAAGATGCTCACAGGGCTTCCCTGGTGGCTCAGTGGTTGAGAGTCCACCTGCTGATGCAGGGGACACGGGTTCGTGCCTCGTTCCGGGAGGATCCCACATGCCGTGGGGCGGCTGGGCCCGTGAGCCATGGCCGCTGAGCCTGCACGTCCGGAGCCTGTGCTCCGCAACGGGAGAGGCCACAGCAGTGAGAGGCCCGCATACTGCAAAAAAAAAAAAAAAAAAAAAAAAAATGCTCACAAAATCCCACATGACCCGAGAATCAGAACAGAAGTCATTTGAACGGATCCTGGGTCACACCTACCTCCTGATCTTGGAGAGTCTCCCAGAGAGTCCAGAGGCAACTACAGCACAGCCTCAGGGACATAGACACTGGCAGCAGCCACTTGGGGGAGCTCCTTCTACCTCGTGGCCACTGGTACCAGCAAGCATAATTTCAGAGTCCTCCCTCTATCTTTTTAGCCTCAGGGTCTAGCCCTACCCATTTCCACCAGACTATACACACAAGTACTAGGATGCTGCAGGCCAAGCAACTAACTGAGCAGGGGCATAGCCCCATCCACCAGCAAACAGGCTGCTTTCAGACCCTCTCAATGCACAGCTGCCGCTGGACATGGGCCCAGCAACCAAAAGCCCCAGGACCAGCCTCCACACCTAAGTGGAGAGGCACCAGCCCCAGAGTCCTTGGCTCCTCTGACAAGTGAGCCTGCTCTGGCCTTGGAATCAGTCTCACCGTCGGCAGGTGATTACTGCACAGGGACTGGATGGAGCTTGGACCTACCCAACAGCAAATCTGCTCTAGCAGTGGGATCAGCCTCATACACCAACAGGCACACACCAGCTCCAGGAATACCACAGCCCAGCAGCCTGTGTGACCAGAACACTCACTTGCAGGCCAGAAGCAGCCATGGACTCACTTGGGTCTTGACCCTGCCCATCAGAATGACAGCACAAGATTAGGGATACCCCAGACCCTGCAGATAGCTGTGTCAGGAACAGTGATCCAACACCAACTCTGAGACTCCTGGGCCCTGCAGCCAGAACTCAGGACCTGTGTCTTCCTCCCAGTAGCCAGCATCACCCCAGTGACTGGGCACTAGCCCTGATATCACCTGGACTGCAATTCTACCCATAAGTGAACCAGCACTAGATTTGGTGTCCCACAGAGTCGTGCAGCCAACTGCCTTATGATTTAGCCTCACCAAGCAGCACAGACAGCCTCCATACAAGGCAGAGTCTGTCAAACAAGCAGTCTGGGGGCAGCCAAGCCTACCAGACCACCCACAGTAGTCAGCCCACCACAATAGAAGAGCCCAAGTAGCCCACATAGGGGGTACACCTAGAACATATAGTTCTAGTGACCAGGGGACAGTGGGCTTCTGGGACACATAGGACCTCTCCTACAAAAGGCCACTTCTAGAAGGTCAGGAAATGTAACGAACCTACTACATACATAGCAATAAAAACAGCAAGTTAAGAAAAATGAGGTGACACTGAAACACGATCCAAATGAAGGAACAAGATAAGAACTCAGAAGAAGATCTAAGTGAAGTGGAGGTAGCCAATCTCCTCAAAAAATAGTTCAAGGTAATGACTATAAAGATGATCAAAGAACTCAGGATAAGAATGGACGACCAGAGCAAGAAGGTAGAATTTTTTAAAAAAGAGTTAGAGCACTAAAGAACAACAAAACAGAGATGAGGAATACAATAACTGAAATGAAAAATACACTAAAAGGAAACTACTGTAGACTAAATGACACAGAGGAATGAATCAGAAAACTGAAGGACAGAGTACTGGCAATCACTGAAGATGAACTGTAAAACAATAGATTAAAATGAAATGAAGAAAGTTGAACAGACATGTGAAACATCAAGTGTACTAATATTTGCATTATACTGGTCCCAGAAGCAAAAAGGAAAGAGAAAGCAGTGTAGAGCATACCTGAAGACATAAGAGCTGAAAACTTCCATAACCTGGGAAAGAAAACAGACATCCAAGTCCAGTAAACACAGTAAGGCCAAAACAGGGTCAACCCAAAGAGGACCACACCAAGACTCATTGTAATTAAAATGGCAAAAAAAAAAAATAAAGATAAAAAGACACTATTAAAAGGAGCAAAGGAAAAGCAACAAGTTACAAACGTGCGAACTTGCATTAAGTTATCAGCTGACTTTTCAGGATAACCTCTGCATGCCAGAAGGGAGTGGCATGGTATATTTAAAGTCATGAAAGGGAAAAGCTTATAACCAAAAATACTCTACCCAGCAAGGCTCTCCTTCAGATTTGATGGTGAGATCTAAAGTTTTACAGAGAAGCAAAACTAAAAGAGCACAGTATCGCCAAACCAGCTTTATGAGAAATCTTAAAGGGGCTTTTCTCAGTGAAAAAGAAAAGGCCATGACTGAAACATAAAAATTAGAAAAGGAAACTTACAAACGGAAAAACCTCATTGGATAAGGCAAATATTCAACAAAGGCAGTAAATCAACCATGTACACAGCTAATAGGAAGGATGAAAGAAAACAGTAAAAAAATCATCTGTATTCACAATAAGAAGTTAAGGGACACACAAAACAAGTAGATGTAAAATATAAAGTCAAATTCAGTAACTGTGGGGGAGCAGAGTAACAATGCAGGGTTGTTAGTGTCCACGTGAAACTAAGAGCTCAGCAACTGAAATAATCACACACACACACACACACACACACACACACACACCTGAAAGAAATCCAAACATCATATTAAAGAGAGTCCTCACATCACAGATGAATAAAAGGGGAAGAAAGGAACAGTGAAGAAATTAAAGAGGGATTCTAAAAATACTCAAGAGAAATGAAAATGAACACACAGTGATCCAAAATCGATGGGACACAGCCAACGCAGTTCACAGGGGGAAGTTATAGTGATACAAGCTTATTCTTAGGAAACAAGAAAAATATCAAATAAACAACCTAACATTACACCTGAAGGAATTAGAAAAAGAAGAAAAAAACAAAACTCAAAGCTGTCAGAAAGAAAAAAAAATTAAGAAAACAATACCATATGCAATCACACCAAAAAGAATAAGATACCTAGGAACAAACACACCTAAGCAGGTAAAAGACATGTACTCAGAAATGTATCAGCCATTGGTGAAAGAAGTTGAAGGCAACAGAAAAAGATGGGAAAATATAGCAGGTGCATGGACTGGAAGAATTAATACTGTTAAAATAACCATACTGCCAAAGACAATCTACAGATTTAATACAATCCCTATCAGAATACCAAAGCATTTTCACAAAACCTGAAAAAGTAATTTTAAAATTTGTATAGAAACACAAAGACCCCAAATAGCCAAACAATCTTGAGAAAGTACAGAGCTGGAGGCATCACGCACCTTGACTTCAGATTATACTGCAAAGCGACAGTAATCAAAGAGAATCGAACTGGAACAAAAACAGACACAAAGATCACTGGAATAGAATAGAGATCTCAGAAATAAGCCCACACACGTATATTTAATTGATTTATGACAAAGCAGGCAATATGGAGAAAGAACTGTCTCTTCAATAAGTGGTACTAGGAAAACTGGTCAGCTACATGGAAAAGAATAAAATTAGAGTATTTTAGCACACCGTATATAAAATTAACGCAAAACTGAATAAAGACCTAAATGTAGGACCATAAAACCCCGAGAGGAAAATACAGAACATTCTTCAACATAAATGATAGCAACAGTTTTGCGTTCAGTCTACTAAGGCAAATGAAACAAAAGCAAAAATAAACAAATGGGACTTCACTAAACTTAAAAGATTTTGCACAGCAAAGGAAACCAAAGACAAAATGAAAAGACAACCTGCTGAAGGAGAGACAATATTTGCACATGCTAAGAGGTTAACACCAAAAAGATGACCAAGCAAGGGTTCATATCTAAACTACAGAAACAGCACATACAACTCAATATCAGACTGCGCCCAAAATATTTTTTTTAAAAATGAGAAGGAAAAAATACAGATAGACAGCCAGAATGCACAAAGATGCTAAACATAGCTAATCGGCAATAAAATGCAAATCAAAACTATGAGATATATCACCTCAGTCTTGTCAGAATGGCTGTCATCAAAAAGGTCACAAATAACAAAGGTTAGTGAGGATGTGGAGAAAGGGAAACTCTTGTAAACTCTTGATGTGAATGTGAAGTAGTGCAGCTACAGTGGAAAGAAGAATGGAGGTTCCACAAAAACCTAAAAATAGAACTGCCATAATATCCAGCAATTTCCCTCTTGGGTATATCAGAAGAAAACAAAAACACTATTTAAAAAAAAAAATAACTGCACACCAATGTTCATAACAGCGTTATTTGCCATAGCCAAGATATAGAGTCAAACTAAGTGTTCATCAGTAGGTTAGGGGATAAAAAATGATATTTATGATGACTTCAGCAAAAAATGAAATGTTGCTATTTGCAAGAACATGGATGGACTTGGAGGGTATTGTGCTTAGTAAAATAAGCCGCAGAGAAAACAAGCCTGGTAGGTTATCACTTACACGTGGCATCTAAAACATTGAATACAACAACAACAATGAAACAGACTCACAGATTAAAGAACAGACTAGTGGTTACCAGCAGGGAGAGACAGGGCGGAGCAGCAAAATAGTGGTAGGAGATTCTGAGGAAGAATCCACTATGTATAAAATCAATCATCTACAGTGACGTTCTGCATAGCATGGGGAATAGAGCCACTCTTTTATAATAAGTATAAATGGAGAAGAACCTAAACATTTATGAGTCACCATGTTGTACCTCTGAAACTAATATAATAATGCAAATTAACTATAGATCAATAAAATATAAAGTAAGAAACAATAAAGGGGAGACAGATTATTAGATAGAAATCAATTAAATAAACACAAGTTTCGGAAATCAAGGAATTAAAAAACAACATGTAAGACAACATTGGCCTTTAAAGTGTACGATCTATTCATTTAAAAGAAATCATTTAAGTGGTGAAAAAATGGCACCCATTCTCACAATTTTGTATATCTAGGATAAATTATTATCTACAAAAATATGTTACAAATGTTCACTCAAAAAGAAAGAGAAAATTTGGATTAACCTATTTTAGTATACAAATTTAATATCAAAGTCTCTATGTAACATTGATGTGAATAAGTTCTATTAACCACTTCTAGTTTCTTTGTGATGTAAAATCTTTTAAAGCATAAAAATCAGCCTTTCTACATCATTCCATTAGACATACATAGAAGTTAAAAGAAATGAGAAGACAGAAAAATCAACCAGGAAGGTGAATTTACTGAGAAACAGCCATTCGTTCTCCCTCCTCCTTTGCTTTTCCTCCTTTTCCAGGTCTCTTTCGGTTCCAATCAAGAGAAGTCTTGAGAATTCTGAGACTATTTCTTTGAGGGCTTCAAACCACCATACCTATGTCCTCTGCCACAACTACACACACGGGAACAAAAATAAACCTCTGCTATCTACTCATGTAGGAGAGATTCATGCAAAATAAACTCCTACATGGAGACCAACAGGTGAGTTTTCTACCTGTTCTTTATAATGTCCTTCCATTATAGTAAATCCCACACATTATGAGGCAGAAGGTGTTATATGAGCTCTTCCTTGAAGTCAAAACCTTGCATTCATTTCAAGTACCTGGTGATCATAGGGTACAGAGAGGGAAGGTGCCATCACCCTCGGGGGGGGGGCGGTGAATGGGCTTCCGCAACCATGCACCTCCTGATGAACAGATTCTGAAGAGACAAAGGGTGGTCACACCGCAGCCAGCCTGTCAGACTGTCGGGCCACTGGGCAACCCCACCAGTCTGGAAGTGCCCCATAAATTGCTCAAAGCAAAACTCTGCCCCCCCGTGAAGCCAGGCAATTTGGGCCAGAGAGTCAGAGGAGACCGGTAATCAACTCCTCCTCTCTGCTCACCTCCTTGGGGTTACAGCAACCCCATCTCCAAACCCAACTCTGATCCTGGAGTGCCAAGGTGGGAGCGCAGGTGGGCTCTGCCGGTGCTTCAGCACCTTCTGGGAAGCCCCCTAGTTTGAATATGATTTGAGTTTGATCCTGAGAAACCATCAGAACTTCCCACCAGAGATAAATGAGGAGATTCTGGCCTTTATTAGTGCGCACGGTGAACCCAGTCGTCCTGGCTGTACTTGCCAACCCTCCTATTTTACGCACCTATGTTTATCCACCTTCCTCCCTGTGAGTACCTTTGACTAACCCTGAGCTCAGACTCCTGACCTATTACAGTGACTTTTTCAGTCTTTCTTTAAAAATGTACAGGTAGGGCTTCTCTGGTGGCGCAGTGGTTGAGAGTCCGCCTGCAATGCAGGGGACACAGGTTCATGCCCCAGTACGGGAGGATCCCACATGCCGCGGAGCGGCTAGGCCTGTGAGCCATGGCCGCTGAGCCTGTGCGTCCGGAGCCTGTGCTCCACGATGAGAGAAACCACAACAGTGAGCGGCCCGCGTACCGCAAAAAAAAAAAAAAAAAAAAAAAAAAAAAAGACAGGTAATAAAATGAATTTAACCTAGAAGCAGCAGCTCAGTAAGGGAAATAAAATCATCAGAAGTTATCTAATCACAGCCACAGCCATCCAGGGCCCTGTCTTATCTGCTGGGGCATAAGAATGGGACCTTCCTAAACTTGAAGGGCATCCAATCAGATACGTTGATTACGCTCACCTCTGGCTCTTCCAGGGACTGCTAGGCAGTCTACCCAGTGTATACTGACTGCAAAACACGGTCATGGTTTTGAAACACCTATGCTCCAGGAAAGATTTTTGCGGTGCATGGGGAAGGTTTCTTTTTGACATCAAGCAAAAAATAAGTCACCAAGCCCTTTGAGCACAGGGCTTCTTAAGAGGGAAGTAGAAGGAAGGAATGGGCAGAAAACATGATCTCCTCGGAAGTGCAGGGCGTTTTTCCAAAAGAGTAGGATTTAGTCTCAGTTTAAGGAGAACACCTTTAAGTAGCTGGGACAGCTCCAAACTGCAGTTTAGGGAACAAGTGCTCCAAAAGAACAGTGCTTTACAAGTCCTGGCCAGGCAGCAAGAGGATGAAGAGTTGGTTTTGCATAGTTTTGAACGCAGGAGTAAAGAAACCGAGGCATCTCTGACTAAAAGGGCCTGAGATCCTATGGCATCAGTGGGTCAGTCAGTTGCAGGGGGCAGGGGGTGTGGGGGGCGATATTTCTCTCTCAACGTCTCCCAGGACAGCCACCCCTCCCAACCCCACCCCCCTACTCCCTTCACCCTTCCTCCCTCCACTGTTGGGTCCCCAGGGACAGCACTTCTTAAGCTGGAGTGCTCAAGCACCATCTCTGCAGTCTGGATTCTTCCTGGAGCCTGGCAAGTTCTGGGACAGGAAGCCAGGTCTGCAAGGCCGCTGGGGTGCAGTCAGCCCTGGAGGTCTGGAGGGGAAATGGAGCCCTGAAGCCCACCCACGTCCTTGAAGCCAAGGGAGGAACACATCCTTCTAACAGTACTTCTCAGGGGTCAGCATGCTCCCCACCCGACGGTGATCCATACTCACTTGAGGCAAAAAGGACTGCCTCTAACTAGCCCCCTCGATTGCGCCTTAAGGGTCCTCGCACATGTGTGATAGCGCAGGCCCTGGATCTCTTTAGTCAGCCTAGGCCAGTGCTGCCGGGGTCCCTCCAATCCCATCCCCTCCCTCTGGGACTGTATCTAATAGAAGAAAGAACACAGAGGGATTGGCTAAATCAAGGGACCTGGGAGCCTGGGTATGAGTTTGAAGACCGAGAACCTAAGGCACAATTACATATTATTGGAGACTCTTGTGGGGTGTGTGGGGTGAGGTTAGGAGGCTGAGAGGCTGAGTCGACCTGGTGAGTCCAGCCCCAGGACACCACACAGCCCCGTCCCCCCTTCCCTGCCATCAGACAAGGGGTGCCGCAACTCCAGCCGGGACTCTGCACTTCCCCCTCCCTGATTCTCCTCCAGAAGAGCAGGTGGTCCCGCTCTGAGGGCAGCGGCAAGACAACGGACCAAGTCCCCCGGCACTAAGGCGCTACTGGAAGCTCTTCCTGCACAGCAGTGGTGGCTTGGAGCAAACCCAAGCAGCGCCAAAGTTGGTCTCGTCCTGCAGCGGAGGGACGCAGGGTTTAAGCCAGCTGCCCTGGCTTTAAAGCAACCAGCCCCCCCTTTAAGTCAGGTGACCCGACTTTAAATCACTGTGTGCCCCTCAAGCCTGCAACTTCAAAAGTTGGGAACTTCACTTTGATCCCAGCACCTCACATAGCTGAAGGCACACTAGTCACCCCCAAGCCTGGCTTAGAGGCAGGATATAAGGTAAGGGGATGGGCGTGCACTCATGGTGATGAGGGTGCACTTCACGTACCAGAAGGGTCCAGGCACCCTGGGGTACAGCTACCAGTGCACCGTACAGCAGCTCCCTGGCAAAGCTGGCGAGGCCCAGGGAGAGCAGGCACACCCATGCGTGCAGAGGTTCCAGGACGGGAGCTGGGGCACAGCCAGCCGGGAGGGTGTGAAAGTGGAGGATCTGAGCCTTTTGAGAAAGGCAGACACAGAGGATGGATGAGAAACAAAGACCAGATGAAATATGGATTTGAAAAACACACCCTGCTCTTGAAATTGGGGTGGGGGCACCCCAGACTTGAGACTTCTTACTCCCCAGTACCTAGTGCTTTGGCCTTTGCCCAATTACTTATAAAATTTACTGATAATATCTAACCCATAGAATACCGCATTTGTAGTGGTATTGCATGTTAATGTTTCTATAGTGGAAAAATCTTTTCTACAAGAAACATGTACACTATCTGAAATCAATTAAAACCCCTCTTTATAAAGTACTATATTGGACTTCCCTGGTGGCGCAGTGGTTAAGAATATGCCTGCCAACGCAGGGGACATGGGTTCGAGCCCTGGTCAGGGAAGATCTCACATGCTGCGGAGCAGCTATGCCCATGCGCCACAACTAGTGAACCTGCAGGCCACAACTACTGAAGCCCGTGGGCCTAGAGCCGGTGTTCCACAACAAGCGCAGCAAGAGAAGCCACTGCAATGAGAAGCCCGCGCACCACAACAAAGAGTAGCCCCCGCTCGCCGCAACTGGAGAAAGCCCGCGCACAGCAACGAAGACCTAACACAGCCAAAAATTAATTAATTAATTAATTAATTTTAAAAAGTACTATATCCTTCTGTACAACTTCTCTGGGAAGAACAGAGATGGCGTGGGAGAGTGAGAAAGACCAATATTTAGTGCACATCTCTCATGCAGGTGCTCTGCTGGCTCAGATACATTTATCCCCACTTTACAAAGGAGGAAATAAGCTCAGAGAGGTTTAGTAATTTTCCCAAAGCCAAACAGCTATTGAGTGGCAGAACCAAGATCTGAACCAAGTCTGTTACCTCCAAAGCCTAAGTCCTCATCACAACAAAACTCAATTAATATTTACATTTATCGAATTACATTGCAGCCTGGGGAGTTCTTGGCACAATCCTGAATAAGAGTGAGAAAGAAAGAAATAGCATTGTTCCTACAGTCAACCAAAATTTTTGGAGCAGCGGCTAGATGCCTGGTCCTTTTTGGGGTTCAGCAGTGATCACGACAGGAAAAGTCGTGCTTTCATGAACCATGTAGTGGGGAGGAGAGACGGGTGCAACTTGGGTGAGGGATTTCACCTTGCTGGGCCTCTGTTTTCTCATCTGGAAAATGGGATGGGTGTTCCTCATTTTCTGGGATTGTCTGGCTGGACATTCTCTGATTCCATAAGAAGCATTTGTTTTCCTGTTTCTTTAAAATTCATTCAAGCCATGAGCCGTGATGCATGTTGTTAGCTGCTCCCCAAATCACTCTTCCCCACCCTTTTCCTGTGATCAGGTCTTTCCCGAAACATGACTCACAATCAGTCAAGTCACAGAACCTAAGGGGCACCCAGCAGAAAAATCCCAACCCTTGCGTCTCAGGAGCTCTGTGGTCTACCTGCCAGGCAAACTTAACTCACCTGGGACAAGGTGGCCATCCCTGGTTTCACATCAACATGATCTCAGGCACAAACCTCCTTTTTTTCCATTTGGTCTTTAAGTTACTTGTTGAAACAACTGTACAAATATGACAAAGGTATAAAATCAGGCATCTTCTGCCCCCAGCGCCTACTAATACATGATGTTCTGCCACTTTAAGGATACAGATAGAACATTTCAACATTCTGCTGCCCTCATCATTTGTCATTTTTGTTGATATTTCTGTTGAATACATCTTTCAATATTTTAACAATGGAACATTTATTTAGGTTGCTCCAGACCCAGCCTTTAGTGGTAAGGGATTTGTTGTCATATTTCTATTATGTTTCCTTTAAAGACCATGATCCTATTTAAATGGATTAAGTCAGTTCTATAGGCATGTATCTTATGATATTCATGAAGTTAATCCATAGAGGGCAGTGGTACAATTGATCACACTTGAGAACCTCCAGTAGCACAGTTAAGTGTACATATTACCTACGTGTAAACCGAAGTACATGCCGAGTGAGATTCTCCTACCCTTTTCACTCTGTGCCCCTCAAGCCTGTGAGAAATGGAATATTTCTTGCCATCTCAGTAAACAAAGGATATCACAGTCATCAGCCCTTGCAGCCCTCCAGTGTGAGCCGCGAGCCCTGAGGATCTCAGGATATGCAAATACAGAATGCAGGCCCCAGAGCGCTGAGGTGCATATGAAAGGAAGGAATTCAGGGAGCCCAGCCTCTGGCATCTCCGCAAAGAAAAGCGCCGCATTCCTCACGTTGGGAGAGCCGGTTTGCCTTAGTTAACAATCACCTGCTGATGGTCCCCATTACCTGCGCCAGTGCCCTGCCCTGTCCCCTCCCCCCGGTCCTTTAGCTCAGGGAGGAAGGAGGGCAGAGGGACTCCGCTGAATAAGGGGCCTGCGAGCCTCGGGAGGAGTTTTTAGCCGCCTTCCCCGCAGTCGGGGGGAGGCGCGCTGACGCTGCAGCCGGGCCCTGCTCCTCCCTTGCCCCGTTTCCCCTCAGGACACTCAGGCCGACCCCCTCCCCACGTCCCCCAAGCCCCGCGAGCCAGGCCGAGGGCAGGGGCGAGAGGAGGGACCGAAGTTCCCGGGACCAGACGCTGGGGGCCGCCCTTTCTGCACAGCAGCGGCGGGTGGCAGCGAACCCCTGCCCCTCAGAAGCTGGTCTTGCCCTGCCGCCAGGGCACCGTACCAGGCGGAGGGTCGGCGCCCACTTACCCGGCCCGCCGTCCGCACGACTGTCGCGGCTTCGGCCGCCGGGGCCCCTCCAGAGCCGGCAGCGTCAGTGAGGCCGCCCTCCCCTCGGGCTCCCAGGGCAGTTCCGTGACGGCAGACGGAAAAGACCCCGAGCCGAGAACTCCAGCTCTGCGGAAACGCGGGCTCCGTTCTGGGCGCAGCGGGTGGGACCGCTCTGCCCCGAGGCCTTCTGGGAGGGACGGAGGCGCCGGGGGAGGGAGCCGCCAGGAGCGCAGGGCCCCGTCGGGGGTCCTGGAGGGGCGGCCCGGCCTGAGGGCCCCGCCCACTGTGACCGCAGCCCAGGCATTTTTCCTGGAGTCCTACACACTACAAAGTTAGAAAGATACACGGTCTATAGTAAATACTCACAAATGATTGTTGCTGCTGTGCTTACTATCCTATTAAAGGTGTAAAATCCATAAAACACTTTAAGTTCAAAATTAAATATGAATTTTTACCTTTCTAATTATGTCTCTGCTCTTCACAATTGTCGTTAATGAATCAGAGACTGTGGCATCACTAGTTAAAAGTGAGCTTGTTAAAAAAATAGAACTCAGGCCCACCGGACCTACTGAATCACAATCTGAACTTTTACAATCTCCCCAGTGTCCTTGTGTACCCATGAATAGTTGAAAGGTACATTTCTACCTCAACGCGTCTTTTCTGTCTGAGAAATACACACATTTGATCCAATTTGATATAAATAAAACACTCAAAAATGCATATGCCTGTGTTGAAACCATCATTTTATCATTTCTTTTCCAGATAAGTATAGTCTCTATACTGGTTTTGTGGATCACATGCCACACTCTTTTCTTGTAGTTAGAAATAAGATAGAGAAACTTACTTTGTAAAAAATATATATATATATATATATATATATATATATTAGTGGGTAATTGAAGACACTCTTCTAAATTAAAACCAGTTCTCTTAACTTGCTCTTTTCTTCTTGGGTCACATTATGAACTCTTCCCGTGGCCACACGGTATGTGTACTTTTAATTTCAGGGACTGCTGACATTCCAGGATATGGCCATAGTTTTCTCTCAAGAGGACAGGCAATGCCTGGACCAAGATCAGTGGGAACTGTCCAGGTATGTGATGTTAGACAAGTATAGGAACCTGCTCTCCTCGGGTGAGGATACCTTCCTTCCAGAATTCCTTATCCAACCACAGGGTTTAGAGTCCTTCATTTGTAGAATGTCTCCTGGAATCTTCTGCTTCCTACAATAGGGTTCCAGATTGCAACGTTTCAGGAAAGATTGGGAGTTTGTGGGTATAATTTATCTTATTCTTTTAACATTGCAGCCTCCCTCAGCCGCATAGCACAGGGAGACCAGCTCAGTGCTTTGTGACCACCTAGAGGGGTGGGATAGGGAGGGTGGGAGGGAGGGAGATGCAAGAGGGAAGAAATATGGGAACATATGCTTATGTATAACTGACTCACTTTGTTATAAAGCAGAAAATAACACATCATTGTAAAGGAATTATACTCCAATAAAGATGTTAAAAAATAATAAAAATAATAAAATAAAATTGCAGCCTCCCTTTTAATATACTTTGTAACTGCTTGGGCTGTGTCTATATGAACTGTGTACTATATGCTTCTGTCACAGTCCTTACAATATTTTATTGTCTTATTTTCTGTAACAATTCTCCATGGATTCTTTGGGCTTAAGGTATACTAAAAGGGAGACTGCGATTCTGGGACTTCCCTGGTGATGAAGTGGTTAAGAATTCGCCTGCCAATGCAGGGGACACGGGTTCGATCCCTGGTCTGGGAAGATCCCACTTGCCACAGAGCAACTAAGCCAGTGGGCTACAACTACTGAGCCTGTGTGCCACAACTACTGAAGCTGGTGCGCCTTGGGCCCGTGTGCCATTTATTTTTTGCAGAAGCAACCACCTCTGAGTGATCAAAATTTAGACCAACTAGTCAAAATGCTTTATCACCTGTTCTAAAACACTGATCAACAGAACAAGTTTTACTAGGGATAACAGTGTAATTGTATTCTGGAGTTCATAGCGGCAATATGGTTTATGACCTTGATACTGGATCACGACATTTCTATGGTATAACTGCTTTTAATTGTTCAACGATTAAAGTCTCACGTGATCTGAGTTCAGACTGGAGTCATCCTGGTTGCTTTCTGTCTATTGCAGATTTCTGCCAGTAGGAAAGGACAAGAGTATTACGGCTTACTTTACAAAATGTCTGGAAACTAAATGATGATATAATCTACATTCAATTAATTTATACATACCCTACTGTAGAACCATGTTTGTTAAGGTGGCAGAGCCCGGTAATTATGTAACACTGAAACCTTTATCTGCACTGGTTCAAGTCTTCTTCCTAAGAATATGTTTATAATCAACATTCTTTCACAAATGACCCAATTTAATTCACCATAGCATTCCTCATATTAATTAAATGGAAAATCCTAGGCTATATAAAAATCCAGAAAGGGCCAACAATCCTCAGCCCCCATGGATGATTACAAACCATTGCTGAGGCATACAAATTACTTCTTAAAGAACCACTATGTCCATCAACATCATCAATTTATATATTATTGCCCCAATGCTAACCTTAACCCTGGCTCTCAAAACATGAATTCCTCTTCCCATATCTTACCCACTAATTAATATAAATGTTGGCATATTATTTATATTAGCCATATCACACCTAGCCATTTATTCCATCCTCAGATCTGGATGAGCTTCACATTCAAAATACTCACTCACTGGAGCCCTAGGGACAGTAGCACACACAATCCCATATGAAGTAATGTAGCAGTTATTCTATTCTCAGTCTTACTGATAAATGGATCATTTACACTTTCAACAGTAATTATTACACGAGAACGCCTATGACTAGTTTTCTCCTGACCCCTACCCAGAATTTGATGATCTCCGCGGTAGCAGAAATCCAATGAAGCCCCACTTGATTTAACAGAAGTAGAATCAAAACCTGTATATGTCTTCAATGTAGAAAATGTAGCAGGCCCATTCACCCCGTCCTTCCTAGAGAATATGTTAATTTCCTTATAATAAACGTTTCCCCAACAATCTATTTTTAGGAGCATTCGACAATCCTTAGGTGCCAGAATTATAGATTCTTTCATCTTGTGAATATAGTTTTTTTTAAAAAATATTTTTTTTATAGTTTTACTGCCTTTAAACAAAATGTACTCCATTGCTGTGGAATATTCCTTCATAGGAGCGTGCATGGTTCATTTCTGCATCTGCTTGTGATGGTCTTCAGGTTCTTTCAGGTTTGGCTCCTGTGGCTGCAGAGTCCATGTCCGTGTGTCCTGGTGCAGGGCTGGGGGGGTTGTGTTCAGCTGGGAGGAACACTGTGGGTCTGTGTGCACGGACTTCGCTCTCTGAGGCCCGATTGTTTCAGAAGTGGTTGCACCCCCCGCTGCGCACCAGGCTTTCCATTGCTCCACATCTTGCTGATATTTGATACTGTGTCTTCATGTCTGCCATTCTGGTAGGTGTGTGCACAATAGTTTTCTTACGGTTTTAATCCCTCGGTTGTCAGTGAAGTTGTGCATCTTGTGTTATTCACGGACTACTTCCTGTTTTTTTTTTTTTAAGTTTTAAAAAGTGTGGTCCAATACACAAAACATAAACTTTACTATCTTAACCGTTTCTAAGTGCACATTTCAGGGTCCAGAAGTAATTCGCACTGTTGTGCAAACTTGACCGCCATCGTCCTCCAGAATTTTTTCATCCTGCAAAATTGAAACAGTCCCCATTAAACACTCAGTCGCCATTGTCCCTCCCACAGCCCCTGGCACTCACCATCCTACTTTCTGTCTCTGTGTTTCCGACTGCTCTAGGGGCCTTGTATGAATGGATCAAGCACTGTTTGTTTGTTTGTGTCTAGCTTACATCACTGAGCATTAATGCCCTCAAGGATCATCCCTGCTGCAGCCTGTGTCAGAATTGCCTTCCCTTTTAGGCTGAATAACATTCCCTTGTATTGATGGACCATGTTTTTCTTCTCCATTCATCCATTAGTGGACACATGTACTATCTACATTCATTTCTCCTGTCATAATATTTGTGGAATAACGTCAGAAAGTCCTATGAATCAAAAGTCATTTGCCATTAACTTTTTCCTTAAACTTTTTATTGTGAAAAACATCAAAGCTAAGAAAAGGGAAAAATACATGTCAGCTTCACTTGTGTTCAGGACTTAATGCTTTACGGACTCACTTTATGGATTCACTTTATTCCCTGTGTGTGTGCTATGTACATGCGTGTGCATGTGCCTGTTTGCATACCTATGCTGTGCATGTGCATAGGTATGTGCACTTGCACACGTTCGTTAGTGTGCACTTGCTCACGTTAGTGTGTGCATGGGCATATGTGTGCATGTGTGTTCATATGCTAGTGTGTGAATATATTTGTGCTGTGCACCTACATATGTTTGTGTGTGTGCTGTGCCCGCCTGTGTGCACAACTGTGTGTTTGCTGGAACCACTTGCAGATATATCCACACGCAGCTGCTCTAACAATCCTGCGTAGCCACGTAAAGGTCACAGATCTCAGGGATTTAAACGGATGGAGCAGGATGTCCTGACACAGAGTCTGTCTTCCAATGACTGTCACGGTCTCAGTAACATCCTTCACACCTTCCTTAAGCCCCATTCAGGGTCCAGTTTAGACACGCATTACATTCAGTCACCTGCCCCAGGTCCCCTAAAGCTACAATGTCACAGTTGGAGAGCCCGGCCAAGGCTGGGGATGCCCCTCCTGTTGGCCTGGCCTCCAGGCCCTGCACTTGGCTCCTGTGTTCCCATCTCTCAGCCAGGCCCCGACTTGGATGGGGCCGCCACCTCTTTCCTCACAGTGTCCCATCGCCCAGTCAAGGGGGTTCATTCTCCCAAAGTCAGCATCAGGAGTGGGGGCGTGATAGTCCCCACTGGGTCTCCTTCATGTGAGACCTTGTCCTTTTGAAAGAGCAGGTGCCCTGCCCTCGGGGGTGTGGGCTGGGGGGTGACATGCGGCCACGATGGGCAGGCAGGTCACCAGGTGGGGCGAGCCAGTGTGCAAGGAGCTCCGCGGTGGGTTCTCCTCTCCAACAGCTTCTGTGCCCCTACCTCTCCCCGTGACTCCCCTCGAAGACAGCGCGGTGCCCGGGACGGGAGCCATGGGAGCCGTCAGCCACCGCCCCCTCTACACACACCCACACGCACACACACATGCACATGCACATGCACACGCTGCAGGGAAGCAGGACCTGAGTGCAGGGCTCTCAGCGGCCCTGAGCGCCCCGCCCGGAATCGGCCAGTGGAGTGGACAGACAGGATCTCCTGGTCCGGACCATGCAGGACTGTCCTGCCTGGGCTTCCAGTGCGGCCGCCTCCTTCTGGAAGCCTGGGAGGCTGGAATCAGGCCACTTCTTGCCTGTCCTGGCAGCAGACGGGGCTGCACTCTCAGAAGTTCGTGGCTCACTCATGGATCCTGACCATCAGGTGGCCAGAGATATTGGTAACATTTTGGTTTTGCCTGTTGAAATGTTTAATGACAAAGATTTTGTTCAGTTTCCTGATGTGGGTGTCCAAAGATGAGAGACCCATGTGTGTGATCTGTACCTCCTATGAGATCAGCCCTAAGCTAGTTTAAACATGGTCAAGTTCTGTCTACACGGTAGATTTAGACCTCTGCATGTCCTGTCTACTGATTATGTTCAGAGCTGACCATGTGTTGTCTATAAGAAGAAGATTAGGCCTGACCATGTTCTGTGTACGCTAGGACTATGGGAACCTGGGTAGAAACCCGGCCTGGCCTCAGGACTGGGAAGCTCCGTGCCTGCATCTGAAGGTGAGTGCTTAAATGTCTGGGGTCTGGAACTGAGGTGGGCTTCTCTGAGTAACAGCCTCTCTTCTGAGTGTGGTTACTTGGTCCTCCCAAGGGTCAGTGCTGTGGTCGGGGCCTTAGTCTTAATCCCTGTAAGGTTCACCTTCCCTGGGGCTCGTGGAGAATCCACAGGAGGGCTACCTGGCAATAATTCCAATTCACCAGCACGTGCATGGTGCATAGGGAGGCAGGTTTAGCTGGTGAATTGATCGCAGGGCACGCAGATCGGGCAAAAGCCCGATGGGTAACAGCTGAGGCTGCTGCTGAGCTCTCCTTCCATTCTACCGTCCCTACTCAGAAGCGTCCAGAGCTGCCCCTCTGCTTTCAGCCCTGCTGTCCTGTGAGTGATCTCAACAAGCATGTGCAACAAGAAAGGACTGAGCCTGCCAGAACCAAGTAGTGTGTTCAACTTTAGCATGAAAGCTTTAAAAACAGGTAAAATCAACAGAATCAACAGAATCAAACTGAAAAGAGGAGGACTTCTCTGGGACAAGTGTGGGGAGAGGAGACCCACCTGCCACATTCTCCCATCCCAGGAGGCCCCAGGAACACAGCTTGTTTCCACATGAGGGGAGCCACCAGCAGAGCCATGGTGTCCTGACCAAGGGGACATGTCACCCCAGGTGCAGGGTCTGGGGAGGTGAGGTCACCCTGGAGACTGTGCACGTGTGACCCCAGTTGGGGGAGTCTGGGGAGGGCGGTTCACCCTGGGACTGTGGACATGGGACTCAGGTGGAGAGGTCTGGGTAGGAGGGGTCACCTGTTGAGAGAGAACGTGTGACTTTAGGTGCAGGGTCTGGGGAGGTGGGGTCACCGTGGTGAGTGTGGACGTGCGACCCCAGGTAAGGGGTGTGGGGACTGTGTGGCTCTCACCACATCTGTATGGGTGAGGATCACATGTACGGGGAGAGCCCATATGTGCTCTTTGCCTGCAGCGTGTCTTTTCCCCTTTGAGATTTCCAACCTCTGCATTAAGGGTGTTGACCTGATTAACCTGTGGTACCTTTTCTTCTCTTAGTCTTCTCACATTCATGTGAGGTCAGGCATGTTTGAGTGGGTTGCTGCCCCAAATGAGGAATAATTATGGTTTCCACATTATAATCCTATCTACAGACCTGCTTCAACTTTCACCAGCTGCCCCAGCTTTGTGGAAATGTATTTTTCTATTCGAATCCAGTTTTCTTTTCTTGGAACCATCACTGGGGCTTTTCCTCACTTAAAAAACCTTGCTGGGTTTAAAGTGTACAAGATGAGCATGATCTGGGTGGTTTTTCTGTATGGCTTCTTTCACTTAGGATGTTTTCAGTGTTTATCCACATTGTAACATTGATCATTATTTCATTCATTTTTTCCATTGTGTTTAAAAACACATAACATTTACCATTTAAATCATTCTTTAAAAACTTTTTAAAAATTATTTTATTTTATTTTCTATTTTTTGGCTGTGTCGGGTCTTTGTTGCTGCACGCAGGCTTTCTCTAGTTGCGGCGAGCGGGACTACTCTTCGTTGCTGTGTGCAGGCTTCTCATTGCGGTGGCTTCTCTTGTTACGGAGCACGGGCTCTAGGCGCACAGGTTTCAGTAGTTGTGGCACGAGGGCTCAGTAGCTGTGGCTCGCGGGCTTAGTTGCTCTGCAGCATGTGGGATCTTCCAGGACCAGCGCTTGAACTCGTGTCCCCTGCATTGGCAGGCAGATTCTTAACCACTGTGCCATGGGGAAAGCCCCATTTAAACCATTTGTAAGTACACAGTTCTGTGGCATTAATTACATTCACATTGTTGTAAAAATATCCTCACCATCCATCTCCAGAGCTTTATTTTCCCCATGTGAAACCGTAACCATTAAACACGAACTCATCTCAACCCCTGGCAACCTTATTCTACTTTGTCTTTGAGTTTGACTTATCTGGATACCTCATACTAGTGGAATCATAGAACGTTTGTCCTTTTTGTGTCTGGCTGGTTTCACTTAGCATAATGACTTCAAGGTTCATCCACATTGTAGCATGTGTGAGAATTACCTTAGTTTTAAAGGTTGAATCATATTCCATTGTGTATATACTACACTGTACTTATCCATTCATCTGTTGAAGGATGTGTTGTGTTGCTTCCACCTTTTGGCTATTGTGAATAACGTTGCTATGAATATGGGGTACAAATGTCTGTTCCAGCCCTTGCTTTCTAATATTCTGGGTGTACACCCTGGAGTGGAATCAAGGGATCACATCCATGTTTTTGAGGAGCCACCATACAGTTTTCCACAGCGGCTGTATAATTTTACTTTATTCCTTTATATGACAGAATAATGTAGCTTATGAATCTACCTTATTTTGCTTATCCGTTTACCTGCTGATGGACATTTAAATCTTTTCTACCCTGGGCTATTGTGAACAGTGCTGCTATGAATAATTGGTGTACAAGTTTTTGTTTGAATGCCTGTTTTCCATTTTTTTGGTATATATCTAGGAGTGGAGTTGTTGAACCACATGGTAATTATATTTTATATTTTTAAGTAAATGGTAAAGGTTTGTACGCATAGACTGCACCATTGTGCATCTCCACAAGTAACTTTTAAGGGTTCCAATTTTTCTGCATTGCTGCCATTTGTTATTTTTATTTATATATTTTAAAATTGATTTTAAAGTTTATTTTTATTCTAGTGTGTGTGAAGGGGCATCACACTGTGGCTTTCATTTGCATTTTCATCATGACTACTGACGTTTGACATCTTTCCATGTCCTTGTTGACCATTTGTATGTCTTGCCTGGAGAGCAGTCCATGCAGCCATTTGTCTGTTTCAAAAATGCTGTTGTCTTTGTGTTGATGAGTTGGAAAAGTCCTGGGTATATTCTAGGTAAAGAGTCTTATCAGATATAGAATGTGCCAATATTGTCTTCCATTCTGTGGGCTGTCTTCTTCCTTTCTGGATAGCCTCTTTTGATGCACAAAGGTTTGTAATTTTGAGGAAATCCAATTTATCTATTTTTTTCTTTCATTTCTTATGCTTTACTGTCAAATCTAAGAAACCATTGCTAAATTCATGGTCAGGAAGATTTAATTCCTTGGTTTATTTGAGAGTTCATACAGTCATCCCTCGGTACCCACTAGGCCAGGCTTTAGGCCTAGGTTTGAGTCAGTGTGAGGGTTCAGGGGTCACAGTTTAAGGTTAGGGGTCATTGTTGGAGCATCCTGGTAGAGGGCTGTGGCTAAAGGGTCGGGGGTTAGAGTTTAGGGGTCGGGGCAAGGGTCTAGGGGTCTGGGGCTAGGGTTGTTAGGGGGTTACGGTTAGAGGTTAGGGTTCTTAGGGTAAAGGTTAGAGTTAGGTTTAAGCACAATTGGCCCTCATTGCCCTCCCCTCTCTTTCTCTCTGAAGCCTCCAGAATGGATAGGACTTGCCCAGGGTCAAACAGGAGTCAGGGAGCTGAGGTCAATAACTGGTTTTCTGGCCTCCCTTCCCCCAGTCCTGGGCTCTGAGAGAAGAATGAAATGTCTGTTCTTGTCTCGGACTGTTTCTTATCCAACTCAACCTCTGTCAAGGATTGGGGAGGGTGTCAGAAGTCATGCATGGTTTCCTTCTGCCCTCCTACCTGGGAAGGGTGATGCTGGCCCTACTCTGTCTGGGCAGCCCCAGGTTCCAGCACAGCCAAGACAGGAGGGCACTCAGCGGACATGTGTGGATTTATACAGGACTGGGTGCAGTGACCTGCCAGCCCCCAGATGCCGCCTTCTTAAGGGCTGGTGGGGCCCTCCTGGCCCTGGAGGCATCCTTTGTTCCATCTGAGTGGGCATGAATAGATGATCAAGTCTCAGGCAGGACAGCCTTTGACCTCTGACTATCCAGGCAGGCATCTGTGGTCCTCTAGCTCAGTCCAGCCTGGGCATTGTCAGGCCCTCATGTACAGTTACGGAGCTGACCATGATGCTGGGCAATTCAAGAGCTACCTGGGCAGTGTAGACATTCCTTTGAGAAGTTTCAACTACCGACATGCATGTGGCTGAGAAAAAGGCCTCCCGCTCACAGCCTCATAGGCTGCCAAGAGAAGTAATAATCCTCTAAACATTGGAGTGTGTCCCTGACACAACACCCATACAGTAGACCATGGCCCTGCAATCCTTTGTCCTTTCAGTCGTTAGAAACTTTTGACATGCATATTCATTAAGAATCAAAGATATGGAAGCACCTGGACCGCCCAGTGGGAGGTTTACACTGACACTGCCATTGTCTTGGAGAGCCATATGCATCCATGTGGCCTCTGGAAGCCTGCCAATTATGGGTTCCATGGCATGGAATAATTCTTGAGCCTCCCGTTACTTCATTGCACAAGAGTTTCCTTACCACCCTAGCATTTGGTTTCTTCCCTTAGAAAAGGAGAGAGAAGAAACTGGAAAAGGAGCAGTATTGTTTTTCAGGGATGGGTAGTTAATATGGCCAGGGAGATGGCATAACTCACGGGATCCCACATCTCAGGGGCAGGAATGAGGTCTGTGGGTCTTCTGAGGGCACATGGGCTGTTCTGGGCCAGCCTCTGAGATGTGAGGACCTGATGCCCAAGGAAAGAGACTTGAGTTTACCACCACCAATGATCCTGACTTTTCAGCAAGTGAAAGAACTTCTTGCAGTCTTGGGAGGGACAGTAAGAGCACTGGATACATAGCTGCAGCCCCTGACCCTAAGTGAACCCCTTTCTTCCTTTTGTGTCAGATTCTGTGCTGTGCAGTGAGCTGTCATTGACTTAGAATCTGTTGCTTTCTCCCAGCCAACATCTGTTCTCAGGCCCAAGTGCCTCAGTTTTCCTTTGGGAATTACATCTCACCTGCTTCCAGTCCAAACAGTTGCAGAAGGATGACCCCATGTTCCACCCAGCTCGAAGAAGGGTTTACAACCCACATCTAGCCAGTCCCATTTTCCATCTTCTGGTGTTGGGTCAAGGATGAGAATGCAACCCAAGCCAGATCAAAGGCATTTAAACCCATGACTTTTTGGAATCCAAGAAAAGGAGAAACTCTTTCTCGGAAAATGGATGGTGAGTGGTTGTCAGCCTAGAACTGCTGTTGGCCAAAGGGCAGTGAGAGAGCCTGTGCCTGTGAATGGGGTCCCCCAAAGGCACTGAGCAGGACAAAGGTTTGGAGAGAAGCAAGGTCACACTGAGACAATGTGAGCCGCTGGACCTGCCAGGTCCAAACCCATTCTTCAACTTGTCACTTGCAAGTATTAATGTATTTCTACCCTTACAATAAATACTAATTTATTTTACTTCCGTAAGTGTGTCCAGTCGCTGGGAAAAGAAAAAGTCCTGGTTGATACATCTGAGTCAATAATCCCTGATCCTTCCTCAGGTGTCCTCACTGGGTAGGCGTGGCTGGAGGAGGTGAAGACACTGGGTGGGGTCATATACTAGGGGAGCTGCCAGACATCTCTGTCCCTGCTCCTTCCCTGTCCCAGGAGAGGGAAACCCTGGAAGAGTGATAGGATAACCAGTAGAGGAAGAGGTTCCTCAGTGATTAATTGGCCTTTTTGTGTTTTCCTTAATTTAGGGACCATTTTGGTAATGTGTTTTTACAAAGAAATCCCCCTTTTCCTCTAGGTTTCCAGTTTGTTACAGTAGGTTTCTCTTATTTGACGTTTACTTTTTCCTGTCTAATTTTCTACAGAATCATGACAAATAATGAATACTGATACTTTACTATTAACTGAAGTCCCTATTCACGTTCCCTTTGTTATACCTTTCCTTGTTCCAGGGTCTCAAAGGACATGGGGTCATCATGTCTGTTTAGTCTCTTCTGGGCTCTGACAGTTGCCCCAACTCTCCTTGTTTCCATGACCTTGACAGTGTGGAGGAGGACTGGTCAGGTATTTTATAGACTGCCGGGCACTGGGATTTGCTTGGTGTTTTTGTCGTGGTTAGACTTGGCTTTGAAAAAGCAGATCACAGAGGTGAAGTGCTTCCTCTTCACTATATATCAAGAGGACAGGCTCTTAAGGAAACTTCTCACTTATATTCTTAACTTTGGTCACCTAGCTGAAGTAGTGTTTGTCAAGTTTTCCCACAGGTTAATTTTTTTCCCATGTCCATCCTGTGTGTCTTATTTAGGAGGAAGTCATAATGCAGAAGCCACACTTGAGGAGAGAGGGGTTACAGCTGAGTGTCTATATGAATTGTTTAGAAGCTTTGTGCATAGGAGATTTCTATTTAACACCATTCATCGAAAACTATGTAATTTATTTTTACCAGTTTGGACACGTGAATGATTACTGTAAACTTTTGTTTATAATCCAGCACTACATTATTAAACTGCTTAGTTCATTCTTGCTTTGGCTGTTGAGAGCTTTTTCCATTTGCTCCTGTTTTCATTTTACATAATTTTCCTTTTGTGGGTTTTTAAAATTTTGGGTACTTCTTTACTTTCTGATATTTTAAGATTACGCTGCTTCATATATTTACTGTCTCAGTCCTAACATCAGCCCTTTCTTCAAAGAGCCCTTGTTCCTTTTATTAGAGAATGGTATTAAAAACTTACATGTGGGAGCTCAATATGCTCAGCTGACAGTACATAGAAATACATGCATGTATCCCAGCCTATGCATATACACATAATTATAAAGATATCCATATGGAACTATGTGTAGGCTAAAGATAGTTTATACCGATGTCTCCAACCGGATCTGTTATGACATGGATATCGTAACCTTTTCCCTTTGTTTGACTGTAACATCCCACTCCAGTGGTAAGAAACCTGGCTTCCACCATTTGTCATTTATTAAATTCAGTGCTTGTTCCATTCGATTACTGATATAGTAGTTTCAGTACTGTTAGCTACTACCCCTCATGGGAAAGAACTTAGAGTCCACTGTGTATGCATGGCACATTTTGTCTTTGGCCTACAGATTCTGTACATTTCCAAAGTTAACTTAGGTCAGCCCATTTGTCCCACTACCAACAGTGAGTTTTTCCATACATTTCTGAAACAGTTAGATTCTTTGTTACATTCTGTATTCCAGTCTTTGACACTCCCATATCCTAAGTAGCTAAGTTTGAATAGATTGTAAATTACTTGTTGTGTTGTAAAAATCTGTGGGTGTAGACAAATGCATAGTGACAGGTATTCACCACTAAAGTATCATATGGACTATTTCTACCACATATTCCTTAAACTGTTTACCAGTGTCAGTTTTACCTTTTCTAGAATGTCATATAAATGAGGTCATACAGTGTGTAGCACTTCAGACTGGATTCTTTCACTTAGCAATGTACGTGTTAGTTGCATCTATATCTATCTATATATATTTGCATGGGTTGATGATCCATTCCTTTATATCTCTGAATACTATTGCACTGCATGTATATGAGAGGAAAAATAATTTTCCCTCTACACTTCTATGTTCTTTATTGAGATCTCCCTTGTAATGAAAAAGAGACGAACTGGAGAAAACAATCAGAAGTTTAATATATCCCATGCGTACCTCTTGTATACTTGAAAGATACCCAGGAAAACTGAGTCACTCCCTGAAATGGCCCAAGCCATTACCTTAAATGCTATCTTCTGCTGAGAACAAAAGAAAGATGTTAGGGAATGGAGGAAGCCATTTAAGGGATGTTATTAGTCAAAGCCCAGTAAACAAGGGTATGGTTGTTACACAGATTTACATCCAGGCCTATTTCATTGACAAGCTTTGTTTTTTTTTTTTAAACATTTATTTATTTGGCTGCACTGGGTCTTAGTTGCAGCCTGTGTAATCTTTAGTGGCGGCATGCAGGCTCTTAATTGCAGCATGTGGGATCTAGTTCCCTGACCAGGGATTGAACCCTGGTCCCCTGCATTGGGAGTGTGGAGTCTTAACCACTGGACCAGCAGGGAAGTCCCAACAAACTTTTCTTGATATTTAGTCATCTTTCAATTCCTGGTCCAAAGAGGGACATACCCTTACAAATGGAGATATCCTTAATAAATGGAAATTTACCTCCTAAAAGGGCATTTTCTACTTTATTTATTTATTTATTTATTTATTTGCAGTACATGGGCCTCTCACTGTTGTGGCCTCTCCCGTTGCGGAGCACAGGCTCTGGACGTGCAGGCTCAGCGGCCATGGCTCATGGGCCCAACCACTCCGCAGCATGTGGGATCTTCCCACACTAGGGCACGAACCCGTGTCCCCTGCATCGGCAGGCAGACTCTCAACCACTGTGCCACCAGGGAAGCCATCTACTTGGTTTTGAAAGATTCTCCTGGGTCTGCTGTTTCTTAAATTAACCAGTCCAAAACAAATGGGCATATTTTGGGGTGGTGTATTCTGCTCCCCTTGACATGTATGTGCCCTAATTTGCTTATGAATTCATCTACAGAAGGACATCCTGATATCTTAAGTTTTTAGCCATTATGAATAGAGCTGCTGTGCATTACTTGATGCTAGTTTTGGTTTGAACACAGTTTTTCAAAGCAGTTGTCTAAATACAAGAGGTACACTTCTTGGATCCTAAGGTGAGACTTTTTAGATTTGGAAAAAACTGCCAAACTGTCTTCCAAAGTTGGTTGTACATGCATTCCACCAGCATCTTGAGTATATTCTTGTATGCTTATTTACTGCCTGTTTATCTTCCTGGGCTAGGTGTGTGTTTCAATCTTTACTAAATTTTAATGGCACTGTTGACATAATTTGAGTACAAATCCTTTAACAGATATGTGTTTTGGAAATAGTTTCTTGCAGTTTGTGGTTTGTCTTCCTGTTTTCTGAATAAGGTCATCAGACCCAAAGTCATGTAGATTATCTTTTTTTGTCTAGGATTTTTATAGTTTGGTAATTTAAATTTGTCTATGGGCAATTTTGAGTGAATTTTGGTTTAAGTTGTAAAGTTTGTGTCTACATTCATTTCATTACATATGGTTTGTAATTAATTGCTCCTTAACCAATTTTAGAGAAGATACAGTGAGACACTTGGCTCCATTTCAGTTTGGATTTCCAAACTTAGTATATACAGCAGAACTGCCTTCCGGATGAGGCCTCTGGGTTTGTGAGTGCGGCACTCCCGGCACTTTTCTCACGTCCCACAGGGGGAGCCAAACCAACCTGTCTGACCCTGGGGGCACAGGTGCACCCTGCCCACAGACTTTGCTCTGTGACAAGCAGACGGGAGCTTTGTCTCCTGTCAGGGCTTAGGTTTCTGGAACATGAGGCATTGTCCACACTGACAGGAGCTGGGTTTTCTCAGGAGCCACTGGTGAGGAGACTCTGCAAGAGGAAAAAATGAGCAAGTGTGGAGAATCTTCCTGTGCAACTGACTGCTGGCTGGGTAGGGTGCATCTTCAGGGGACTCAGGAGAGAAAGAGTTTAATGTGGAATACTGTGTGCTTTTAGTTAGCTTTATATGCAGTGTAGATGGTGACCACTGTCATTCTTTGGAGTCCGTTGTCTAGTTTTCCAGGCACTGGTTGTTATGGCTTTAGGTAGAATAAACATTTTTTTACAACTTTATTGGAGTATAATTGCTTTACAATGGTGTGTTAGTTTCGCTTTATAACTAAGTGAATCGGTAAAACATATACATATGTTCCCATATCTCTTCCCTCTTGCGTCTCCCTCCCTCCCACCCTCCCTATCCCACCCGTCTAGGTGGTCACAAAGCACCAAGCTGATCTCCCTGTGCTATGCGGCTGCTTCCCACTAGCTATCTATTTTACGTTTGGTAGTGTATATATGTCCAAGCCACTCTCTCACTTTGTCACAGTTTACCCTTCCCCCTCCCCATATCCTCAAGTCCATTCTCTAGTAGGTCTGTGTCTTTATTCCTGTCTTAACCCTAGGTTCTTCATGACATTTTTTTCCTTAAATTCCATATATATGTGTCAGCATACGGTATTTGTCTTTCTCTTTCTGACTGACTTCACTCTGTATGACAGACTCTAGCTCCATCCACCTCATTACAAATAGCTCAATTTCGTTTCTTTTTGTGGCTGAGTAATATTCCATTGTATATATGAGCCCCATCTTCTTTATCCATTCATCTGATGATGGACACTTAGGTTGTTTCCATCTCCGGGCTATTGTAAATAGAGCTGCAGTGAACATTTTGGTACATGTCTCTTTTTGAATTATGGTTTTCTCAGGGTATATGCCCAGTAGTTGGATTGCTGGGTCATATGGTAGTTCTATTTGTAGTTTTTTAGGGAACTTCCATACTGTTCTCCATAGTGGCTGTGCCAATTCACATTCCCACCAGCAGTGCAAGAGTGTTCATTTTTCTCCACATCCTCTCCAACATTTATTGTTTCTAGATTTTTTGATGATGGCCATTCTGACTGGTGTGAGGTGATATCTCATTCTAGTTTTGATTTGCATTTCTCTAATCATTAATGATGTTGAGCATTCTTTCGTGTGTTTGTTGGCAGTCTGTATATCTTCTTTGGTGAAATGTCTAGGTCTTCTGCCCATTTTTGGATTGGGTTGTTTGTTTTTTTGTTATTGAGCTGCATGAGCTACTTGTAAATTTTGGAGATTAATCCTTTGTCAGTTGTTTCATTTGCAAATATTTTCTCCCATTCTGAGGGTTGTCTTTTCATCTTGTTTATGGTTTCCTTTGCTGTGCAAAAGCTTTGAAGTTTCATTAGGTCCCATTTGTTTGTTTTTGTTTTTATTTCCATTTCTCTAGGCGGTGGGTCAGAAAGGATCTTGATGTGATTTATGTCATAGAGTGTTCTGCCTATGTTTTTCCCCTAAGAGTTTGATAGTGTCTGGCCTTACCTTTAGGTCTTTAGTCCATTTTGAGCTTATTTTTGTGTATGGTGTTAGGGAGTGATCTAATCTCCTACTTTTACACGTACCTGTCCAGTTTTCCCAGCACCACTTATTGAAGAGGCTGTCCTTTCTCCACTGTACATTCCTGCCACTTTATCAAAGATAAGGTGACCATATGTGCGTGGGTCTGTTATTATAGGTCTTTTCCTTCTCTTGTGTTTCTTGCCTAGAGAAGATCCTTTAGCATTTGTTGTAAAGCTGGTTTGGTGGTGCTGAACTCTCTCAGCTTTTGCTTGTCTGTGAAGGTTTTAATTTCTCCATGCAATCTGAATGAGATCCTTGCTGGGTAGAGTAATCTTGGCTGTAGGTTGTTCTCCTTCATCACTTTAAATATGTCCTGCCAGTCCCTTCTGGCTTGCAGAGTTTCTGCTGAAAGATCAGCTGTTAACCTCATGGGGATTCCCTTGTGTGTTATGTGTTGTTTTTCCCTTGCTGCTTTTAATATGTTTTCTTTGCATTTAATTTTTGACAGTTTGATTAATATGTGTCTTGGCATGTTTCTCCTTGGATTTATCCTGTATGGTACTCTCTGTGCTTCCTGGACTTGATTAACTATTTCCTTTCCCATATTAGGGAAGTTTTCAACTATAATCTCTTCAAATATTTTCTCAGTCCCTTTCCTTTTCTCTTCTTCTTCTGGAACCCCTATAATTCAAATGTTGGTGCGTTTAATGTTGTCCCAGAGGTCTCTGGGACTGTCCTCAGTTCTTTTCATTCTTTTTTCTCTATTCTGCTCTGCAGTAGTTATTTCCACTATTTTATCTTCCAGGTCACTTATCCGTTCTTCTGCCTCAGTTATTCTGCTATTGATCCCTTCTAGAGTATTTTTAATTTCTTTTATTGTGTTGTTCATCGTTGCTTGTTTCATCTTTAGTTCTTCTAGGTCCTTGTTAACTGTTTCTTGCATTTTCTCTATTCTATTTCCAAGATTTTGGATCATCTTTACTATCATTATTCTGAATTCTTTTTCAGGGAGACTGCCTATTTCCTCTTCATTTGTTAGGTCTGGTGGGTTTTCATCTTGCTCCTTCATCTGCTGTGTGTTTTTCTGTCTTCTCATTTTGCTTCTCTTACTGTGCTTGGGGGTCTCCTTTTTGCAGGCTGCAGGTTCGTAGTTCCCGTCGTTTTTGGTGTCTGTCCCCAGTGGCTAAAGTTGGTTCAGTGGGTTGTGTAGGCTTCCTGGTGGAGGGTGCCTGTGTTCTGGTGGATGAGGCTGGATCTTGTCTTTCTGGTGGGCAGGTCCACGTCTGGTGGTGTGTTTTGGGGTGTCTTGGACTTATTATGATTTTAGGCAGCCTCTCTGCTAATGGGTGGGGTTGTGTTCCTGTCTTGCTAGTTGTTTGGCATAGGGAGTCCAGCACTGTAGCTTGCTGGTCATTGAGATAAGCTGGGTGTTGGTGTTGAGATGGAGATCTCTGGGAGATTTTCGCCGTTGGATATTACGTGGAGCTCGGAGGTCTCTTTTGGACCCGTGTCCTGAAGTTGGCTCTCCCACCTCAGAGGCACAGCACTGACTCCTGGCTGCAGCACCAAGAGCCTTTCATCCACACGGCTCAGAATAAAAGGGAGAAAAAGCAGAAAGAAAGAAAGAAAAAGAGGATAAAAGAAAATAAAGTAAGGTCAAATAAAATAAAGTTATTAAAATAAAGAATTATTAAGAAAAAATTTTTTAAGTAAGAAAAACAAAACCCCCCAAAAACGGGCGGATAGAACCCTAGGACAAATGGTGAAAGCAAAGGTATACAGACAAAATCTCACACAGAAGCATACACGTACACACTCACAAAAAGAGGGAAAGGGGAAAAAAATCATAAATCTTGCTCTCAAAGTCCACCTCCTCAATTTGGCATGATTCGTTGTCTCTTCAGGTATTCCACAGACGCAGGGTACATCAAGTTGATTGCGGAGCTTTAATCCGCTGCTTCTGAGGCTGCTGGGAGAGATTCCCCTTTGTCTTCTCTGTTCGCACAGCTCCCGGGGCTCAGCTTTGGATTCGGCCCCGCCTCTGCGTGTAGGTCGCCGGAGGACGTCTGTTCTTCGCTCAGACAGGACGGGGTTAAAGGAGCCGCTGATTCGGGCGCTCTGGCTCCCTCAGGCCGCGGGGGAGGGAGGGGCACGGAGGCAGGGCGAGCGTGCGTCGGCGGAGGCCGGCGTGACGTTGCGTCAGCACGAGGCGCGCCCGTGCGTTCTCCCGGGGATGTTGTCTGTGGAGCCGGGGACCGTGGCGGTGGCGGGCAGCACAGGCTCCCGGGAGGGGAGGTGTGGAGAGTGACCTGCGCTCGCACACGGGCTTCTTGGTGGCGGCAGCAGCCGCCCCAGCGTCCCACGCCCGTCTCTGGGGTCCGCGCTTTCAGCCGCGCCTCGCGCCCGTCTCTGGAGCTCCTCCTTTCAGCAGCGCTCTGAATCCCCGCTCCTCACGCACCAGGAAACAAAGAGGGAAGGAAAAGTCTCCTGCCTCTTCGGCAGCTCCAGACTGTTCCCCGGACTCCCTCCCGGCCAGCCGTGGCGCACTAACCCCCTTCAGGCTGTGTTCACGCCGCCAGCGCTCTGACGGAAGCCCGAGCCTCAGCTCCCAGCCCCGCCCGCCCCGGCGGGTGAGGAGAACAAGCCTCTCGGGCTGGTGGGTGGCGGTCGGCACCGGTCCTCTGTGCGGGAATCTCTCTGCTTTGCCCTCCGTACCCCTGTGGCTGCGGTCTCCTCCGCGGCTCCGAAGCTTTCCCCCTCCGCCACCCGCAGTCTCCGCCCGCGAAGGGGCTCCTAGTGTGTGGAAACCGTTTCTCCTTCACGGCTCCCTCCCACGGGTGCAGGTCCCGGCCCTATCCTTTTGTCTCTGTTTATTCTGTATTCTTTTGCCCTACCCAGGTACGTGGGGAGTTTCTTTTCTTTCTTTTTTTTTTTTTTCGGTACACGGGCCTCTCACTGTTGTGGCCTCTCCCGTTGCGGAGCACAGGCTCCGGACGCGCAGGCTCAGCGGCCATGGCTCACGGGCCTAGCCGCTCCGCGGCATGTGGGATCTTCCCGGCCCGGGGCACGAACCCGTGTCCCCTGCATCGGCAGGCGGACTCTGAACCACTGCGCCACCAGGGAAGCCCCGTGGGGAGTTTCTTGCCTTTTGGGAGGTCTGAGGTCTTCGGCCAGCGTTCAGTAGGTGTTCTGTAGGGGTGGTTCCCCGTGTAGCTGTATTTCGGATGTATCTGTGGAGAGGAAGGTGATCTGCGTGTCTTACTCTTCCGCCACCTTCCCCCTCTCCCAAACATTTTAATACTAGTAATTTTTCTGATGCATGAGCGTGGAATATTGTTTTCTATTGTGTCTTCAGTTTCTTTACCAGTGCTTTATAGTTTTCTGAGTATAGGTCTTTCGTGTCCTTGGTTAAATTCATTGCTAAATAGTTCGTTCTTTTGGATGGAATTGTAAATGGGATTGTTTTCTTAATGGTGGTTCATTATTAAGTGTATAGAAACGAAACTGATTTGTGTATATTGAGTGCATATTTTGCAACTTTACTGAATTTATTTTTAAACATATTTTTTGAAGTCATGTGAAAAATTGCAAGACTAAAATCTCACCGTTTCTACTGCCCCCCAGGTGATCCACAGGACCCACGGCATGGTAGCTACTAATACACTCTTCCCACGGTGCCTCTTAATACCGTGCGGACTCCTACAAGGGAAATAAGTATCACAACTTTGGTTGAACGTGGTCTGGGTAAGTCTTGGCCTCTATAAGAAAAATTTGATGTCTGTCCTCTCTGATTTTCTGGCATGATCCTGACATGGTTGTCTAGAAAAGTAATTTACTTTCCAGTCATTTAAAATGTACAGAAAAGTTGCAATAATGTCAAAAAGTACTCACATTTGCCACTTGACACAAAATGCTCAGTGTGTTTTGCCCAAGGCACCAGCACATAACCCCTAAATGAAGAAATCCTGATGTCCACATTATAATTTAATACTCAGCCCCACTTCAACCTTCACCTACTGTCCGAACGGTATGAAAATGTCTTTTTCCATCCTGATCCCGTTTTCTTTTTCTGGAACCATGACTGAGTTTCTCCCTCATTTGGACAACCTTGATGGATTTGAAGCAGACAAGATAAGATGAGTATGGGATCTAGGGGGCCTTTTCTGTATGGCTTTTTTCACTAAGAATGTTTTTAACGTTCATTTTTGTAACAAATATCAGTGCTACAGTTTTTTTTTCATTGTCATTAAAAATACAAAACACGACTTTAGCATTTAATTCACTTTATGTATACAGTTTTGTGGTATTAACTACCTTCATTTAGTTGCACAAACAAGTTAACTAACATGTGTACCTCCTGTGTGCATGGCAGATACCCAGGAAATGGAGTAACACCCTGAAACGGCCCAAGACATCACCTTAAATACCGTATTCATCTAAAAGGGAAAAAATGGAAGGCTATAGTTGTTTCTGTCTACATTCATTTGATTGTATATGGTTTCCAATTGATGTTGTATAACTAGTTGTGGAGAAGTCATGGGATAGGTGGCTTCATTTCAGTTTGAATTTCCAAATTTAGTGGATTCTGCAGGCTTGTTACAAGGTTTACAAACTTCATATTGGAGCAGGACATCCCATGGTGTAACTGGTATTCATGGTTTGTTCAACAGTTAAAGGTCTGTGTGATATGAGTTCATCCTGGAGTAATCCAGGTTAGTTTCTGTTATACATTTGTCCCAGGATGAAAGGACAAGAGAACTAAGACCTAATTTATGAAAGTGCCTTCAAACTAATTGATACTGAAGTATAGTTAACCTACAATGTTGTGTTAATTTCTGCTGCACAGCAAAGTGATTCATACATACGTACATACATATGTACATATTTTTCATATTCTTTTCCATTATGGTTCATTACAGGGTATTGAATACAGTTCCCTGTGCTGTACAGGAAGACCTTATGTATCCATCCTATATATAATAGTTTGCATCTACTAATACCAAACTCCCAATCCATCCCTCTCCCCTGTCTTCCCGTTGACAACCACAAGTCTGTTTTCTCTATTTGTGAGTCTGTTTTTGTTCTGTAGATAGGTTCATTTGGGTCTCATTTTATAATCCACATATAAGTGATATCATATGGTATATGTTGTTCTCTGTCTGACTGACTTCACTTTGTATGATAATCTCTAGGTCCATCCATGTAGCTGCAAGTGGCATTATTTCATTCTGTTTTATGGCTGAGTAACATTCCGTTGTATATATGTACCACATCTTCTATATCCATTCATCTGCTGAGGGACATCCAGGTTGCTTCCATGTCTTGGCTATTGTGAATAGTGCTGCTGTGAATGCTGGGGTGCATGTATCTTTTTGAATTATAGTTCTGTCTGGATATGTGCCCAGGAGTGGGATTGCTGGGTCATATGGTAATTCTAGTTTTAGTTTTTGAGGAACCTCCATACTGTTTTCCATGGTGGCTGCATCAATTTACATTCCCACCGGTAATGTATGTAGTACACCACACCCCTTCCAGCATTTCTTTCTAGACATTTTAATGATGGCCATTCTGACCACTATGAGGTGATAACTCACTGTAGTTTTGATTTGCGTTCTCTAATAATTAGCGATGTGGAGCATCTTTTCATGTGCCTATTGGCTATCTGTATGTCTTTGGAGAAATGTCTGTTTAGACCTTCTGCTTATTTTTTGATTTTTTTTTCTTTTTTGAGCTGTATGAGCCGTTTGTATATTTTAGAATTAAGACCTTGTTGGTCGCATCATTTGCAGGTATTTTCTCCCAAACAGTTAGCACAGGTGGTGGAACAACTGGATACCCACATGCAGAAGAGTAAAGTTGGACCCTTACCTCCCCCCACCCCACATACAAAATCAACACAAGATGGACCAAAGGCCTAGGTGCAAGAGCCAAAATTATAAAACTCGTAGAAGAAAACATAAGAGTAAATCTTCATGACCTTGGATTTGGTCATGATATCTTAGATCTACCGAAAGCACAAGCAACAAAAGACAAAATAGATGAATTAGACTTCCTCAAAATGAAAAGGAGTTGTGTATAAAAGGAGCAAGGAATAAGATAATCCACCATCCAAAATGGCGCAGGATGTTTGCAAACCATGTATCTGATAAAGGACTGTATGTAGCCCACCGGCCAAGCCCCCGGTGGTCCAGTGGAGTGTCTGTGCGGCCCCTCCCGTCCTCGGTGATCAGGGAATTTCAGGCCCCACGGCACCCGAGGGGTGGTCACTGGTCATCCTCGGCACCCTCAAGGAGTGAGTGAGTGCTGGATGGTTTTGAGCCCCGATGCACTCCCATTACTGCCCTCAAAGGCTGAAGCCTTCAGCATGCCTCCAGAAGGACACAGAGTATTTGCAAGTCTTTGAGAGCCAAGAGAACAGTCTTCACTTTTCTGAAAAGGGCATCTTACTATCTCACAGCATGACCATTTTCAATCTGGCTCTCGGGGTGCCCTCCCACCTTCTTTATTTCTCTGAGAGTGGCCATGGTGGTTTGGCTGTCCCCAGTCCCCACACCAAGTGACAAGGCCAGTGGGGCCAGATCCTGGTGGTCCTTAGCTTCGTTGGAGATTAACCCAGACCCTCGGCCTGCGATTGAACGGGGATGCCCCTGCTTCTCCCCATCACCGATTCTCATCTCCTCCTCTATCTCTTTTCCTCTTGCTTTTCAGTCTCAGATTTACCTGATGGTCACCACTCACAGCTCCCGCAGAGCCCAGAGATTTCTCCTTGAAGGAAAGGTTCTGGAAAATCAGAGGGATAAATAAAGGATGCAGCTGATTCCCGCCTTGTGCTGACACCCAAGAGGGTGAGGAGAGTGAGTGTTTTCTCATTAGAATTTTAAATCCTGCAAGTAATAGATCATTGGGGGTGGGGGGCATCCGGTGTTTTCCTGCTCATTCTAATAATGTCATTCCTGAATTTTTATGTGGTAAGTAATTTATATTATTTATCAGTAATTTGATTATTGATATAATCAAATTATTATCAAATTATCCTGAGGGGGATATCCATTTAAAAAATGTTAGAGGTAACTCCAAGGGATTTACAACAAACAAGGACACAGAACCCGTTCTCCAGACACTGGCTGAGAGATTCCTACCCTGAGCCGCAGTCCCCTGGAGGGCGGAGTGGCCATGACTCTCCTCCCACAGGTGAGCCTACACAGGCACATCCCACGTGGGACCACTGCATCGCAGAATCTTAAGAGTGGCCAATGGCAGGCAGCTGGCCAGAGATGCGGACAAGAGAAAACTGCCCAGCAGCCTGGGACAACCCCGGGGTGAGGCCTTAGGAAGGGCCAGTGTCAGAGCCTCAGAGATAACCTGAAGAGAGTTCAGGCTGTTAAGGACATCGTCAGAGATGCACTTAGGGACATATTCAGGGCCTTAGTTGTGGACAGGATCAGGGCATTATTTAGTGACAGCTGAGACTATAGGGGACAGCATCAGGGCCTAAGTTAGGGACAGTGTCAGTGCTTCAGTTAGAACGTGAGAGCCTTAGCTAGACACAGTTTGGGCTGTTACTTAGGGGTCTCTTCAGGGCCTTAGAGCCAGCATCGTGGCCATAATTAGAACCAGTGTGAGGGTGTTAGGTAGGGCCTAAACTGTGGTGTTAGGGAACGAGTCAGGTCATTAGTTACAGACAGTGTCAGGGTTTTAGGTGGGGACAGCGGCAAGTCCTTAGTTAAGAAGAGTGTCAGGGCCTCACTTAGGGGCAGCGTCAGGATGTTAGGGAGAGTCGGGACATGAGAATTTCAGATTCTGAGGTAGAGACAGCATCCGGGCCTTAGTTAGGAAGAGGGTCAGGGCCTTGGTGAGGGACAGGGTCAGGACAACGGTGAGGGACATCTAAGACTATTAGGGACATCGTCAAGGCCTTAGATTGGGCCAGCATCAGGGCTGTGGTGTCGACCAGTGTCAGGGCATTAATGAGGGACAAAATGAGGGTGTTAGTTAGGAAAAGAGTCAGGTCATTAGTTACAGACAGTTTTAGGGCCTCAGGTAGAATGGGCATCAAGGCCTTAGGAAGAGCAACAGGGCCTCAGTTAGGTTCAGCATCAGGACGTTAGTTAGGGCCAGCAACGGGGCCTTAGTTAGGGACAGTGTTGTCAGGCCCTCAGAGATCACTTGAGGGCCTTCGTAAGAGACAGTTCAGGCCGTTAGTTAGGGACACTTCAGAGACTTTCTTGGGGATATATTCAGGGCCTTAGTAATAGAATCAGGGTGTTATTTTGTCACCGCTTAGGCACTAAGGGACAGCATCAAAGCCTCAGGGAGGGTGTCAGCGTCCTGGGGATAGTGTTAGGGACTTTGTAAGTTATAGCTGAGGCCATTAGCTAGGGACAGTGTCAGGGGCTTATTAAGGGCAGTGTCAAAGACTTCATGAGGGACATCTTCAGGGCCTTAGTTATGGACAGGATCAGGTCCATACTTGGGACCGGTGTCAGGCCGTTATTTAGGGGCAGTGTCAGGGCCTTCTGTAGAAACAGCGTCATCCAGGTGTGAATGTCCATGTTGCCTTGCAAAGATACTTGCTAGGAATTGAAAGCAATGAGGAATGAACAAGTAGCAGCAAGATGCAGGATTTTGCCAAAGAATCATTTTTTTTAACATCTTTATTGGAGTCTAATTGCTTTACAATGGTGTGTTAGTTTCTGCTTTATAACAGAGTGAATCAGTTATACATATACATATGTCCCCATATCTCTTCCCTGTTGCATCTCCCTCCCTCCCACCCTCCCTATCCCACCCCTCTAGGTGGTCACAGAGCACCAAGCTGATCTCCCTGTGCTACGCGGCTGCTTCCCACTAGCTATCTGTTTTACGTTTGGTACTGTATATGTGTCCAAGCCACTCTCTCACTTTGTCACAGCTTACCCTTCCCCCTCCCCATATCCTCAAGTCCATTCTCTAGTAGGTCTGTGTCTTTATTCCTGTCTTAACCCTAGGTTCTTCATGACATCTTTTTCCCTTAAATTCCATATATATGTGTCAGCATACGGTATTTGTCTTTCTCTTTCTGACTGACTTCACTCTGTATGACAGACTCTAGCTCCATCCACCTCATTACAAATAGCTCAATTTCGTTTCTTTTTGTGGCTGAGTAATATCCCATTGTATATATGTGCCACGTCTTCTTTATCCATTCATCCGATGATGGACACTTACGTTGTTTCTATCTCCGGGCTATTGTAAATAGAGCTGCAGTGAACATTTTGGTACATGACTCTTTTTGAATTATGGTTTTCTCAGGGTATATGCCCAGTAGTTGGATTGCTGGGTCATATGGTAGTTCTATTTGTAGTTTTTTAAGGAACCTCCATACTGTTCGCCATAGTGGCTGTGCCAATTCACATTCCCACCAGCAGTGCAAGAGTGTTCCCTTCTCTCCACATCCTCTGCAGCATTTACTGTGTCTAGATTTTTTGATGATGGCCATTCTGACTGGTGTGAGGTGATATCTCATTCTAGTTTTGATTTGCATTTCTCTAATCATTAATGATGTTGAGCATTCTTTCGTGTGTTTGTTGGCAGTCTGTATATCTTCTTTGGAGAAATGTCTATTTAGGTCTTCTGCCCATTTTTGGATTGGGTTGTTTGTTTTTTTGTTATTGAGCTGCATGAGCTACTTGTAAATTTTGGAGATTAATCCTTTGTCAGTTGCTTCATTTGCAAATATTTTCTCCCATTCTGAGGGTTGTCTTTTCATCTTGTTTATGGTTTCCTTTGCTGTGCAAAAGCTTTGAAGTTTCATTAGGTCCCATTTGTTTGTTTTTGTTTTTATTTCCATTTCTCTAGGAGGTGGGTCAGATAGGATCTTGATGTGATTTATGTCATAGAGTGTTCTGCCTATGTTTTTCCCCTAAGAGTTTGATAGTGTCTGGCCTTACCTTTAGGTCTTTAGTCCATTTTGAGCTTATTTTTGTGTATGGTGTTAGGGAGTGATCTAATCTCCTACTTTTACACGTACCTGTCCAGTTTTCCCAGCACCACTTATTGAAGAGGCTGTCCTTTCTCCACTGTACATTCCTGCCACTTTATCAAAGATAAGGTGACCATATGTGCGTGGGTCTGTTATTATAGGTCTTTTCCTTCTCTTGTGTTTCTTGCCTAGAGAAGATCCTTTAGCATTTGTTGTAAAGCTGGTTTGGTGGTGCTGAACTCTCTCAGCTTTTGCTTGTCTGTGAAGGTTTTAATTTCTCCATGCAATCTGAATGAGATCCTTGCTGGGTAGAGTAATCTTGGCTGTAGGTTGTTCTCCTTCATCACTTTAAATATGTCCTGCCAGTCCCTTCTGGCTTGCAGAGTTTCTGCTGAAAGATCAGCTGTTAACCTTATGGGGATTCCCTTGTGTGTTATGTGTTGTTTTTCCCTTGCTGCTTTTAATATGTTTTCTTTGCATTTAATTTTTGACAGTTTGATTAATATGTGTCTTGGCATGTTTCTCTTTGGATTTATCCTGTATGGTACTCTCTGTGCTTCCTGGACTTGATTAACTATTTCCTTTCCCATATTAGGGAAGTTTTCAACTATAATCTCCTCAAATATTTTCTCAGTCCCTTTCCTTTTCTCTTCTTCTTCTGGAACCCCTATAATTCAAATGTTGGTGCGTTTAATGTTGTCCCAGAGGTCTCTGGGACTGTCCTCAGTTCTTTTCATTCTTTTTTCTCTATTCTGCTCTGCAGTAGTTATTTCCACTATTTTATCTTCCAGGTCACTTATCCGTTCTTCTGCCTCAGTTATTCTGCTATTGATCCCTTCTAGAGTATTTTTAATTTCTTTTATTGTGTTGTTCATCGTTGCTTGTTTCATCTTTAGTTCTTCTAGGTCCTTGTTAACTGTTTCTTGCATTTTCTCTATTCTATTTCCAAGATTTTGGATCATCTTTACTATCATTATTCTGAATTCTTTTTCAGGGAGACTGCCTATTTCCTCTTCATTTGTTAGGTCTGGTGGGTTTTCATCTTGCTCCTTCATCTGCTGTGTGTTTTTCTGTCTTCTCATTTTGCTTCTCTTACTGTGCTTGGGGGTCTCCTTTTTGCAGGCTGCAGGTTCGTAGTTCCCGTCGTTTTTGGTGTCTGTCCCCAGTGGCTAAAGTTGGTTCAGTGGGTTGTGTAGGCTTCCTGGTGGAGGGTGCCTGTGTTCTGGTGGATGAGGCTGGATCTTGTCTTTCTGGTGGGCAGGTCCACGTCTGGTGGTGTGTTTTGGGGTGTCTTGGACTTATTATGATTTTAGGCAGCCTCTCTGCTAATGGGTGGGGTTGTGTTCCTGTCTTGCTAGTTGTTTGGCATAGGGAGTCCAGCACTGTAGCTTGCTGGTCATTGAGATAAGCTGGGTGTTGGTGTTGAGATGGAGATCTCTGGGAGATTTTCGCCGTTGGATATTACGTGGAGCTCGGAGGTCTCTTTTGGACCCGTGTCCTGAAGTTGGCTCTCCCACCTCAGAGGCACAGCACTGACTCCTGGCTGCAGCACCAAGAGCCTTTCATCCACACGGCTCAGAATAAAAGGGAGAAAAAGCAGAAAGAAAGAAAGAAAGAAAGAAAGAAAGAAAGAAAGAAAGAAAGAAAGAAAGGATAAAAGAAAATAAAGTAAGGTCAAATAAAATAAAGTTATTAAAATAAAGAATTATTAAGAAAAAAAATTTTTAAGTAAAAAAAACAAAAACCAAAAAAAAAAAAAAAACCGGACGGATAGAACCCTAGGACAAATGGTGAAAGCAAAGGTCTACAGACAAAATCTCACACAGAAGCATACACGTACACACTCACAAAAAGAGGGAAAGGGGAAAAAAATCATAAATCTTGCTCTCAAAGTCCACCTCCTCAATTTGGGATGATTCGTTGTCTCTTCAGGTATTCCACAGACGCAGGGTACATCAAGTTGATTGCGGAGCTTTAATCCGCTGCTTCTGAGGCTGCTGGGAGAGATTCCCCTTTGTCTTCTTTGTTCGCACAGCTCCCGGGGCTCAGCTTTGGATTCGGCCCCGCCTCTGCGTGTAGGTTGCCGGAGGACGTCTGTTCTTCGCTCAGACAGGACGGGGTTAAAGGAGCCGCTGATTCGGGCGCTCTGGCTCCCTCAGGCCGCGGGGGAGGGAGGGGCACGGAGGCGGGGCGAGCGTGCATTGGCGGAGGCCGGCGTGACGTTGCGTCAGCACGAGGCGCGCCCGTGCGTTCTCCCGGGGATGTTGTCTGTGGAGCCGGGGACCGTGGCGGTGGCGGGCAGCACAGGCTCCCGGGAGGGGAGGTGTGGAGAGTGACCTGCGCTCGCACACGGGCTTCTTGGTGGCGGCAGCAGCAGCCCCAGCGTCCCACGCCCGTCTCTGGGGTCCGCGCTTTCAGCCGCGCCTCGCGCCCGTCTCTGGAGCTCCTCCTTTCAGCGGCGCTCTGAATCCCCTCTCCTCACGCACCAGGAAACCAAGAGGGAAGGAAAAGTCTCCTGACTCTTCGGCAGCTCCAGACTTTTCCCCGGACTCCCTCCCGGCCGGCCGTGGCGCACTAACTCCCTTCAGGCTGTGTTCACGCCGCCAGCGCGCTCTGACTGAAGCCCGAGCCTCAGCTCCCAGCCCCGCCCGCCCCGGCGGGTGAGGAGAACAAGCCTCTCGGGCTGGTGGGTGGCGGTCGGCACCGGTCCTCTGTGCGGGAATCTCTCTGCTTTGCCCTCCGTACCCCTGTGGCTGCGGTCTCCTCCGCGGCTCCGAAGCTTTCCCCCTCCGCCACCCGCAGTCTCCGCCCGCGAAGGGGCTCCTAGTGTGTGGAAACCGTTTCTCCTTCACGGCTCCCTCCCACGGGTGCAGGTCCCGGCCCTATCCTTTTATCTCTGTTTATTCTGTTTTCTTTTGCCCTACCCAGGTACGTGGGGAGTTTATTTTCTTTCTTTTTTTTTTTTTTCGGTACACGGGCCTCTCACTGTTGTGGCCTCTCCCGTTGCGGAGCACAGGCTCCGGACGCGCAGGCTCCGCAGCCATGGCTCACGGGCCTACCACTCCGTGGCATGTGGGATCTTCCCGTCCCGGGGCACGAACCCGTGCCCCCTGCATCGGCAGGCGGACTCTGAACCACTGCGCCACCAGGGAAGCCCCGTGGGGAGTTTCTTGCCTTTTGGGAGGTCTGAGGTCTTCTGCCAGCGTTCAGTAGGTGTTCTGTAGGGGTGGTTCCCCGTGTAGCTGTATTTCGGATGTATCTGTGGAGAGGAAGGTGACCTGCGTGTCTTACTCTTCCGCCATCTTCCCCCTCTCCCAAACATTTTAATACTAGTAATTTTTCTGATGCATGAGCGTGGAATATTGTTTTCTATTGTGTCTTCAGTTTCTTTACCAGTGCTTTATAGTTTTCTGAGTATAGGTCTTTCGTGTCCTTGGTTAAATTCATTGCTAAATAGTTCGTTCTTTTGGATGGAATTGTAAATGGGATTGTTTTCTTAATGGTGGTTCATTATTAAGTGTATAGAAACGAAACTGATTTGTGTATATTGAGTGCATATTTTGCAACTTTACTGAATTTATTTTTAAACATATTTTTTGAAGTCATGTGAAAAATTGCAAGACTAAAATCTCACCGTTTCTACTGCCCCCCAGGTGATCCACAGGACCCACGGCATGGTAGCTACTAATACACTCTTCCCACGGTGCCTCTTAATACCGTGCGGACTCCTACAAGGGAAATAAGTATCACAACTTTGGTTGAACGTGGTCTGGGTAAGTCTTGGCCTCTATAAGAAAAATTTGATGTCTGTCCTCTCTGATTTTCTGGCATGATCCTGACATGGTTGTCTAGAAAAGTAATTTACTTTCCAGTCATTTAAAATGTACAGAAAGGTTGCAATAATGTCAAAAAGTACTCACATTTGCCACTTGACACAAAATGCTCAGTGTGTTTTGCCCAAGGCACCAGCACATAACCCCTAAATGAAGAAATCCTGATGTCCACATTATAATTTAATACTCAGCCCCACTTCAACCTTCACCTACTGTCCGAACGGTATGAAAATGTCTTTTTCCATCCTGATCCCGTTTTCTTTTTCTGGAACAATGACTGAGTTTCCCAGCTACAGCCCCAGGCCTAGCCCGAGTCCCAGCCCCAGAACCAGCTCCAGCCCCAGATGCTTATCCTACAGAGGCCATTATGAAGCTCCTAGGCCTTGCTCTGACACTGTCCTTAACTAAGGACTTGACGCTATTTCTCACTAAGGCCCCAGCGCCAGCCCCTGATCCTGATCCTACAGAGGCCCTTATGCTCCTTCTAGGCCTTGCCCTGACACTGTCCTTAACTCAGGCCTTGACACTACTAAGAACTCAGGCTGTGATACTGTCCCTAACTAAGGCCCTGACAGTGTCCCTAAGGGACTGGATGTCCTCCTAACTCTGGCCCTGCCATTATACATAAAAAAAGCTCTGATGCTCGTCCTAACCGAGGCCCCGATACGGTCCCTCACTAAGGCCCTGACACTACTTCTAACTCATGCCCTGACATTATACCTAACGTAGGCTCTGACGCTAACCCTAAGTAAGGCCCTGACTGTGACCCTAACTAAGGCCTTCACACTATTCCTAACTAAGGGCGTAGCCCTAGCCCTAGCCGCAGCCCCAGCCCCAGCCCCAGCCCTAGCCCCAGGCCCAGGCCCAGCCCTGGCCCTAGCCCCAGCCCCAGCCCCAGCCCCAGTCCTAGGCCCAGCCCCAGGCCGAACCCCATCCCCTGATGCTGATCATACAGAGGCCCTTATGCTCCTCCTAGGCCTTGCCCTGATACTGTCCTTAACTCAGGCCTTGACACTACTACTAACTCATGCCCTGTCATTATACCTAACGAAAGCTCTGATGCTAAACCTAATTAAGGCCCTGACAGTGACACTAACTAAGGCCCCAGCCCTAGCCCGACCCCTAGCCCCAGCTCCAGCCCCAACCCCAACCCCAGCCCTAGCCACAGCCCTAGCCCCTGATGCTGATCCTATAGAGGCCCTTATGCTCCTCCTAGGCCTTCCCCTGACAATGTGGTAACTAAGGCCTTGACACTATTTCTAACTAAGGCCCCAGGTCCAGCCCCAGGTCCAGCGCCAGCCGCAGCCCCAGCCCCTGGTGCTGATCCTATAGAGGTCTTTATGCTCCTCCTAGGCCTTGCCCTGACACAGTCCTTAAGTAAGGCCTTGAACCTATTCCTAACTAAGGCCCTAGCCCTAAACCTAGCCCCAGCCCCAGTCCCAGTCCCAGACCCAGCCCCAGCCCCAGCCCTAGCCCTAGCCCCAGCCCTAGCCTTAGCCGCAGTCCCAGCCCCAGCCCAAGCCCCAGCCCCAGCCCCAGCCACAGCACTAGCCCCAGCCCCAGCCCCAGCCCGAGCCCAAGCCCCAGCACGAGCCCAAGCCCAGGCCCCAGCCCTAGCCCTAGCCGCAGTCCCAGCCCTGGCCCCAACCCCCGCCCCAGCCCCAGCCCCATTCTTAGCCCCTTATGCTGATCCTATAGAGGCCCTTGCGATCCTCCTAGGCCTTCTCCTGACAAAGTGGTAACTAAGGCTTTGACAGTATTTCTAAATAAGGCCCCAGGTCCAGCCCCAGCCGCAGACCCAGCCCCTGATGCTGATCGTATAGAGGCCTTTGTGCTCCTCCTAGGCCTTGCCCTGACACTGTCCTTAAGTAAGACCTTGACCCTATTCCTAACTAAGGGCCTAGCCCTAAACCTAGCCTCAGCCCCAGCCCTAGCCCCAGCCCCAGCCCCAGCCCCAGCCCCAGCCCTAGCCCCAGTCCCAGCCCCAGCCCTAGCCCCAGTCCCAGCCCCAGCCCCAGCCCCAGCCCTAGCCCTAGGCCCAGCTCCAGCCGCAGCCCTAGCCCCAGCCCCAGCCGCAGCCCTAGCCCCAGCCCAAGCCCCAGCCCTAGCCCCACACCCAGCCCTAGCCCCAGCCCCAGCCCTAGCCCCAGCCCTAGCCTCAGCCCCAGCCCCAGCCCGAGCCCAAGCCCCAGGCCCAGCCCTAGGCCTAGCCGTAGCCACAATCCCAGGCCTAGCCCCAAACCCAGCCCTAGCCCCAGCCCCAGCCCCAGCCCCTGATGCTGATCCTATAGAGGCCTTTATGCTCCTCCTAGGCCTTGCCCTGACACAGTCCTTAAGTAGGGCCTTGACCCTATTCCTAACTAAGGCCCTAGCCCTAAACCTAGCCCCAGGCCCAGCCCCATCCCAAGCCCTAGCCCCAGCCCTAGCCCTAGCCGCAGTCCCAGCCCCAGCCCCAGCCCTAGCCACAGCACTAGCCCCAGACCCAGCCCTAGCCCCAGCCCCAGCCCGAGCCCAAGCCCCAGCCCCAGCCCTAACCCTAGCCGCAGTCCCATTCCTAGCACCTTATGCTGATCCTATAGAGGCCCTTGCGATCCTCCTAGGGCTTCCCCTGACAATGTGGTAACTAAGGCCTTGACACTATTTCTAACTAAGGACCCAGGTCCAGCCCCAGCCGCAGCCCCAGCCGCAGCCCCAGCCCCAGATGCTGATCCTATAGAGGCCTTTATGCTCCTTCTAGGCGTTGCTCTGACATTGTCCTTAAGTAAGGCCTTCACCCTATTCCTAACTAAGGGCCTAGCACTAAACCTAGCCCCAGCCCCAGCCCCAGCCCCAGCCCCAGCCCCAGCCCCAGCCCTAGCCCCACCCCCAGCCCCACCCCCAGCCCCACCCCCAGCCCCAGCCCTAGCCGCAGCCCTAGCCCTAGCCCTAGCCCCAGTCCTAGCCCCAGCCGTGGCCCCAGCCCCTGCCACAGCACTAGCCCCAGACCCAGGCCCAGCCGTAGCCCCAGCCCCAGCCCTAGCCCTAGCCGCAGCCGCAGTCCCAGCCCTAGCCCCAACCCCAGCCCCAGGCCTAGCCCCTGATGCTGATCCTATAGAGGCCCTTATGATCCTCCTAGGCCTTCTCCTGACAATGTGGTAACTAAGGCCTTGACACTATTTCTAACTAAGGCCCCAGGTCCAGCCCCAGCCCCAGCCCCAGCCCCAGACCTAACCCTAGCCCTAGCCCCAGTCCCAGCCCCAGCCCCAGCCCCAGCCCCAGCCCCTGCCCCAGCCGAAGCCGCAGCCCTAGCCCTAGCCCCAGTCCCAGCCCCAGCCGCAGCCCTAGCCCTATCCCCAGTCCCAGTCCCAGCCCCAGCCCCAGTCCTAGCCCCAGCCCCAGCCCTAGCCCCAGCCCTAGCCACAGCCCTAGACGGAGCCCAAGCCCCAGCCCCAGCCCAAGCCCCAGTCCCAGCCCCAGCACTAGCGCCTGCCCCAGCCCTAGCCCCAGCCCCAGCACTAGCCTCAGCCCCAGCCCCAGCCCCAGGCTGAGCCCCAGCCCTAGCCTCAGCCCTAGCCCCAGCCCTAGCCCCAGCCCCAGCCCCAGCCCCAGCCCCAGCCCCAGCTCGAGGCCAAGCCCCAGCCACAGCCCCAGCCCTATCCCCAGCCCAAGCCCCAGCCCTAGCTCCAGACCCAGCCCTAGCCTTAGCCTCAGCCCAGCTCCAGCCCTAGCCCCAGCCCCAGCCCCAGCCCCAGCCCTAGCCCTAGCCCCAGTCCCAGTCCCAGCCCCAGCCCCAGCCACAGCCACAGCACTAGCCCCAGCCCCAGCCCTATCCCCAGCCCCAGCCCTAGCCCCAGCCCTAGCCCCTGCCCTAGACCGAGCCCAAGCCCCAGCCCCAGCCCCAGCCCCAGTCCCAGCACTAGCCCCTGCCCCAGCCCTAGCCGCAGCCCCAGCCCTAGCCTCAGCCCCAGCTCCAGCCCCAGCCCTAGCCGCAGCCCCAGCCCTAGCCCCAGTCACAGCCCCAGCCCCAGCCCCAGCCCTAGCCCGAGCCCTATCCCCAGGCCCAGCCCCAGCCCCAGTCCCAGCCCCAGACCCAGACCGAGACCCAGCCCTAGCCGAAGCCCTAGCCCTAGCCCTAGCCCCAGTCCCAGCCCCAGCCCCAGCCCCATCCCCAGCCCTAGCCATAGCCGCAGTCCCAGCCCTAGCCCCAACCCCCGCCCCAGCCCCAGCCCCAGCCCCTTATGCTGATCCTATAGAGGCCCTTGCGATCCTCCTAGGCCTTCCCCTGACAATGTGGTAACTAAGGCCTTGACACTATTTCTAACTAAGGCCCCAGGTCCAGCCCCAGCCGCAGCCCCATCCCCTGATGCTGATCGTATAGAGGCCTTTGTGCTCCTCCTAGGCCTTGCCCTGACACTGTCCTTAAGTAAGGCCTTGACCCTATTCCTAACTAACGGCCTAGCCCTAAACCTAGCCCCAGCCCCAGCCCCAGCCCCAGCCGAAGCCGCAGCCCTAGCCCTAGCCCCAGTCCCAGCCCCAGCCCTAGCCGCAGCCCTAGCCCTAGCTCCAGTCACAGCCCCAGCCCCAGCCCCAGTCCCAGGCCCAGCCCCAGCCCCAGTCCCAGGCCCAGCCCCAGCCTCAGCCCCAGCGCTAGCCTCAGCCCCAGCCCCAGCCTCAGCCCCAGCCCCAGCCCCAGCCCCAGCCCCAGCCCTAGCGCCAGTCCCAGCACCAGGACCAGCCCCAGCCCCAGCCACAGCCACATCACTAGCCCCAGCCCCAGCCCTAGCCCCAGCCCCAGCCCCAGCCCTAGCCCCAGCCCCAGCCCTAGCCCCAGCCCCAGCCCTAGCCCCAGCCCTAACCCTAACCCCAGCCCCATCCCTAGCCCCAGCCCCAGGCCGAGGCCAAGCCCTAGCCCCAGCCCTAGCCCTAGCCGCAGCCTCAGTCCCAGCACTAGCCCCAGTCCCAGCCCTAGGCCCAGCCCCAGCCCCAGACCTAGCCCCACTCCCAGCCCCAGCCCCAGCACTAGCCCCAGCCCCAGCCCCAGTCCTAGCCTCAGCCCTAGCCCTAGCCCTAGCCCCAGTCCCAGCCCCAGCCCCAGCCACAACACTATCCCCAGACCCAGCCCTAGCCCCAGCTCCAGCCCTAGCCCCAGCCCTAGCCCCAGCCCCAGCCCGAGCCCAAGCCCCATCCCCAGCCCTAGCCCTAGCCGCAGCCGCAGTCCCAGCCCTAGCCCCAACCCCAGCCCTAGCCCCAGCCCCAGCACTAGACCCTGATGCTGATCCTATAGAGGCCCTTATGATCCTCCTAGGCCTTCTCCTGACAACGTGGTAACTAAGGACTTGACACTATTTCTAACTAAGGCCCCAGGTCCAGCCCCAGCCGCAGCCCCAGCCCCTGATGCTGATCCTATAGAGGCCTTTTTGCTCCTCCTAGGCCTTGCCCTGATACTGTCCTTAAGTAAGGCCTTGACCCTATTCCTAACGGCCTAGCCCTAAACCTAGCCCCAGCCCCAGCCCCAGCCCCAGCCCCAGCCCGAGCCGAAGCCGCAGCCCTAGCCCTAGCCCCAGTCCCAGCCCCAGCCGCAGCCCTAGCCCTAGCCCCAGTCCCAGCCCCAGCCCCAGCCCCAGCACTAGCCCCAGCCCCAGCCCTAACCCCAGCCCCAGCCCTAGCCCCAGCCCCAGCCCCAGCCCTAGCCCCAGCCCCAGCCCCAGCCCTAGCCCCAGCCCTAGCCCCAGCCCCAGCTCGAGCCGAAGCCCCAGCCACAGCCCCAGCCCTAGCCCCAGCCCCAGCCCCAGCAATATCCCCAGACCCAGCCCTAGCCCCAGCTCCAGCCCTAGCCCCAGCCCTAGCCCCAGCCCCAGCCCGAGCCCAAGCCCCATCCCCAGCCCTAGCCCTAGCCCCAGTCAGAGCCCCAGCCCCAGCCCCAGCACTAGCCCCAGCCCCAGCCCCAGCCCCAGCCCCAGCCGGAGCCCCAGCCCTAGCCTCAGCCATAGCCCCAGCCCCAGCCCCAGCCCCAGCCCCAGCCGAAGCTACATCCCTAGCCCTAGCCCTAGTCCCAGCCCCAGCCCCAGCCGCAGCCGTAGCCCCAGCCCCAGCCCCAGCCCCAGCCCCAGCCCCATCCCTAGCCCCAGCTCGAGCCCAAGCCCCAGCCACAGCCCCAGCCCTAGCCCCAGCCCCAGCGCCAGCCCTAGCTCCAGACCCAGCCCTAGCATTAGCCTCAGCCCAGCTCCAGCCCTAGCCCTAGCCCCAGCCCCAGCCCCAGCCCCAGCCCCAGCCACAGCCACAGCACTAGCCCCAGCCCCAGCCCTATCCCCAGCCCTAGCCCCAGCCCTAGCCCCTGCCCTAGACCGAGCCCCAGCCCCAGCCCCAGCCCCAGCCCCAGTCCCAGTCCCAGCCCCAGCACTAGCCCCTGCCCCAGCCCTAGCCCCAGCCCCAGCCCTAGCCTCAGCCCCAGCTCCAGCCCCAGCCCCAGCCCTAGCCCTAGCCCTAGCCCCAGTCCCAGTCCCAGCCCCAGCCCCAGCCACAGCACTAGCCCCAGCCCCAGCCCTATCCCCAGCCCCAGCCCTATCCCCAGCCCTAGCCCCTGCCCTAGACCGAGCCCAAGCCCCAGCCCCAGCCCCAGCCCCAGTCCCAGCACTAGCCCCTGACCCAGCCCAAGCCGCAGCCCCAGCCCTAGCCTCAGCCCCAGCTCCAGCCCCAGCCCTAGCCGCAGCCCCAGCCCTAGCCCCAGTCACAGCCCCAGCCCCAGCCCTAGCCCCAGTCACAGCCCCAGCCCCAGCCCTAGCCCCAGCCCTAGCCCGAGCCCTATCCCCAGGCCCAGCCCCAGCCCCAGTCCCAGCCCCAGACCCAGACCGAGACCCAGCCCTAGCCGAAGCCCTAGCCCTAGCCCTAGCCCCAGTCCCAGCCCCAGCCCCAGCCCCAGCACCAGCACCAGCACTAGCCCCAGACCCAGCCCTAGCCCCAGCCCCAGCCTGAGCCCAAGCCGTTTGCCCAGCCCTAGCCCAAGCCGCAGCCACAGTCCCAGCCCTAGCCCCAACCCCAGCACTATCCCCAGCCCTATCCCCAGTCCCATCCCTAACCCAGCCCTAGCCCTAGCCCCAGTCCCAGCCCCAGCCCCAGCCCCATCCCCAGCCCTAGCCATAGCCGCAGTCCCAGCCCTAGCCCCAACCCCCGCCCCAGCCCCAGCCCTAGCCCCTTATGCTGATCCTATAGAGGCCCTTGCGATCCTCCTAGGCCTTCCCCTGACAATGTGGTAACTAAGGCCTTGACACTATTTCTAACTAAGGCCCCAGGTCCAGCCCCAGCCGCAGCCCCATCCCCTGATGCTGATCGTATAGAGGCCTTTGTGCTCCTCCTAGGCCTTGCCCTGACACTGTCCTTAAGTAAGGCCTTGACCCTATTCCTAACTAACGGCCTAGCCCTAAACCTAGCCCCAGCCCCAGCCCCAGCCCCAGCCGAAGCCGCAGCCCTAGCCCTAGCCCCAGTCCCAGCCCCAGCCCTAGCCGCAGCCCTAGCCCTAGCTCCAGTCACAGCCCCAGCCCCAGCCCCAGTCCCAGGCCCAGCCCCAGCCTCAGCCCCAGCGCTAGCCTCAGCCCCAGCCCCAGCCTCAGCCCCAGCCCCAGCCCCAGCCCCAGCCCCAGCCCTAGCCCTAGCGCCAGTCCCAGCACGAGGACCAGCCCCAGCCCCAGCCACAGCCCCAGCCCTAGCCCCAGGCCCAGCCCTAGCCCCAGCCCCAGCCCTAGCCCCAGCCCCAGCCCCAGCCCTAGCCCCAGCCCCAGCCCTAGCCCCAGCCCCAGCCCTAGCCCCAGCCCTAACCCTAACCCCAGCCCCATCCCTAGCCCCAGCCCCAGGCCGAGGCCAAGCCCTAGCCCCAGCCCTAGCCCTAGCCGCAGCCTCAGTCCCAGCACTAGCCCCAGTCCCAGCCCTAGGCCCAGCCCCAGCCCCAGACCTAGCCCCACTCCCAGCCCCAGCCCCAGCACTAGCCCCAGCCCCAGCCCCAGTCCTAGCCTCAGCCCTAGCCCTAGCCCTAGCCCCAGTCCCAGCCCCAGCCCCAGCCACAACACTATCCCCAGACCCAGCCCTAGCCCCAGCTCCAGCCCTAGCCCCAGCCCTAGCCCCAGCCTCAGCCCGAGCCCAAGCCCCATCCCCAGCCCTAGCCCTAGCCGCAGCCGCAGTCCCAGTCCCAGCCCTAGCCCCAACCCCAGCCCTAGCCCCAGCCCCAGCACTAGCCCCTGATGCTGATCCTATAGAGGCCCTTATGATCCTCCTAGGCCTTCTCCTGACAACGTGGTAACTAAGGACTTGACACTATTTCTAACTAAGGCCCCAGGTCCAGCCCCAGCCGCAGCCCCAGCCCCTGATGCTGATCCTATAGAGGCCTTTTTGCTCCTCCTAGGCCTTGCCCTGATACTGTCCTTAAGTAAGGCCTTGACCCTATTCCTAACGGCCTAGCCCTAAACCTAGCCCCAGCCCCAGCCCCAGCCCCAGCCCCAGCCCCAGCCCGAGCCGAAGCCGCAGCCCTAGCCCTAGCCCCAGTCCCAGCCCCAGCCGCAGCCCTAGCCCTAGCCCCAGTCCCAGCCCCAGCCCCAGCCCCAGCACTAGCCCCAGCCCCAGCCCTAACCCCAGCCCCAGCCCTAGCCCCAGCCCCAGCCCCAGCCCTAGCCCCAGCCCCAGGCCCAGCCCTAGCCCCAGCCCTAGCCCCAGCCCCAGCTCGAGCCGAAGCCCCAGCCACAGCCCCAGCCCTAGCCCCAGCCCCAGCCCCAGCAATATCCCCAGACCCAGCCCTAGCCCCAGCTCCAGCCCTAGCCCCAGCCCTAGCCCCAACCCCAGCCCGAGCCCAAGCCCCATCCCCAGCCCTAGCCCTAGCCCAAGTCAGAGCCCCAGCCCCAGCCCCAGCACTAGCCCCAGCCCCAGCCCCAGCCCCAGCCCCAGCCCCAGCCGGAGCCCCAGCCCTAGCCGCAGCCATAGCCCCAGCCCCAGCCCCAGCCCCAGCCCCAGCCGAAGCTACATCCCTAGCCCTAGCCCTAGTCCCAGCCCCAGCCCCAGCCGCAGCCGTAGCCCCAGCCCCAGCCCCAGCCCCAGCCCCAGCCCCATCCCTAGCCCCAGCTCGAGCCCAAGCCCCAGCCACAGCCCCAGCCCTAGCCCCAGCCCCAGCGCCAGCCCTAGCTCCAGACCCAGCCCTAGCATTAGCCTCAGCCCAGCTCCAGCCCTAGCCCTAGCCCCAGCCCCAGCCCCAGCCCCAGCCCCAGCCACAGCCACAGCACTAGCCCCAGCCCCAGCCCTATCCCCAGCCCTAGCCCCAGCCCTAGCCCCTGCCCTAGACCGAGCCCCAGCCCCAGCCCCAGCCCCAGCCCCAGTCCCAGTCCCAGCCCCAGCACTAGCCCCTGCCCCAGCCCTAGCCCCAGCCCCAGCCCTAGCCTCAGCCCCAGCTCCAGCCCCAGCCCCAGCCCTAGCCCTAGCCCTAGCCCCAGTCCCAGTCCCAGCCCCAGCCCCAGCCACAGCACTAGCCCCAGCCCCAGCCCTATCCCCAGCCCCAGCCCTATCCCCAGCCCTAGCCCCTGCCCTAGACCGAGCCCAAGCCCAAGCCCCAGCCCCAGCCCCAGCCACAGCACTAGCCCCAGCCCCAGCCCCAGCCCGAGCCCAAGCCCCAGCACGAGCCCAAGCCCAGGCCCCAGCCCTAGCCCTAGCCGCAGTCCCAGCCCTGGCCCCAACCCCCGCCCCAGCCCCAGCCCCATTCTTAGCCCCTTATGCTGATCCTATAGAGGCCCTTGCGATCCTCCTAGGCCTTCTCCTGACAAAGTGGTAACTAAGGCTTTGACAGTATTTCTAAATAAGGCCCCAGGTCCAGCCCCAGCCGCAGACCCAGCCCCTGATGCTGATCGTATAGAGGCCTTTGTGCTCCTCCTAGGCCTTGCCCTGACACTGTCCTTAAGTAAGACCTTGACCCTATTCCTAACTAAGGGCCTAGCCCTAAACCTAGCCTCAGCCCCAGCCCTAGCCCCAGCCCCAGCCCCAGCCCCAGCCCCAGCCCTAGCCCCAGTCCCAGCCCCAGCCCTAGCCCCAGTCCCAGCCCCAGCCCCAGCCCCAGCCCTAGCCCTAGGCCCAGCTCCAGCCGCAGCCCTAGCCCCAGCCCCAGCCGCAGCCCTAGCCCCAGCCCAAGCCCCAGCCCTAGCCCCACACCCAGCCCTAGCCCCAGCCCCAGCCCTAGCCCCAGCCCTAGCCTCAGCCCCAGCCCCAGCCCGAGCCCAAGCCCCAGGCCCAGCCCTAGGCCTAGCCGTAGCCACAATCCCAGGCCTAGCCCCAAACCCAGCCCTAGCCCCAGCCCCAGCCCCAGCCCCTGATGCTGATCCTATAGAGGCCTTTATGCTCCTCCTAGGCCTTGCCCTGACACAGTCCTTAAGTAGGGCCTTGACCCTATTCCTAACTAAGGCCCTAGCCCTAAACCTAGCCCCAGGCCCAGCCCCATCCCAAGCCCTAGCCCCAGCCCTAGCCCTAGCCGCAGTCCCAGCCCCAGCCCCAGCCCTAGCCACAGCACTAGCCCCAGACCCAGCCCTAGCCCCAGCCCCAGCCCGAGCCCAAGCCCCAGCCCCAGCCCTAACCCTAGCCGCAGTCCCATTCCTAGCACCTTATGCTGATCCTATAGAGGCCCTTGCGATCCTCCTAGGGCTTCCCCTGACAATGTGGTAACTAAGGCCTTGACACTATTTCTAACTAAGGACCCAGGTCCAGCCCCAGCCGCAGCCCCAGCCGCAGCCCCAGCCCCAGATGCTGATCCTATAGAGGCCTTTATGCTCCTTCTAGGCGTTGCTCTGACATTGTCCTTAAGTAAGGCCTTCACCCTATTCCTAACTAAGGGCCTAGCACTAAACCTAGCCCCAGCCCCAGCCCCAGCCCCAGCCCCAGCCCCAGCCCCAGCCCTAGCCCCACCCCCAGCCCCACCCCCAGCCCCACCCCCAGCCCCAGCCCTAGCCGCAGCCCTAGCCCTAGCCCTAGCCCCAGTCCTAGCCCCAGCCGTGGCCCCAGCCCCTGCCACAGCACTAGCCCCAGACCCAGGCCCAGCCGTAGCCCCAGCCCCAGCCCTAGCCCTAGCCGCAGCCGCAGTCCCAGCCCTAGCCCCAACCCCAGCCCCAGGCCTAGCCCCTGATGCTGATCCTATAGAGGCCCTTATGATCCTCCTAGGCCTTCTCCTGACAATGTGGTAACTAAGGCCTTGACACTATTTCTAACTAAGGCCCCAGGTCCAGCCCCAGCCCCAGCCCCAGCCCCAGACCTAACCCTAGCCCTAGCCCCAGTCCCAGCCCCAGCCCCAGCCCCAGCCCCTGCCCCAGCCGAAGCCGCAGCCCTAGCCCTAGCCCCAGTCCCAGCCCCAGCCGCAGCCCTAGCCCTATCCCCAGTCCCAGCCCCAGCCCCAGCCGCAGCCCTAGCCCTAGCCCCAGTCCCAGTCCCAGCCCCAGCCCCAGCCCCAGCCCTAGCCACAGCCCTAGACGGAGCCCAAGCCCCAGCCCCAGCCCAAGCCCCAGTCCCAGCCCCAGCACTAGCGCCTGCCCCAGCCCTAGCCCCAGCCCCAGCACTAGCCTCAGCCCCAGCCCCAGCCCCAGGCTGAGCCCCAGCCCTAGCCTCAGCCCTAGCCCCAGCCCTAGCCCCAGCCCCAGCCCCAGCCCCAGCCCCAGCCCCAGCTCGAGGCCAAGCCCCAGCCACAGCCCCAGCCCTATCCCCAGCCCAAGCCCCAGCCCTAGCTCCAGACCCAGCCCTAGCCTTAGCCTCAGCCCAGCTCCAGCCCTAGCCCCAGCCCCAGCCCCAGCCCCAGCCCTAGCCCTAGCCCCAGTCCCAGTCCCAGCCCCAGCCCCAGCCACAGCCACAGCACTAGCCCCAGCCCCAGCCCTATCCCCAGCCCCAGCCCTAGCCCCAGCCCTAGCCCCTGCCCTAGACCGAGCCCAAGCCCCAGCCCCAGCCCCAGCCCCAGTCCCAGCACTAGCCCCTGCCCCAGCCCTAGCCGCAGCCCCAGCCCTAGCCTCAGCCCCAGCTCCAGCCCCAGCCCTAGCCGCAGCCCCAGCCCTAGCCCCAGTCACAGCCCCAGCCCCAGCCCCAGCCCCAGCCCCAGCCCTAGCCCGAGCCCTATCCCCAGGCCCAGCCCCAGCCCCAGTCCCAGCCCCAGACCCAGACCGAGACCCAGCCCTAGCCGAAGCCCTAGCCCTAGCCCTAGCCCCAGTCCCAGCCCCAGCCCCAGCCCCATCCCCAGCCCTAGCCATAGCCGCAGTCCCAGCCCTAGCCCCAACCCCCGCCCCAGCCCCAGCCCTAGCCCCTTATGCTGATCCTATAGAGGCCCTTGCGATCCTCCTAGGCCTTCCCCTGACAATGTGGTAACTAAGGCCTTGACACTATTTCTAACTAAGGCCCCAGGTCCAGCCCCAGCCGCAGCCCCATCCCCTGATGCTGATCGTATAGAGGCCTTTGTGCTCCTCCTAGGCCTTGCCCTGACACTGTCCTTAAGTAAGGCCTTGACCCTATTCCTAACTAACGGCCTAGCCCTAAACCTAGCCCCAGCCCCAGCCCCAGCCCCAGCCGAAGCCGCAGCCCTAGCCCTAGCCCCAGTCCCAGCCCCAGCCCTAGCCGCAGCCCTAGCCCTAGCTCCAGTCACAGCCCCAGCCCCAGCCCCAGTCCCAGGCCCAGCCCCAGCCCCAGTCCCAGGCCCAGCCCCAGCCTCAGCCCCAGCGCTAGCCTCAGCCCCAGCCCCAGCCTCAGCCCCAGCCCCAGCCCCAGCCCCAGCCCCAGCCCTAGCGCCAGTCCCAGCACCAGGACCAGCCCCAGCCCCAGCCACAGCCACATCACTAGCCCCAGCCCCAGCCCTAGCCCCAGCCCCAGCCCCAGCCCTAGCCCCAGCCCCAGCCCTAGCCCCAGCCCCAGCCCTAGCCCCAGCCCTAACCCTAACCCCAGCCCCATCCCTAGCCCCAGCCCCAGGCCGAGGCCAAGCCCTAGCCCCAGCCCTAGCCCTAGCCGCAGCCTCAGTCCCAGCACTAGCCCCAGTCCCAGCCCTAGGCCCAGCCCCAGCCCCAGACCTAGCCCCACTCCCAGCCCCAGCCCCAGCACTAGCCCCAGCCCCAGCCCCAGTCCTAGCCTCAGCCCTAGCCCTAGCCCTAGCCCCAGTCCCAGCCCCAGCCCCAGCCACAACACTATCCCCAGACCCAGCCCTAGCCCCAGCTCCAGCCCTAGCCCCAGCCCTAGCCCCAGCCCCAGCCCGAGCCCAAGCCCCATCCCCAGCCCTAGCCCTAGCCGCAGCCGCAGTCCCAGCCCTAGCCCCAACCCCAGCCCTAGCCCCAGCCCCAGCACTAGACCCTGATGCTGATCCTATAGAGGCCCTTATGATCCTCCTAGGCCTTCTCCTGACAACGTGGTAACTAAGGACTTGACACTATTTCTAACTAAGGCCCCAGGTCCAGCCCCAGCCGCAGCCCCAGCCCCTGATGCTGATCCTATAGAGGCCTTTTTGCTCCTCCTAGGCCTTGCCCTGATACTGTCCTTAAGTAAGGCCTTGACCCTATTCCTAACGGCCTAGCCCTAAACCTAGCCCCAGCCCCAGCCCCAGCCCCAGCCCCAGCCCGAGCCGAAGCCGCAGCCCTAGCCCTAGCCCCAGTCCCAGCCCCAGCCGCAGCCCTAGCCCTAGCCCCAGTCCCAGCCCCAGCCCCAGCCCCAGCACTAGCCCCAGCCCCAGCCCTAACCCCAGCCCCAGCCCTAGCCCCAGCCCCAGCCCCAGCCCTAGCCCCAGCCCCAGCCCCAGCCCTAGCCCCAGCCCTAGCCCCAGCCCCAGCTCGAGCCGAAGCCCCAGCCACAGCCCCAGCCCTAGCCCCAGCCCCAGCCCCAGCAATATCCCCAGACCCAGCCCTAGCCCCAGCTCCAGCCCTAGCCCCAGCCCTAGCCCCAGCCCCAGCCCGAGCCCAAGCCCCATCCCCAGCCCTAGCCCTAGCCCCAGTCAGAGCCCCAGCCCCAGCCCCAGCACTAGCCCCAGCCCCAGCCCCAGCCCCAGCCCCAGCCGGAGCCCCAGCCCTAGCCTCAGCCATAGCCCCAGCCCCAGCCCCAGCCCCAGCCCCAGCCGAAGCTACATCCCTAGCCCTAGCCCTAGTCCCAGCCCCAGCCCCAGCCGCAGCCGTAGCCCCAGCCCCAGCCCCAGCCCCAGCCCCAGCCCCATCCCTAGCCCCAGCTCGAGCCCAAGCCCCAGCCACAGCCCCAGCCCTAGCCCCAGCCCCAGCGCCAGCCCTAGCTCCAGACCCAGCCCTAGCATTAGCCTCAGCCCAGCTCCAGCCCTAGCCCTAGCCCCAGCCCCAGCCCCAGCCCCAGCCCCAGCCACAGCCACAGCACTAGCCCCAGCCCCAGCCCTATCCCCAGCCCTAGCCCCAGCCCTAGCCCCTGCCCTAGACCGAGCCCCAGCCCCAGCCCCAGCCCCAGCCCCAGTCCCAGTCCCAGCCCCAGCACTAGCCCCTGCCCCAGCCCTAGCCCCAGCCCCAGCCCTAGCCTCAGCCCCAGCTCCAGCCCCAGCCCCAGCCCTAGCCCTAGCCCTAGCCCCAGTCCCAGTCCCAGCCCCAGCCCCAGCCACAGCACTAGCCCCAGCCCCAGCCCTATCCCCAGCCCCAGCCCTATCCCCAGCCCTAGCCCCTGCCCTAGACCGAGCCCAAGCCCCAGCCCCAGCCCCAGCCCCAGTCCCAGCACTAGCCCCTGACCCAGCCCAAGCCGCAGCCCCAGCCCTAGCCTCAGCCCCAGCTCCAGCCCCAGCCCTAGCCGCAGCCCCAGCCCTAGCCCCAGTCACAGCCCCAGCCCCAGCCCTAGCCCCAGTCACAGCCCCAGCCCCAGCCCTAGCCCCAGCCCTAGCCCGAGCCCTATCCCCAGGCCCAGCCCCAGCCCCAGTCCCAGCCCCAGACCCAGACCGAGACCCAGCCCTAGCCGAAGCCCTAGCCCTAGCCCTAGCCCCAGTCCCAGCCCCAGCCCCAGCCCCAGCACCAGCACCAGCACTAGCCCCAGACCCAGCCCTAGCCCCAGCCCCAGCCTGAGCCCAAGCCGTTTGCCCAGCCCTAGCCCAAGCCGCAGCCACAGTCCCAGCCCTAGCCCCAACCCCAGCACTATCCCCAGCCCTATCCCCAGTCCCATCCCTAACCCAGCCCTAGCCCTAGCCCCAGTCCCAGCCCCAGCCCCAGCCCCATCCCCAGCCCTAGCCATAGCCGCAGTCCCAGCCCTAGCCCCAACCCCCGCCCCAGCCCCAGCCCTAGCCCCTTATGCTGATCCTATAGAGGCCCTTGCGATCCTCCTAGGCCTTCCCCTGACAATGTGGTAACTAAGGCCTTGACACTATTTCTAACTAAGGCCCCAGGTCCAGCCCCAGCCGCAGCCCCATCCCCTGATGCTGATCGTATAGAGGCCTTTGTGCTCCTCCTAGGCCTTGCCCTGACACTGTCCTTAAGTAAGGCCTTGACCCTATTCCTAACTAACGGCCTAGCCCTAAACCTAGCCCCAGCCCCAGCCCCAGCCCCAGCCGAAGCCGCAGCCCTAGCCCTAGCTCCAGTCCCAGCCCCAGCCCTAGCCGCAGCCCTAGCCCTAGCTCCAGTCACAGCCCCAGCCCCAGCCCCAGTCCCAGGCCCAGCCCCAGCCTCAGCCCCAGCGCTAGCCTCAGCCCCAGCCCCAGCCTCAGCCCCAGACCCAGCCCCAGCCCCAGCCCCAGCCCTAGCCCTAGCGCCAGTCCCAGCACGAGGACCAGCCCCAGCCCCAGCCACAGCCCCAGCCCTAGCCCCAGGCCCAGCCCTAGCCCCAGCCCCAGCCCTAGCCCCAGCCCCAGCCCCAGCCCTAGCCCCAGCCCCAGCCCTAGCCCCAGCCCCAGCCCTAGCCCCAGCCCTAACCCTAACCCCAGCCCCATCCCTAGCCCCAGCCCCAGGCCGAGGCCAAGCCCTAGCCCCAGCCCTAGCCCTAGCCGCAGCCTCAGTCCCAGCACTAGCCCCAGTCCCAGCCCTAGGCCCAGCCCCAGCCCCAGACCTAGCCCCACTCCCAGCCCCAGCCCCAGCACTAGCCCCAGCCCCAGCCCCAGTCCTAGCCTCAGCCCTAGCCCTAGCCCTAGCCCCAGTCCCAGCCCCAGCCCCAGCCACAACACTATCCCCAGACCCAGCCCTAGCCCCAGCTCCAGCCCTAGCCCCAGCCCTAGCCCCAGCCTCAGCCCGAGCCCAAGCCCCATCCCCAGCCCTAGCCCTAGCCGCAGCCGCAGTCCCAGTCCCAGCCCTAGCCCCAACCCCAGCCCTAGCCCCAGCCCCAGCACTAGCCCCTGATGCTGATCCTATAGAGGCCCTTATGATCCTCCTAGGCCTTCTCCTGACAACGTGGTAACTAAGGACTTGACACTATTTCTAACTAAGGCCCCAGGTCCAGCCCCAGCCGCAGCCCCAGCCCCTGATGCTGATCCTATAGAGGCCTTTTTGCTCCTCCTAGGCCTTGCCCTGATACTGTCCTTAAGTAAGGCCTTGACCCTATTCCTAACGGCCTAGCCCTAAACCTAGCCCCAGCCCCAGCCCCAGCCCCAGCCCCAGCCCCAGCCCGAGCCGAAGCCGCAGCCCTAGCCCTAGCCCCAGTCCCAGCCCCAGCCGCAGCCCTAGCCCTAGCCCCAGTCCCAGCCCCAGCCCCAGCCCCAGCACTAGCCCCAGCCCCAGCCCTAACCCCAGCCCCAGCCCTAGCCCCAGCCCCAGCCCCAGCCCTAGCCCCAGCCCCAGGCCCAGCCCTAGCCCCAGCCCTAGCCCCAGCCCCAGCTCGAGCCGAAGCCCCAGCCACAGCCCCAGCCCTAGCCCCAGCCCCAGCCCCAGCAATATCCCCAGACCCAGCCCTAGCCCCAGCTCCAGCCCTAGCCCCAGCCCTAGCCCCAACCCCAGCCCGAGCCCAAGCCCCATCCCCAGCCCTAGCCCTAGCCCAAGTCAGAGCCCCAGCCCCAGCCCCAGCACTAGCCCCAGCCCCAGCCCCAGCCCCAGCCCCAGCCCCAGCCGGAGCCCCAGCCCTAGCCTCAGCCATAGCCCCAGCCCCAGCCCCAGCCCCAGCCCCAGCCGAAGCTACATCCCTAGCCCTAGCCCTAGTCCCAGCCCCAGCCCCAGCCGCAGCCGTAGCCCCAGCCCCAGCCCCAGCCCCAGCCCTAGCCCCAGCCCCATCCCTAGCCCCAGCTCGAGCCCAAGCCCCAGCCACAGCCCCAGCCCTAGCCCCAGCCCCAGCGCCAGCCCTAGCTCCAGACCCAGCCCTAGCATTAGCCTCAGCCCAGCTCCAGCCCTAGCCCTAGCCCCAGCCCCAGCCCCAGCCCCAGCCCTAGCCCCAGTCCCAGTCCCAGCCCCAGCCCCAGCCACAGCCCCAGCCCCAGCCCCAGTCCCAGCCCCAGCACTAGCCCCTGCCCCAGCCCTAGCCCCAGCCCCAGCCCTAGCCTCAGCCCCAGCTCCAGCCCCAGCCCCAGCCCCAGCCCTAGCCCTAGCCCCAGTCCCAGTCCCAGCCCCAGCCCCATCCCCAGTCCCAGCACTAGCCCCAGCCCCAGCCCTATCCCCAGCCCCAGCCCTAGCCCCAGCCCTAGCCCCTGCCCTAGACCGAGCCCAAGCCCCAGCCCCAGCCCCAGCCCCAGTCCCAGCACTAGCCCCTGACCCAGCCCAAGCAGCAGCCCCAGCCCTAGCCTCAGCCCCAGCTCCAGCCCCAGCCCTAGCCGCAGCCCCAGCCCTAGCCCCAGTCACAGCCCCAGCCCCAGCCCTAGCCCCAGTCACAGCCCCAGCCCCAGCCCTAGCCCCAGCCCTAGCCCGAGCCCTATCCCCAGGCCCAGCCCCAGCCCCAGTCCCAGCCCCAGACCCAGACCGAGACCCAGCCCTAGCCGAAGCCCTAGCCCTAGCCCTAGCCCCAGTCCCAGCCCCAGCCCCAGCCCCAGCACCAGCACCAGCCCTAGCCCCAGCCCCAGCCCTAGCCCCAGCCCTAGCCCCAGCCCCAGCCCCAACCCGAGCCCAAGCCCCAGCCCCAGCCCTAGCCCCAGCTCCAGCCCCAACCCCAGCCCTAGCCCCAGCCCCAGCCCTAGCCCCTGATGCTGATCCTATAGAGGCCCTTATGATCCTCCTAGGCCTTCTCCTGACAACGTGGTAACTAAGGACTTGACACTATTTCTAACTAAGGCCCCAGGTCCAGCCCCAGCCGCAGCCCCAGCCCCTGATGCTGATCCTATAGAGGCCTTTTTGCTCCTCCTAGGCCTTGCCCTGACACTGTCCTTAAGTAAGGCCTTGACCCTATTCCTAACTAACGGCCTAGCCCTAAACCTAGCCCCAACCCCAGCCCCAGCCCTAGCCCCAGCCCCAGCCCCAGCCCCAGCCCCAGTCCCAGCCCCAGTCCCAGCCCCAGCCCCAGCCCCGGCCGAAGCCGCAGCCCTAGCCCTAGCCCCAGTCCCAGCCCCAGCCGCAGCCCTAGCCCTAGGCCCAGTCCCAGCCCAAGCCCCAGCCCCAGCACTAGCCCCAGCCCCAGCCCTAACCCAAGCCCCAGCCCCAGCCCTAGCCCCAGCCCCAGCCCTAGCCCCAGGCCTAGCCCCAGTCCCAGCCCCAGCCCTAGCCCCAGCCCCGACACTAGCCCCAGTCCCAGCCCCAGCACTAGCCTCAGCCCCAGCCCTAACCCCAGCCCCAGCCCTAGCCCCAGCCCCAGCCCCAGCCCTAGCCCCAGCCCTAGCCCTAGCCCCAGCCCCAGCCCCAGCACTAGCCCCAGCCCCAGCCCTAACACCAGCCCCAGCCCTAGCCCCAGCCCCAGCCCCAGCCCTAGCCCCAGCCCCAGCCCCAGCCCTAGCCCCAGCCCCAGCCCCAGCCCCAGCCCTAACCCTAGCCCCAGTCCCAGCCCCAGGCCCAGCCCCAGCCCTAAACACAGCACTAGCCCCAGCCCCAGCCCTAGCCCCAGCCCCAGCCCCAGCCCTAGCCCCAGCACTAGCCCCAGTCCCAGCACTAGCCCCAGGCCCAGCCCCAGCCCCAGCCCCAGCCCCAGCCCCAGCCCTAGCCTCAGCCCCAGCTCCAGCCCCAGCCCTAGCCGCAGCCCTAGCCCTAGCCCCAGTCACAGACCCAGCCGCAGCCCCAGTCCCAGTCCCAGCACTAGCCCCAGCCCCAGCCCCAGCCCCAGCCGAAGCCGCAGCCCTAGCCCTAGCCCCAGCCCCAGCCCCAGCCCCAGTCCCAGCCCCAGCCGGAGCCCCAGCCCTAGCCTCAGCCCCAGCCCCAGCCCCAGCCCCAGCCGCAGCCGAAGCCACAGCCCTAGCCCTAGCCCCAGTTCCAGCCCCAGCCCCACCCGCAGCCCTAGCCCTAGCCCCAGTCCCAGCCCCAGCCCCAGCCCCAGCCCCAGTCCCAGTCCCAGCACTAGCCCCAGCCCCAGCCCCAGCCCCAGCCCCAGCCCCAGCCCCAGCCACAGCACTAGCCCCAGCCCCAGCCCTAGCCCTAGCCCCAGTCCCAGCCCCAGCCCCAGCCCCAGCACCAGCACTAGCCCCAGACCCAGCCCTAGCCCCAGTCCCAGCCCTAGCCCCAGCCCTAGCCCCAGCCCCAGCCTGAGCCCAAGCCGTTTGCCCAGCCCTAGCCCTAGCCGCAGCCGCAGTCCCAGCCCTAGCCCCAACCCCAGCACTATCCCCAGCCCTATCCCCAGTCCCAGCCCTAGCCCTAGCCCCAGCCCTAGCCCCAGTCCCAGCCCCAGCCCCATCCCCAGCCCTAGCCATAGCCGCAGTCCCAGCCCTAGCCCCAACCCCAGCACTATCCCCAGCCCTATCCCCAGTCCCAGCCCTAGCCCCAGCCCCAGCCTTAGCCTCTTATGCTGATCCTATAGAGGCCCTTGCGATCCTCCTAGGCCTTCCCCTGACAATGTGGTAACTAAGGCCTTGACACTATTTCTAACTAAGGCCCCAGGTCCAGCCCCAGCCGCAGCCCCAGCCCCTGATGCTGATCGTATAGAGGCCTTTGTGCTCCTCCTAGGCCTTGCCCTGACACTGTCCTTAAGTAAGGCCTTGACCCTATTCCTAACTAACAGCCTAGCCCTAAACCTAGCCCCAGTCCCAGCCCCAGCCCTAGCCGCAGCCCTAGCCCTAGCTCCAGTCACAGCCCCAGCCCCAGCCCCAGTCCCAGCCCCAGCCCCAGCCTCAGCCCCAGCGCTAGCCTCAGCCCCAGCCCCAGCCCCAGCCCCAGCCCTAGCCCTAGCGCCAATCCCAGCACCAGGACCAGCCCCAGCCCCAGCCACAGCCACATCACTAGCCCCAGACCCAGCCCTAGCGCCAGCCCCAGCCCTAGCCCCAGCCCCAGCCCCAGCCCTAGCCCCAGCCCCAGCCCTAGCCCCAGCCCTAACCCTAACCCCAGCCCCATCCCTAGCCCCAGCCCCAGGCTGAGGCCAAGCCCTAGCCCCAGCCCTAGCCCTAGCCGCAGCCTCAGTCCCAGCACTCGCCCCAGTCCCAGCCCTAGGCCCAGCCCCAGCCCCAGTCCTAGCCTCAGCCCCAGCCCCAGCCACAGCACTATCCCCAGCCCCAGCCCTAGCCCCAGCCCCAGCCCCAGCCCGAGCCCAAGCCCCAGCCCCAGCCCTAGCCCCAGCACCAGCCCCAGCCCCAACCCCAGCCCTAGCCCCAGCCCCAGCCCTAGCCCCTGATGCTGATCCTATAGAGGCCCTTATGATCCTCCTAGGCCTTCTCCTGACAACGTGGTAACTAAGGACTTGACACTATTTCTAACTAAGGCCCCAGGTCCAGCCCCAGCCGCAGCCCCAGCCCCTGATGCTGATCCTATAGAGGCCTTTTTGCTCCTCCTAGGCCTTGCCCTGACACTGTCCTTAAGTAAGGCCTTGACCCTATTCCTAACTAACGGCCTAGCCCTAAACCTAGCCCCAACCCCAGCCCCAGCCCTAGCCCCAGCCCCAGCCCCAGCCCCAGCCCCAGTCCCAGCCCCAGTCCCAGCCCCAGCCCCAGCCCCGGCCGAAGCCGCAGCCCTAGCCCTAGCCCCAGTCCCAGCCCCAGCCGCAGCCCTAGCCCTAGCCCCAGCCCCAGCCCCAGCCCCAGCCCTAGCCCCAGCACTAGCCCCAGCCCTAGCCCCAGCACTAGCCCCAGTCCCAGCACTAGCCCCAGGCCCAGCCCCAGCCCCAGCCCCAGCCCCAGCCCCAGCCCTAGCCTCAGCCCCAGCTGCAGCCCCAGCCCTAGCCGCAGCCCTAGCCCTAGCCCCAGTCACAGACCCAGCCCCAGCCCCAGTCCCAGTCCCAGCACTAGCCCCAGCCCCAGCCCCAGCCCCAGCCCCAGCCCCAGCCGAAGCCGCAGCCCAAGCCCTAGCCCCAGCCCCAGCCCCAGCCCCAGTCCCAGCCCCAGCCGGAGCCCCAGCCCTAGCCTCAGCCCCAGCCCCAGCCCCAGCCCCAGCCCCAGCCGAAGCCACAGCCCTAGCCCTAGCCCCAGTTCCATCCCCAGCCCCACACGCAGCCCTAGCCCTACCCCCAATCCCAGCCCCAGCCCCAGCCCCAGCCCCAGCCCCAGCCCCAGTCCCAGTCCCAGCACTAGCCCCAGCCCCAGCCCCAGCCCCAGCCCCAGTCCCAGCCCCAGCCCCAGCCCCAGCCACAGCACTAGCCCCAGCCCCAGCCTTATCCCCAGCCCCAGCCCTAGCCCCAGGCCTAGCCCCTGCCCTAGACCGAGCCCAAGCCGCAGCCCCAGCCCCAGTCCCAGGCCCAGCACTAGCCCCTGCCCCAGCCCTAGCCCCAGCCCCAGCCCTAGCCGCAGCCCCAGCTCCAGCCCCAGCCCTAGCCGCAGCCCTAGCCCTAGCCCCAGTCACAGCCCCAGCCCCAGCCCCAGCCCTAGCCCCAGCCCTAGCCCCAGCCCTAGCCCCAGGCCCAGCCCCAGCCCCAGTCCCAGCCCCAGACCCAGACCGAGACCCAGCCCTAGCCGAAGCCCTAGCCCTAGCCCTAGCCCCAGTCCCAGCCCCAGCCCCAGCCCCAGCCCCAGCCCCAGCACTAGCCCCAGACCCAGCCCTAGCCCCAGTCCCAGCCCTAGCCCCAGCCCTAGCCCCAGCCCCAGCCTGAGCCCAAGCCGTTTGCCCAGCCCTAGCCCTAGCCGCAGCCGCAGTCCCAGCCCTAGCCCCAACCCCAGCACTATCCCCAGCCCTATCCCCAGTCCCAGCCATAGCCCTAGCCCCAGCCCTAGCCCCAGTCCCAGCCCCAGCCCCAGCCCCATCCCCAGCCCTAGCCATAGCCGCAGTCCCAGCCCTAGCCCCAACCCCAGCACTATCCCCAGCCCTATCCCCAGTCCCAGCCCTAGCCCCAGTCCCAGCCCTAGCCCCAACCCCCGCCCCAGCCCCAGCCCTAGCCCCTTATGCTGATCCTATAGAGGCCCTTGCGATCCTCCTAGGCCTTCCCCTGACAATGTGGTAACTAAGGCCTTGACACTATTTCTAACTAAGGCCCCAGGTCCAGCCCCAGCCGCAGCCCCATCCCCTGATGCTGATCGTATAGAGGCCTTTGTGCTCCTCCTAGGACTTGCCCTGACACTGTCCTTAAGTAAGGCCTTGACCCTATTCCTAACTAACGGCCTAGCCCTAAACCTAGCCCCAGCCCCAGCCCCAGCCCCAGCCCCAGCCCCAGCCAAAGCCGCAGCCCTAGCCCTAGCCCCAGTCCCAGCCCCAGCCCTAGCCGCAGCCCTAGCCCTAGCTCCAGTCACAGCCCCAGCCCCAGCCCCAGTCCCAGGCCCAGCCCCAGCCTCAGCCCCAGCGCTAGCCTCAGCCCCAGCCCCAGCCCCAGCCCCAGCCCCAGCCCTAGCCCTAGCCCTAGCGCCAGTCCCAGCACCAGGACCAGCCCCAGCCCCAGCTACAGCCACATCACTAGCCCCAGACCCAGCCCTAGCCCCAGCCTCAGGCCGAACACCATCCCCTGATGCTGATCCTACAGAGGCTCTTATGCTCCTCCTAGGCCTTGCCCTGACACTGTCCTTAATTCAGGCCTTGACACTACTACTAACTCAGGCCATGTCATTATACCTAACGAAAGCTCTGATGCTAAACCTAACTAGGGCCCTGACAGTGACAGTAACTAAGGCCCCAGCCCTAGCCTGACCCCTAGCCCCAGCTCCAGCCCTAGCACCAACCCCAGCCCTAGCCCCAGCCACAGCCCTAGCCCCTGATGCTAATCCTATAGAGGCCCTTATGATCCTCCTAGGCCTTCTCCTGACAACGTGGTAACTAAGGACTTGACAGTCAAGGCCCCAGGTCCAGCCCCAGCCGCAGCCCCAGCCCCTGATGCTGATCCTATAGAGGCCTTTTTGCTCCTCCTAGGCCTTGCCCTGACACTGTCCTTAAGTAAGGCCTTGACCCTATTCCTAACTAACGGCCTAGCCCTAAACCTAGCCCCAGCCCCAGCCCCAGCCCCAGCCCTAGACCCAGCCCCAGCCCCAGCCCCCGCCCCAGCCCCAGCCCCAGCCGAACCCGCAGCCCTAGCCCTATCCCCAGTCCCAGCCCCAGCCCCAGCACTAGCCCCAACCCCAGCCCTAACCCCAGCCCTAGCCCTAGCCCCAGCCCCAGCCCCAGCCCTAGCCCCAGCCCTAGCCCCAGCCCTAGCCCCAGCCCCAGCCCCAGCCCTAGCCCCAGCCCTAGCCCCAGCCCCAGCTCGAGCCCAAGCCCCAGCCACAGCCACAGCCCTAGCCCCAGCCCCAGCCCCAGCACTAGCTCCAGACCCAGCCCTAGCCTTAGCCTCAGCCCAGCTCCAGCCCTAGCCCCAGCCCCAGCCCCAGCCCCAGCCCCAGACCTAGCCCCACTCCCATCCACAGCCCCAGCCCCAGCCACAGACCTAGCCCTAGCCCTAGCCCCAGCCCCAGCCCCAGCCCAAGCCCCAGGCCGAAACTCATCCCCTGATGCTGATCCTACAGAGGCCCTTAATGCTCCTCCTAGGTCTTTCCCTGACACTGTCCTTAACTCAGGCCTTGACACTACTAATAACTCAGGCTGTGATACTGTCCCTAAGGCCCTGACAGTATCCCTGTCTAAGGGACTGGATGTCCTCCTAACTCTGACCTTGCCATTATACATAAAAAAAGCTCTGACGCTTGTCCTAACCGAGGCCCCGATACTGTCCCTCACTAAGGCCCTGACACTACTTCTAACTCATGCCCTGACATTATACCTAACGTAGGCTCTGACGCTAACCCTAAGTAAGGCCCTGACTGTGACCCTAACTAAGGCCTTCACACTATTCCTAACTAAGGGCGTAGCCCTAGCCGCAGCCCCAGCCCCAGCCCAAGCCCCAGCCCCAGCCCCAGCATTAGCCCCAGCCCCAGCCGCAGCCCTAGCCCCAGCCCCAGCCCCAGCCACAGCCACAGCACTAGCCCCAGACCCAGCCCTAGCCCCAGCCCCAGCCCTAGCCCCAGCCCTAGCCTCAGCCCCAGCCCCAGCCCGAGCCCAAGCCCCAGGCCCAGCCCTAGGCCTAGCCGTAGCCACAATCCCAGCCCTAACCCTAACCCCAACCCCCGCTGCAGCCCCATTCCTAGCCCCTTATGCTGATCCTATAGAGGCCCTTGCGATCCTCCTAGGCCTTCCCCTGACAGTGTGGTAACTAAGGCCTTGACACTATTTCTAACTAAGGCCCCAGGTCCAGCCCCAGCCGCAGCCCCAGCCCCAGCCCCAGATGCTGATCCTATAGAGGCCTTTATGCTCCTCATAGGCCTTGCTCTGACACTGTCCTTAAGTAAGGCCTTGACCCTATTCCTAACTAAGGGCCTAGCACTAAACCTAGCCCCAGCCCCAGCCCAAGCCCCAGACCTAGCCCCAGTCCCAGACCCAGCCCCAGCCCCAGCCCTAGCCGCAGCCCTAGCCCTAGCCCCAGTCCTAGCCCCAGCAGCAGCCCCAGCCCCTGCCACAGCACTAGCCCCAGCCCCAGCACTAGCCCAAGCCCCAGCAGCAGCCCCAGCCCTAGTCCTAGCCCCAGTCCCAGCCCCAGCCCCAGCCCCAGCCCCAGCCCCAGCCCCAGCCCTAGCCCTAGCCCCAGTCCCAGCCGAAGCCGCAGCCCTAGCCCTAGCCCCAGTCCCAGCCCCAGCCCTAGCCCCAGCCCTAGCCCCAGCCCCAGCCCCAGCCCTACCCCCAGCCCTAGCCCCAGCCCCAGCTCGAGCCCAAGCCCCAGCCACAGCCCCAGCCCTAGCCCCAGCCCCAGCCCCAGCACTAGCTCCAGACCCAGCCCTAGCCTTAGCCTCAGCCCAGCTCCAGCCCTAGCCCCAGGCCCAGCCCCAGCCCCAGCCCCAGCCCTAGCCCTAGCCCCAGTCCCAGACCCAGTCCCAGCCCCAGCCACAGCCACAGCACTAGCCCCAGATCCAGCCCTAGCCACAGCCCCAGCCCCAGCCCCAGCCCCAGCCCCAGTCCCAATCCCAGCACTAGCCCCAGCCCCAGCCCCAGCCCCAGCCCCAGCCGAAGCCGCAGCCCTAGCCCTATCCCCAGTCCCAGCCCCAGCGCCAGCCGCAGCCCTAGCCCTAGCCCCAGTCCCAGCCCCAGCCCCAGCCCCAGTCCTAGCCCCAGTCCCAGCCCCAGCCCTAGCCTCAGCCCTAGCCCCAGCCCTAGCCCCAGCCCCAGCCCCAGCTCCAGCCGAAGCCACAGCCCTAGCCCTAGCCCCAGTCCCAGCCCCAGCCCCAGCCGCAGCCCTAGCCCTAGCCCCAGCCCCAGCCCCAGCCCCAGCCCCAGCCCCAGCCCCAGCCCCAGCCCTAGCCCTAGCCCCAGTCCCAGCCCCAGACCCAGCCCCAGCCCCAGCCACAGCACTAGCCCCAGCCCCAGCCCTAGCCCCAGCCCCAGCCCCAGCCCTAGCCCCAGCCCCAGCCGAAGCCGCAGCCCTAGCCCTATCCCCAGTCCCAGCCCCAGCCCCAGCCGCAGCCCTAGCCCTAGCCCCAGTCCCAGCCCCAGCCCCAGCCCCAGTCCTAGCCCCAGTCCCAGCCCCAGCCCTAGCCTCAGCCCTAGCCCCAGCCCTAGCCCCAGCCCCAGCCCCAGCTCCAGCCGAAGCCACAGCCCTAGCCCTAGCCCCAGTCCCAGCCCCAGCCCCAGCCGCAGCCCTAGCCCTAGCCCCAGCCCCAGCCCCAGCCCCAGCCCCAGCCCCAGCCCCAGCCCCAGCCCTAGCCCTAGCCCCAGTCCCAGCCCCAGACCCAGCCCCAGCCCCAGCCACAGCACTAGCTCCAGCCCCAGCCCTAGCCCCAGCCCCAGCCCCAGCCCTAGCCCCAGCCCCAGCCGTAGCCCCAGCCCTAGCCCCAGCCCTAGACCGAGCCCAAGCCCCAGCCCCAGCCCCGGCCCCAGCACTAGCCCCTGCCCCAGCCCTAGCCCCAGCCCCAGCCCTAGCCTCAGCCCCAGCTCCAGCCCCAGCCCTAGCCGCAGCCCTAGCCCTAGCCCCAGTCACAGACCCAGCCCCAGCCGAAGCCGCAGCCCTAGCGCTAGCCCCAGCCCTAGCCCTAGCCCCAGCCCCAGCCCTAGCCCTAGCCCGAGCACCAGCCCTAGCCGCAGCCCTAGCCCTAGCCCCAGTCCCAGGCCCAGCCGCAGCCCCAGCCCCAGTCACAGCCACAGCACTAGCCCCAGCCCCAGGCCGAGGCCAAGCCCTAGCCCCAGCCCTAGCCCTAGCCGCAGCCTCAGTCCCAGCACTAGCCCCAGTCCCAGCCCTAGCCCCAGCCCCAGACCTAGCCCCACTCCCAGCCCCAGCCCCAGCACTAGCCCCAGCCCCAGCCCCAGTCCTAGCCTCAGCCCTAGCCCTAGCCCTAGGCCCAGTCCCAGCCCCAACCCCAGCCCTAGCCCCAGCCGCAGCCCCAGCCCCTGATGCTGATCCTATAGAGGCCTTTTTGCTCCTCCTAGGCCTTGCCCTGACACTGTCCTTAAGTAAGGCCTTGACCGTATTCCTAACTAACGGCCTAGCCCTAAACCTAGCCCCAACCCCAGCCCCAGCCGTAGCCCCAGTCCCAGGCCCAGCCCCAGCCGAAGCCGCAGCCCTAGCCGTAGCCCCAGTCCCAGCCCAAGCCCCAGCCCCAGCACTAGCCCCAGCCCCAGGCCCAGCCTGAGCCCTAGCCCCAGCCCCAGCCCTAGACCCAGCCCCAGCCCAAGCCCTAGCCCCAGCCCCAGCCCTAGCCCAAGCCCCAGCCCCAGCCCCAGCCCCAGCCCCAGCCATAGCCCTAGCCCCAGTCCCAGCCCCAGTCCCAGCCCCAGCTCTAGCCACAGCACTAGCCCCAGATCCAGCCCCAGCCCCAGCCCCAGTCCCAGCACTAGCGCCTGCCCCAGCCCTAGCCCTAGCCTCAGCCCCAGCCCCAGCCCCAGCCCCAGCCCCAGCCCCAGCCCTAGCCGCAGCCCTAGCCCTAGCCCCAGTCAGAGCCCCAGCCCCAGCCCCAGCACTAGCCCCAGCCCCAGCCCCAGCCGGAGCCCCAGCCCTAGCCTCAGCCATAGCCCCAGCCCCAGCCCCAGCCCCAGCCCCAGCCGAAGCTACAGCCCTAGCCCTAGCCCCAGTCCCAGCCCCAGCCCCAGCTGCAGCCCTAGCCCCAGCCCCAGCCCCAGCCCCAGCTCGAGCCCAAGCCCCAGCCACAGTCCCAGCCCTAGCCCCAGCACCAGCCCCAGCCCTAGCTCCAGACCCAGCCCTAGCCTTAGCCTCAGCCCAGCTCCAGCCCTAGCCCTAGCCCCAGCCCCAGCCCCAGCACTAGCCCTAGCCCCAGTCCCAGTCCCAGCCCCAGCCCCAGCCACAGCCACAGCACTAGCCCCAGCCCCAGCCCTATCCCCAGCCCCAGCCCTAGCCCCAGCCCTAGCCCCTGCCCTAGACCGAGCCCAAGCCCCAGCCCCAGCCCTCCCCCAGTCCCAGCCCCAGCACTAGCCCCTGCCCCAGCCCTAGCCCCAGCCCCAGCCCTAGCCTCAGCCCCAGCCCCAGCCCGAGCCGAAGCCGCAGCCCTAGCCCTAGCCCCAGTCCCAGCCCCAGCCGCAGCCCTAGCCCTAGCCCCAGCCCCAGGCCTAGCCCCAGCCCCAGCTCGAGGCCAAGCCACAGCCACAGCCCTAGCCCCAGCCCCAGCCCCAGCACTAGCTCCAGACCCAGCCCTAGCCTTAGCCTCAGCCCAGCTCCAGCCCTAGCCCCAGCCCCAGCCCCAGCCCCAGCCCTAGCCCTAGCCCCGGCCCCAGTCCCAGCCCCAGTCCCAGCCCCAGCCCTAGCCACAGCACTAGCCCCAGATCCAGCCCTAGCCACAGCCCCAGCCCCAGCCCCAGTCCCAGTCCCAGCACTAGCCCCAATCCCAGCACTAGCCCCAGCCCCAGCCCCAGCCCCAGCCCCAGCCCCAGCCCCAGTCCCTGTCCCAGCCCCAGCCCCAGCCCCAGCCCCATCCCCAGCCCCAGCTGAAGCCGCAGCCCCAGCCCTAGCCCTAGCCCCAGCCCCAGCCCTAGCCCTAGCCCGAGCACCAGCCCTAGCCGCAGCCCTAGCCCTAGCCCCAGTCCCAGGCCCAGCCGCAGCCCCAGCCCCAGTCACAGCCACAGCACTAGCCCCAGCCCCAGCCCCAGCCCCAGCCCCATCCCTAGCCCCAGCCCCAGGCCGAGGCCAAGCCCTAGCCCCAGCCCTAGCCCTAGCCGCAGCCTCAGTCCCAGCACTAGCCCCAGTCCCAGCCCTAGCCCCAGCCCCAGCCCCAGACCTAGCCCCACTCCCAGCCCCAGCCCCAGCCCCAGCCCCAGCCCCAGCCCCAGTCTTAGCCTCGGCCCTAGCCCTAGCCCTAGCCCCAGTCCCAGCCCCAGCCCCAGCCACAGCACTATCCCCAGACCCAGCCCTAGCCCCAGCCCCAGCCCTAGCCCCAGCCCTAGCCCCAGCCCCAGCCCCAGCCCGAGCCCAAGCCCCAGCCCCAACCCTAGCCCTAGCCGCAGCCGCAGTCCCAGCCCTAGCCCCAACCCCAGCCCTAGCCCCAGCCCCAGCCCTAGCCCCTGATGCTGATCCTATAGAGGCCCTTATGATCCTCCTAGGCCTTCTCCTGACAACGTGGTAACTAAGGACTTGACACTATTTCTAACTAAGGCCCCAGGTCCAGCCCCAGCCGCAGCCCCAGCCCCTGATGCTGATCCTATAGAGGCCTTTTTGCTCCTCCTAGGCCTTGCCCTGACACTGTCCTTAAGTAAGGCCTTGACCCTATTCCTAACTAACGGCCTAGCCCTAAACCTAGCCCCAGCCCCAGCCCAAGCCCAAGCCCCAGCCCCAGCCCCAGCCCTAAACGCAGCCCTAGCCCTAGCCCAAGTCCTAGCCCCAGCAGCAGCCCCAGCCCCTGCCACAGCACTAGCCCCAGCCCCAGCACTAGCTCAAGCCCCAGCAGCAGCCCCAGCCCTAGCCCTAGCCCCAGTCCCAGCCCCAGCCCCAGCCCCAGCCCCAGCCCCAGCCCCAGCCCCAGCCGAAGCCGCAGCCCTAGCCCTAGCCCCAGTCCCAGACCCAGCCGCAGCCCTAGCCCTAGCCCCAGTCCCAGCCCCAGCCCTAGCCCCAGCCCTAGCCCCAGCCCCAGCCCCAGCCCCAGCCCTAGCCCCAGCCCTAGCCCCAGCCCCAGCTCGAGCCCAAGCCCCAGCCACAGCCCCAGCCCTAGCCCCAGCCCCAGCACTAGCTCCAGCCCCAGCCCTAGCCTTAGCCTCAGCCCAGCTCCAGCCCTAGCCCCAGGCCCAGCCCCAGCCCCAGCCCCAGCCCTAGCCCTAACCCCAGTCCCAGACCCAGTCCCAGCCCCAGCCACAGCCACAGCACTAGCCCCAGATCCAGCCCTAGCCACAGCCCCAGCCCCAGCCCCAGCCCCAGTCCCAATCCCAGCACTAGCCCCAGCCCCAGCCCCAGCCCCAGCCCCAGCCGAAGCCGCAGCCCTAGCCCTATCCCCAGTCCCAGCCCCAGGCCAACCGCAGCCCTAGCCCTAGCCCCAGTCCCAGCCCCAGCCCCAGCCCCAGTCCTAGCCCCAGCCCCAGCCCTAGCCCCAGCCCTAGCCACAGTCCTAGACGGAGCCCAAGCCCCAGCCCCAGCCCAAGCCCCAGTCCCAGGCCCAGCACTAGCGCCTGCCCCAGCCCTAGCCCCAGCCCCAGCCCCAGCCCTAGCCGCAGCCCTAGCCCTAGCCCTAGCCCCAGTCAGAGCCCCAGCCCCAGCACTAGCCCCAGCCCCAGCCCCAGCCTGAGCCCCAGCCTTAGCCTCAGCCCTAGCCCCAGCCCTAGCCCCAGCCCCATCCCCAGCCGAAGCCACAGCCCTAGCCCTAGCCCCAGTCCCAGCCCCAGCCCCAGCCGCAGCCCTAGCCCTAGCCCCAGTCCCAGCCCCAGCCCCAGCCCCAGCCCCAGCCCCAGCCCTAGCCCTAGCCCTAGCCCCAGTCCCAGCCCCAGACCCAGCCCCAGCCCCAGCCACAGCACTAGCCCCAGCCCCAGCCCTAGCCCCAGCCCCAGCCCCAGCCCTAGCCCCAGCCCCAGCCGTAGCCCCAGCCCTAGCCCCAGCCCTAGACCGAGCCCAAGCCCCAGCCCCAGCCCCGGCCCCAGCACTAGCCCCTGCCCCAGCCCTAGCCCCAGCCCCAGCCCTAGCCTCAGTCCCAGCTCCAGCCCCAGCCCTAGCCGCAGCCCTAGCCCTAGCCCCAGTCACAGCCCCAGCACCAGCCCCAGCCCGAGCCCCAGCCCTATCCCCAGGCCCAGCCCCTGCCCCAGTCCCAGCCCCAGACCCAGACCGAGACCCAGCCCTAGCCGAAGCCCTAGCCCTAGCACTAGCCCCAGTCCCAGCCCCAGCCCCAGCCCCAGCCCCAGCCCCACCCATAGCCCCAGCCCCAGCCCCATCCCTAGCCCCAGCCCCAGCCCTAACCCTGATGCTGATCCTATAGAGGCCCTTATGATCCTCCTAGGCCTTCTCCTGACAACGTGGTAACTAAGGACTTGACACTATTTCTAACTAAGGCCCCAGGTCCAGCCCCAGCCGCAGCCCCAGCCCCTGATGCTGATCCTAAAGAGGCCTTTTTGCTCCTCCTAGGCCTTGCCCTGACACTGTCCTTAAGTAAGGCCTTGACCCTATTCGTAACTAACGGCCTAGCCCTAAACCTAGCCCCAGCCCCAGCCCCAGCCCAAGCCCCAGCCCCAGCCCGAGCCGAAGCCGCAGCCCTAGCCCTAGCCCCAGTCCCAGCCCCAGCCGCAGCCCTAGCCCTAGCCCCAGTCCCAGCCCCAGCCCCAGCCCTAACCCCTGCCCCAGCCCTAGCCCCAGCCCCAGCCCTAGCCCCAGCCCCAGGCCTAGCCCCAGCCCCAGCTCGAGGCCAAGCCCCAGCCACAGCCACAGCCCTAGCCCCAGCCCCAGCCCCAGCACTAGCTCCAGACCCAGCCCTAGCCTTAGCCTCAGCCCAGCTCCAGCCCTAGCCCCAGCCCCAGCCCCAGCCCCAGCCCTAGCCCTAGCCCCAGCCCCAGTCCCAGCCCCAGTCCCAGCCCCAGCCCTAGCCACAGCACTAGCCCCAGATCCAGCCCTAGCCACAGCCCCAGCCCCAGCCCCAGTCCCAGTCCCAGCACTAGCCCCAGTCCCAGCACTAGCCCCAGCCCCAGCCACAGCCCCAGCCCCAGCCCCAGCCCCAGTCCCAGTCCCAGCCCCAGCCCCAGCCCCATCCCCAGCCCCAGCTGAAGCCGCAGCCCCAGCCCTAGCCCTAGCCCCAGCCCCAGCCCTAGCCCTAGCCCGAGCACCAGCCCTAGCCGCAGCCCTAGCCCTAGCCCCAGTCCCAGGCCCAGCCGCAGCCCCAGCCCCAGTCACAGCCACAGCACTAGCCCCAGCCCCAGCCCCAGCCCCAGCCCCATCCCTAGCCCCAGCCCCAGGCCGAGGCCAAGACCTAGCCCCAGCCCTAGCCCTAGCTGCAGCCTCAGTCCCAGCACTAGCCCCAGTCCCAGCCCTAGCCCCAGCCCCAGTCCCAGACCTAGCCCCACTCCCAGCCCCAGGCCCAGCACTAGCCCCAGCCCCAGCCCCAGTCTTAGCCTCGGCCCTAGCCCTAGCCCTAGCCCCAGTCCCAGCCCCAGCCCCAGCCACAGCACTATCCCCAGACCCAGCCCTAGCCCCAGCCCCAGCCCTAGCCCCAGCCCTAGCCCCAGCCCCAGCCCCAGCCCGAGCCCAAGCCCCAGCCCCAGCCCTAGCCCTAGCCGCAGCCGCAGTCCCAGCCCTAGCCCCAACCCCAGCCCTAGCCCCAGCCCCAGCCCTAGCCCCTGATGCTGATCCTATAGAGGCCCTTATGATCCTCCTAGGCCTTCTCCTGACAACGTGGTAACTAAGGACTTGACACTATTTCTAACTAAGGCCCCAGGTCCAGCCCCAGCCGCAGCCCCAGCCCCTGATGCTGATCCTATAGAGGCCTTTTTGCTCCTCCTAGGCCTTGCCCTGTCACTGTCCTTAAGTAAGGCCTTGACCCTATTCCTAACTAACGGCCTAGCCCTAAACCTAGCCCCAGCCCCAGCCCCAGCCCAAGCCCCAGCCCCAGCCCGAGCCGAAGCCGCAGCCCTAGCCCTAGCCCCAGTCCCAGCCCCAGCCGCAGCCCTAGCCCTAGCCCCAGTCCCAGCCCCAGCCCCAGCCCTAAACCCTGCCCCAGCCCTAGCCCCAGCCCCAGCCCTAGCCCTAGCCCCAGCCCCAGGCCTAGCCCCAGCCCCAGCTCGAGGCCAAGCCCCAGCCACAGCCACAGCCCTAGCCCCAGCCCCAGCCCCAGCACTAGCTCCAGACCCAGCCCTAGCCTTAGCCTCAGCCCAGCTCCAGCCCTAGCCCCAGCCCCAGCCCCAGCCCCAGCCCTAGCCCTAGCCCCGGCCCCAGTCCCAGCCCCAGTCCCAGCCCCAGCCCTAGCCACAGCACTAGCCCCAGATCCAGCCCTAGCCACAGCCCCAGCCCCAGCCCCAGTCCCAGTCCCAGCACTAGCCCCAATCCCAGCACTAGCCCCAGCCCCAGCCCCAGCCCCAGCCCCAGCCCCAGCCCCAGTCCCTGTCCCAGCCCCAGCCCCAGCCCCAGCCCCATCCCCAGCCCCAGCTGAAGCCGCAGCCCCAGCCCTAGCCCTAGCCCCAGCCCCAGCCCTAGCCCTAGCCCGAGCACCAGCCCTAGCCGCAGCCCTAGCCCTAGCCCCAGTCCCAGGCCCAGCCGCAGCCCCAGCCCCAGTCACAGCCACAGCACTAGCCCCAGCCCCAGCCCCAGCCCCAGCCCCATCCCTAGCCCCAGCCCCAGGCCGAGGCCAAGCCCTAGCCCCAGCCCTAGCCCTAGCCGCAGCCTCAGTCCCAGCACTAGCCCCAGTCCCAGCCCTAGCCCCAGCCCCAGCCCCAGACCTAGCCCCACTCCCAGCCCCAGCCCCAGCCCCAGCCCCAGCCCCAGCCCCAGTCTTAGCCTCGGCCCTAGCCCTAGCCCTAGCCCCAGTCCCAGCCCCAGCCCCAGCCACAGCACTATCCCCAGACCCAGCCCTAGCCCCAGCCCCAGCCCTAGCCCCAGCCCTAGCCCCAGCCCCAGCCCCAGCCCGAGCCCAAGCCCCAGCCCCAACCCTAGCCCTAGCCGCAGCCGCAGTCCCAGCCCTAGCCCCAACCCCAGCCCTAGCCCCAGCCCCAGCCCTAGCCCCTGATGCTGATCCTATAGAGGCCCTTATGATCCTCCTAGGCCTTCTCCTGACAACGTGGTAACTAAGGACTTGACACTATTTCTAACTAAGGCCCCAGGTCCAGCCCCAGCCGCAGCCCCAGCCCCTGATGCTGATCCTATAGAGGCCTTTTTGCTCCTCCTAGGCCTTGCCCTGACACTGTCCTTAAGTAAGGCCTTGACCCTATTCCTAACTAACGGCCTAGCCCTAAACCTAGCCCCAGCCCCAGCCCAAGCCCAAGCCCCAGCCCCAGCCCCAGCCCTAAACGCAGCCCTAGCCCTAGCCCAAGTCCTAGCCCCAGCAGCAGCCCCAGCCCCTGCCACAGCACTAGCCCCAGCCCCAGCACTAGCTCAAGCCCCAGCAGCAGCCCCAGCCCTAGCCCTAGCCCCAGTCCCAGCCCCAGCCCCAGCCCCAGCCCCAGCCCCAGCCCCAGCCGAAGCCGCAGCCCTAGCCCTAGCCCCAGTCCCAGACCCAGCCGCAGCCCTAGCCCTAGCCCCAGTCCCAGCCCCAGCCCTAGCCCCAGCCCTAGCCCCAGCCCCAGCCCCAGCCCCAGCCCTAGCCCCAGCCCTAGCCCCAGCCCCAGCTCGAGCCCAAGCCCCAGCCACAGCCCCAGCCCTAGCCCCAGCCCCAGCACTAGCTCCAGCCCCAGCCCTAGCCTTAGCCTCAGCCCAGCTCCAGCCCTAGCCCCAGGCCCAACCCCAGCCCCAGCCCCAGCCCTAGCCCTAACCCCAGTCCCAGACCCAGTCCCAGCCCCAGCCACAGCCACAGCACTAGCCCCAGATCCAGCCCTAGCCACAGCCCCAGCCCCAGCCCCAGCCCCAGTCCCAATCCCAGCACTAGCCCCAGCCCCAGCCCCAGCCCCAGCCCCAGCCGAAGCCGCAGCCCTAGCCCTATCCCCAGTCCCAGCCCCAGGCCAACCGCAGCCCTAGCCCTAGCCCCAGTCCCAGCCCCAGCCCGAGCCCCAGTCCTAGCCCCAGCCCCAGCCCTAGCCCCAGCCCTAGCCACAGTCCTAGACGGAGCCCAAGCCCCAGCCCCAGCCCAAGCCCCAGTCCCAGGCCCAGCACTAGCGCCTGCCCCAGCCCTAGCCCCAGCCCCAGCCCCAGCCCTAGCCGCAGCCCTAGCCCTAGCCCTAGCCCCAGTCAGAGCCCCAGCCCCAGCACTAGCCCCAGCCCCAGCCCCAGCCTGAGCCCCAGCCCTAGCCCTAGCCTCAGCCCTAGCCCCAGCCCTAGCCCCAGCCCCAGCCCCATCCCCAGCCGAAGCCACAGCCCTAGCCCTAGCCCCAGTCCCAGCCCCAGCCCCAGCCGCAGCCCTAGCCCTAGCCCCAGTCCCAGCCCCAGCCCCAGCCCCAGCCCCAGCCCCAGCCCTAGCCCTAGCCCCAGTCCCAGCCCCAGACCCAGCCCCAGCCCCAGCCCTAGCCCCAGCCCCAGCCCCAGCCCTAGCCCCAGCCCCAGCCGTAGCCCCAGCCCTAGCCCCAGCCCTAGACCGAGCCCAAGCCCCAGCCCCAGCCCCGGCCCCAGCACTAGCCCCTGCCCCAGCCCTAGCCCCAGCCCCAGCCCTAGCCTCAGTCCCAGCTCCAGCCCCAGCCCTAGCCGCAGCCCTAGCCCTAGCCCCAGTCACAGCCCCAGCACCAGCCCCAGCCCGAGCCCCAGCCCTATCCCCAGGCCCAGCCCCTGCCCCAGTCCCAGCCCCAGACCCAGACCGAGACCCAGCCCTAGCCGAAGCCCTAGCCCTAGCACTAGCCCCAGTCCCAGCCCCAGCCCCAGCCCCAGCCCCACCCATAGCCCCAGCCCCAGCCCCATCCCTAGCCCCAGCCCCAGCCCTAACCCTGATGCTGATCCTATAGAGGCCCTTATGATCCTCCTAGGCCTTCTCCTGACAACGTGGTAACTAAGGACTTGACACTATTTCTAACTAAGGCCCCAGGTCCAGCCCCAGCCGCAGCCCCAGCCCCTGATGCTGATCCTAAAGAGGCCTTTTTGCTCCTCCTAGGCCTTGCCCTGACACTGTCCTTAAGTAAGGCCTTGACCCTATTCGTAACTAACGGCCTAGCCCTAAACCTAGCCCCAGCCCCAGCCCCAGCCCAAGCCCCAGCCCCAGCCCGAGCCGAAGCCGCAGCCCTAGCCCTAGCCCCAGTCCCAGCCCCAGCCGCAGCCCTAGCCCTAGCCCCAGTCCCAGCCCCAGCCCCAGCCCTAACCCCTGCCCCAGCCCTAGCCCCAGCCCCAGCCCTAGCCCCAGCCCCAGGCCTAGGCCCAGCCCCAGCTCGAGGCCAAGCCCCAGCCACAGCCACAGCCCTAGCCCCAGCCCCAGCCCCAGCACTAGCTCCAGACCCAGCCCTAGCCTTAGCCTCAGCCCAGCTCCAGCCCTAGCCCCAGCCCCAGCCCCAGCCCCAGCCCTAGCCCTAGCCCCAGCCCCAGTCCCAGCCCCAGTCCCAGCCCCAGCCCTAGCCACAGCACTAGCCCCAGATCCAGCCCTAGCCACAGCCCCAGCCCCAGCCCCAGCCCCAGTCCCAGTCCCAGCCCCAGCCCCAGCCCCATCCCCAGCCCCAGCTGAAGCCGCAGCCCCAGCCCTAGCCCTAGCCCCAGCCCCAGCCCTAGCCCTAGCCCGAGCACCAGCCCTAGCCGCAGCCCTAGCCCTAGCCCCAGTCCCAGGCCCAGCCGCAGCCCCAGCCCCAGTCACAGCCACAGCACTAGCCCCAGCCCCAGCCCCAGCCCCAGCCCCATCCCTAGCCCCAGCCCCAGGCCGAGGCCAAGACCTAGCCCCAGCCCTAGCCCTAGCTGCAGCCTCAGTCCCAGCACTAGCCCCAGTCCCAGCCCTAGCCCCAGCCCCAGTCCCAGACCTAGCCCCACTCCCAGCCCCAGGCCCAGCACTAGCCCCAGCCCCAGCCCCAGTCTTAGCCTCGGCCCTAGCCCTAGCCCTAGCCCCAGTCCCAGCCCCAGCCCCAGCCACAGCACTATCCCCAGACCCAGCCCTAGCCCCAGCCCCAGCCCTAGCCCCAGCCCTAGCCCCAGCCCCAGCCCCAGCCCGAGCCCAAGCCCCAGCCCCAGCCCTAGCCCTAGCCGCAGCCGCAGTCCCAGCCCTAGCCCCAACCCCAGCCCTAGCCCCAGCCCCAGCCCTAGCCCCTGATGCTGATCCTATAGAGGCCCTTATGATCCTCCTAGGCCTTCTCCTGACAACGTGGTAACTAAGGACTTGACACTATTTCTAACTAAGGCCCCAGGTCCAGCCCCAGCCGCAGCCCCAGCCCCTGATGCTGATCCTATAGAGGCCTTTTTGCTCCTCCTAGGCCTTGCCCTGTCACTGTCCTTAAGTAAGGCCTTGACCCTATTCCTAACTAACGGCCTAGCCCTAAACCTAGCCCCAGCCCTAGCCCTAGCCCCAGTCCCAGCCCCAGCCGCAGCCCTAGCCCTAGCCCCAGTCCCAGCCCCAGCCCCAGCCCTAAACCCTGCCCCAGCCCTAGCCCCAGCCCCAGCCCTAGCCCTAGCCCCAGCCCCAGGCCTAGCCCCAGCCCCAGCTCGAGGCCAAGCCACAGCCACAGCCACAGCCCTAGCCCCAGCCCCAGCCCCAGCACTAGCTCCAGACCCAGCCCTAGCCTTAGCCTCAGCCCAGCTCCAGCCCTAGCCCCAACCCCCGCCCCAGCCCCAGCCCCATTCCTAGCCCCTTATGCTGATCCTATAGAGCCCCTTGTGATCCTCCTAGGCCTTCCCCTGACAATGTGGTAACTAAGGCCTTGACACTGTTTCTTACTAAGGACCCAAGTCCAGCCCTAGCCCCAGTCCCAGCCCCAGCCCCAGCTCCAGCCCCAGCCCTAGCCTCAGCACTAGCCGCAGACCCAGCCCTAGCCCCAGCCCCAGCCCCAGCTCCAGTCCCAGCCAAAGCCACAGCCCCAGGCCCAACCCAGCCCCTGATGCTGATCCTACAGAGGCCCTTATGCTCCTCCTAGGCCTCGCCCTGACACTGTCCTTAACTCAGGCCTTGACCCTACTAATAACTCAGGCTGTGATACTGTCCCTAACTAAGTCCCTGACAGTGTCCCTGTCTAAGGGACTGGATGTCCTCCTAACTCTGGCCCTGCCATTATACATAAAAAAATCTCTGACGCTCGTCCTAACTGAGGCCCCGATACTGTCCCTCACTAGGGCCCTGACGCTACTTCTAACTCATGCCCTGACATTATACCTAACGTAGGCTCTGATGCTAACTCTAAGTAAGGCCCTGACTGTGACCCTAACTAAGGCCTTCACACTATTCCTAACTAAGGGCGTAGCCCTAGCCCCAGCCCCAGCCCCAGCCCCAGCCCTAGCCGCAGCCCTAGCCCTGGCCCCAGTCGCAGCCCCAGCCCCCGCCCCCGCCCCAGCACTAGCCACAGCCCCAACCCTAGCCTCAGCCCTAGCCCTAGCCCTAGCCCCAGTCCCAGCCCCAGCCCCAGCCCCAGCCCCAGCCCCAGCCCCAGCACTAGCCCCAGACCCAGCCCTAGCCCCAGCCCTAGCCCCTGCCCCAGCCCGAGCCCAAGCCCCAGCCCCAGCCCCAGCCCTAGCAACAACCCCAGCCCTAGCCCCTGATGCTGATCCTATAGAGGCCCTTATGATCCTCCTCGGCCTTCTCCTGACAATGTGGTAACTAAGGCCTTGACACTATTTCTAACTAAGTCCCCAGGTCCAGCCCCAGCCGCAGCCCCAGCCCCTGATGCTGATCCTATAGAGGCCTTTGTGCTCCTCCTAGGCCTTGCCCTGACACTGTCCTTAAGTAAGGCCTTGACCCTATACCTAACTAAGGCCCTAGCCCTAAAGCTAGCCCCAGCCCCAGCCCCAGCCCTAGCCCCAGCCCTAGCCCTAGCCCCAGTCCCAGCCCCAGCCCCAGCACTAGCCCCAGCCCCAGCCCTAGCCTTAGCCTCAGCCCCAGCTCCAGCCGCAGTCCCAGCCCCAGCCCAAGCCCCAGCCACAGACCTAGCCCTAGCCCTAGCCTGAGCCCCAGCCCCAGGCCGAAACCCATCCCCTGATGCTGATCCTACAGAGGCCCTTATGCTCCTCCTAGGCCTTTCCCTGTCACTGTCCTTAACTCAGGCCTTGACACTACTAATAACTCAGGCTGTGATACTGTCCCTAACTAAGGCCCTGACAGTGTCCCTGTCTAAGGGACTGGATGTCCTCCTAACTCTGGTCCTGCAATTATACATAAAAAAAGCTCTGACGATCATCCTAACCGAGGCCCCGATACTGTCCCTCACTAAGGCCCTGACACCACTTCTAACTCATGCCCTGATATTATACCTAACGTAGGCTCTGACGCTAACCCTAAGTAAGGCCGTGAATGTGACCCTAAGTCCTTCACACTATTCCTAACTAAGGGCGTAGCCCTAGCCATAGCCGCAGCCCCAGTCCAAGCCCCAGCACCAGCACTAGCCCCAGCCCCAGCCCCAGCCCCAGGCCCAGCCCTAGCCCCAGCCCCAGCCCCAGTCCTAGCCCCAGCCTCAGGCCGAACACCATCCCCTGATGCTGATCCTACAGAGGCTCTTATGCTCCTCCTAGGCCTTGCCCTGACACTGTCCTTAACTCAGGCCTTGACACTACTACTAACTCAGGCCATGTCATTATACCTAACGAAAGCTCTGATGCTAAACCTAACTAGGGCCCTGACAGTGACAGTAACTAAGGCCCCAGCCCTAGCCTGACCCCTAGCCCCAGCTCCAGCCCTAGCACCAACCCCAGCCCTAGCCCCAGCCCCAGCCCTAGCACCTGATGCTGATCCTATAGAGGCCTTTATGCTCCTCCTAGGCCTTGCCCTGACACTGTCCTTAAGTAAGGCCTTGACCCTATACCTAACTAAGGGCCTAGCCCTAAACCTAGCCCCAGCCCCAGCCCCAGCCCTAGCCCCAGCCCTAGCCCTAGCCCCAGTCCCAGGCCCAGCCCCAGCCCCAGTCCCAGCCCCAGCCCCAGCCCTAGCCCCAGCACTAGCCCGAGACCCAGCCCTAGTCTTAGCCTTAGCCCCAGCTCCAGCCCCAGCCCAAGCCCCAGCCCCAGCCACAGCCCCAGGCCCAACCCCATCCCCTGATGCTGATCCTACAGAGGCCCTTATGCTCCTCCTAGGCCTTGCCCTGACACTGTCCTTAACTCAGGCCTTGACACTACTACTAACTCAGGCCCTGTCATTATACCTAACGAAAGCTCAGATGCTAAACCTAACTAAGGCCCTGACAGTGACACTAACTAAGGCCCCAGCCCTAGCCTGACCCCTAGCCCCAGCTCCAGCCATAGCCCCAACCCCAGGCCTAGCCCCAGCCCCAGCCCTAGCCCCTGATGCTGATCCTATAGAGGCCCTTATGATCCTCCTAGGCCTTCTCCTGACAATGTGGTAACTAAGGCCTTGACACTATTTCTAAATAAGGCCCCAGGTCCAGTCCCAGCCGCAGCCCCAGCCCCTGATGCTGATCCTATAGAGGCCTTTTTGCTCCTCCTAGGCCTTGCCCTGACACTGTCCTTAACTCAGGCCTTGACACTACTAATAACTCAGGCTGTGATACTGTCCCTAACTAAGGCCCTGACAGTGTTCCTGTCTAAGGGACTGGATGTCCTCCTAACTCTGGCCCTGCCATTATACATCAAAAAAGCTCTGACGCTCCTCCTAACTGAGGCCCCGATACTGTCCCTCACTAAGGCCCTGACACTACTTCTAACTCATGCCCTGACATTATACCTATCGTAGGCTCTGACGCTAACCCTAAGTAAGGCCCTGACTGTGACCCTAACTAAGGCCTTCACACTATTCCTAACTAAGGGCGTAGCCCTAGCCCTAGCCCCAGCGCCAGCCCAAGCCCCAGCCCCAGGCCCAGCCCTAGCCCTAGCCCCAGCCCCAGCCCCAGTCCTAGCCCCAGCCCCAGGCCGAACCCTATCCCCTGATGCTGATCCTACAGAGGCACTTATGCTCCTCCTAGGCCTTGCCCTGACACGGTCCTTAACTCAGGCCTTGACACTACTACTAACTCAGGCCCTGTCATTATACCTAACGAAAGCTCTGATGCTAACCCTAACTAAGGCCTTGACAGTGACACTAACTAAGGCCTTGACACTATTCCTAACTAAGGGCCTAGCCCTAGCCCTAGCCCTAGCCCCAGCCCCAGCCCCAGCCCCAGGCCCAGCCCCAGCCCCAGCCCAGCCCCAGTCCCAGCCCCAACCCAAACCCGAGCCCCAGCCTCTGATGCTTATCCTACAAAGGCCCTTATGCTTCTCCTAGCCCTTGCCCTGACACTGTCCCTAACACATGCCTTGACACTACTACTAACTTAGGCCCTGTCATTATACCTAATGAAAGCTCTGATGCTAAACCTAAGGCCATGACAGTGACATAAACTAAGGCCGTGACACTATTCCTAACTAAGGGCCTAACCCTAGCCCTAGCCACAGCCCATACCCCAGCCGTAGACAAAGCACCAGGCCGAGCCCTAGCCCTAGCCCTAGCCCCAGCCTCAGTCCTAGCCCGAGCCCCAGTACGGGTCAGTGCCAGGTTCGGGCTAGGATTAGGCTACAGCATAGGGTAAGGTGTAAGGCTGGTGGTGGGTTTCCGTTCCAGGCTAGGTTTAGGGTTAGGGAACGGCAAGGCTTAGGGCACAGGTGAGGGTACGGAAACGTGGGAGGGTCAGGCTACGTGCTGACGCACGGGTCAGTGCCAGCGTACGGGCCAGGAATAGGCTACGGCGTAGGGTAAGGGGTAGGGCTGGTGGTGGGTTTCCGATCCGGGCTAGGGTTAGGGTTAGGGAACGGCAAGTCTTAGGGCACAGGTGAGGGTACGGAAACGTGGGAGGGTCAGTCTACATGCTGACGCATGTGTCACTGACAGCGTACGGGCCAGGAGGAGGCTACGGCTTGGGGGTAAGTTGTGGGGCTGGTGGTGGGTTTCCGTTCCGGGCTAGGGTTAGGGTTAGGGAACAGCAAGGCTTAGGACACAGGTGAGGGTACGGAAACGTGGGAGGGTCAGGCTGCGTGCTGACGCACGTGTCAGTGCCAGCGTACGGGCCAGGATTAGGCTACGGCTTGGGGGTAAGGTGTAGGGCTGGTGGTGGGTTTCCGTTCCGGGCTAGGGTTAGGGTTAGGGAAGGGCAAGGCTTAGGGCACAGGTGAGGGTACGGAAACGTGGGAGGGTCAGGCTACGTGGTGAGGCACAGGTCAGTGCCAGCGCACGGGCCAGGAGTAGGCTACGGCGTAGGGTAAGGTTTAGGGCTGGTGGTGGGTTTCCGTTCCGGGCTAGTGTTAGGGTTAGGGAACGGCAAGGTTTAGGGCGCAGGTGAGGGTACGGAAACGTGGGAAGTTCAGGCTACGTGCTGACGCACGGGTCAGGGCCAGCGTACGGGACAGGAGTAGGCTACGGCGTAGGGTAAGGTGTAGCGCTGGTGGTGGGTTTCCGTTCCGGGCTAGGGTTAGGGTTAGGGAACGGCAAGGTTTAGGGCGCAGGTGAGGGTACGGAAACGTGGGAAGTTCAGGCTACGTGCTGACGCACGGGTCAGGGCCTGCGTACGGGACAGGAGTAGGCTACGGCGTAGGGTAAGGTGTAGCGCTGGTGGTGGGTTTCCATTCCGAGCTAGGGTTAGGGTTAGGGAACGGCAAGGCTTAGGGAACAGGTGAGGGTACGGAAACGTGGGAGGGTCAGGCTACGTGCTGACGCACTGGTCAGTGCCAGCGTACGGGCCAGGAGTAGGCTACGGCTTGGGGGTAAGGTGTAGGGCTGGTGGTGGGTTTCTGTTCCGGGCTAGGGTTTGGGTTAGGGTACGGCAAGGCTTAGGGCACAGGTGAGGGTACGGAAACGTGGGAGTGTCAGGGTACGTGCTGACGCACGGGTCAGTGCCAGCGTACGGGCCAGGAGTAGGACATGGTGTAGGGTACGGTGTAGGGTTGCTGGTGGGTTTCCTTGTTGGGCTAGGGTTAGGGTTAGGGAACGGCAAGGCTTAGGGCCCAGGTGAGGGTACGGAAACGTGGGAGGGTCAGGCTACGTGCTGACGCACGGGTCAGTGCCAGCGTACGGGCCAGTAATAGGCTACGGCGTAGGGTAAGGTGTAGGGCTGGTGGTGGGTTTCCGTTCCGGGCTAGGGTTAGGGAACGGCAAGGCTTAGGGCACAGGTGAGGGTACGGAAACGTGGGCGGGTCAGGCTACGAGCTGACGCACGGGTCAGTGCCAGCGTACGGGCCAGGAGTAGGCTACGGCGTAGGGGGTAAGTTGTGGGGCTGGTGGTGGGTTTCCGTTGCGGGCTAGGGTTAGGGTTAGGGAACGGCAAGGCTTAGGGCACAAGTGAGGGTACGGAAACGTGGGAGTGTCAGGCTACGTGCTGACGCACGGGTCAGTGCCAGCGTACGGGCCAGTAGTTGGCTACGTCGTAGGGTAAGGTGTAGTGCTGGTGGTGGGTTTCCGATCCGGGCTAGGGTTAGGGTTAGGGAACGGCAAGGCTTAGGGCACAGGTGAGGGTACGGAAACATGGGAGGTTCAGGCTACGTTTTGACACACGGGTTAGTGCCAGCGTACGGGCCAGGAGTAGGATACGACTTGGGGGTAAGGTGTAGGGCTGGTGGTGGGTTTCCGTTCCGGGCTAGGGTTAGGGTTAGGGAACGGCAAGGCTTAGGGCACAGGTGAGGGTACGGAAACGTGGGAGGGTCAGGCTACATGCTGACGCACGGATCAGTGCCAGCGTACGGGCCAGGAGTAGGCTACGGCGTAGGGAAAGGTTTAGGGCTGGTGGTGGATTTCCGTTCTGGGCTAGCGTTAGGGTTAGGGAACGGCAAGGCTTAGGGCACAGGTGAGGGTACAGAAACGTGGGAGGGTCAGGCTACGTGCTGACGCACGGGTCAGTGCCAGCGTACAGGCCAGGAGTAGGCTACGGCGTAGAGTAAGGTATAGGGCTGGTGGTGGGTTTCTGTTCCGAGGTAGGGTTAGGGTCAGGGAACGACAAGTCTTAGGGAACAGGTGAGGGTACGGAAACGTGGGAGTGTCAGGCTACGAGCTGATGCACGGGTCAGTGCCAGCGTACGGGCAGGAGTAGGCTACGGCTTGGGGTAAGGTGTAGGGCTGCTGGTGGGTTTCCATTCCGGGCTAGGGTTATGGTTAGGGAACGGCAAGGCTTAGGGCACAGGTGAGGGTACGGAAACGTGGGAGGGTAAGGCTACGTGCTGACGCACGGGTCAGTTCCAGCGTACGGGCCAGTAGTAGGCTACGGCGTAGGGTAAGGTGTAGGGCTGGTGGTGGGTTTCCGTTCCTGGCTAGGGTTAGGGTTAGGGAACGGCAAGGCTTAGGGCACATTGAGGGTACGAAAACGTGGGAGGGTCAGGCTACGTGCTGACGCACGGGTCAGTGCCAGCGTACGGGCCAGGAGTAGGCTACGGCTTGGGGGTAAGGTGTAGGGCTGGGGGTGGGTTTCCGTTCCGGGCTACGGTTAGGGTTAGGGAACGGCAAGGCTTAGGGCACATTGAGGGTATGAAAACGTGGGAGGGTCAGGCTACGTGCTGACGCACGGGTCAGTGCCAGCGTACGGGCCAGGAGTAGGCTACGGCTTGGGGGTAAGTTGTGGGGCTGGTGGTGGGTTTCCGTTCCGGGCTAGGGTTAGGGTTAGGGAACGGCAAGGCTTAGGGCACAAGTGAGGGTACGGAAACGTGGGAGGGTCAGGCTACGTGCTGACGCACGGGTCAGTGCCAGCGTACGGGCCAGGAGTTGGCTACGTTGTAGGGTAAGGTGTAGGGCTGGTGGTGGGTTTCCGATCCGGGCTAGGGTTAGGGTTAGGAAACGGCAAGGCTTAGGGCACAGGTGAGGGTACGGAAACGTGGGAGGGTCAGTCTACATGCTGACGCATGTGTCACTGACAGCGTACGGGCCAGGAGGAGGCTACGGCTTTGGGGTAAGTTGTGGGGCTGGTGGTGGGTTTCCGTTCCGGGCTAGGGTTAGGGTTAGGGAACAGCAAGGCTTAGGACACAGGTGAGGGTACGGAAACGTGGGAGGGTCAGGCTGCGTGCTGACGCACGTGTCAGTGCCAGCGTACGGGCCAGGATTAGGCTACGGCTTGGGGGTAAGGTGTAGGGCTGGTGGTGGGTTTCCGTTCCGGGCTAGGGTTAGTGTTAGGAAAGGGCAAGGCTTAGGGCACAGGTGAGGGTACGGAAATGTGGGAGGGTCAGGCTACGTGGTGAGGCACAGGTCAGTGCCAGCGCACGGGCCAGGAGTAGGCTACGGCGTAGGGTAAGGTTTAGGGCTGGTGGTGGGTTTCCGTTCCGGGGTAGGGTTAGGGTTAGGGAACGGCAAGGCTTAGGGCACCGGTGAGGGTATAGAAACGTGGGAGGGGCAGGCTACCTGCTGACGCACGCATCAGTGCCAGCGTACGGGACAGGAGTAGGCTACGGCGTAAGGTAAGGTGTAGGGCTGGTGGTAGGTTTCCATTCCGGACTAGGGTTAGGGTTAGGGAACGGCAAGGTTTAGGGCGCAGGTGAGGGTACGGAAACGTGGGAAGTTCAGGCTACGTGCTGACGCACGGGTCAGGGCCAGCGTACGGGACAGGAGTAGGCTACGGCGTAGGGTAAGGTGTAGCGCTTGTGGTGGGTTTCCATTCCGAGCTAGGGTTAGGGTTAGGGAACGGCAAGGCTCAGGGAACAGGTGAGGGTACGGAAACGTGGGAGGTTCAGGCTACGTGCTGACGCACTGGTCAGTGCCAGCGTACGGGCCAGGAGTAGGCTACGGCTTGGGGGTAAGGTGTAGGGCTGGTGGTGGGTTTCTGTTCCGGGCTAGGGTTTGGGTTAGGGAACGGCAAGGCTTAGGGCACAGGTGAGGGTACGGAAACGTGGGAGGGTCAGGGTACGTGCTGACGCACGGGTCAGTGCCAGCGTACGAGCCAGGAGTAGGACATGGTGTAGGGTACGGTGTAGGGTTGCTGGTGGGTTTCCGTGTTGGGCTAGGGTTAGGGTTAGGGAACGGCAAGGCTTAGGGCACAGGTGAGGGTACGGAAACGTGGGAGGGTCAGGCTACGTGCTGACGCACGGGTCAGTGCCAGCGTACGGGCCAGTAATAGGCTACGTCGTAGGGTAAGGTGTAGGGCTGGTGGTGGGTTTCCGTTCCGGGCTAGGGTTAGGGAACGGCAAGGCTTAGGGCACAGGTGAGGGTACGGAAACGTGGGCGGGTCAGGCTACGAGCTGACGCATGGGTCAGTGCCAGCGTACGGGCCAGGAGTAGGCTACGGCGTAGGGTAAGGTGTAGGGCTGTTGGTGGGTTTCCGTTCCGGGCTAGGGTTAGGGTTAGGGAACGGCAAGGCTTAGGGCACAGGTGAGGGTACACAAACCTGGGAGTGTCATGCTACGTGCTGACGCACGGGTCAGTACCAGCGTACGGGCCAGGATTAGGCTACGGCTTGGGGGTAAGTTGTGGGGCTGGTGGTGGGTTTCCGTTGCGGGCTAGGGTTAGGGTTAGGGAACGGCAAGGCTTAGGGCACAAGTGAGGGTACGGAAACGTGGGAGTGTCAGGCTACGTGCTGACGCACGGGTCAGTGCCAGCGTACGGGCCAGGAGTTGGATACGTCGTAGGGTAAGGTGTAGGGCTGGTGGTGGGTTTCCGATCCGGGCTAGGGTTAGGGTTAGGGAACGGCAAGGCTTAGGGCACAGGTGAGGGTACAGAAACATGGGAGGTTCAGGCTACGTTTTGACACACGGGTTAGTGCCAGCGTATGGGCCAGGAGTAGGCTACGGCTTGGGGGTAAGGTGTAGGGCTGGTGGTGGGTTTCCGTTCCGGGCTAGGGTTAGGGTTAGGGAACGGCAAGGCTTAGGGCACAGGTGAGGGTACGGAAACGTGGGAGGGTCAGGCTACGTGCTGACGCACGGGTAAGTGCCAGCGTACGGGCCAGGAGTAGGCTACGGCGTAGGGTAAGGTTTAGGGCTGGTGGTGGGTTTCCGATCCGGGCTAGGGTTAGGTTTAGGGAACGGCAAGGCTTAGGGCACAGGTGAGGGTACGGAAACGTGGGATGGTCAGGCTATGTGCTGACGCACGGGTCAGTGCCCGCGTACGGGCCAGGAGTAGGCTAAGGCTTGGGGGTAAGGTGTAGGGCTGGTGGTGGGTTTCCGTTCCGGGCTAGGGTTAGGGTTAGGGAACGGCAAGGCTTAGGACACAGGTGAGGGTACGGAAACGTGGGAGGGTCAGGCTGCGTGCTGACGCACGGGTCAGTGCCAGCGTACGGGCCAGGAGTAGGCTAAGGCTTGGGGGTAAGGTGTAGGGGTGGTGGTGGGTTTCCGTTCCGGGCTAGGGTTAGGGTTAGGGAACGGCAAGGCTTAGGGCACAGGTGAGGGTACGGAAACGTGGGACGGTCAGGCTACGTGCTGACACATGGGTCAATGCCAGCGTACGGGCCAGGAGTAGGCTACGGTGTAGGGTATGGTGTAGGGCTGGTGGTGGGTTTCCGTTCCGGGCTAGGGTTAGGGTTAGGGAATGGCAAGGCTTAGGGCACAGGTTACGGTACGGAAACGTGGGAGGTTCAGGCTACGTGCTGACGCACGTTTCAGTGCCAGCGTACGGACCAGGAGTAGGCTACGGCATAGGGTAAGGTGTAGGGCTGGTGGTGGGTTTCCGTTCCGGGCTAGGGTTAGGGTTAGGGAACGGCAAGGCTTAGGGCACAGGTGAGGGTACGGAAACGTGGGAGGGTCAGGCTACGTGCTGACGCACGGGTCAGTGCCAGCGTACGGGCCAGGAGTAGGCTACGGCGTAGGGTAAGGTGTAGGGCTGGTGGTGGGTTTCCGTTCCAGGCTAGGGTTAGGGTTCGGGAACGGCAAGGCTTAGGGCACAGGTGAGGGTACGGAAACGATGGAGGGTCAGGCTACGTGCTGACGCACAGGTCAGTGCCAGCGTACGGGCCAGGAGTAGGCTACGGCTTGGGGGTAAGGTGTAGGGCTGGTGGTGGGTTTCTGTTTCGGGCTAGCGTTAGGGTTAGGGAACGGCAAGGCTTAGGGCACAGGTGAGGATACGGAAACGTGGGAGGTTCAGGTTACGTGCTGATGCACGGGTCAGTGCCAGCGTACTGGCCAGGAGTAGGCTATGGCGTAGGGTAAGATGTAGGGCTGGTGGTGGGTTTCAGTTCAGGGCTAGGGGTAGTGTTA